>NC_086104.1:148642030-149373280 GCF_963921235.1 Mobula hypostoma | reverse complement strand
CTCGACCGTACCAACCTCGTGCAGAGTATCATTGCCCGCAAGATCCTGGAGCAACAGGTAAAGCAGCCTCTGCCCCAACCTCACTTTAGATTAGATTAGATTCAACTTTATTGTCATTGTGCTGAGTATTGATACAAAGCCAATGAAATGCAGGTAGCATCTAACCAGAAGTGCAAAAGAATAGTGTTATTTTCAAAATAACTGTGAATAAAAAGTAAGTGCTACAGCACACAAATATAAAAGTACTGAGACAGTACAATATGGGTGCAATACTGCTTAGTGCTGTGATGGGAGGTTCAGCAGTGTCACAGCCTCAGGGAAGAAGCTCTTCCTGTGCCTGCTGGTGCGGGAGCGGAGGCTCCTGTGGCGCCTACCGGATGGGAGGAGAGTAAAAAGTCCATGGTTAGGGTGAGATGCATCCTTAATAATGCTTTTCGCCCTGTCCAGGCAGCAGTTATGGTAGATGTTCTCAATGGTGGGCAATTGGGTGCTGATAATCCGCTGGACAGTTTTCACCACACGCTGGAGTGCTTTGCGGTCCGATATGGGACAATTGCCGTACCACACTCAGATGCAGTTGATGAGTATGCTCTCAATGGTACAGCGGTAAAAGTCCGTCAGTATCCTGGGACAGAGGTGAGCTTTCTTGATGCTCCGCAGGAAATAAAGGCTCTATTGCGCCTTTTTGATCAGGGTGGAGGAGTTCAGGGACCAGGTGAGATCATTGGAAATGTGGGCACCAAGGAATTTGAAGCTTGATACACACTCCACTACAGCTCTGTTGATATAGATGGGAACATGAGTGTGACTTCTAGCATTCCTGAAGTCCACAATCATCTCCTTGGCCAGGTTGTTGTCGGCACACAATGCGGCCAGGTGCTGGACCTCGTCGCTCTAGGCCGTCTCATTATCCCCTCTGATCAGGCCAACCACCGTGGTGTCATCTGTGAACTTGTTTATGGAGCTAGAACCATTCCCAGCCCCAAACCTTCTTCTACCTGCTTCGTTTCTCAAGCTTATACCCTTGCTCCAACTCCCTGCCCTTTCCTCTATCTATTCTGAGAAGCAAATACAATGATATATTGGCATTAGGTATATTGGTTATTATTGTCATCTATTGTGGGCACGTGGCCAAGTGGTTAAGGCATTGGACTAGCGACCTGAAGGTCATGAGTTCGAGCCCCAGCCGAGGCAACGTGTTGTGTCCTTGAGCAAGGCACTGAATCACACATTGCTCTGCGACGACACTGGTGCCAAGCTGTATGGGTCCTAATGCCCTTCCCTTGGACAACATCGGTGTCGTGGAGAGGGGAGACTTGCAGCATGGGCAACTGCCGGTCTTCCATACAACCTTGCCCAGGCCTGCGCCCTGGAGAGTGAAGACTTTCCAGGCGCAGATCCATGGTCTCACAAGACTAACGGATGCCTTTATATTGCACCAAGATACAGTGAAAAGTCTGTCTTGCATAGTGTTTATACAGCTTGAATCATTACACAGTGCCTTGAGCTAGAATAAGATAAACAATAACAATGCAGAATAAAGTGTGAAAGCTACAGAGAATGTGCAGTGCAGGTAAATGATAAAGTGCAGGATCATAACGAGGTTAATTATAAGTTCAAGCATCTATGTTTAAGTGGCTTTTATATCATCTGTTCATTATGTGCCGTGTCGTATGGTATGGGCAATCATGGCCATTCCATGACCATGACTGTTCTTGCCAATTTTGTTTTCTATACAAGTAGTCTGCCTTTGCCTTCTTCTGGGCAGTGTCTTTACAAGATGGGTAACTCCAGCCATTATCAATACTCTTCAGATGTTTTCTGCCTGGAGTCAGTGGTCGTATAACCAGGACTTGTGATATGCACCAGCTGCTCATACGACCATCCACCACCTGCTCCCATGGGCCCACGTGACCCTGATCAGGGAAGAACTAAGCAGGTGCTACACCTCGCCCAAAGGTGGCCTGCAGGGTAGCGGAGGGAAGGAGCACCTTACATCTCCCTTGGTAGAGACGTATCTCTGCCCCAGGCTTTTAGCTAGACACATGAATATGCAGCAAATGGGGGAATATGGCGCATATCTAGGTAGAAGAGATTTAGATTAATTTGGCATCATGTTCAGCAAAGACATGATGGGCTGATTAGCCTATTCCTATACTGTTCTATATTCCATATATGTCTCTCTCACTTCTACTCATTCCTCCTTTTGTCTTTTACCCGTACCTCATCTAATAGCTATTGGAAACCATTGTTTGTTTTAAATAATACTGTTTATACGATTTGTACTTTTTAAGAAACTCGTGTTTTTCACACTCACTGGCGGAAAGCAATACAGCAACTAAACTAACAGTTTATCATCACCTTTCACAAACGAGCAATTCTGCAGATGCTGGAAATCCAAGCAATGGGCACAAAATGCTGGAGGCACTCAGCAGGTCAGGCAGCGTCTATGCAAAAGAGTAAACAGCTGACATTTCAGGCCGAGACCCCTTATCAGGTCTGATGAAGGATCTTGGCCCTGTGTGGTGACTGTTGCGTGTTGCTTCATTTATCACCTTTCTTGCTTTCCATTGGCTAAGTATTATCACGTTACCCACATGATGTAATTGTTTTAATTAAGTAGTCTATTAGCTAACTTATTCCTATCTAAGGAATTTCTTATCTATAAAAGTGATGGATTTTTCAGAGGAGCCATCTTAGTTTCTTGGCTTCTTTTTAATCCTTTGTTTTCCATACACATCTTAACATCGTTTCTCAGCTCTTTATTTAATTGGCTTAGTATTTGTATGTTTGTTTCTATTCTAAAATAAACTGAAATCTTGGAATTAGGACTGCTCATCATTCCTGACTACCAGAAGAACCCTATGAGGACGGGAGAGGAAATTGGAGCTTTAGATGGGAACCCCTGCAGTCACAAAGAGTTCCAAACACATCTTAGAACAATACAGGTCAGGGACAGGCCCTTCGGCTCCCAATCTTGTACTGAACTAATTAGGCCACTTAAATGCATCCTTTGCATGCTTCCCCTCCCGCCGCCTTCTCTTTCTGACTTCTGCCTCCTTCCTTTCTAGTCTTGAACTGAAACAATAACAGCTCATTTTATAAACACAAGGAAGTCTGCAGGGTGCTGGAAATCCAAAGTAACACACACAAAAAACTGGAGGAACTCAGCAGGTCAGACAGCATCCACGTTGATGAACAGATAGTCGACGTTTCAGGCCGAGACCCTTCTTCAGGACTGTTCATTTCCCTGAGTTCCTCCAGTATTTTGTATGTGTTGTTAAACTAATCCCTACTGCCTGTACAGGGACCATAATTCCCTCCCCCATCCCCATTCTCTGTATATACACCTGCCTTTCTGACATTCTCCTTTCACCCTCTCTCTCTGTCATTACCCCTGGAATCTCCTATCGCCATCACCTCTGGCAGCACATCTTCACCCTGGGCTGATTATATCTTGGAGCACGTTGCCTGAGAAGATAGTGGGGATAGGATAGTTAATATGCACCTGAACCATCACCACATGGTAGGCCAGATATAAAGCTGTGTAACTGGGATAAGTTTGTAACTGGAACACGTTTGCTCTGTACGCCACAAAAGGCGGGTTTTCCCAATGGCCGCCCAGTTTAATTCTGCTTCCTATTCCTGTTCTGAAATGTTGGTCCATGGCTTCCCCGAATGCCACATGAAGCTGCAGTCAGGTTGGAAGAGCAGCACCTCATATTCCGTCTGGGTAGCCTCCAACCTGATGCTATGAACATCGATTTCTCTAACTTTCTCCACCTCCCCCTTCGCTCTTTTTCCATTCGCCATTCTGGTTCCCCTCTCACCCCTTCTCAACTACCTACCTATCACCTCCCTCTGGTGCATCCCCTTCCCTTTCTTCCATGATCTACTGTCCTCTCCTATCAGATTCCCTTTTCCTCTTTGATCAAGACCCTCCCAACTACTGACTTCATCCCCGTTCCCCCACCCATTCCACCTTCCCCCAGTCACCTGCTTGCTTGTATTTCTTCTCCCCCAGCCCAACATTCTTATTCTGGCTTACTCCCCCTTCCTTTCCAGTTTGGACCTGAATATTTATTCTTTTCCATAGATGCTGCCTGATCGCTGAGTTCCTCCAGCACTTTGTGCGTGTTGCTGGGCTAAGTAGGATGGGTTAGTCAGTGGTCAGCTCTGTGACTCTTTGATTGAATATTGACTGGAGTTGGTTCCCATATTGTCTTCCCCAATAACCTATACCGGGAATTCCACAGAACTACAGACAGAGGCGAGCAAGATCGGGCTTCCATTCCACTCAATCAAACGAGCTTTCCCTGAAAGACTAAAAGCCACTAAATTCATTCTTAGTGCCGCAAAGCAGTCAGCCTGGGGACAGAACTGAGCTTGGGACTTGTCAGTCCTCAGTGCCGTGTCTCCCATTGGGTCGACGATGAGTTGTACATAATGTTCATGAAACGACCAGGGTTGTTTTCAGAAAAGAAGAGATTCTGTTTAGGTCAGTTAGTATGTGGACAGCACTTCCTCAGTGTCACCTTGTGGGTAGGTGGTGTCCTTGGATTGTTTACCATTGATGTGTAATTGTTTGTCTTTGGACTAGCTCTGGTTTTCACTTTGTGTTGCAAGTCTCTCATATGGGATCATAGGGATTGTTAAGCTTTCTTTGTATTTATCACTTTTATTCAATTTGGGATATTGTAAGTATTTTCAATGGCTTGTAGTTGCTGGCTTTGGGGGTTATTGCTTTACCTGGACACCTATGTTGTCTAATTGCTCTGGAATTCCTCTGTGCTCCAGGATGTATTTCAGGGGGGCATTCCAACCCCTCTTTGTTATGTTGTTGTGGTCCCTTACCTGGTGAAACTCAGACAAACTCTTGTGTATTCTGAGTGATTTCTGTTCATCAAGGTTCTGTACAGTCTGCTTGAGCTCTTGTTAGTTTCGCTGGTTAATTTCCGCAATAAGCCTTTAGTTCTGTTCGGATTGCCGAAGTCTCTGTGATTCTTGCACTTGAGTTCGCTAGTGAGCCTTGCAGTTTCATAATCCAGTTCCGTTTTCCCGGACTTCTCTTTCAGCTGAAGGTGCTGAAGATACTTCCGCAACAACGCAGTCTCCCCTCCAGCATTCAAAGAATATTCCAGATCATGTGGGCAAACAACGGCGATGCCATCAGCAGGCAGTACGCGGGCACAGCTGCCATGAAGGTAGGACCTGCACACCCTCACCATGCAAGCAATAGCAAAAGCCCCTCCAAAGAGACCTTGATCTGGAGTCCATCAAAAGCCACAGTTCGTAACCCAACACTTCGGTATCTCAGACAGACTCTCCATCGAGGGAGAGAGAGGTCGCTCTTGCAATGAGAGGGGAGACCAGCAGCTCGGTCTACCAATATTTCCCCCTCTGCCATCAGATACCAGAATGACTATGAACCTGCGAACACTGCCTCGCTATTAATTATTTACTTGATGTAATTTATAGTTGTAATGTCTTGCACTGTCCTGCTGCATCAAAACAACATACTTCATGACATAAGTTAGACCATAAGGTATAGGAGCAGAAGTAGGCCATTCAGCCCATCGAATCTGCTCCACCATTCAATCATGGGCTGATCCAATTCTTCCAATCATCCCCACTCCCCTGCCTTCACCCCATAACCTTTGATGCCCTGGCTAATCAAGAACCTATCTATCTCTGCCTTAAATGCACCCAATGACTTGGCCTCCACAGCCACTCGTGGCAACAAATTCCATGGTCAGAGCATGGTAAATCTAAAGTAATTTCTCTGCATCTCTGTTCTAAATGGACATCCTTCAATTTTGAAATCGTGACCACTTGTCCTAGACTCCCCTACCATGGGAAATAACCTTACCATATCTAATCCGTTCAGGCCTTTTAACATTCGGAATGTTTCAATGAGATCCCCCCTCATTCTCCTAAACTCCAGGGAATACAGCCCAAGAGCTGCCAGATATTCCTCATACGGTAACCCTTTCATTCCTGGAATCATTCTCGTGAATCTTCTCTGAACCCTCTCCAATGACAGTACACTATATCCTTTCTAAAATAAGGAGCCCAGAGCTGCACACAGTACTCCAAGTGTGGTCACGTGTGCCTTATAGAGCCACAACTTCACATCCCTGCTCTTATATTCAATACCTCTAGAAATGAATGCCAACATTGCATTCATCTTCTCACAACCGACTCAACCTGGAGGTTAACCTTTAGGGTATCCTGCACAAGGACTCCCAAGTCCCTTTGCATCTCTGCATTTTGAATTCTCTCCCCATCAAAATAACAGTCTGCCCATTTATTTCTTCCACCAGTGTGCATGACCATACACTTTCCAAAATTGTATTTCATTTGCCATTTCTTTGCCCATCTCCCTAAACTATCTAAGTTTCTCTGCAGGCTCTCTGTTTCTTCAACACTACCAGATCCTCCACCTATCTTTGTATCATCGTCAAATTTAGCCATACATCCATTAATACCGTAGTCCAAATCATTGACATATATCGTAAAAAGCACCGGTCCCAACACTGACCCCTGTGGAACTCCACTGGTAACCGGCAGCCAGCCAGAATAGGATCCCTTTATTCCCACTCTCTGTTTTCTGCCAACCAGCCAATGCTCCACCCACACTAGTAACTTCCCTGTAATGCTATGCGTTCTTATCTTGCTAAGTAGCCTCATGTGCGGCACCTTGTCAAAGGCCTTCTGAAAATCCAAGTACATCACATCTACTGCATCTCCTTTGTCTACCTTGCTTTTAATTTCCTCAAAGGATTGCAGTAGGTTAGTCAAGCAGGAATTTCCTTTCAGGAAACCATGCTGGCTTTGGCCTATCTTGTCATGTGCCTCCAGGTACTCCGTAATCTCATCCCTAACCGTCGATTCCAACAACTTCCCAACCACTGATGCCAGGCTAACAGTCTATAGTTTCCTTTCTGCTGCCTCCCATCCTTCTAAAATAGCAGAGTAGCATTTGCAATTTTCCAGTCATCCAGTACAATGCCAAAATCTATCGATTCTTGAAAGATCATGGTTAATACCTTCGCAATCTCTCCAGTTACTTCCTTCAGAACCAAAGGGTGCATACCATCAGGTCCAGGAGATTTATCCACCCTCAGACCACTGAGCTTCCTGAGCACTTTCTCAGTCATAATTTTCACTGCACAAACTTCACTTCCCTGATACTCTTGAATGACCAGTATCCTGCCGATGTCTTCCACTGTGAAGACTGATACAAACTACGCATTCAGTTCCTCTGCCATCTCTGCATCTCTCATTACAATATCTCCAGCGTCATTTTGTATTGGTCCTATATCTACCCTCAACTCTCTTTTACCCTTTATATACTTAAAAATGCTTTTATTATCTTCTTTGATATTAGTCGCCAGCTTCCTTTCATAATTCATCTTTTCCTTCCGAATGATTTTCTTAGTTTCCTGCTGCAAGTTTTTCAAAGCTTCCCAATCCTCTATCTTACCACCAGCCCTGGCTTCCTTGTATGCCCTCTCTTTTGCTTTTACTTTGGCTCTGACTTCATTTGTCAGTCACGGTAGTGTCCTTCTTCCCTTTGAAAATTTCTTCTTATTTAGAATGTACCTGTCTTGCACTTCCCTCATTTTTTGCAGAAACTCCAGCCATTGCTGCTCTGCTCTGCTGTCCTTCCTGCAAATGTTCCTTTCCAGTCAACCTTGGCCAGTTCCCCTTTCATGCCATTGTAATTTCCTTTATTCCACTGAAATACTGACACATTGGAATTTAGTTTCTCCTTCTGAGATTTCAAAGTGAACGCTATCATATTATGATCACTGTTCCCTTAGGGTTCCTTAACCTTAAGCTCTCTTATCACCTCTGGATCATTGGACAACACCCAATCCAGCTCAGCCGATCCCCTAGTGGGCTCAACAACAAGCTGTTCTAAAAAGCCATCCTTAGACAGTCTACAAATTCTCTCTCTTGAGGTCCAGTACTGACCTGGTTTTCCCAATCCACTTTCATGTTAAAATCCCCAACGATTGTCATGACATTGCCTTTCTGACATGCCTTTTCTATCTCCTGCTGTAATTTGTAATCCACATCCCGGCTGCTGTTTGGAGGCCTGCATACGACTGCCATTAGGGTCCTTTTACTCTTGCCATTTCTTAACTCAGCCCATAAAGACTCTACACCTTCCAATCCTATGTCATCCCTTTCTAATGATTTAATATTATTTCTTATAGACAGACTCACACCACCCCCTCTGCCTACTAACCTATCTTTCCGATACACCGTTTATCCTTGGACGTTCAGCTCCCAATGGCAGCCATCCTTTAGCCAAGTTTCAGAGATGGCCACAACGTCATATTTGCCTGTCTGTAGATGAATTTCAAGATCGTCTATTTTATTCCTTATGCTGCATGCATTCAAATATAACACTTTCAGTCCAGTATTTGTTGCTTTTTGTTTTAACTGCACCATGCCTCTATTGCCCTGTAACTCATGCCACTGGCTGTGATTAAGCCTCATCTCCTGCCTGTTCTTTCTATCATCTCTGTTGTACAAGTTACTGATTCTAACACTCCAGTGAAGAACTGAGGGTGTGCTGTCCTCCTGCAGGTAAGACACTACTCTGAGGACCTGCTAATTCTCTGAGGAGGATGTAGATGACCACTTTGCTCTGTTTCAAAGAGCATGGAAGATGTTCTGCCCAACATTTGGTGTTTCGAATGTTAAAGGAATCACAAAATTATGAATCGCTAAAGGTTGGTTTGCAGGTGCAACAGTCTATCAAGAAGGCAGCTGGTACATTGGCCTTCGTTGCTAGAGGGATTCCACTGGTGGATGGGACTAGAACTAGGGGGTACAGCCTCAAGATTTCAGGGAGTAAATTTAGGATGGAGATGAGGAGGAACTGCTTTTCCCAGAGTGGTGAATCTGTGGAATTCTCTGCCCAATGAAGCAGTGAAGGCTACCTCAGTAAATATATTTAAGACAAGGTTGGACAGGTTTTTGCATAGTAGGGGAATTAAGGGTTATGGGGAAAAGACAGGTGGGTGGAGATGAGTCCATGGTCAGATCAGCCATGATCTTATTGAATGACAGAGAGCAGGCTTTACGGGCCAGATGGCCAATTCCTCCTGCTCCAATTTTTTATGTTCTTATAAGGGGGCCAAGATGGCCTGTTTCTGTGCTGTAATTGTTATATGGGTATGGGGTCAGTGGCACAGGGGTCAAAGACTACCTTGTGGAGCAAAGATGAGAGGCCAAGGTGCCCACTGATTCTTTGTTGTTTTATGTTATAAACTACAAAATCATCATTTTATTCTGACGACATTTGTTAATTGTATTGTTAGAGTGACTTCACTCGGACTGGAGAGAGAAAGCTTTCCGGAGTGATGAAAGACGGCTATCGTTCCGCCAACAGATATTACCTCTGTCACTTCAGACACGCATACAGGCAGACCGTGATCGGTAAGTTTGTGCATCTAAAGCTTCTTCTGTCCAATGGCTTTGGTGGAGTGACTCCCGTTGACAACCCCCTCCACCCACTGAATATTGGGAACTCTGCATGATACTGACCCTTATCTTGCCAAGACCCTTGTTCTCCCCCAACCCACCCTGTTTCACTGCCTGTGTCCAGGTCTCCCCTCCAATTCAGAGGGCTGTGAGTTCAAATCCCACTTGGGAGACTTGAAGTCAACTTCCAATCCTTCAGTGTGTACTGAGGGAGGGCTGCCTTGCTGGGGATGCCGTCCTTCAGAGGAGGCTGCCTATTCCCTGTGGAAGGTATAGGTGATCTGAATTGAATTGACTTTATTTCTTACATCCTTCACATATGTGAGGATTAAAAATATTTACGTTACATCTCCGTCTGAATATGCAAATTATAATAATTTGTAATAATTAGTATGTACAGTAATATATACACAACAGTCAATATTGCTTAGACCTTACGTCAGCATGAATTGATCAGTCTGATGACCTGGTGGCCAGTCAAGATGCTCCCAATTTTGCCCCTGTAGAAAGACTTTAGCATTTGGGGACTCGTGCCAAACTTCTTCAACCATCTGAGGTGAAAGAGGCTTGTTGTGCTTTTTCACACAGCCAGTATGTACAGACCAAGTGGGATCCTCGGTGATGTGTATACGGAGAAGCTTGAAGCTGTTCACCCTGTCAACCCCAGATCCATTGATGTCAATAGGGGTGAGCCTGCCCCGTTGTTCCTGTAGTCCACAAGCAGCTCCTTTGTTTTTGTGACATTGAGAGAGAGGTGGTTTTCTTGACACCTCTGTGTTGGGGTGATATTTCTCATATGAACACAGAAAGTGCCTCAGACATTGTGGATTAGGGACAAAATTCCCTCTCATTTGTTTTTACAACTGCGCAGACCAGCCGTTGCCCTGAGTGGAAATTTTTTACAGGGCCATTGCGTGGCATTTTAATAAAATACTACATTTAAAAAAATCCCCGCTGCGCAGCAACGAAGGCTATGTGCGCGGGAGCATTTCAGTTACTGTGCGGCCGCACAGCTCAGAGGGAACAGTGATTATGGAGATAGATGGAGACACGAGGCTGCAGGTGCGGGAACCTGAAGCAAGAAACAACCTAGCTTAAGCCCCACGCTGCTACTGGAGCATAGAATCCTAAAAGGAGCTCTCCAGAGTCCTCTGCCTTGGGCCAGTCTTTCACATTGTCTCCAGGAGTAGACCATTTTCTTGGTGTATCATTCCTCTCCCAGGGATGAGGTCTTTAGAGCGTCTGTTGGCATTTCTACAGTGCTGGGTTTGTACGGGATTGCGTTCTAGCCACGTGCCCAGCCCTCCTCCTTTCACAGCCCGGCTTGGGACTGTCCATGGTGGAGTTAGCAAGGAACAAACTGCTGGAGAAACTCAGTGGGTCAGGCAGCTTCTGTGAAGGCAAAGGTACGGGCAACATTTTGGGTTGAAGCCCTGCGTCGGGACTGAGAGTGTAGAGGGGAGGGAGATGGTACAAAGAGGTGAGGCAAGACTGGAAAGTGATAAGTGGTATAGAGGGAAGGTAGCCGGTGCGTAGAAGTATCTTTTTTTTAAACAGAGTGGTGAGTCTCTGGAACTCTGTACCTCAAAGAGTTGTGGAAGATAGATCATTAAAGGTAAAATTGGCTTTATTTGGCACATGTATATCGAGACATCAGAACATGCAGTAAAACGTGTCGTTTACATCAATGACCAAAACAGTCTGAGGATTGTGCTCTGGGTAGCTCACGCTTCCAGTGCCCACAACTCACTAACCCTTACCTGTACGTGTTTGGACTGTGGGAGGAAACCAGAGCACCTGGAGGAAACCCACACGGTCACGGGGTCTCCGGCACCGTAAAGCATTGTGTTACCTGTTACGCTACTGTGCCATCACCACAGGTACTTAAGATGAAAGTAGATAAATATTTCATGACATGACCATTGTTGGCAGAATCTCAGATGGTGACAAGAGGATATACCATCCAGTTAAATGGTGACATAGCAACAATCTTGCACTCAATGTCAGTAAGACCAAAGACTGGATTGTGGATGTCATAGAACATAGAAAAACTACAGCACAATACAGGCCCTTTGGCCCACAATGCTGTGCCAAACGTATACTTACTTTAGAAATTACCTAAGGTTACCTATAGCCCTCTATTTTTCTAAGCTCCATGTACCTATCCAGGAGTCTCTTAAAAGACCCCCCTTATCGTATCCACCTCCACCACCATCGCCGGCAGCCCATTCCATGCACTCACCACTCTTTGTGTAAAAAACTTACCCGTGACATCTTCCCTGTACCTTCTTCCAAGCACCTTAAAACTGTGCCCTCTCATGCTAGCCACTTCAGCCCTAGGAAAAAGCCTGACTATCCACTGTTACGTACCCCGTAACTGGGTTGCCAAACCAGCAGAAATAGATCACTCAGTTGGAGTCTGGATTACTAGAACTAAGAAAGTTTTATTAAAGAAACAAGCAATACAGTAGTCGAAAGGATAATAAATGCAACAGTTCAGCAATGATAAACACACATGTGCACAGAATTAAGATAACAGGATCAACCAAGCTCTATCGTTGTCTAGGGGTAAATGACCAATTTCAAAATGACACAAAGTTCAGTTCAATTTAGTTCAGTTCGCAGTAATCGTTGCCGTGGCGATAGACAATGTGGGGGGAAGGAGAGAGAGAACAAGAACGAATGATCATTCAAAACGGCTTCCACACACAGACCTGTGATATTGCTCACAAGCAGCTTTCGGGCAAGTCCTTTGTGATGTCACCTGAGGTCACCGACCGTGACCCCTCCTCCAGATGCGGTCGATCCTCTGCAGTGAACCTGGCACCCAAGCAAGGGCGGACACACACCGGGTTCCCGCTAATCGTACCTTTCCACCCTGTGCGTCTAAGGCTGATCCCGCAATCAGCCGTCCAAGAGCTTCCCACCGACTTGTGAGAGGCGCACCGCTTCCAGGGTCTCGTTACCTCAGGGTGTCGTATGTCTTGCCTTAGCGAACCTGTCCCTTTTTATCCCCCTGCTGGGGTATCGCCTGTCCATCACTTCAGACAGTTCAGGGTTCAAAGGGGGAGCCGATCTTGACAATACCCAGACTGATGGCTCCTTCATTAACATCTCCAAATGCTGCTTCATTGTGTTCCTTATCTCTCCCTCCCCTGAGGACAGGTGGCAGACCAACTGCTGATGCCACTGGTGCTAGCCCAGGCTAGCAAACATCTTAATTTATGTGTATTCTCGTCACACCACACAATCATTACCTCTCATCATCTTGTACACCTCTATCAGATCATCTCTCATCCCCTGTCACTCCAAGGAGAAAAAGCTGAGTTCATTCAACCTATTCTTGTAAGGCATGCTCCCCAATCCAGGCAACATCCTTATAAGTCTCCTCTGCACCCTTTCTATAGTTTCCACATCCTTCCTGTAGTGAGGTGACCAGAAATGAGAACAGTACTCCAAGTGGGGTCTGACCAGGGTCCTATATAGCTGTAACATTACCTCTTGGTTCTTAAACTCAGTCCCACGGTTGATGAAGGCCATTGCACCGTATGCTTTCTTAACCACAGAGTCAACTTGCATAGCAGCTTTGAGTGTCCTATGGACTCAGACCCCAAGATCCCTTTGATCCTCCACACTGCCAAGAGTCTTACCATTAATAGTATATTCTGCCATCATTTTTGACCTACCAAGATGAACCACCTCACACTTATCTGGGTTGAACTCCATCTGCCACTTCTCAGCCATCCCTCCACACTGTCCACAACAGCCCCAACCTTTGTGTCATCAGCAAATTTACTAACCCATCCCTCCACTTTCTCATCCAGGTCATTTATAAAAATCACGAAGAGAAGGGGTCCCAGAACAGATCCCTGAAACACACCACTGGTCACCGGGCTCCATGCAGAATATGACCCGTCTACAACCACTCTTTGCCTTCTGTGAGCAAGCCAATACTGGATCCACAAAGCAAACATAGAACATAGCACATAGAATAGTACAGCACAGTACAGGTCCTTCGGCCCACAATGTTGTGCCGACCCTCAAACCCTGCCTCCCATATAAGCCCCCACCTTAGATTCCTCCATATACTTGTCTAGTAGTCTCTTAAACTTCACTAGTGTATCTGCCTCCACCACTGACTCAGGCAGTGCATTCCACGCACCAACCACTCTCTGAGTAAAAAACCTTCCTCTAATATCCCCTTTGAACTTCCCACCCCTTACCTTAAGCCATGTCCTCTTGTATTGAGCAGTGGTGCCCTGGGGAAGAGGCGCTGGCTATCCACTCTATCTATTCCTCTTATTATCTTGTACAACTCTATCATGTCTCCTCTCATCCTCCTTCTCTCCAAAGAGTAAAGCCCTAGCTCCCTTAATCTCTGAGGATTAAGGTCCCCTTGGATCCCATGCCTCCTTACTTTCTCAATAAGCCTCGCATGGGGTACCTTATCAAATGCCTTGCTGAAATCCATATACACTACATCTACTGCTGTACCTTCATTAATGTGTTTAGTCACATCCTCAAAATATTCAATCAGGCTCATAAGGCACGACCTGCCTTTGACAAAGCCATGCTAACTATTTCTAACCATGTTTTGCCTCTCCAAATGTTCATAAATCCTGCCTCTCAGGATCTTTTCCATCAACTTACCAAACACTGAAGTAAGACTCAATGGTCTATAATTTCAAGAGCTATCTCTACTCCCTTTCTTGAATAAGGGAACAACATCTGCAACCTTCCAATCCTCCAGAACCTCCCCTGTCCCCATTGATGATGCAAAGATCATTGCCAGAGGCTCAGCAATCTCCTCCCACAGTAGCCTGGGGTATATCTTGTCTGGTCCCAGAGACTTATCCAACTTGATGCTTTCCAAAAGCTCCAGCACATCCTCTTCCTTAATGTCTATATGCTCGAGCTTTTCAATCCGCTGCAAGTCATCCCTACAATCACCAAGATCCTTTTCCGTAGTGAGTACTGAAGCAAAGTACTCATTAAGTACCTCTGCTATCTCCTCCGGTTCCATACACACTTTTCCACTGTCACACTTGACTGGTCCTATTCTCTCATGTCTTATCCTCTTGCTCTTCACATACTTGTAGAAAGGGAAATAAGAGGAAGCACACACCGGTCCTCTCAGAGGGATCAGAAGTGGGAAGAATGAGCAATTTCAAGTTGCTGGGTGTCAATATCGCTGAGAATCAAACCTTGGCCCAACATATCTATGCAGCTACAAAGAAGGTGTGACAGCAGCTATATTTCATTAAGAGTTTGGGAAGATTTGGTAAGTCAAATTTCTACAGATGTACTGCGGACAGCATTCAAACTTGCTGCATCACTGTCTTGTATGGAGGCGGGGGATTACTGCACAGGATTGAGGTAAGCTGCAGAGAGTTGTGAACTCAGTCAGCTGCATCATGGGCGCTAACCTCCGTAGTATCCAGGACATCGTCAAGGAGCGATGCCTCAGAAAGGCAGCGTCCTTCATTAAGGACCCCAACTCCCAGGTCAACCCCTCTTCTCCTTCCTACCATGAGGAAGGAGGTACAGAAGTCTAAAAGCACACACTCAGCAATTCAGGAACAGCTTCTTGGCCTTTGCCATCCAATTTCTGAATGGACATTGATCTCAGGAAAACTACCGCACTACTTTTTTATTTCTATTTTTGCACTACCTGTTTAATTTAACTATTTTATATATATGTATATTTACTGTTATTCACAGTTTTTCTTTTATTATTATGTATTGCATTGTACTTCTGCCATAAAGTTAACAAACTTCATGACACATGCTGGTGATATTAAACCTGATTCTGATTCTGATAAATATTTGAAAGAGGAGTTGAGGACAGTTTAGATCAGCATTGATCATACCGAATGGCTGGAGAGGATTGAGGGGCCTGGTGGCCCACCCCTCCTCCTCTCCCCCCTCTATTCTCTGGTGCTGCCTGTGGGGAGTTTGCACGATCTCCCTTTGACTGCTCAGGTTTCTTCTGGGTGCTTCGGTTTCCTCCCACATTCCAAAGACATGGGCTACCAAATTAACGGGACACTGCAAATTGCCCACAGTGTGTGGGTGAGTGGCAAAATCTGCGAAAAGTTGAGGGAGATGCAGGGAGAATCAAATAGAATGGGGTAGGTCTAATGCAAAGAGATTAGCATGGATTCGGTGGGTCGAAGGGCATGTTTCCATGCTCTATGACTCAGTGATGTGAACACTGCCCAAAAGAAGGCAATGGCAAACCACTTCTGAAGAAAAATTTGCCAAGAACAATCACAGTCATGGAAAGATATAATCGCTCACGATATACAACATGACACATAAGGAATGAACCACTCTCTGTGTAAAGAACTTACCTCTGACATTCCCACTATACTTTCCTCCAATCAACTTAAAAATGTCCCCCTTGTAATAGCCACTTCTGTCCGGGAAAAGCCTCTGGCTGTCCACTCATGTTGCTTATCATCTTGTTGTCCTTATGTGCTGTGTCATGTCTGCTTGTGATTGTTCTTGGAAAATTTGTCTATGAAGAAGTGGTTTGCCATTGCCACCGTCTGGGCAGTGTCTTTATAAGACGGATAACCCCAGCCATTCTCAATCCTCTTCAGAGACTGTCTGCCTGAAGCCAGTGGTCACGTAACCAGCTGCTCATATGACCATTCACCACCTGCTCCCGTGGTTCACGTGACCCCAAGGTGTCTGCCACACCCTGTCCAAGAGTGTCCCGCAGGCCTGCAGAGAGAAGGAGCACCTTACATCTCCTTTGGTAGAGACGTATTTCCACCCCGAAACCCACCTTGTCATCTTCTACACCTCTATTAAGTCATCTTTCATTCTCCTCCACTCCACAGAGGAAGGCTGTTGCTCGTTTGACCTATCTGATTGTGTACCAGTAAGGACCATCCAGATGACTTTATTTTTAACATTGTGAATGACTCTGGTCCTTAATAAGTATCTGCCTGTCCAATATCGAGTTCAAGTTTATTGTCATTCAACCATACACATGTCTACAGCTAAACAAAACAATGTTCCTCAGGGACCAAGGTACAAAACACAGTACAAATATCACATACAATAATATTAACAGATGGAAAAAGTACTCTGTGGATGTAGCGGTTCTCTATTGTGTCCAATGATAACAGAAAATCGGTGTGGGAGAGTTTTTAAAGTACAGAAACCATTGCACTGGCGTAAATCCACTCTCTCGACCTCAGAAGTCCTGGTCCAGTGGTATGAACAAGCATCACAAACTGGGGTCTTCCTTGGTTGCAGTGGATGACCATGATGTCTTCAATGCCTTGTCTCGACTCTTGTCTTGCCACTGGATCCAGATGGGAATTGGGAAGAGAGAGTGAGGCTGACGCTACGCAACTCTCCATCACTTAAATCCAAATCAAGCGCTAGTCTCGGCACCATCATATACGCCGGCTGGTGGTGTAGTGGCATCAGCGCTGGACTTCGGGGCGAGAGGTCCCAAGTTCGAATCCGGCCGGCTCCCGTGCACGCTCTCCATCTGTGCTGGGTTGAACGTCGAGCTAGCAACTCGACCTCGTAAAAAGTACTAATGGCGTTGAGGTCTTCATCGGTGACGATGGACGAACCTTCTATGCCCTTCACTCTCTACAGAGCATTGCAGTAGCACCTCTGTAGATCTCACCCGGCCAGTCCGCCAGAGCTGAGTTCACAAGCTAGGACAGACATGTCTCTAACTGACTGGAGTATGAGGCCTGCCCGGCTACCCTCACCTGCTTTAGCCTGCCTGTTGAAGCGGTGTACCAGAGTGTAGCCACTATTGTGTGCAAACAGTGACTGCCAGCCACAGGTGAGAGCTGGGTGTCCAGTGGGGACCAAAGGGAGTGAGCTGCCCCGGAATGGACCAGAGGTGCTACCCTTCCCTGGACAGCCCATACACCCCAGAGTGTAGATGTGCAAGTTGACATCATGTGTATATAGGACATATAGTTAAACTGCATTCTGCTACTGGTGCTGTCATAATTAGTGCACTGAATGGCAGGATGTTCAGAAGTCTCTCAGCTCTGGGGGAAGAGGCTGTTCCCCTGCCTAACAGTCCTCACTCTTATATTGCAGGGTGATGGTAAGAGGTCAATGAGACTATGGGATGGATGGGGGGGGTGCGATTTCTGACAATGCTGAAGGCTCTGCAAGCACAATGTTTCTATTATATGCCCTGGATGTTGGGGGAGAAAGCAGTCTCTCAACAGTCCTCACAATCTATTGCAGGGTCTTGCAATCCGACAAGATCCTAGACCAGGCACGATGCTAGTAACTGGAGGCCTTCTGTTTGCTCGCAGATATGATGCATGGGTGTCAATTGACCAAAGGCTTTCACAACCTCCTTGGAAAAGAAAAGCCCGCAAAAGCTCTGCTCATCAAGGAGCACCGGAGAAGCCAGAAGCAGGAAATTGAAGATTTGATCCTTCACTGTAGTTCACTGCTGATACCAGCTGCCGAGAAGTGTTTGGGAGGCCGGCTCTTCATCGATTGTGATCCAAGGTCTACCACCCTTTCATTGTTTGGAAAGGTCAATTGTTCAGTAAGACTATGCGCTACAGAACCCATCGAGTCTGCTCTGCCCAACCCCATTCTTCCTGTAACCTTTCACACCTTACTAATCAACCTCCACTTCCAATATACCCCATGACTTGGCATCCACAGCCTTCCATGGGAATGAATTCCAAGGGTTCCCCACCCACTGGCTAAAGAAATTCTTCCTTATCTGTGTTCTGAAAGGACATTTTTGTATTCTGAGGCTGTACACTCTGATCCTAGATCACCATTCACCCCCCGCCCCCAAACTATAAGAAACATCCTCTCCAGCTCCACTCTATCTAGGCCTTTCAATATTCAACAGGATTCAAATGTCAAGTGTTGCCTCTTTTCCATAGATGTTGCCTGGCCTGCTGAGTTCCTCCAACATTTTGTTCGTATTGCATCGTTGAATGGTTGCTTTTTGTTCCATGCCAGACGCTGTCCAACACACCACAGCAAATCCCTAATACTGGGGATTCCAATTTGTTGGGACACTTTTGGCCCAATTAAGTAGATGAAGATGATTGTCGATAACTTCAAATTCTTTGTCATTCCTAACTTGTTGAAGTGGTGAAGTTGTTTCATTTTCACTCACGGCCGTTTGCAGCCCTCCTAGCCTGAACGCTTGAAATTGCAGTGAGTAAAACAGTTCTGAATTGCCTTCTGGCTTATTTCTTGCCAACTGTCAGTGACAAAACATAATCACACACAAATGACACTGTTTAAAAACTAGCAACATACATCAAAGTTGCTGGTGAACGCAGCAGGCCAAGCAGCATCTATAGTTTAAAAACTGTTTGCTCTTAAGCACAGTGTCGTATCTAACGTCCACACAAGTGCACATGATTAACACTAGTTAAAAGACTGTTCGGCAACAGTCTCCTGTCCCAGTTAAGCAGCAAGGTGTCCCAAACAAGCAAAGGGAATCCTGGCTATTTTCTCAATTGTTTTTTGTTCATTCAGAGCTGTCCCAAATAAGCACCTGCCCTGATTAACCAAAATCCCCAGTGCATGTAAATGTATATGGTGAATATAGTGATCCTTGATCCTCCAGAATACATTGAAAAGATGAGTCTCCTGATTGAGATGTGGTGTTGGCTTTCTGCTCCTATCCATGAATATTATTACAGCATGGGTTGGTTAAAAGGCAGCAAGACAATGCTGCATGGAGACTGAGTTCTTCCTAACTTCAGGCACGGTGGTAAAGGAGGGCACAGTGATACCTTAGTGCTCTCAGAAACCTGGGACGTAGTCTACTGATCATCCAGGTGCAGAAGAGGAGATAAAGTCAAAGATAACTGGCTCGAAACCATGAAGTGTGTACTTTGTGGGAAGGGGTTATAAAATGTCATTGGATACAGAGCTTTAAGAGTTCAAACCACATCTGCTGTTGGCAGGAAGGATCAACTTTATTCACCATGTACAGTTACATATATTAGGAATTTGCTGTGGTGTGTTGGCGTGACATGCAACAACAACGTTCAACAATTATACAGAATAAAAAAGTTCTGTACAGTTATCAGGGGCAGAATTGTAGTGTAGTGGTTAGCACACTATTACAGCGCCCACGGCTGGGGTTTAATTCCTGCCACTGTCTTCAGCAGTTTGTACTTTCTCCACGTGACCACGTGGCTTTCCTCTGGGTGCTCAGGTTTCCTCCCACATTCCAACGGTGTATGGTCACGTGGGTGCAATCAGGCGGCAGGCGCTCATTAGGCCGAAACAAACTGTTACCGTGCTGTATCGCTAAAGAATTATACAACAGTAAAGTTAGAAGCATGGATATGGAATACATTTGCATAAATGCATAAATACCAGCAGATATTTACAATGGAAACTGCATTATAGCAAGTCTCTACAGTGTTGTGCAGTGCCTGAGGTAATGGGAGGAGGGGGCTAACTAGAACTGTTATATTAGGGATTTGCTGTGATGTGTTAGTCAAGGCATGACATGCGACAAAAAACAACATTCAACAATTATACCGAATATAGAATTATATAAAGTAGAAGTTCAAGCTGATATTTATGCATTTATGCATAATTTTGTGAAATGAAGTATCCACAATATATAAATGTAAGCATGTATTTATAATGTGAACAACGTTGCAGAAAGTGGTTCGAAGTGTACACGGGGCAGTGCAGTAACACAGAGGGAGGGAGCTAACTAGAATGATTGATCAGATTAACTGCCTGGGGAAAGAAATTTATAAAAGGGCGTGAAGATCTTGTTTTAATAGGCCATAAAGGAAAATTCCAGTTTTAGTTTGAGTAAGTAAATGGCGTACATTAAAATCTCAGAGGGAAAGGTATTGAACTCCAATCAATTGATTCGGCCCCTGGCTTTTAGGAGAGTTAGAGTTATGTCCATAAAACAGCCACGTCGACCAGACTCTGGCAGGTCAAGCCAAGAACTGTGGAGAGAGCAACAGAACTGAGGTTCGAGTTGGAGATGCTTCGTCAGAGTTGTAGAAGGCAGAGAATAGAAAACAGTCAGTATTTTAAGTTACAGAAAGGGAGAAGGAGAGGCAACAAAGTCAATGTCTGCGATACGATGGAGACCAATGGATGGTATTGTTTGTGAGAACTTACTCAAGGTATTAATGGCAGCTAGTCAGTCTGATGGAGGTGTAATTAAGACCACAAGACATAGGAGCAGAATTAGGCCATTCAGCCCATTGAGTCTGATCTGCCATTCCATCATGGCTGATTTATTATCCCTCTCAACTTCATTCTCCTGTGTTCTCCCCGTAACCTTTGACACCCTTACTAATCGAGAAACTATCAACCTCCTCTTTAATTACACTGAATGACTTGGCCTCCACAGTCAACTGTGGCAATGAATTCCACCAATTCCCCACCCTCTGGTTAAAGAAATCCCTCCTCATCTCTGTCCTAAAGGGGCATCCTTGTATTCTGAGGCTTTGTCCTCTGGCCGCAAATTCCATCACTGAAGTAAACACCCTCTCCACATCCACTCTATCTACTCCTTTCAAAATTCAGTAAGTTTCAATGAGATCCCCCTCATTCCTTAAATTCCGTGAGTGCATGCCCAGAGCCATCAAATGCTCCTCGTGAATTAAGCCTTTCATTCATGGGTTCATTCTCGCTAACTTCTTCTGGACCCTCGTCAATGCCCGCACGTCCTTTCTTACATAAGGGTCCCAGAATTGCTTCCAATACCTCAAGTGCCAGTCTGACCAAAGCCCCAGAAAGCTTTGGTATTATATCCTTGCTCTTATATTCTAGTTCATTCAAATAGAGGATAGAATGATAACTTCACATCATCATTGAAATGTTCCTACAGCCAATGGACTCACTTCCAAGGACTCTTCATTTCATGTTCTCCATATTTATTGCGTATTTATTTATTATTATTATTATTTTTTTCTTTATGTACTTGCAGTTTGTTGTCTTTTGCACACCGATTGAACATCCAAGTTGGTGTGGTCTTTCATTGATTTTATTTTGGTTGTTATTATTATATTACTTCTGCCCGTTACGCCACTGGCATTTAGGGCTGCAATGAAGGTCCTCCGTCTCTAGTGATAAACACACCTTCCCTCATCACATCAGTAGCTTCCTCTCAGTTTTCACTACTGTCGGTCATGCAAGTCCTGGGTGGAGACTCAGGAATACCGTCACACTCAGATGTAGAAGGATTCTTCATTGCTGTTTCTGTAACAATTTTGTTTTACCAGTCAGGGTTGTTAGCCCTGAGCTGAACCTCCAATCCTGGAGGTCTGTCTTCTACCCTTTGACCCGTTTGGCATGGGTGACCCTACCAAGAGCCAAAGCACAAAGCCCTGACTCCATTCAACATAGCTGTCTGGGTCATTGAGGTACACAAGCCCCTAAACCCAACATCAAGGTTGTGGTCCTCTACGAGGAGATTATTATTGTATTATGGATTTATTGAGTTTGCCCACAAGAAAATGAATCTCAGGGTTGTATATGGTGACTTTTACAGTATGTACTTCGATAATAAATTTTCTTTGAACTTTGAGTATGGAAGATAAGGTACAGTAATACTGGGAGCATGAGAGATGCAACCCGGATGTTGTTGGACACGGGACACAAAAGAGAATGCTGGAAATATCCAACTCATCCATGGAGAGAGAAGACACTGACTCGACACTACAGGTTGATGACTATGTACTGAAACTGGGTCCTTTGACAGAAACTGGAAAGATTTGTCATCTGAAATTGTATAGTTTAATGTTGACACCTGAGGGCTGCAGACGTGTCTGGTCAGAAGATGGGATGCTGTCCCTGGAGAGCATCGGCTGTTGAAGGCAGAGAGTGGAGACACAAAGGGAGAGGTGACCGGAAATTCGGGGTCATCACTGCAGACTGAATGCGTCGCTCGACAAAACGGTCACTCCGTCCAAGTTTGGTCGCTCTAGCGTGGAGGAGACCATGTGGGGAGCATTGCATGCAGTACCATCAGCTGGAAGGCCTACCAGAGAACAAGCACTTTACCTGGCAGAAGTGCTTGGGACAGGATGGGGGAAATGGAAGAGATATAAAAGGGCAAGTGTTGCACCTCCACTTTCCCATGCCAATACAGGAAATACAATACCTGACCCTTTATCTGCTTTCCACCATCCAGAGGCGTAAACACTCCTTCCAGGCAAACTAATATCTGATTGATATTTCTTTAAATCTAATGTCTTGCTTTCAGTTCTCACTGGAGAAACCAAATGCAGATTAGTTGTCTGCAGCACACACGGTTTACTCGAGGAACTCAGCAGATCAAGCAGCATCTATGGAGGAGAATAAATAGTCGATGTTTCAGGTTGAAACCCATCATCAGTACTGGAAAGAAAGAGGGTAGAAGTCAGAAATAAGGAGGTGTGGGGGGAGGACTACAAACCGATCGGTGAAACCAGGTGAGGAGGATGCTGGGTGGCTGAGGGAGGGGAGATGATGTAAGAAGCTGGGAGGTGATAGGTGGAAAAGGTAAAGGGCTGAAGAAGAAGGAATCTGATAGGGAAAAAAGGAGGAGGAGAGGAACCAAAGGAAGATGATGGGCAGGTGAGGAGAAGTAAAAGGGTGAAAGGGTAACCAGAATGGGGAGAGGGTTTAAATACTGACAGCCAGAGAAATCAATGTTCACTCCATCAGGTTGGAGGCAATCCAGATGGAATATGAGATGTTGCTCCTCCAGCCGGAGTTTAGCCTCATCTTGGCAGCAGAGGCCACGGACAGATATGTCAAAAATGGGAACAGGAAGTGAAATTGAAATGGGTGGCTACCAGGATGTCCTGCCTTTTGTGACAGATGCCTGTGCCTTCACCCCTTCAGTGCACGAGGATGATCCTCAGCTTCCAGTTGCCTGTCACTTCTGACCTCCATTTCACACCCACACTGACATTTCTCACTCTGTTCTTCTGCACCGTTCCAACAAATCCAAATACAAGCTCACGGAATGGAGAGTCAGAATGACTTTTCCAGAAATGTCAACTACTAGAGTCCATGACATGGCACGTATCAAACAAACGAGCTAGAGGACAGGCATTTAAAATGAGAGGGGGACAATTTAAAGGAGATGAGTGGGGGAAGCTTTTTGGTGGTGGGGGCCCAGTGTGGGCTGATTGAAGTATTTGTCTTATTATTTAGTGACACAACACCGAATAGGCCCTTCAAGCCATGTTGTCCAGCAACCCACCTATTTAACCCCAGCTTAATCACAGGACAATTTACAATGACCAATTGATCTACTAACTGGTAAGTCTTTGGACTGTGGGAGGAAACCCATGCACTCACAGGAAGAATGTACAAACATTCTTACAGAGGACGGCGGAATTGAACTCCCAACTCCAGAATGCCGGGAGCTGCAGGTGCACTGTGCTAACTGCAAAGCTACCATGGTGTCCCAATAGTAGTGATGGAAACAGAGTTTTGTGGCGTATAAGAGGCTGATTAGTCAGATGCGTGAATGTTATTTATTTATTTGGAGATATACAGTGTGGTAGCAAGCCCTTCTACCTAATTACACCCATGTAACCAGTTAACTTACTAACCAGTACATCTTTGGACTGTGGGAGGAAACCAGAGCACCCAGGGGAAACCCAAATGATCACAGGGAGAACATATAAACTCCTTACAGACAGCGGCAGAATTGAACCCTGTTTGCTGGCACTGTAAAAGTGTTACATTAACTGCTATGCTGTCATGCCACCCTCAAATGTGCAGGGAAGGGAGGGATACGGGTCATGTACAGGCAGAAGAGAGTTGTTTGATTTGCCATTGTGTTTGGCGTAATCATTATGAGCAAAAGGACCTCTTCCTTTGCTGTACCATCTTTTGTTCTATATTAGCACCTTACCTTCTGCCTGGGTACATTGTAGTATTCAGGAATCAACACTAAATTCAGCGGTTTCAGATACCCAGCCTTTCTTATTGGGTCAAACTGACTTGATCCAATTAAACTCATTAACCTATAATATTAACTCTATTTTTCTCTCACCACAGATCCTGACTGACCTGCTAGGTATTTCCAACATTTTTATTCATTGTCTCCTCAATCCTCATACACCTTCCCCTATTTACACTTCCCTCAGACAAATTATCTGCCTTCACCACCTTCTCTGCGACATCGATTTTCAATCTTGGCCGCCACTCTATCGTAATCCCATTGTTCTGCTCACCCCCTCTCGCTTCTCTGCAATTAACATTTCCTTGGTTCCGATAAAAGAGTATTAACTCTAGTTTTTTTGTCCACAGGTGCTGCCTGATCTACTGGATATTACCAGCACGTTCTATTTCAGATTTTTAGCATCTGCAGTTTTTTCCTGCATTTTTTATTTCAAATGTTTAGCAGCTGCAGTTTTTTTCTTCCTCTCTATCAACCTCTTCACTGCTTTGTTGCCCTGTTGTTTATTTCTTGATTCAGGTTGAGGGATTCGGCCGAACAGAATTTGGACCTCATGCTTCTAGTTTCCAGTGAAGCTTGTTATTTTGCACAGTGAGTACTGTGAAAACATCAATGAAATATTTATTAATGAATTACTGTAAAACATTATTGAAATATTTCAGTTGTGCAGGAGCATTGCCAGAAGAGTGGTGGAAATATTCTGGAAGGGATTACTTTTAATGAAAAGTGGGAACAATTGAAAAACTCTTTCAAGTTCAAGTTTATTGTCATTCAACCATAATCATGTATACAGCTAAATGAAACATCGTTTCTCTGGGACCAAGGTACAAAACACAGTACATACGGTCACTCATAACACATATACTTATGATACAGCACGATATAGTTACAAGACAGTACATATAGTTATGATACAGCTCATATACTTACAATAAAGCACAACAGAATCACAAAATAACATTAGCACAAGTCCCTGAGTGGCCTGGCCTAAAGATAGGTGGTCCATGGGATGTTTCCTGGAGCCATGTTTCATAAGAACAAGCACACAGCAGTTTCTTATCTCACTCTGGGTTAGTTGCAGATGAAGTTAATCCAATTGGCTTTCAAGGGAGCAAACACTGTAGAGCAGTATTGATGGGAGAGTATGTCTGCAGGAGTTAGCCTTTTAATCTAGCATGGATTCCAGTGTGCTCTCTCGTGCTGTTTCCAGCACCTCCTCTGCTGGTTTTAAAGAGTTGGTATGAATGTAATGGGCCAGCATTCATGGATTCCAGCTGTGGCCAAAACCTGGTGAAGCAGATGAATGTATGAAGGGCTTGAGTGCACCTGATGTCTTCAAAGTCAGTGTCACAAGTAGTTTCATGAATTGTTTGCAGGACATTGTGTTGGTCACTGGTGCCATCTTGCTCACACCTAATTTGCCTTCTCTGCAGCATCAACAAAGAGTCTGAAGTCTCACATTCAAGACGGATTGCTCTTTCGGAGGTGAACAGAATAGAAATCGGTAAGATTGGGGCTTCCTTGTTGTTAACATATCAGAGCATCTGTCCTGGCACTGGCATGTGAGTGCCAATATGAATGACTCTCTCTCTGAGCTCAGCAGGCCAAGCAGCATCTGCAGGAAATCAGGTCAAAACCCTGTATCACGATTGAGAGTTGAGAGGGGAGAATGCCATTTACAATGGAGAAGGGGATTACTGAAGCCCCTTGTTTTTCCACTAATTAAACATTTCAGAATTCAGAATGTGTCTGCTGGGAATGTGTTGGAAGTCTGCAGGCCAATTTGAAATGGCGCAGATTAACTCCCTGCTATGGCTATTCAGGAGTATTGAATAGTTTCTGGAACTTGCTAAAAGTGAAAGGTCTGTAACTAACCAGAATCTGTATACAGTCTCACTGCCTGAATAATAGAATCATAGAGCACTACAGCACAGAAACAAGCCCTTTGGCCCATCTAAAGCAAGAGAAAATCTGCAGATGCTGGAAAACCGAGTTTCAGCCCGAAATGTCAACTATACTTTCTTCCGTAGATGCTGCCTGGCCTGCTGAGTTCCTCCAGCATTTTGTGGGTGTTGCTTCAGCCCATCTATTCCATGCAGAGCTTTAACTTTCCCTAATCCCATTGACCTGCACCTAGATCATAGCCCTCCACACCCTTTCCATCCACGAAGTCATCCAAACTTCTCTTAAATGTTGAAATCAATTCAGCTGGCAGCTCGTTCCACACTTGTGTCACACTCTGAGTGAAGAAAGTCCCCCTCATGTTCCCCTTAAACATTTCACCTTTCACCTTTAACCCCTGTTCTAGTTCTAGTCTCACTCAACCTCAGTGGAAAACGTCCTGCTTGCATTTGTTCTATCTAGACCCCTCTTAGTTTTGTATTCCTCTATCAAATCTCCCTTCATTCTCCAGCACTCCAGGGTATAAAGTCCTAGCCTATTTAACCTTCCCTATACCTCAGGCCCTCAAGTTCCCACCACATCCTTGTAAATATTCTCTGTACTCTTTGGGGAATGTCTGACAACTTTTTTTTACCTTTTTTAGGTCTTCAACCTGTCTCGAAGGAAAAGTCTAAGAAAATTTCTATGAAGCTACATTACAGAGGCTCGGGGAGGAGGGCCAATCAGTACACGCTAAGTCCAGCTCTTCAGCACTCACCAGACAGCAGCAGAGGTAGAAGCCTTTACCCAACCTGGTCGAAGTCTCAGCAGCAAGTTTCTTCAGCCCGAATCAGGACGTGCAAAAAGACTCACTGTATCAGTCCCTTTATCAATCTATCACTGCTCCAAGAATAATTAGTCTCTCAAATTAGAACTTCAATATATAATCTTGCATCTATCCATGCTAAAATGCATTTGTTATACATTTCCTCTACATAGAACATTGCGGCACTATACAGACCTGTCAAATTTTTAACCTACTCTGAGATCAATCTACCTCTCCCCTCCCATATAGACCCCCATTTTTCTATCATCCATATGCCTACTGAAGTGTTTCCTAAATGCCCCTAATGTATCTTCCTCCACCTCTCTCTGGCAGCGCGATCTGAGTACTCACCACTCTCTATAAAAAACTTACAGTACTTTGTAAAAGTGTGAGGCACATGTAAAAAATTTCTATAAAGCAAAGGTGCATTAAAAATAATGAATTTAAAAGTTTATAAATATCAAAAAATACTAAAAAGCGCAGTAAACAGTGAAAAAATAAATCAGAACAATTTTTGGTGTGACCACCCCTTGGGCCTTTAAAACTGCATCAATTCTCTTAGGTTCACTGTCGTACAGTTTTGTAAAAAAAATGGCTGCTAGGTTGTTTCAAGCATCTTAGAGAACTTGCTACAGTTCTTCTGCAGACTTGGCTGTCTCACTTGCTTCTTTCTCTCCAGTAATCCCCAACAGACTTGGTGATGTTGAGATCAAGGCTCTATGGAGATCATACCATCTCATAGTCATAGTCATACTTTATTGATCCCGGGGGAAATTGGTTTTCATTACAGTTGCACCATAAATAATAAATAGTAATAAAACCATAAATAGTTAAATAGTAATATGTAAATTATGCCAGTAAATTATGAAATAAGTCCAGGACCAGCCTATTGACTCAGGGTGTCTGACCCTCCAAGGGAGGAGTTGTAAAATTTGATGGCACTGGCAGGAATGACTTCCTATGACGCTCTGTGTTGCATCTCGGTGGAATGAGTCTCTGGCTGAATGTACTCCTGTGCCCACCCAGTACATTATGTAGTGGATGGGAGACGTTGTCCAAGATGGCATGCAACTTGGACAGCATCCTCTTTTCAGACACCACGGTGAGAGAGTCCATTTCCATCCCCACAACATCACTGGCCTTACGAATGAGTTTGTTGATTCTGTTGGTGTCTGCTACCCTCAGCCTGCTGCCCCAGCACACAACAGCAAACATGACAGCACTGGCCACCACAGGCTCGTAGAACATCCTCAGCATCGTCCGGCAGATGTTAAAGGACCTCAGTCTCCTCAGGAAATAGAGACGGCTCTGACCCTTCTTGTAGACAGCCTCAGTGTTCTTTGACCAGTCCAGTTTATTGTCAATTCATATCCCCAGGAATTTGTAATCCTCCACGATGTCCGCACTGACCCCTGGGTGGAAACAGGGGTCACCTGTACCTTAGCTCTCCTCAGGTCTACCACCAGCTCCTTAGTCTTTTTCACATTAAGCTGCAGATTATTCTGCTCACACCATGTGACAAAGTTTCCTACCGTAGCCCTGTACTCAGCCTCACCTCCCTTGCTGATGCATCCAACTATGGCAGAGTCATCCGAAAACTTCTGAAGAAGACAAGACTCTGTGCAGTAGTTGAAGCCATATCTGAAACCATATAAAAAATCTAGGGTGCCTGAGACATTTGCACAGTACTGTACCTCTGATATCCCCCTTATACTTTCCTACGATAACCTTAAAATTTCACTGCCCCCCCAACACCCCCCACTCCAGAATTAGCCATTTCTGCCCTGGGTAAAAGTCTCTGATTATTCACTCAGGCAACTTATCTAAATCACATTAGGGCCTCTGCGTGCTCCTCACAATTTCTGTCCTGCAATCTTGGATACGCTTCATATGATTTCCTCATGTATGCTGGGGACTAAGCACTTTTTCCCCAGTGACAGGCAACTAACCTACTACTCAATTACCTACTTGGTCCAACTCTCTGGTATTGGTATAGGTACATATACCCAGATACAGTGACAACTTTAATTTTAATTTTGAAAGCCATCCATACACATCGTTTTCAAACACAAGTACTTTGAGGTAATACAAACCAAAAGCAGTATCGGACTGAATATGCAGCTGAGTGTTACAGTTACAAAGTGCAGTGCCCTACCTACTGCCCATTATACCGCTGGTGCTTAGGACAGCAATGAAGGTCCTCCATTTCTGGGGGCGTTCAAGGCTTCCTTCATCATGTCAGTAGCTTGGTTTTCAATACTGTCGGTCATGTAAATCCCGGGTGCAGACTCAAGAATACTGTCGCGCACAGATGCAGAAGGATTTTTCACTGCTCTTATCATAACAGTTTTGTTTTACCACTTAGCCCTGATCTGAACCCCCTGAACCTGGAGGACCGGTGGACCACTCTTAGTTGGGCTTCTTCCCTTTAACCTGTTTGGCATGGGTGATCCTACCAAGAGCCAAAGCATATATAGCCCTGACATAGCTCTCTTGGCCAATGAGGTACGCAAGCCTCCAAGCCACAACAAAGTTGTGGTCCCCTACCTGTGAAGTGCAGGTAGACAATATAGAGCAGCGGCCATGACAAGGGAGATGGTGAAGTGAACAATTCTTCTCTATTGTACAAGAATTCTGTTCAAAAGTCTCCTATCTCAACATCGAAGATCCCCTTATCATACTATCCTTATCCTTCCTTCTTACTGGAATATACCCGTCCTGTTTTCCTTTGCTTAGTTCTAAATTGCCACCAATCTTCAGCTCCCACTATTTTTGTTAGGTAATTTGATTTGGTTCCTCTTTGTATCTCATACTATCTCTAATTTGCTTTATATGATATAGAGAAATTAATAATTGCATTTCATGTATACTTTCTTTAATTGCTAAACAATACTAAGTAGGTTTACAATGGACAAACATTCTTGCAGCCTCATACTTTCAGGTTCAGAACTCAAATTTCCAATTCCACTATCTTGCTTTCTATCTTGAAGAATTATATCATGTTATGATCACTCTTCCCCAAGGGACCCCATGCAACAAGAGAGTTCATTATTCCTTTCTCAATACATAATACCCAGACTAGGATAGTCTGTTCCCACAATATACTATTCTAATTTTCTTTAAAAACAGCATGTAAACCCTCCAGGAAGTTCTCCTCAACCCTCCAGGAAGTTCTCCTCCCATCAGTGTTATTTATATTTTTATGCTCCACTTATGGGTGAAATTTCTGATTGAATTGCAGAGCAGATTCGATGGACCAAATAGCTTGATTCTGCACTTATATTTTATAATCTTACAAAAGCTAACTGAGCAAGAATGGGTAGGCACATGAAATCCATTGGTCTTGTATTCAAACAGTAGAGGTAGAATATTAACCATGTTATATTAAATAAATGTTCCTGGGTTCCCTGTCAGATAAACACTGCAGTTTTATTTCAGAGCAGGGATTCCCAAAACAATTTTTTTTATGCCATGGACACCTACTGTTAACTGAGTGGTCCACTGACCCCAGGTTGGTAACCACAGTTTTAGAGTCATACAGCATAGAAACAGGCTGTCATCTAACCCAGTCCATGCTAACCATCAACTATCAATGCCAATTCCATTCACTACACTTGGACCATAGCTGTCCCTGCTTTGGTCATTTGGATGCCTCTCAGATGTTGAAAGTACCTGTCTCCGCCACCCCCTCAGGCAATGCATTCCAGATTGCAATTGCCCTCCAGATAGAAAAAAAAAGTCCTCAGATCCCCTCTGAACCTCTGACCCTTTACCCTAAACCTGTTCCCTCTAGCTTCAGACACTAATGGAACGCTAATCATCAGCACTGTTGGAGATTGACCCCTGGCATGGTTAGCCAATAGGATAAGCACATTAGTAATGTTTAGTGTTTTTCAGAATGCCTCCAGGCTATAGCAGAGATGGTTCGAAAGGCCAAACAAGAGGCCACGGGGGCAAACCTACCAATCCTTGATGAGAATAGGCAGTGGTAAGTTAATGAGTGGGGTGCGTCTCATCCACCTGGGTGGGCTCTGTGGTCCCAACCCTCCCTGACCCATCTTTGGTTTCCTTATACTTTTCATTCCTTTACAAGCTGCGTGTGTTGCTGGCATTTGCTGCCTTTCCCTCGCCGCCCAAGCTGAGGGGCCCAACCACCCCTTAAAGACCACTGCCCTTTCTTAGGGCTGAGCGGGATGAGAAAACCTCAGTGTCAAGATGATTTCTGAGGGCTTTGGTTGGCACAGAATGCAAAATTATTCCTAGTTTGTTGCAATCTTTTTTTTTTGGGAGAGTCCTAAGTCAGAGTGACCTGTGTGAAGATTCTGGCTTTCCCCTCTTGCTCATGGCCTAATGTTCTCCCACTCAGCGGGATTGTCCAGCTGAGACAAAGCAAGGAACCTGGCACCAATCATGGAATAATAAAGCAGAGAAACAGGCCTTTCAGCCCAACTCATACATACTAACCAAGATGCCCATTTGCCCATATCCCTTCCTCCTCATGTACCTGTGAAAATGCTTTTTTTAAAAAATTATTGTTGTTATTGTTACCTGTCTCAACTGTTCCATATACCCACCACCCCCTGCTTGAAGACATTGCTCCTCCTATCCCCTCTCTCCCTAAACCTATGCCCTCTGGTTCTTGATTCCCAAACCTGGGGATAGGATTGTGTGAATTCACCTCGTGTTTGTGCCACTGATGATTTTATTCACCCCTATAAGGTCACCCCTCCATTTTCTATGCACCCCTGTCTAACCTCTCCCCATAACTGAATCCCTCGAGTCCTGACAATATCCCTGTAAATGAGTGGGAGGGCATTGATGGTCTTTTCCCAGGTTGAGGGATTTCAGGAGAAACACTGCCAGGAAATGTTCGGATAGACGGAGCTATGTCTGGTGAATAACACAGTGCTGATGTCTTGCTGCCCTACAGTAATCGTTTCATGGAAGGCATGTGGAACCTGCTACGATCTATCCTGCAGTTGCTCGTGACCACCATCAAGTCGTGCCAACTGCGAAACAGGTATCGGTTCCTTCGGTAGTGAGTCTCGCTCCACAGGTCCAATGCACATGGCAATACCGAGGGTGTGTTGGGGAAGCCACCAGAAAATGGATACTCTTCCGGTTGTAGAACACTACAAAAGGAAGGATGGAGGATTGTCACAGAGAGACAGGCCTTTTGTGCTAAGATGAGGCCACCCTCATACCTACCGGAGGAGCAATACCTTATATTCCATCTGGGTAGCTTCCAACCTGATGGTATGAATGTACTGTAGATTTCTCCTTTCAGTTTAAAAGGAAATTCCCTCCCTCTCTCCTCCTCTTCTTCTATTCCCCACTCTGGCCTCTCACCTCTTCTCGCCTGCCTATCACCTCCCCTGGGTCCCCTCCTCCTTCCCTTTTTCCTATGATCCTCTCTCCTATCAGATTCCTTCCTTTCCAACCCACCTGGCTTCACCTTTCACCTCCCAGCTAGCCTCCTTCCCCTGCTCCCCACCTTTTTATTCTGGCATCTTCCCCCTCCCCCCCACTTTTCAGTCCTGAAGAAGGGTCTCGGCCCGAATCATCAACTGCTTATTCATTTCCATAGATGCTGCCTGACCTGCTGAGTTCCTCCAGTAATTTATGTGCGTTGCTTTGACCCATTGAACCATGCTGACCACCAAGCTTCTATTGGTCATGCCAATCCTATCCTGTTCTATTCTCCTCTCCCCTACTGCCATGAACTACCCCTAGAGTCTACCAGTCAACTGCACACTTGGGGTAAATTACAGTGAATTATTAACCCACCAATCTTCACGCTGTTTAGGATGTGGGTGGAAACCGGAGCACCGGGGGGAAACCCAGACGGTCGCACGGAGAGCATGCAAACTCCACGCAGACAGCGGCAGTGATCAGTTGGGAATCTAGAAGAGATGTGGGAGAGGCGTCTTGGCCTCAGTACCTCGAGATTGGGGAAGGCACCCGTACTGATCTTGACCGGGACTCACCAAGCCTACAGTATGTCAGTGAATGAGGCAGAACTACATCTGTCCACTTATTGACCTCAGGTGAGAGGGGAAGAGCCAAGTGTGTTCCAGAGTCATGGGAACGTACAGCCCTTCGGCCCATCTCATCCATGCCAACCTAGCTATCCATCTAAGCCATTCTCGTTTGCTCATATCCAAGGTGCCTATATAACCTAGTCCAGCTTTGTCCCATATCCCTCGAAACCTTTTCTAGCCAGGTACCTGTCTAAATGTCCTTTAACTGTTGCTATCGTATCTGTCTCAACCACCTTCTCTGGCAGCTCATTGACCCTCAACATGAAGGAGTAGTCTGTCAAGTCCCTTTTAAATGTTTCCCCTCACCACTTAAACCGATACACTCTAGTTTTTCAACCCCATTCCCTTGGCAAAAGACTGTGTGTATTCACCCTATCTTGATTATAGTCATAGTCATACTTTATTGATCCCGGGGGAAATTGGTTTTCGTTACAGTTGCACCATAAATAATTAAATAGTAATAAAACCATAAATAATTAAATAGTAATATGTAAATTATGCCAGGAAATAAGTCCAGGACCAGCCTATTGGCTCAGGGCGTCTGACCCTCCAAGGGAGGAGTTGTAAAGTTTGATGGCCTCAGGCAGGAATGACTTCCTATGACGCTCTGTGCTGCATCTCGGTGGGATGAGTCTCTGGCTGACTCCTGTGCCCAACCAATACATTATGTAGTGGATGGGAGACATTGTCCAAGATGGCATGCAACTTAGGCAGCATCCTCTTTTCAGACACCACAGTCAGAGAGTCCAGTTCCATCCCCACAACATCACTGGCCTTACGAATGAGTTTGTTGATTCTGTTGGTGTCTGCTACCCTCAGCCTGCTGCCCCAGCACACAACAGCAAACATGACTGCACTGGCCACCACAGACTCATAGAACATCCTCAGCATCGTCCGGCAGATGTTAAAGGACCTCAGTCTCCTCAGGAGATAGAGACGGCTCTGACCCTTCTTGTAGACAGCCTCAGTATTCTTTGACCAGTCCAGTTTATTGTCAATTTGTATCCCCAGGTATTTGTAATCCTCCACCATGTCCACACTGACCCCCTGGATGGAAACAGGGGTCACCGGTACCTTAGCTCTCCTCAGGTCTACCACCAGCTCCTTAGTCTTTTTCACATTAAGCTGCAGATAATTCTGCTCACACCATGTGACAAAGTTTCCTACCGTAGACCTGTACTCAGCCTCATCTCCCTTGCTGATGCATCCAACTATGGCAGAGTCATCAGAAAACTTCTGAAGATGACAAGACTCTGTGCAGTATTTGAAGTCCGAGGTGTAAATGGTGAAGAGAAAGGGAGACAAGACAGTCCCCTGTGGAGCCCCAGTGCTGCTGATCACTCTGTTGGACACACAGTGTTGCAAGCACACGTACTGTGGTCTGCCAGTCAGGTAATCAAGAATCCATGACACCAGGAAAGCATCCACCTGCATCGCTGTCAGCTTCTCCCCCAGCAGAGCAGGGCGGATGGTGTTGAACGCACTGGAGAAGTCAAAAAACATGACCCTCACAATGCTCGCTGGCTTGTCCAGGTGGGCGTAGACACGGTTCAGCAGGTAGACGACGGCATCCTCAACTCCTAGTCGGGGCTAGTAGGTGAACTAGAGGGGATCTAAGTGTGGCCTGACCATAGGCCGGAGCAGCTCCAGAACAAGTCTGTCCAGGGTCTTCATGATGTGGGAGGTCAATGCCACCGGTCTGTAGTCATTGAAGCCGCTGGGGTGTGGCGTCTTCAGCACAAGGACGAGGCAGGACATATTCCACAGTACAGGAACCCTCCAGAGCCTCGGGCTCAGGCTGAATACATGGCGAAGTACTCCACGTGGCTGAGGGGCACAGGCTTTGAGCACCCTGGTACTGACACCATCCGGTCCTGCAGCCTTGCTTGGGTTGAGACGTTTCAGCTGTCTTCTCACCTGTTCAGCTGTGAAGCCCACCATGGTGGTTTTGTGTGGTGAAGGGGTATAGTCATGAGAGCAGGGTGGGGGACTCTGAGGAGGGGTAGGAGGGGAGAGTGTAATATGTGTTGGTTGGGGGCCGATAACAGATGCCTCATGTGGGGGATGGGCAAGACACTGCTCTCCCGAAATGTTCTCTGACTCCTGACAAGCACCGTCAATTCGTCCATTTTATTACCCAGCGATCTCACGTTGCCCATGATGAGAGAGGGGAGACGCGGCTTATAACTTCTCTTCTCCATAAGCCTCTGTTGTCTCGACCCGGTCCTCTTCCCTCGCCTTTTTGATCCCCCTCTGCATCCTCTGTGTGTTTTCCTTCAGATTTCAGCCGGGATGTCCGCCGCTCTGTTCGCTAAACCGGCCAGCATAAGCTCAATCAGCTGGTCCCCGGAATAAACTATGCGGCCATCCTGCTGCCCCGCTAATGAGACGTGTCCCAATGTAACTACTTCCAGCTCTAAAAACCCAAATAAAACTCTCTCCACCAGCATGTTAGAGAGGGTGCAGCTTCAACGTGTTACCGTGAAAAAAAAATACCACAAATAACCTAAGTTAAAAAGTTTAAAAAGTAAGAAACTAAACAGAGCAACTGTAACAGGCTGCATGCACGGCCGGCGCATGCGCACAGATCTTTATATGGTTTGTTGGCAGATTTACACACGGTGGGATTGGCGATAGGATGGCAGAAGGACGGTGGGGGAGTGAGCAGCAGTGTGGGGACACAGGCACTGTGATCTATATGCTCCTGTAACTGAGTCTTCCACACACTGCCCACGTTCCATATTGCCACAAATGGGCATCCATTTAGAACAGAGATGAGGAGGAATTTATTTTCCTCGAGAGTGGTGAATCTGGAACCTGTTGCCATAGGTGGCTGTGGAGGCCACGTCATTGGGTATATTTAAGGCAGAGGTTTATAGATTAGTTAGGGCATGAAGGGATGCAGGGAGAAGGCAGGAAATTGGGGCTGAGAGGGAAATGGATCAGCCATGATGAAATGGTGGAGCAGACTCGATGGGCCAAATGGCCTAATGCTGCTCCTATATCTAATGGTCTTAAAATTAAAGTTTAGAAGTCTAAATGTTTAATTTATATTTTTTCTTGTGAATGCCACTTGTATGAAATTAAGTGATGCTGCAGCAAGTAAATTTATCATTGCGCCTGTGCATAAAGGTATGTATGCGGATGACAATAAACTCAACTTTAACTTTGAATGAGAATTGACGCAGCGAAAATTGGGATCCTGTCTGGGTCACTCTCTGGTCCACCCTGTTCTGAAGGGTTCACAAAGGCCATCAGAAGAAGTTTGGTGACCCTTCACTCCTTATTCTTCTTGTGATGGTCCAAGCCCACGTGGTCCCATAGATGGTGATTGCTCCCACCTTCTCCCCTTGGTCAGCCTCGTGTGGAGGCTCCAATGCACGGGATGGCGAGAAAATGCACAGTGTTACTGTGCCGGCTCCCACACGGGCACACGCCTCCCTACCATCTTCAAAAAAAAGGGGGCATCCTTCAGGAAGGATCCCCAATATCTAGGACCTGCCCTCTTCTCATTCCTACTGTCATGGTGGAGGTACAGGAAGCCCAACACTGAACATTTTAGGGAAAGCCCCTCCTCTGCACTATAAGATTTATGAATGGTCCCCATGAACTCATGAACACATGAATACTACCTCACAATTCCTCGTTTGTACTAACTATCCATCTATTAATCTACAGTATCTATCTACCTATCCAACTATACAGTTATTAATCTATCCATCGATCTACCTATCCATCTATCTCTTCATTTTCTATCTATCCGATAATTAATTGTTTGTTGGAACTTACAATATTTAAGTCTTAGTAAAGGCATCCGTTAGTCTTGTGAGGCCATGGATCTGCGCCTGGAAAGTCTTCACTCTCCAGGGCGCAGGCCTGGGCAAGATTGTATGGAAGACCAGCAGTTGCCCATGCTGCAAGTCTCCCCTCTCCACGACACCAATGTTGTCCAAGGGAAGGGCATTAGGACCCATACAGCTTGGCACCAGTGTCGTCACAGAGCAATGTGTGATTAAGTGCCTTGCTCAAGGACACAACACAATCCGTCCGCTGGGGCTCGAACTCACAACCTTCAGGTCGCTAGTCCAATGCCTTAACCACTTGGCCACGTGCCCACACTATTTAAGTCTTACTACTCCTGCAAAACAAACAAATTCCAGGAAAAGCCCACATGAACTGTGGACGGTGTTAACATCCAATCTGGATATGAGAGCCAAGGTTTCCAGCCTCCAGAAGGGAAGTCCAGAGATTGTTTACTCCATAAAGAACTATTCATCTCTGTGCTGAAAGGCTTGATGACAATGATTGGCTCGGAAATCATTGGCTTTTTTTTTCTTCAGAATGCACGGACCAACTCAAACCTTGCTCTTGGTCCTGAAGTTCTCATAGAACATGCTGCTTTTTACTTTGTCAGGAATGATAGATCTGATTCTCGCACTAGGCCGCGGCTGAACCCCCCCCCCCCCCCAAAGTCGAGTTTATTGTCATCCAGGGTATATGCACACGTGGAGACACAACATTCACAAGAAAAAAAAACACAAACATAAATTATACACCCTGAGGTTGCAGGTCAGTTGTGAAGGCCGCAAGGTTACCCGCACACTCGTGACAACCGTCTCCTTCCCAGGAAGGTCGACACGTCCGCCGACGACCGGGTGGAAGAATCGTCCGGTGCTTCGGAAACTCGGATTATCGAGACTCCAGGGCTGCGCAGAGACATTCCGTGTATCATTGAACCGCCGGAACTCGACGCTCTCCACCCGCCTGACCAGGAGGTCAGCCATGGCCGGGTCATCTCCATACACCTACCCAAAGACGGCATGGCAGCCTTGCAAGTTTTTCATGACACAGACACTTCGGACACTGAAGGGCCATCACGTTCGTCGTGGCTGAACGAGGGAAGTTGCGACTTAATTTCATTACAAAGTACGCCCTCTGCTTCTACCTTAGGGACCACCTCCTCGTTTTCCTCCGATTACGATTCCAATGAGGACGAATTAGGTCAAACTCGCAACTCGCCTGACATTTGTCAACTGCGGGAACAAACCTGGCTCCGGGACCCTTCCGCCCACCGGATTAGTGAGTCGACCCTGGCTTCCCTCGTTGAGGGGCTTGGGCAGCCTTCGTAACAACAACCCGCCCTCCTCTCCGTGCCCGGACGGGAGGGTTCCAGGCCCCCGGCACCCTGCGGTACTCAGGGTGCCAGCCTTCGCGGGAGCCGGTTCTCCCTGGGCATATCCGCTCCCACTCGCCCACCCAGAGCAGCGGCGGTAACGCTGTCACCCCAAACGCCCGCCACATGCGTCAATTTTATGGCCCAGGACGCGGGCGGGGAGAGGGGCTCCTGTCTTTCGGAGTTAATCAGGACTTCAGCGGACCGGGATCACAGCTCATGCAGTTCTAGTCCCTCGTCTTTGATCAAATTCGCAAATAACGCAGAGTGACTGCCTTCCTGTTGAGCCGAGAGCTGTCGCTCTCAGACCGTCCCCGATACTTGATTATGAAAAATATTTAAAAAGTAATATCGAGGATAAGGAGAAGAAAAATGCTAGGGGGGGGGGTGAGAAAAGGTCGGGCAGCAACTACAGAGAGAGAACCGTCGACCTGCGATGTTGACTGATTCTCTTTCTATAGACCCTGGCTTGCTGAGATTTCCCCGCAGTTTCGTGTTTCAATATCGCCTGTAATTCCAACTATTGCAACGTCCACATTTCCCCCGCTGGAGGGGTAACGGGGGCTGTTTTATTTCGGTACACTGAGCGAAGTGGGATCGAGGGATTTAGCGAGGCGAGGACGTGCCAAAACTCTTCGAGTACGAGAGGTCCTTTGCGTCACTCGGCAAGGACAGTCTGATTCAACCAGTGCAATTTCCAAGTGTTTTATTAGCATTTTTTGTTCTTCTAAAATAGCATTATCACCGCGGCCAAAGAAAAAAATAACATGCTAATATTAATTTCGTACCCGCCTTTATAATTGTTGGCCGTTTGTACATTCTTTATATTAAAAAATCCTGCCGGAAATATATACACTATCAAACAGTTTTATGCTTGTATTGGGAAAGAAGCGTTTTTGGGGGGTGGGGATGATAAAGGCGGGGGGGGGGGTCCCTCTGGGAGAATTAGCAGGCAGATGAGAGTTACTCTGCTGATTGTGCTGGGAATAGTGGAAATTAGGGATCCCATTAATATGGGGTTTGGGAATTGGTTAGAGATAGGGAAGGGCTAGTACTCTTGGGGGCAGTGAGTAGGCAAAGCATGTGGAAGCGGATCGGAGAACGGGCGGGGGGGGGAGAAGATTTTTATTTAGACAGGGAACCGTCTGCATCTGCGCCCGAGAATGTAGCGGACAGAATTCCTGAGGAACTTTTCACAGGGTTTGGAGAAACCTGCAGAATATCAAGGTTGGAGGTGGGACTGGTTTATGGGCGGGGATAGGTGCGGTGGCCCGAATGGCTTGAGCAACGGCAGGGTCGCTGTGCCTTTAAGGGGAGTGGTCCTCGGGTTGAAAAAGGTTAATATAGGGGCAGAGAAAGCAGGGGCCCCTCCCTGTTTGCAGTGTGTGTATGGGGTGTCAACATGAATTACATGCCGGGTACCGCCAGCTTGATTGAGGATATTGACAGTGAGTAGGTCTTGTCCAGGACGCCGGCTATGGTCGGCTCTCTACTGCTCCACCTGTCTCACTCACATTTCCCTTTCCCTGTCTCCCCGACCCCATTGCCCTCTCCCTGCCTCGCCCTCTCCCTGCCTCACTCTCTCCCATACCTCATACCTCCCTCTGCCCTCAAACCTCCCAGCCCTTCTCCCCCTCCTCCGCCCCCCTCCTCCGCCCCCCTCCTCCGCCCCCCTCCTCCTCCTCCTCCTCCGCCCCCCTCCTCCTCCTCTTCCTCCTCTTCCTCCTCTTCCTCCTCTTCCTCCTCCCCCCTCCTCCCCCTCTTCCTCCCCCTCCTCCCCCACTCCCCCTCTTCCTCCCCTTCCTTCCCCACTCCCCTACCCCATTCTCTCTCTCCTCTCCCCACTTCCCTCCTCTACCCACCCCACCCCCTCCCCCGCTCCCCTACCCCATTCTCTCTCTCCTTTCCCCGCTTCCTTCCCTCCTCTACCCACCCACTCCTCCCCTTCCCCACACCACCCGTCCCCCTACCCCTTACCACTCTCCCCTCCACCCCTACACTCCCCTCCACTCCCCTCACCCCCCCTCCCCCTCCCCCTCCCCCCCCCCTCCCCTCCCCCTCCCCCTCCCCTCCCCCTCCCCCTCCCCCTCCTCCCCTCCCCCTCCCCCTCCCCCTCCCCTCCCCCTCCCCTCCCCTCCCTCCCCTCCTCCCCCTCCCTCCCCCTCCTCCCCCTCCCCCTCCCTCCTCCCCCTCCCCCTCCCCCTCCCCTCCCCCTCCCCTCCCCCCCCCCTCCCCCTCCCCCTCCCCCTCCCCCCTCCTCCCCCCTCCCCTCCTCCCTCCCCCCAACCCTCCCCCAACCCCCCCCAACCCTCCCCTACCCTCCCCCCACCCCCTACCCTCCCCACTCCCCCTAAGCCTCCTTCCACCACCCCTTCTACCCCCGCCCCTCGCTCCGCTCCTTGTCCCGTTGTGTCTGCGGTTGTCGGGCCGAGCCGGTTCTACTTTGATCCTGTAGTGTACACTGTCAGCTCTGCTGCCCTCTACCGGTTGTGGAGCAGCTCGGCGAGTCGCGGCGGCTCATTACCGGCGGGTACTGTACTCGGCGAAGAGCGGTGTGGCCAGCGCTGTCCCTCTGGGCTCTCCGGCTCAGTTCAAGATCGAAGTCACAATACAGTATCAGATATCGTTATATCAGCCGCAGTGAGGAAGAGGAACGGGTTATCGGCCGCAGTGTGTTTGGAATCTGCTTGGCAGCTCTCAACTTTAGTTTGCATACGACCGATTTGGGCGGGGGGGGGGGAGCTCAGAGCAAAGGATGCTGCACCCCCACAGGCATACGTCCCGTGTTGGATCATAAGACATAGGAGCAGAATTAGGCCACTTGGCCCATCGAGTCTGCTCCGTCATTCAATCATGACTGATCCTTTTTTTCCCCCTCAACCCCATTCTTCCCGTAACCTTTGATACCATGTCCAAGCAAGAACCTATCAATCTCTGCAATAAATACACCCAACAACCTGGCCTCCACAGCTGCACGTGGCAACACATTCCACAAATTCACCACCCTCTGGCTAAAGAAATTTCTCCAAATCTCTGTTTTGAATGGACGCCCCTCTATCCCGAGGCTGTGCCCCCTTGTCCTCGAGTCTCTCACCATGGGAGACATCCTTCCCACATCTACTCTGTCTAGGACTTTCAACATTCGAAAGGCTTCAATGAGATTCCCCCCCCCCACCCCCATCCTTCTGAATTTCAGCAAGTACAGGCCCAGAGCCATCAAAAGTCCCTTGTATGATAACCCTTTCATTACTGGAATCATTCTTGTGAACCTCCTCTGGACCCTCTCCAATGCCAGCACATCTTTTATAAGATGAGGAGCCCAAAACTGTACACAATACTCAAGGTGAGACCTCATCCAGTGCCTTATAAAGCCTCAGCATCACATCCCTGCTCTTGTATTCTAGACCTCTTGAAATGAATGCTAACATGGCATTTGCCTTCCTCACCACAAACTCAACCTGCAAGTTAACCTCAGGGTGTGTTCTGCACAAGGTCTCCCAAGTCCCTCTGCATCTCAGATTCCTGGATTTTCTCCCCATTTAGAAAATAGTCCACACATTTATTTCTGCTACCAAAGGTCATGACCATGCATTTTCCAACATTATAATACATTTGCCACCTTCTTGCCAATTCTCCTAATCTGTCTAAATCCTTCTGTATCCTACCTGTTTCCTCAACACTACCTGACCCTCCACCGATCTTTGTATCATCTGCAAACTTGGCAACAAAGCCACCTATTCCATCATCTAAATCTAAATATACAGCATAAAAAGAAGTGGTCCCAACACCGACCCCTACAGAACACCACTAGTCACTGGCAGCCAACCAGAAAAGGATCCTTTTATTCCAACTTGCTGCCTCCTACCAATCACCCAATGCTTTAACCATGTTAGTAACTTTCCTGTAATACCATGGGCTCTTGGTAGGCAGCCTCACATGTGGCACCTTGTCAAATGCCTTCTGAAAGTCCAAATATACAACATCCACTGCATCCCCTTTATCTATCCTACTTATAATCTCCTCAAAGAATTCCAATAGGTTTGTCAGGTAGGATTTTCCCTGAAGGAAACCATGCTGACTTTGTCCTATCTTGTCCTGTATCACCAAGTACTCCATCACCTCATCCTTAACAATTGACTCTGACATCTTCCCATCCACTGAGGTCAGGCTAACTGGTCAATAATGGGACTAGACAGGATAATAGGTCTTGAACATGAGATTCTCCAGATGCTGGACATCTAAAGCAACACATACATAATTCTGGAGGAACTCAGCAGGTCAGGTAGCATCAGCATATTAGGTTGCATGGACTAAATGGGCCAAAAGGCCTGTTTCTAGTGCTCTATGACTCCAACATGGACCTCAGTACCTCTATATCGTGTTGAAAATCTACTTTTGGAAAAGATTTTATCTCTGGTAGAGTGTGCTGCAAGTCTGGAGTTGGACTTCGGGCAAGGTTTCAGTCTGGGTACAAAAGCTAGGGCGAGGACTGGATCTATTATCTACAGCCCTTTGTTTTCTCCACCGATCACCTCCCAGCCTCTGTTGCTATCTCCACCCCTCCCCCCTCCAGCTCGTTCCATTTGCCAATCAGCCCTCACCTGGATCCAGCTCCAGCTCCCTTCGCTGTTAAGCTCTTCAAGTCCTGAGGCAAGGTCTGGACCCAAAACGAAGGCCATTCCTTTGGCTGCACACACCATCTGACCTGCTCCTCCAATAACGTGTCCTCTGTCTCTAGATAACTTCACTCATCATAAATATGATTGCACAACCTACAGACTCACAACTCGCATTCTCAGTATCATATATACCATATGATTTTTATGTACAATTTTTGTGTGGTGTTATATATAGATGGGCAAGCAACCAATATGCCAAAGATGACAAATTGTGAAAGATATTTATTTATATATATTATAATTTGTTTCAGTATTTGTCTTCTGCATATTATCTGTTTGTATTTATGTCCAATTTTTCATAAATATTCTTGTATTTCTTTACTTTTCTGTAAGTGCCTGCAAGAAAATTAATCTGAAGCTAGTATATTGTGACTTTGATAATATGTTTACTTTGACCATAGCTTGACTTTTGAATTCAAGGTCATTCAACAGCTTGCCGATGTTTACCCCACCCACCTGGCTGCGGCCACCATCTCACCATTACCCATTGCAGCACTGTGACCATTTGGCCCATTGAGTAGAGACTGGCCCTCACCAGGGCAATCCCACCTATCCCATTCCCTTCATTTTCCGTGCCTCTGCAGCTTCTGCTTTCATACACACATGCTCATCAGCTCCACCATGATTCTTTGCCACTTACCCAAATGAACGGCTGTAAATTTCCCTATCATCCTACTAATATGCTTTGGAATTTAGGAAGAACTCCGTGCAAACTCCACACAGACAGCAATGAATACTGGATTTGCCAGTGACATCCATATCCTGTAAATAAAATTAAGAATGCGAGAGAACTCAACACAGGTCCTGGAAATCCAGAGCATCCTACACAAAATGCTGGGGGAACTCAGCAGGTCAGGCAGCATCTATGAAAGAAAATAAACTGTTGACCTTGCAGGCAGAGACCCTCTTGTGCTTCTGCATTCTTTACACTCGGCACTAGGGGGCACTCATGCTCCATTCTCTGTAGAGTGTCCTTTGTCGCCACATAGGGGCAGAGGTTGGTACTGCCACTGGTTCTCCATTGGAGCCCAGACACGAACACCATCTATGTTGACTGTGCAGTAACAAGTATTTGCACATCTTGAAATCTGGTCTGTCAGAAATCCTGGGCAGAACAGTAATTAGGATTCATTCAGTTAATCTAAAATACTGAAAAACATGACAAGGAGAGATGTGGGGGTGATGGGGTTTGGGGAGGAAGAATATAGGGGAGTGGTGGGGTAGGGAGATGGTTGAGGTGGGGGCAGTGAATGGGTGTATATAGGGTTGGGGTTAAATTCCACTGCCTGGGAGCAGTGGCTGCTGATGACAGCGGGCTATGCCTGTTTGAATGCCCACAGAACTCTGGACTGACAGCAGTGCTCAGACTGGACAGAAATTCGTGGATGCTTGAAGTAATTTATGCAATTAGAAAGAGTTGGGCCTGGAGGAGGCCATTTGGCCCAGAGCTCCTGTGATGGTTCCTTGCTGAAGGAGCCTATTACCTGCAAAAAGAAGTGCGGGAATTGGGGGAGGCATAGAGAAGTCCATGAGAATGAAAGGGTTAACATATGAGGAGCATTTGATGGCTCTGGGGCCGTACACACTGGAGTTTAGGAAAATGAGAGGGGAATCTCATTGAACTTCACTGAATATTGAAACGCCTCGATTGAGAGGACGTGGAGAAGATGATTCCAATTGAGAGGGTCTAAAACAAAGGGCATAACCTCCGAATATAAGGACTTCCTTTTCAGACCATAAGACATGGGAGCAGAATTAGGCCATTTGGTTCATCGAGTCTGCTCCGCCATTCAATCATGGCTGATCCCCACTCGTCAGCCTTTTCCCTGTAACCTTTGATGCCCTGTCCAATCAAGAACCTATCAAGCCCTGCCTTAAATACGCCCAGTGATTTGGCCTCCACAGCAGCCTGTGGTAATAAATTCCACAAATTCACCACCCTTCAGCTAAAGAAATTTCTCCGCTTCTCTGTATTAAATGGACGCCTCTCCATCCTGAGGCTGTGCCCTCTTGTCCTAGATTCCCCCACCACGGGAAGCATCCTTTCCACAACTACTTTAGAACGGAGATGAGAAATACCTTTAGCCAGATGGTGGTGAGTATGAGGAATTCATTGCCACAGACAGCTGTGGAGGCTAAGTCATTGACTATATTTAAAGTGGAGGGTGATAGATATTGGATTAGTAAGGACATCAAAGATTACAGAGAGAAGGCAGGAGAATGGAAATGGGAGGGAAAATAAATCAGCCATGATTGATGGAGCAGACTCAATGGGCTGAATGGCCTAATTCTGTTCCTATGACTTTAACACACACTCTCCATTCCTGAGTAACCCGATGAGGTACAACTGTGGGGGTGGGGGGTGGGGTTGCAGGAAAGGGTGAATCTCTTCTGTACTCCTTCCTGGACAGGGGAGGGGGGCGGGGGTGTTGGTGGGATGGGGGGGTGGACGGGTAGAGAGCTGGATTGGGGGTACAAGGCACCTGGTGTGACTGTGTTGGGGGGGGGGCGTGTTCGGTCCAGGGATGATCTTGGGAATGGCATGGTGTGTTGTGAAGGAGGGTGTTGGCTGGACCAAAATCACTGGAGATCCCGAAAGTTCCTGCTGGAAAGCAGCTGGGTTTGGGGGCCTGGGAGGAGACCCAGAGGCAAATAGTCTCCTCTGCAGGTGGACTAGTTGCTCGTCCAAGGTTCAGCACAGGCCAGTCTCCGTGTGAACTCTGAAAGGAGGAAGGGGCACGTGATATGGCGGAAAAGGGAGCTATGAACCTGCTGTTTCTCTCCGACCCTGCAGAGAAGCACCTGGTGCTACTGCGCGATGGACGAACCCTGGTCGGATTCCTGCGAAGTGTTGATCAGTTTGGTGAGTAACACTGACAGCTGTCCCCTCCTCAGTGCCGGGAATGGGTGGTTTCTCGTCCTCACCACACTTCCTGGCAGTGAGTTGCAAACTGTTCACTGTATCAGCAAAACAGCCAACATATTCAAACACTGATAACCTTTGTTCTCTGTATTTATTTTTTATTATTGGTACAATTGTCATCTTTTGCACGTAGGTTGTTTGTCAACTATCGTTTATAGTTTTTCCTATATACTATTGCATCTTGTTATTTTCCTGTAAGTGCCTGCAAAAAAACAATGAATCTTAGGGTGGTATATGTTAATGTATATTAGATTAGATCAGATTATGAGGACACTCAGTCCTTGTTTATTGTCATTTAGAAATGCATGCATGCATTAAGAGATGATACAATGTTCCTCCAGAGTGATATCACAAAAAAAACAGGACAAACAAAAGACTAACACTGACAAGACCACATAATTATAACATATAGTTACAGCAGTGCAAAGCAATACCATAATTTGATAAAGAACAGACCATGGGAACGGTTAAAAAAGTCTCAAAGTTCCGATCGACTCCCAACAGTCCCTGATAAGGCGGCAGAAGGGAGAAACACTCTCTGGCATAAACCTCCAGGCACCGACAGCTGCCGATGCATTGGAAGCACCCGACCGCAGCCGACTCTGAGTCCGTCCAACAACTTCGAGCCTCCGACCAGCCCTTCAACACTGAGCACCGAGCACCATCTCTGCCGAGTGCTTCGACCCCGCCCCGGCTGCCGAGCAACAAGCAAAGCCGAGGATTCGGGACCTTCCCCTCCGGAAATTCAGGATCACACAGTAACAGCGGCAGTGAAAAAGACATCTCAGAAGTTTCTCCAGATGTTCCTCCATTCTCTCACATCTGTCTCCATGAAATCAGGATTGTGCACGGCACCCTGCTTGACAGATTACAGATATCAGTCACCGGAGTGGCCGCGCAAGCTGCATCGCGCCGCCATCTTCTCCTCCTCTTATGAGGTATGGATGCTCTTTGAACTTTGATCTCTCCCACCCTGAACATTCTCCCGGCTCCCATTGGGCTGACGATACAAAGGCCTGAAAGCACGTACCACCAGATTCAAAAACAGCTTCCATCTCACTGTTGTAAGACTATTGACTGGTTCTCTACCGCAAGAAGAGAACTATTCCACCTTCTCTGCAACTGTCACACTATATTCTGCAACATGCACGAAAAGCTGGAAGAACTCAGCAGGCCAGGCTGCATCTGTGGAAAGGACCCTTTGTCTGCACTGGGAAGGAAGGGAAGAAATTGGAGTAAGAAGGTGGGGGTTGGGACCAATTACCGGCAGTTCTAGAAATCGATGTTTATGCCATCAAGTTGGAGGCTACCCAGACGGACTATACGGTGTTGCTAATCCAACCTGAGTGTGGCCTCGTCCTGACATAGAGGAGGCCATAGAGGCCCTCCCTCACCATATTCTGCATTCTCATCTTGTTTTCCACTCTGCTACTTCAATGCACTGATGTTTGGAATGACCTGTGTGGACCGCGTACAAAGGTCTTTTGCCGGACCTCTGTACATGCGACAATAATAAACCAATTATGAGAACAAGAACAAACTGAGGCATGTTCCTACCTCGGTCCTCTATTCTCACACTACAATGATGAAATGCTTTGAGAAACTGGTCGTGGCTAGAATCAACGCCTGTCTCAAGAAGGACCTGGACCCACTGCAATTTGCCAATCGCCACAATAGGTCGACTGCAGACAGGATCTCAATGGCTCTTCACACAGCCTTGGATCACTTAAACAATACAAATACCTATGTCAGGATGCTATTTATTGACTACAGCTCAGCACTTAACACCATCATTCCTACAGTCCTGATCAGAAAGCTACAGAATCTGGCCCTCTGTACCTCCCTCTGCAAATGGATCCTTGACTTCCTAACTGGAAGACCACGATCTGTGTGGATTGGAAATGACATCTCCACTTTGCTGTCAATTAACACTGGCGCCCCACAAGGATGTATGCCTCGCCCACTGCTCTACTTTCTCCGCACTCATGACTGTGTGGATAGGCATAGCTCACACAGCATCTATAAATTTGTTGATGATGCAACTATTGTTGGGAGAATCTCAGGGGGTGACTAGAGGGCGTACAGGAGTGAGATATTCCAGCTAGTTGAGTGATGTCACAGCAACAACCTGGCACTCAACATCAGCAAGACGAAAGAGCTGATTGTGGACATCAGGAAGGGTAAGACGATGGAACACAAACCAATCCTCATAGAGGGATCAGAAGTGGAGAGAGTGAGCAGTTTCAAGTTCCTGGGTGTCAAGATCTCTGAGGATCTAACCTGGACACAACATATCGATGCAGTTATAAAGAAGACAAGACGGCGGCTATACTTCATTAGGAGTTTGAGGAGATTTGGTTTGTCAACTATAACACTTGAAAACTTCTGTAAATGTACTGTGGAGAGCATTCTGACAGACTGCATCACTGTCTGTTATGGGGTGGGGGAGGGGCTACTGCACAAGATCAAAAGTAGCTTCAGAAACCTGCAAAATTAGTCAGCTCTATAATAGGTATCAGCCTCCATAGTATCCAAGACATCTTCAAGGAGTGGTACCTTAGGAAGGCCGCATCCATCATTAAGTACTTCCACCATCCAGGACTTGCCCTCCTCACATTGTTACCATTGGGAAGGAGGTACAGAAGCCTGGAGACACACACTCAATGATTCAGGAACAGCTTCTTCCACTCTGCCATCCAATTTCTGAATGGACATTAAACCCATGAATGCTACCTTACTACTTTTTTATGTCTGTTATCTTGCACTACTTATTTAAACTGAACTATTTAATAGACATACTGTATATACTTAATGTAACTCAGTTTTTTCTCTATATTTACCTATCATATATTCCTATGTATTGCTGCCATAAGGTTAACAAATTTCATGGCATACAGTGGCATGCAAAAGTTTGGGCACCCCTGGTCAAAATTTCTTTTACTGTGAATAGCTAAGCGAGTAAAAGATGAACTGTTCTATTTTTAAAAAGTTCCATTTTAACTTCATCAGACCACAGGACTTGTTTCCAAAATGCATCAGGCTTGTTTAGATGTTCCTTTGAACCTTTTGAATAGAACTTTTTGGCCACAATGAGCAAAGGTATGTTTGGAGAAAAAAGGGTGCAGAATTTCATGAAAAGAACCCCTCTCCAACTGTCAAGCACGGGGGTGGATCGATCATGCTTTGGGCTTGTGTTGTAGCCAGTGGCACGGGGAACATTTACTGGTAGAGGGAAGAATGAATTCAATTAAATACCAGCAAATTCTGGAAGCAAACATCACACCATCTGTAAAAAAAAAGGTCAAAGATGAAAAGTGGATGGCTTCTACAACAGGATAATGATCCTAAACACACCTCAAAATCCACAATGGACTACCTCAAGAGGCGCAAGCTGAAGGTTTTGCCATGGCCCTCACAGTCCCCTGACCTAAACATCATCGAGAATCCATGGATAGACCTCAAAAGAGCAGTGCATGCAAGATGGCCCAAGAATCTCACAGAACTAGAAGCCTTTTGCAAGGAAGAATGGGTGAAAATCCCCCAAACAAGAATTGAAAGACTCTTAGCTGGCTACAGAAAGCGTTTACAAGCTGTGATACTTGCCGAAGGGGATGTTACTAAGTACTGCCATGCAGGGTGCCCAAACTTTTGCTTTGGGCCCTTTTCCTTTTTTGTTATTTTGAAACTGTAAAACATGGGAATAAAAAAGTAATCTTGCTTAAATTATTAAAGAAATGTGTTATCTTTAACTTTGTCTTTTGGAAATCAGTTCATCTTTTACTAGCTTAGCTATTCACAGTAACAGAAATTTTGACCAGGGGTGCCCAAACTTTTGCATGCCACTGTATGCCGATGATATTAAACCTGACTCTGTTTCTGACCGTTGTGCTCCCCCAAGCCCCGATCTGAATGAGCTGGAGATCTATGTTGGCTGGAGTCAGAGCTTTATACTTTGGCTCGTGTTAGGGTCAGCCATGCTAAACAGGACAAATGGTAGAGGCCAGATTCAATGTGGTCAACTGGTCCTCCAGGTTTGGGGGGTCAGCTCAGGGTTAATGACCCTGACTGGTCAACCAAACTGTTACGGAGACAGCAATGAAGCATCCTTCTACACCTGTGTGTGGCGGTATTCCTGAGTCTCCACCCAGAACTTGCGTGACTGATGGTGATGAAAACTGGAAGGAAGCTAATTGGCATGAAGAAGGAAGACCTGCACAACAGCAAGACCAAGACAAAAACTGGTTTCGGCCAAGGACAGACAGAAATGTAAGACCTTCGTTGCTGCTGGAAATGCCAATGGTGTAATGAGCAGTGAGAAAGGAGACTGTGGTGCCCCACTTGGTTCAATTTTGGTCATACTGATATAAGAAAGGTGCTCTTACACTGAAAAGACTGCAGAAAAGATTTACCAGATGTTCAAAAGCTTAAAGTTAGTTTATTATCAAAGTACATATATGTCACCATATACAACTCTGAGAGTCGTTTTCTTGCAGGCATTCACAGTAAGTACAAGAAATACAGTTGAATCAATGGAACTCCACACCTAATGTCATGGATAAACAACCAGTGTGCAAAAGACAGCAAACTGTGCAAGTTCAAAAATAAAAAATACATTATAAATCCATAAGCAATAAATATCAAGTCGGTAGGTTGTGGAATCAGTTCAGTGATGGGGTGAGTGAGGCTAGCCCCTCAGGGTCAAGAGCCTGATAGCTGAGAGGTAATAATTGTTCCTGAACCTGGTGGTGTAGGTCATGAGGCTCCTGTAGCACCTTCCTGATGGCAGCAACAAGACAGGAGCATGGCCTGGATGGTGGGGATTCTTCATAATGGATGCTGCTTCCCTGCGACAACGCTCCATACGGATGTGCTCTGTGGAGGAGCTCTTTACTTACAGTGGACTGGGCTGTACCACTATTTGTAGGCCACTGGTGTTTCCATACCCAACTATGATGCAGCCAGTCAACATACTCTCTGTGACACATCTGTAGAAGTTTGTCAATATTTTAGAAGATATGTTGAATCTTCGCAAACTTCATAGAAAATAGAAGTGCTGCTGTGTTTTCTTCACAATGGCGTTTGCGTGCTGTAGCAAGGACAGATCCTCTGAAATGATAACACTGAGGAATTTAAAGTTGCTGACCCTCTCCACCTCTGATCCCCCAGTGAGGATTGGCTCATGGACCTCCAGTTTCCCCCTCCTGAAGTCAATAATCAGCTCCTTGGTCTTGCTGACACTGAGTGAGAGGTTGTTGTTGTGACACCACTCAGTCAGATTTCCAATCTCCCTCCTATATGCTGATTCATCGCCGCCTTTGATTTGGCCAACAACGGTATTGTCATCAGCAAGTTTAAATATGGCATTGGAGCTGTGCTTAGCTTCACAGTCATAAGTGTAAAGTGAGTAGAGCGGTGAGGGAGATTGTGGAGGAGATGTTATCGCCAATCCAAACTAACTGGGATCGGCAAGTGAGGAAATTAAGGATCCAGTTGTAAATGGAGATATTGAGAACAAGGTCTTGAAGCTTATTGAGGGAACAATGGCATTGAAACCCAAACTGAAATCAATGAAGAGCATCCTGATGTATGTATCTTCACTGTCCAGATGTTCCAGGGTTGAGTGAAGAGCCAATAAAGTGGCATCTGCTGTGGACGTGTTGTGAAGGTAGGTAGATTGGAGTAGATCCGAGTAGCTTCTTGGGCAGGAGTGGATATGTTCCATCACCATCCTCTCAAAGCACTTCATCGCTGTGGAGGTAAGTGCCTCTGGAAGATTGTCATTGAGAGCCAGGCCACCCCTAGACTGCCAACGTGAGAGGTTAAAGATATCGGTGAGCCCTCCAGTCAGCTGATCAGCACATGTCTTCAGTACTTGGCCAGCTATCCTGTTTGGGCAGGATGCTTTCCATGGGTTCACCATTCTGAAGGATGCTCTCGCGTCAGCCTCAGACTGAAATCCCAGGATCATTGGGGGGCTGAGGGAGTTTGTGAAGGTGCTTCCATGCTACCAGGACTTGAGGGACTGTGTCAGAAGGAGAGAGTGAACGGGCTAGGAGACTTAGGAGAAATCTTATAGAGGTGTATACAATCACTAGAGCTATAGATAGGGTGAATGTATGCAGTCTTTTTCCTAGGGTTGTAGAATCAAGATCTGGAGGAACTAGGTTTAAGGGGAGAAAGGAGAGATTTAATAGGAATTTGAAAGGCAACTTGCTTTCCTATACTTGCTGGCCATTTTATTAGGCACACCTGAATACCTGCTTATTCTTTTCTTTTCAAATCTTTTTATTGTTATATTATACCAAAAAAATAACATGAGTACATTGAAGTAACAACACAATGTCTCAAAAAAGACATTATCTTAAAGATTAAAACAAAAATTTTGTGATAACAAAAAAAATCTACTAAGCAGAAAAGAGAGAAAAAAAAAGAACCCATTAGGTGTACAACCCTGGAGTCACGCGTCATACAAAAAGCTTCTAAAAATAAACATCAGACTGCCAGTAAGAAAAGAAAGTATACTAAAAAATTTACCATTAGATCATGGAAAAATTCTATCAATTAGCTCAAATGATAATAACAAGCAAATGAGCCCATCTTTTCTCAAAATCAAATAAATATTCAAAGGTTTGACTTCTAATTTTCTCCAAACTAAGACATAGCATCACTTGAGAGAACCATTGTGACAAAGTGGGAGCTGATGTATCCGTCCACTTCAACAAAGAATACCTGCTTATTAATGCAAATATCTAATCAGTCAAACATATGGCAGCAACTCAATGCATAAAAGCATGCAGACATGGTCAAGAGGTCAGTTGTTACTCAGACCGAACATCAGAATGGGGAAAAAATCTGATCTAAGTGACTTTGACCATGAAATGATTGTTGGTGCCAGACATGGTGGTTTGGGTATCTCAGAAACTGCTGATCTCCAGGGGTTTTCACGCACACCAGTCTCTTAAGGCTATAGAGAATGGTGCAAAAAAAAAACATCCAGTGTTATGCAGTTCTGAATGCATCCATATGCCTTTGAGCTCATCGACGTCAAGCATTGTCGCAGGACCGCAGCGTCCATCATCCAGGCCCACCCTCCTCCACAACCCATTCATGCTCTCTTCTTGCCCTCCCATCTGGAAGAAGGTACTGGAGCCTCAGGACTCACAGGAGGATCAGAAACAGTTATTACAAATTAGCTATCAGGCTCTTGAACCAGAGGGGACAACTTCACTTGCCCCATCGTTGAAATGTTCCCACAACAGACGGACTCCCTTTCAAGGTCTCTTCCTTTCATGTTCTCCATATTTATTATGACCAGGTAAGTGGGAAAGTGATTGGGTGGAGTTTGGGGGCAAAGTGAGAAGCTGGGAGTGGATAGGTGGAAGAGGTAAAGTGCTGAAAAAGAAGGAATCTATCAGGAGAGGAGAGTGGACCAGTTTTCAGCATCTGCAGTCTCTGATCAATGGAATGCAGACTCAGTGCTGAAGACTTTTGGTGTCACACTATAGCTGCCCCCAGACAGTGTGATGTTTCTACAGTCTGGGTCCTAATCTTCTCATTTATTGGAACCCCGCAGCTAATTTGGTGCTCCACCAGACACTGGAGCGGATTCACGTGGGCAAGAAGTATGGAGACATCCCTCGTGGAATCTTCATCGTGAGAGGAGAGAATGTTGTCCTGCTGGGAGAGATCGTAAGTCTGCACTGTTCTGTCCACATTGGTGTTGGGGGAGAGGGGGACGGGAAATGGCACTTCCCCCTCTGTTCTATGGAGAAGGTGCCCTCCTCTTCCGGTCTGCTACTAGAACTTCTCTTTCTAGAGGTTAGGAACAACTGTGTTGGAAGTTCAAGGGTCCCTTTTGTGTGTAATTTCCTCCAACATGAAGAATGTAGAATATAGAACACTACAACACAGTCTATACCTTTCAGACCACAATCATATAACCATATAACAATTACAGCATGGAAACAGGCTATCTCGGCCCTTCTAGTCCGTGCCAAACTCTTACCCTATCCTATTCCCACCGACCTGCACTCAGCCCATAACCCTCCATTCCTTTCCCGTCCATATATCTATCCAATTTAACTTTAAATGACAACTTAGAACCTGCCTCAACCACTTCTGCTGGAAGCTCATTTGACACAGCTACCACTCTCTGAGTAAAGTTCCCCCTCATGTTACCCCTAAACTTTTGTCCTCTAATTCTCAACCCATGCCCTCTTGTTTGAATCTTCTCCACTCTCAATGGAAAAGTCTAACCACATCAACTCTATCAATCCCCCTCATAATCTTAAACACCTCTATCAAGTCTCCCCTCAACCTTCTACGCTCCAAAGAATAAAGACCTAACTTGTTCAACCTTTCTCTGTAACTTTCTCATGAATCGACTTTTTAACCCAAGATCAACCAAACCCTTCCTTCCTACATAACCCTCCATTTTTCTGTCAATCGTGTGTCAATCTAAGAATTTCTTAAAATGTATCTGCCTCTAGCATCACCTCTGGCATTATGTTGCTTCCTCTCATCACTCTCCTAGTAATAAAAAAAGTTACCTCTGACATCACCTACTTTCCTTCAATCACCTTAAAATGATGCCCCCTGGTATTGGCCATTTCCGTCCCAGGAAAGGTCTCTTCCTGTCCACTCTATCAACGCCTCGTATCATATGCATTCTATCAAGTTACCTCTCATCCTCCGCTCCAAAGACCTATCCTCATAAGACATGCTATCTAATCAAGGCAGCTTCTGGTAAATCTCCCCTGCATTTATTTTCTCGTCAACTGCGTTTACCGGTGGGGCATGAGTACACCACGCGGGCCTCTGTGATCAGTGATGCAGCTGGTAGAGCCACTGCCACAAAGCTCCGGTGACCCAGGTTCAAAACTGACTTTGTGCTGTTTATGTGGAGTTTGCAGGTTATCTCAGTGACGCCGTATTACTCTGGTTTCCTCCTATATCCCAGTAAATGTGATACCGAGTTCTTAGAATGTCATGAATGTCAGAATCAGGTCATCACTGATGTACACCAGTGACCCCAGTTCAATTCTCGCCACTGCCTGTAAGGAGCTTGTAAGGAGTTTGTACTCTTTCCTGTAAGGAGTTTGTACGCTTTCCTGTAAGGGGTTTGTACGCTTTCCTGTAAGGGGTTTGTATGCTTTCCTGTAAGGAGTTTGTATGCCCACCCCGTGACCGGGTAGGTTTCCTCCGGGTGCTCCGGTTTCCTCCCACAGTCCAAAGACCTACAGAGTGGTAGGTTAATTGGTCATTGTAAATTGCCCCATGATTAAGCTTGAGCTAAATCAGGGGATTGCTGAGCAGTGTGGTTTGAAGGGCCAGAAGGGCCTACTCCATGCTGTATCTCAATAAATTCAAAATAAATAATACATAATGTCACGAAACTTGTTATTTTGTTTTGTAGTAGAACAGTGCAAGATGTAATAACTTACTATAAGGTACAATAAAGATCAGAGCTGGTGTCCCCATGTGGCTAGTGAGAAGTGTTTATGGGTTGACGGACCGTCAGAAATCTGAAGGGGATGAAGCTGTTCCTAAAACGTTGAGTAAGGGTCTTCAGGCTCTTGTACCTCCTCCCTGATGGTAGTTATGTGAAGAGGGCATGTCTTGAGAGGAATATGGACATTATGTAGGCAGAAGGGATTACATTACATAACATTATCATCGCTGTCATTATGTGCCATGTCCTATAACATGGGCGATTATGGTCTTTCCATAATTGATTGCTCTTGGCAAATTTTTCTACAGAAGTGATTTGCCATTGAGTTCTGGGCAGCGTCTTTACAAGACGGGTGACCACAGCTATCCAGTCAAAAATGGCGGTGTGGGACCAGCACACCACTAGATCGCCTCTTGGGGTCACCTTTAAACCTTTGCCCTCTCGGCTCATATCTTAGAGATGCTGGGCATTAACACCTGGGGGCTACCTCATGGGATGCGGCAATAACTGGCACCGTCTCTTTCAGGATCTGAAGAAGGAGCGAGAGTCCCCCCTGCAGCAGGTGAGCATAGAGAAAATTCTGGCGGATCTGCGGAAGGAGCAGGAGGTGAAGAGCAGGACAGAGAAGCTGAAGATTCAAGTTTTCAAGGAGCGTGGCCTGATACTTCCCTATCCTGACACTTTGGATGAATATTAGAGAAGATGGTTTGGAAATGAGCACGGAATCTGAAACTTCAAACCCTGAGTATATTGCTCTGTAATTCTCCCTGTTCCTAGGACCTGTTAATATTGAATCTTGGAGATTTTGCTTTTTTGTCTTTCCATTTACAACATTACTCCATGTTGGCGCTGTTGGGTGAATATAGGGGGAATGAATGGAAAGATAAAATCCTCACTGATACACATCTCAAACTTTAAACCTTCTCTGCTTTACACTGGGTAATCTCATCATTGGCCACCTTACAGAGTTCAATTTAGAACTTGATCTGGGACCTCCTGCAGGCTCTCCTGAAGAAAGGACAAAACTTGGGTTAATTGGTCACCATAAATTGTTGAGTCCAATTATCTATCCCTACTGTTGATTGGACGACTGTGCCCTCTTGTAATCTCTCCCTGCTGTTGATTGGATGGCTGTGGCCACTTGTAATCGCTCTCCATTGTCTGAATGGCTGTGCCCAGTTATAATGTCTCCAAATCAGTCCAAGAAGATTGAGTAGATCTCCGGCTTAAATTGCTATAATCTATGGCTGAGAGATTCTCACTGTATTGTAAGAGGGGGAGCTCCAGGATTTCAACAGCGAAGCGGGACTGTTCTGCTGCCATGATAATATCAGTTGTTGCCATGTGGTTCAGCCAGTTGTCTCTGTAGTTAAAGGGGTTTTCCCATGTTCATTTGATTTCTCACAGAAATACAACCACAACTGTTCACAGTTGTGGCAGCACAAAGGTCAGAATGTGACTGTGACGGTGGATTAGAGCAACTGGTTCTTCTTTAGCAAGTCCAATACAAGAATGTGTTTACACATCATATCATGGGTACCTTAATCGACCAGTTTAAAGTTGGGTTGAAATTAAGTTTGAATTCTGTGTTGTCCAGACACTGGAGCATTCTACATATCAAGACTGGTTGGCTATTGTTGTAGCTTCCCAGCACTCCCCCTCAACTTCCCTAGAAAGGACCAGTAAGGTCAATTGATTTCAAAGCAATGTCAATTCCCATGGAAGGCAGGGGTGAGTCTTCCTGAGGTATCCCAATCTTGAGGGTTTATGTCCTCCTACGATTGTACTCAGGGAAAGTCAAGAGAAACAGTGCAATTGGAAAGACTGGGTACCTGCATTTGTTGGATTGACAGGTCCGAGTTTTGTTTTCTCATGTGCAGGACGAAAGCAGTAATGATCCTCACTTTGTGCAGAGAGGTTCCAGCAGACTGCAGATCCGCTCATAATTTTTAATTTAAATTTAGATGGAATCAGGGGCTTGATTTTGCTGTCATGAGAAATTTGATGTTATCTGCTTTTGACGGTGAGTCACACATAAAGTGTTTATCCTCAGCAGCATTGCTTGTGGTCTGTCACTGTTCCCTCAAGAACATCGGAGGGAAAGACTGTTCCTCTGAATCAAGGAGGCAATGAGGAGGATGCATGGTGCAATGGTTCCATTTAATATCAGAGAATGCATACAGTATACAACCTGAAATTCTTACTCTCTGCAGACATCCACGAAACAGAAGAAAAACCCCAAAGAATGGAAGACAGGAAAACATTAGAACCGCAAAGTCCCTCCTCCCCACCCTGCCTTAGCAAAAGCATCAGCCCTCCCCTGCAAGCAATAGGAAAGTCCCAAAGAGACCATAATATTGAGTCCATCACAACAGTTCAACATACCATAGGCTTGCTCCCTCATTAATGGAGAGAGAGGGAGAAAGGAGAGAGGTATCATTCCTGTCACTGAGAGGAGAGGCTAACAGCTCGCTGCTTTGGCGTTACATAAGGCAACACCTGGACATTAATGGGATTGAAGCAATTGCAATTGTTGGATCCCGAGGCTTTTGAAATCTAAAGGTTCCTTGAAAGTTAAAAATGATGCATAAAACGCATTGCCTATGATTGCTTTATTAACTGCAACAAGAGCAGAAGGGAAGAAAAACAGGAAAAGATAAGACAAAGGGTAAAAAGAGGCAGAGAAAGAATAGGGGAAGAGAGCCTGTAGAAAAGAGGGGAGAAAGACAAAGGTGATGTGGTTATCTTATACCAGGCTATTGATAACAGTAAATCAAAGTACAAAGTTCAAAGTAAAATTTATTATCAGAGTACATACTTAGCACCACACACAACCCTTTCCCCTATAAGCATACTCAGCAAATCTGTAGAATAGTAACTGTAAACAGGATCAATAAAAGAGCAACAGCATTGAAGAGGACACTGCAAATATAAATAAATAGCAATAAATAACAAAAACATGAAGTAACAAGATAAAGGGTCCTTAAAGTGAGATTATTGATTGTGGGAACATCTCAAAAGATGAGTGTAGATATCCTCTTTTCCTCAAAAGCTGGATGATTGGGGGGTAGTAACTGTTCCTGAACCTGGTGGTGTGAGTCCTGAGGCTCTTGTACCTTCTACTTGATGGCAGCAGTGAGAAAAGCGCATGTCCTGGGTGGTGAGGATCTTTGATGATGGATGCTGCTTTCCTATGACAGTGTTTCATATAGATGTGCTCAATAGTTGGAATTCCATTCAATTCCACTGAAATTCCAACAGATAACAGTTAATCAATTAAATAGCCAGATTCAAATAATGCATCATCTGCCACTGGAATCCAAGAAACTTCCTGAAAACTACAGAGGCGACTGTGACCACTGGAGTAGTCACTGACAATTACATGTATGTGGATCTGAGGCCTCTGTCAGTCAGGGTCAACCATGGACTCCCCCCACCTCCCCGCCACGCTTCTGATGAACACAAAGGAACAGCAGGGACCAATACAGTTTGGCACCAGTGGGGTTGCAGGAATTGCCAGTCAATGCTGAACTTAACGTAGGACTGCCTCAGGGAATCTGAATTTTCCTCCTCTGGGTTTAATCCCCAAGTGTGGGTGTAGCCGTGAGGCAGTGGGGGTTTGGAGATCAGAGTTTTCCTTCTCCAAGATGAGTTGCCAGCCACGGCTGCCGAGCTCCATCTGCCCGAAGCGACTGGTTTTAAGTAACACACCTTTTAGTCGGCAGAAAGGGTTCTGCCGGGCTTAGTAGCTAAGCCACACCTGAACGCCAGGAGCTGGACTTCATTGTCAGAGGCTATTTGAGCCGCACGCCATTGGGAGCATTTAACAGATAATGGAAACTTATCCCCATTATCAACCTTGGCTATAACAACCTTAAGGAACCATACATACAGGTGATTATAGAAATACATGAACCAGCGTAGGTTCAAAGCTTAATTTATTATCAAAACATGTATCCATATACAACCCCGAAATTTGAATTCTCCAGATAGCTGCGAAGCAAAGAAAGCACACAAAAGCCTTTTGGTGAGAAACATCAAGTCCTCCACCCCCCCACACATACAAAGATGAATGGCATCCCAATCATCATCACTCTCCCCCTCCACCAAAAAACCCTCCTTCCTGACACAAAATGGAAAAGGAACATCGACCCCTAAAATACAACCCCTCCCCTCCACAAAAAAACTAACAGAACACCAACAGAATGTCAATCCCCATGCACCCTCCCCTCGCACAACAAAATGGAAAAGGAAAGGACGATAAAAAAGCACAGAATATAAAAACCTTAAGTCTGGAAAAAGTTCACAGTCCATTAAGGCAATAGTCCAAACCATATGCAGAGAGCCACGGTACCATCTTATGATTTCACCGACATTCATCAAAAGAGAGGGACCCCGCACGAGGCATCGAGGCCTACCCGCTTGCCACAGTGAGTCACACAGTGATAGGCCGCTCACAGACTCCTTTCTCGGCAGCGATCGAAAGGCAGGCATTCGGCACTGAAACTATCATTGGCATTTTAGTTTTTCACCTCGATGTCTCAGTCTTCCTCAACAGTTTAATCGGTGATTAGTGAATGCTTTAAATGGCGAAATGGAGTCGAACGTCAGCTCAAAGTTTCTTTACATCGAGGCCATCCAAATTGATGCACCACCAATAACTCCAAAAGACTGGAAGTAGAGTAAATACTGAAAGGGCTTTTATTCGCAGTAAAATGTGACCTCAAGCATGCTGAGTGTCTGCCCCTGGACTGAGAGGAGGAGCAGTGGCACAATCATCTTTATTCAGGGGTCTGCGGGAGGAGCCACAGGAGCAGTCAGCAGAGGGGCGTGTCCAGACAGGTAACCCAGTTACAACATATATATATGGTTTACCACACAAATACGAGCTCGCTTCCTGGAATCTTCTTGGAACCAGTAAAGTGCTGCATCACTCAGACAATCTCCAAACTGTAAATCGCAGGCTCTGACAGTCCCAGAAACACATTTGAGGTCAATGAAAACCAGATGTAAATGAAGTAAAAAAGCTCTCTTTGTTCTTATCTGGAAAATGTTGACCGAGGAAGCATTGTACGTAGGAGGATTGATAAACTTGCAAAAAATAGTGAAAACTGCCAGTATTATTTACAAAAAGACTTCCACTAAAAAAACACAATAATAGTTCCATACTTATACTTCTCCAGTGTGAACTTCTGGGGGCCCAGATCTGTCTCTCCTACTGAGGGCACCAGGGCATACCACCTTTAATTACCAATAAAGTTAACTTAAGACTACACATGAATTAAAATATGATGCACCCAGGCCGGCTGGTGGCGCAACGACATCAGCGCTGGACCCGAGAGCGGAGGTTCCCGGGTTCGAAACCAGTCAGGTCCACTCCCGAGTACGCTTTCCATCCGTGCTGGGTTGAGTGTCAAGATCGCAACTCGACCTCGTAAAATAAAAGGAAAAATACTGTGAAAATGTCTCCGTGAGGAGTGGCGTGCCACACAGTCTCTCTCTCTCGCTCCTTGTAAAAAGCCATGAAAAAGACATCATCACGGACTCACGCACACAGGCACACGCCAAAAAAAAAGAACATGATGCACCCCACAATGTAGTTAACACCACATTACAAAATAATCAGAAGTATCTAACTTAGTACAGTATACAAATAACATATACACTTTTATACATCCCCATGATGAAAGAAATGGAATACACTGCTGTGTATGGTGTAAAAGGTACCATAATGCCAACGTGAGTTCACCAGCTCTGTTTAGGACCCAATTTGAGAAGGTATCCGGGAAGACGGTGAAATATATACACTCAGCACAGCAGCAGCAGAATGACCAGGCAAAGTTTGTATGTGTGCAAGTGTGTGTCTGGAAGGAGTGTGCTTACTGACTGCTCTCCATCGCATTTCTATAAGATTGTCCTTGTCTGCCTTGGTCTCTGCACCATACGGAGTTCCCTGAAAGTGGCAACACAGGTAGTCAGGGTGGTGAGGAAAGTTACCGTATGCTTGCCTTCGTACTGGTCCGTGGATATCCAGGCTGTTTCTCTCCCATCATTGTCATGTGTACCTGATTGAAGTGACACCTCAAAATGATTCAAACATATTGGTGTGACATGGTATTAGCTTGACGCAACACCAACATGTTACTTTGAGGTGAAATAAGCTAGTAATCATTTTCCCATTTAGTTTCTTGGATTTATCTCCAGGAATGTCTATTTTACCCCATTATTAGCAGTGATAGGGGTAATTCTTTATGCCTCTTTCCTTTGAACTTCTCAAAAATGACAGCAGTTCTGTAGTGACTTAGAACAAGCCAATCCCTCTGAACTCAAAGTGCACTGAGTTTTTATACCCGGTATTTACAAAGTTACAGCCGCTGATTTAAATACATCTGTAGAAGTTGTACAGTTCAGTTCAGGAGTTCGGGTGTGGACAAATAGCTCCTCAAGGTGGCACTGTAGTGTAGCAAGTAGCTCGAGACTTGGGTTCGATCCTTGCCTTGGGTGCTACTTACCTTTGTAACTCCCCGTGACTACTTGTGTTCCCTCTGTGCATTCTGGGTCTTTCCTGATCGCCCAAGATATGTGGATAGCAGGTTATTTGGCCCTAGGGAGCAGGAGAGTGTTAAAATTAGAAGGGAGTGAATGAGAAGGAAAATACAAAGTTCAAGGTAATTTATTATCAAAGTACATATATGTCACTGTACTCTATGAGATTCATTTTGCTGCAGGCACTTACAGGAAAATAAACAAACACAACAGAATTTATGAGACCCATACTTTGATTAACAACCAATGTACAAAAGACAAATTGTGCAAACTTTTAAAAAATAAATTCTACTGAGAACAGGAGTTGTAGAGTGCTTGCAAGTGAGTCTTTTGGTTGTGGAATCAGTTCAGAGTTGAGTTGAGTGAAGTTATCCACACTGGTTCAGGAGTCTGATGGTTGTGGAGTACTAGTTGTACCTGAATCTGGTTTTTGTGTGGGACTGAAGGCTCCTGTTTGATGGTAGCAGAGAGAAGAGGACATGGCCTGGATCAGCAGTTCCCAATCTGGAGTCCACGGACCTTTCGTTTAACGCATCGGCATAAAAAATGGCTGGGAATCCCTGTGACAGATGATCGGGGTCCTCGATGAGGGATGCTACTTTCTTGTGGCAGTGCTCCATGTAAATGTGCTCGGCGATGGGGAGGAGGCTTTACCTGTGATGGACTGGACTGGGCTGGATTAACATATAGGATTAGAGTAAGATAGGCAGTTAATAATCAGTGAGGCTGTGTGACATGAGTCGGTACTGCCCAGAGTGTTTGATCAGCAGAAGACGAGGAATATTGTGGTCAGCTGTAGACTACTGCAATGTGCATGAACTCAGGGTCTTGGGCTAGATTTTTTTGTGTGTGTGTGACTGTATTTTACTGCCAGGGCAGTACAATATGGAGATCAAGTTGTTGCCCATGCTGCAGGCTCTCCCCACCAGACAGCTGATGAACCCAAAGGTAGGGCAGCAACCAATACAGTTCGACACCAGCAGCTTCACGTGAGTTGCCAGTCAGCGTTGAACTCAACCTAGGACCACCTTAGGGACTCCAGCTCTGGGTTTAGTCTTGAAGCCTCCCCCGGGAGTGGGTATTGCCACAGGGCAGCGGAGGTTTGAGATCAGAGCTTTTCCTCTCCTAGATGAGCTGCCAACCACGGCTGACACGCCCCGTCTGCCAGAAGCGACTGGTTTTAAGCTCCCAGTAACCCGCCTTTGCCCCTTCTGCCAGAAGAATTGGTTCCACTGGGCTTAATACTAGCTAAGCCACTTGTGAAGGCCAGGAGCTGGACATAGTTGTCAGAGCAACACACATAAAAGTTGCTGGTGAACGCAGCAGGCCAGGCAGCATCTCTAGGAAGAGGTACAGTCAACGTTTCGGGCCGAGACCCTTCGTCAGGACTAACTGAAAGAAGAGTGAGTAAGAGATTTGAAAGTGGGAGGGGGAGGGGGAGATCTGAAATGATAGGAGAAGACAGGAGGGGGAGGGATGGAGCCAAGAGCTGGACAGGTGATTGGCAAAAGGGATATGAGAGGATCATGGGACAGGAGGCCTAGGGAGAAAGAAAGGCGGGGTGGACAGCCCTCCTGTCCCATGATCCTCTCATATCCCTTTTATATAGGCACATGAATATGCAGGGGGAAGAAAAGTCCGCGGTAATTTTGACATAGGCCAAGGGGAATTCCTCTGCCTGATGGTTATGTCTTGATCGATGTTATAACATCAATTAACTGGTCCATTATCAACACTGGGTATCTGGAGGTGCTTCCTGTGTGCATACAGGCCATGTAAATTTGCAGTATCACATTGGCTGTGGAGTATTTTAAACTGAACTTGTGCGTGGCTGGTGGCGGGGGGGGTGGGGGAAGAAGTTATGTAACTGCAGGATCTTTTGCATTTTCTCTTGACTGTCTGCCTTCAGCTAAGGAGCTCTTGGTTTCATTCAAATATCTTGTCAGAAGTCTTTTGTGTAGAAAATTAGTGAGATGGACTGTCTGTGAGTTAAATGTTTTGTTTCCCAGGCAGGGCAAGATCTTAAATTTGGCAAGACCAGAAGACAGGGGAGCAGAATGAGGCTATTCAGCCCATTAGGTCTGCTCCACCATTTCATCATGGCTGACTTAATTTCCCTCTCAACTCCATTCTCTTGCCATCTCCCCATAATCTTTGACATTCTTACTAATCAAGAACCTATTAAACTCCACTTTAAATATACCCAATGACTTGGCCTCAACAGCCATCTGTGGCAATAAATTCCAAAGATTCACCACCCTCTGGCTAAAGAAATTCCTCCTCATCTCTGTTCTTACCTCCAAGAGGACTACAACATTGCCATGGTTTGGAGGCTTGTGTGCCTCAGTGACCTGGAGAGCTATGTTGGCTGGAGTCAGGGTTTTATGCTTTGGCTGTTGGTAGGGTCACCCATGCCAAGCAGGTCAAAGGGTAGAGGCCAGAGAGTGGTCCACCGGTCCTCCAGGTTCAGGGGCTCAGCTCAGGGCTAACAACCCTGACGGAAAAACAAAGCTGTGATGGAAACAGCAATGAAGAATCCTTCTACATCTGAGTGTGACAGTATTCCTGAGTCTCCACCTGGGTCTTGCATGACTGACTAGTGAAAACCGAGCTGCTGACATGACGAAAGAAGTCCTGAACACCGCCAAAGATAGCGGAACTTCATTGCTGCCTTAAGCACCGGTGGCGTAAAGTTGTCTGCTTTTAAAGGAAGTCCTTCTGTTCTGAGGCAGCACTCTCAGGTCCTGGAATCTCCTACTTTCGGTAACATCCTCTTCACGTCCACTCTCTCTAGGCCTTTCAATATTCGGTAGTTTTCAATAAGGTCACCCCCCCTCATTCTTCTAAACTCCTGCGAGTACAGGACCGTGGCATCAAGCACTCATGGTTAACCCCTTCATTCCCAGGATGGAGTTGTGAACCTCCTCTGGATTCTGTAATACCATCACATCCTTTCTCAGATATGGGGCCCAAAACTGCTCGTAATGCTCCAGGTGCCATCTGAACAATGTCTTATTTAGCCTCAACGTCTCATCCTGGCTTTTATAATCTAGTCCTCCTGAAATGAATGCTAACATTGGATTTGTCTTCCTCACCACCGACGCAAAACTTGGTCCAATTTGAAGATGGATTACAAATCCATATGGAAATTCATTGCTTCTATCTCTGTTTGCATATATTAAAGAAATCGATAAAATATTGGTGCTGGTTTTAGTGACGATAAATTATCTCCATGATATTGGAACTTAGGGTAGAGCACTCTACCATTCAAACATAAATTAAAGTAGAATGGCTTTAACAGCTTCCTGTAAGTTCCCTAATGTCCAGTGCTGTGCAAAAGTCTTAGTTACATACATATATATATATATATATATATAGAGAGAGAGAGAGAGAGAGAGAGGTATATAGGTGCCTAAGACTTTTGCACAATATTGTATTTGTCAACTTGGAGTGGAGAGCGAGTTTGTAAATTTGGCGGGAGCAAAAGATGTTGGGAATGTTGAGGGTGGGAACAGGTGGCAAAGAGTGCCAAGGACCAGGAGTGACACACCCAGCCCTGAGACACCAGACAAGGTCATTTGATTCCAAACAATTGGTTTGTTGATCATTATAGAATGTCTCTCTGGTGCTTCCCATTCCCTCCCTTCTCCCTTCCCCTTTCCCCAACCATGACTCCCCTCTCCCTTCCCCCTTCCCACACTCAGTCCACAATAGAGACCCGTATCAGAATTAGGTTTATCATCACTCACATAGGTCATGAAATTTGTTTTGTTATTGCAACAGCAGTACAGTAAAATACGTAAAATTACTGCAGTACTGTGCAAAAGTCTTAGACATCCTAGCTATATATATGGGCCTTAGACTTTTGCACAGTCTGTTGAGGGATAGTTTGAGCTACAGCAACAATCGCTGACTTCACTCTTGTGCCATTTGGATTATTTTGCTCACACTAACCCCAATTCCCATATCACCCCATGTTTGGTAAAAGAAATGTCAGCTGTGTTTTGAAAGACTTCGAATTCAGCAGTTAAGCTGACGTAGGAAGCCATGTTGTCCTACTGCGTCTCCCTTCATAGTTCTGTTATTAAAATTACTGATAAGGCTGCCTGTTATCAAGGTCCCCAGTCATGTTTTCTGTATCCTTCAGAGGTTTATCTTCTTGCCATTTCCCCTCCTGAATTAACTTTCTCGAGTTGTGCTTTTTGGCAGGACTTTTGCTTAACTTTTTGTGGCAGACATTGGCTGATGTTCCTTTACAGACTGCCAGCCTTTATTCAAAGCTTAAATTTGGGATGAGCGAATAGACTAGTATTCGTGAAGCTAATTATTTATAATTCAAAATTACTATCAAGTTGTAATTCATTTGAATTTTCTGACCATATCCAGTGCTGGATCTGAGAGGTTAATTTGAATGGAGTTCAAGCCATTAAAAGAAACTGTGTGGATTGTGACAAGCTCTTTCTGACAGTTGTCTGCTTCAGGAGCATTGTATTCACACAGATTCACCACTGACTGGCTAAAGAAATTCCTCTTCTCTTTTCCGAAAGGGCATCTTTTTATTCTGAGGCTCAGCCCTCGTCCTAGACTCTCCCACTATTGGAAACATCCCCTTCACAATCACCGTATCTAGGCCTTTTAATTTTCGATAGGTTTCAAGGTTTCAGTGAGACCTGTTCCCCTCCCTCCCGCCCCAATTCTTCTAAACTCCAGCGAGTGAAGTCTTCCAGCTGTAAAGCTAGGAAATGCTTCTATGAACAGAGGATGCAGATGTTTGGAACTCTCTTCTAAAGGTGCCAAATAATCCCTGGAATGAAAGGGTTAACCTATCAGGAGTGTTTGATGGCTTGAGGGCTGTACTCACTGGAGTTTAGAAGAATGAGGAGGGATCTCATTGAAACCTATTAAAAATTAAAAGGCCTGGATAGAGTGAATGTTTCAACAGAAACATAGAAACATAGAAAACCTACTGCACAATACAGGCCCTTCGGCCCACAAAGTTGTGCCAAACATGTCCCTGCCTTAGAAATTACTAGGCTTACCCATAGCCCTCTATTTTTCTAAGCTCCATGTACCTATCTAAATGTCTCTTAAAAGACCCTATCATATCCGCCTCCACCACTGTTGCCGGCAGCCCATTCCACACACTCACCACTCTCTGAGTAAAAAACTTACCCCTGACATCTCCTCTGTACCTACTCCCCAGCACCTTAAACCTGTGTCCTCTCGTGGCAACCATTTCAGCCCTGGGAAAAAGCCTCTGACTATCCACACAATCAATGCCTCTCAGCATCTTACACATCTCTATCAGGTCACCTCTCATCCTCCGTCGCTCTAAGCAGAAAAGGCCGAGTTCACTCAACCTATTTTCATAAGGCATGCTCCCCAATCCAGGCAACATCCTTGTAAATCTCCTCTGCACCCTTTCTATGGCTTCCACATCCTTCCCGTAGTGAGGCGACCAGAACTGAGCTGGTGGGAGGGTCTAGCGCCAGAGGGCACAGCGTCAGAGTAGAAAGGTGTCCCTTCAGAGCAGAGATGAGAAGGAATTTCTTTAGCCAGAGGGTGGTGAATCTGTGGAATTCGTTGCCACAGAGGGCTGTGGAGGCCAAGTCATTGGGAATACTTAAAGCAGAGGTTGATGGATTCTAGATCAGTAAGGATATCAAAGATTACAGGGAGAAGACAGAAGAATGAGATTGAGAGGGATAATAAATCAGCCATGATTGAATGGTGGAATACACTGGATGGGCCAAATAGCCAAATTCTGCTCCTATGTCTTATGGTCTTGTGATACTTGGCCAAGAGTGACATATCTTTCTGGAGGGCTGTGAAAGAAGGGTGGGTGGACCTCAGTCTCAGATCATGCATCAATATGAGTGGTTGAACAGGACTGAGGAGCTACATTATTTTTCAATATTGTTACACTACTTTCTCTACATTCATTGTAACATCAGTTCAATGTCTTCCCATCAACTCTTGAAGCGTGTCAACACCAGCCATATTTTCTTCTCAAACAACAAGCCCATAAAATATTTGCATGGTGGCAGAACACTAGATCATGGTCCTTCCCACAAAACGTTTGTGGTAGCTCCGCTCAGTCCCAGTGTGTTCCTTGGCAAGTTCTCCTGCACCTCAGGATGTCCCAGACAGTGGCATTCAACATGAAAGTCAAGGTCCTGATGCCATGTGTACAGGAGGCAGTGAGTCATTGATTCACATTAGTCAGAGTGGATTTGGGTTTCTCCTCGACAGACTAAGGAGAAATCCAAACCCATCTTCCCCACCCTCCCGCCCTTCTCCACCTTCCACAGGGGATCACTCTCTCCATGACTCCCTTCTCCCCACCAATCTCCCTCTTGGCACTTTTAGATTTTTTTTTAGATTATGAGAACACTCAGTTCTCTTTTATTGTCATTTAGAAATGCATACATGCATTGAGAAATGATACAATGCTCCTCCAGAGTGATATCACAGAAAAACAGGACAAACCAAAGACTAACACTGACAGAACCATATAATTATAACATATAGTTACAGCAGTGCAAAACAATACCATAATTTGATAATGAACAGACCATGGGCACAGTAAAAAAAAGTTTCAAAGGCCCGAGTCGATCAACCCGAGTCCCCGACAGCAGGTGGCAAAAGGGAGAAACTCCCTGCCATAAACCTCCAGGCACCGTCAACTTGCCGATGCCTTGGAAGCAGCCGACCGCAGCCGACCACAGCCGACACTGAGTCCGTCCGTCCGAAAACTTGGAGCCTCCGACCAACCCCTCCGATACAGCCTCCGGAGCGCCATCCTCTGCCGAGCGCCTTCGACCTCTCCCCGGCCACCAAAACACGCAAAGCCGAGGATTTCGGGGCCTTCTTCTCCGTAGATTCTGGTTACCACACAGTAGCAGCGGCAGCGAAGCGGGCATTTCAGAAGTTTCTCCAGATGTTCCTCCGTACTCTCACGTCCGTCTCCATCAAATCGGAATTGTGCACGGTCCCCTACTTGACAGATAACAGACATCACCACCGAGGTGGCCGTGCGCGCTGCGTCGCGCCGCCATCTTCTCCTCCTCCTTATCCCTGAAAGTGGCAAGAGTCAGGATCAGAGTCAAATTTAACAACTTCTGCGTATGTTGTGAAATTTGTTGTTTTGCGGCAGCAGTACTTTGAAATACACAGTAATAAAAACTATAAAGTACAATAAGAAGCATATATTAAAAATCATTAAATAGATAGTGCAGAAAGGAAGGAGAAGTACTGAGGAAGTGTCCATGGGTTCAATGACCATCCAGAAATCTGATGACAGAGGGGAAGAAGCTTGTCCTGGAACGTTGACTGCGTGTCTTCAGGGCCCTGTACCATCTCCTTGATGGTAGCAATGGGAAGAGGGCATGTCTTGGGTGATGGGGGCAGGTGTAGCACTTAGACCACTTGTAGGGATAAGTGTCGGGAAGGAGGGACGAATGGACAAGGGAAATCCTACAGGAAGTGGAAAGGTAAAAATATGCTGAGTGGTAGGATCCATTTGGATATGGCGGAAGTTGCAGAGAACGATGTGTTGGATGCAGAGGCTGATGGGGTGATAGGTAAGGACAAGAGGAACTCTATCACTGTTAAGGAGGCAGGAAGTTGGGGTGAGCGCAAGTGTTCAGGAAATGGAGGAGATGTGGGTGAGGGTAGCAATAGTGGAGGGAGGACAACCACCCCATTCTTTGAAGAGGGAGAACATCTCTGATGTCCTGGAGTGGAAAACCATTTCCTGGGAACAGATGTGATGCAGGTGAAGGAAATGAGAAAGCGAAATAGCATTGCTCCCCCTGCCCATTCACCAGGGACCACAACTCCACTCAGGGCGCCAAACAGTCCTTCCAGGTGAGGCAACACTTCACTTGCGAGTCAGCCAGGATCACTTATTGTGTCCAGTGCTCCTGATGTGGGCTCCTCTACGTTGGTGAGACCCATCGTAAATTGGGGAACTGCTTCGACACGAGCACCTCTGCACTATCTGCCACAAGCAGAAATTCCCAGTGGTCAAACATTTTAAGTCCAATCCCCATTTCCATTCCAACATGATGGACCATGGGCTCCTCTTGTGCAAAGATGAAGCCACCCCCGGGGCGGAGGAGCAACACCTTATATTCCGTTTGGGTAGCCTCCAACCTGATGGCGTTAATATCGATTTCTACTTCTGGTAAAAAAAATTCCACCCCACCTTCCTCCATTTGCCACTCTGACTTTTTACCTCTTCTCACTTCCTTATCACTTCCCTCTGGGACCCCTCCTTCTTCCCTTTATCCTATGGTCCACTCTCCTCTCCTATCAGATTCCTTCTTCTCTATCCCTTGACCTTTCCTACCCACACGGTTTTGCCCATGACTTCCCAGCTAGCCTCTTTCCCTTCCCAGCACCTTTTTATTCTGACATCCTCCCCCTTCTTTCTCAGTCCTGAAGAAGAATCTCGGTCCGAAACGTTGGCTGTTTACTGTTTTCCATAGATGCTGCCTGATCTGCTGAGTTCTTCCAACATTTTGTGTGTGTTGCTGTGGATTTCCAGTATTTGCAGGCTTTCTCGTGTTTGTAGCATTACAGTGCAGTGCAGGCAGATGATAAGATGCAAGGACATAACCAGGTAGGTTGAGGTAAGGTTGTTGTTCGGATGAAAGACGAATGTCTGCCGAAACAAATCTTCTACTCCCAGCTTAAAGAAGGCAAACGTAAAAGAGGCGGACAACAGAAGAGATCCAAAGACGTCTTAAAAGCCAACATGAAGAAATGTAACATCGACATCAACTATTGGGAAACCAATGCCAAGGACAGGAAACTCTGACAAGCCATCATCCGAGAAGAACAGCAACTTTCGAAGCCACAGACGTGCAGAAATAGAAGAAAAGAGAGGAAAATAAAAAGAGAGGCAGCAACAACCAAAGCCTGATCTGCCATCTGGAACTACCTGTCCTGAATGCGGAAGAACTTTCAAAGCCAAGGTTGGACTCATAAACCACTTGAGAGCCCATAAGTAGATCAACAGAATAAAAACCATCATCCTCGACCTCGAGGGATAGCCACGACGATGACATCTCACACAAAAGGTCTGTTCATTGGTCTTGTAACAGCAGGATAGAAACTGGCCCTGAGACTTGCGGTACATGCTTTCAGGATTTCGAAGCTTCGGCCTGATGGAGTGAGGGAGAAGAGAGGACATCAGAAGTGAGAGGAATCTCTCATTATGTTGGCTGACATGTGAAGAGAGCTCACGGAGGAGGAGGCTGACCTGAGCTGTATCTGTTACACTTTGCAGTTCCTTGTGGATTTGGGCAGAGCAGTTGCTATTCCAAGCTGTGATGCATCTGCATCGGGTGCTTTCTTTATAAATCTAAATGTTTCCGCTGAGTCACATAAGAGTCTTACATTTATTGCTGTCAGTAGTCAGGCTTATTGCTGGGTTGCATTGATATAATTTAAGGCATATTGGAAAACATATAGTAATTCCATTATGGCAACTGGGACTGTTGTTCCATATTCCAGTCAGAACCAGAGTCAGCTTTATCACCACTGACAAACAGTACCGTGAAAAGTCTTAGGAACGCTATTATATATAGCTAGGGTGCCTAAGACTTTCACAGGGTACTATACTTATCAATGCGGAGTGGAGATTGAGTTTGTAAATCTGAGTGGAATGCTGTGGGGGAGGTGTGGGACTGGAGGCAGAGTAGGAAAGCCAGGGACGGGGATGCGGAGGAGCGGGGTCGAGGGTGAGTGGCAGGTGCAGACACACCCGGCCCTGAGACACCAGGCAAGATCACTTGAATCCAGACATTTGGTTTATTGATCATGACAGAATGTCTCTCTGGAGCTTCCTGCTCCCCCCACCTTCCCTTCCCCTTTTCCCAACCATGATTCCCCTCTCCCTGCCCTCTTCCCACTCTCAGTCCACAATAGAGACCCATATCAGAATCAGGTTTGTCATCGCTCACATACGTCATGAAATTTGTAGGGGGTTTTTTTGCAACAGCAGTAAAATTACTACAGTACTGTGCAAAAGTCCTAGGCACCCTAGCTATTTATATGAGCCAAGGACTTTTACACAGAACTGTATGTTGTGAAATTTGTTGTTTAGCAGCAGCAGTACAGTGCAATATATAAAAAATTGTTACAATAGCATTATAAAATAAATAAATAACGCTAAAAGAGCAAAGTACTGAGGTTGCGATCATGGTTTCATGGACCATTCAGAAATCTGATGGTGGAGGGGAAGAAGTTGTTCCTAAAATGTTGAGTGTGTGTCTTCAGCCTCCTGTACCTCCTCCCTGATGGTGACAATGAGAAGAGGGCACGTCCTAAACGCTGAGGGGCCGCAGTGGTGTGATGCTGCCTTCTGGAGACATCCCCTTTTGAAGATGTCCTCGAAGGTGGGGAGATTAGTGCCCATGATGGAGCTGGCTGAGTTTACTACCCTCTGCAACTTTTCCCAATCCGGTGCAGTGGCATCTCCACACCAGACAGCATCGCAACCAGTCTGAATGCTCTCCGCGGTCCACCTGTAGAAATTTGCCAGAGTCTTTGGAAATCTGCATCTTAAGCCCATGCAATTGCTTTCATTATCTCTGCCTTTGACCCTTGGCAATAATTTAGATTTTTTTTTAGATTATGAGGACAGGCAGTCCTCTTTTATTGTCACTTAGTAAAGCATGCATTAAGAAATGATACAATGTTCCTCCAGAATGATATCACAGAGACACAAGACAAACCGACTGAAAAACTGACGAAAACCACATAATTATAACATATAGTCACAACAGTGCAAAGCAATACCGTAATTTGATGAAGAACAGACCGTGGGCATGGTAAAAAAAAAAGTCTCAAAGTCTCTCGAATGTCCCATCATCTCACGCAGATGGTAGAAGGAAGAAAAAAAGCTCTCCCTGCCATGAGCTTCCGGCGCTGCAAACTTGCCGATGCAGCATCCTGGAAGCACACAATCACAGCCGACTCTTGAGTCTGTCCGAAAACTCTGAGCCTCCGACCAGCCCTCTGACACTGAGCACCATCTCTGCCGAGTGCTTTGACCCCGGCCCCGGCAACAGGCAATAGGCAAAGCTGAGGATTTGGGGCCTTCCCCTCCGGAGATTCTCGATCGCACAGTAGCAGCGGCAGCGAAGCCGGCATTTCAGAAGTTTCTGAATTAGGGTAATTAGGATTTCCTTAACAGAAACGTTAGATAAATGTAGCTTTGTTGGCTTGGGAAAAAGAGATACTGAAGATCTTGCACTTGGGAGGTATGGAGTCAAACCATAAAAGCCAAACTTTAGGACCGAAGCCTGGAACTCTAATTCAGATATCAGACAAGGGATGAACTTTCTGCCCAGAGCAGAGGTTCCCAACCTGGTGTCGATGGACTCCTTGCTTAATTATATTGGTCTATGGCATAAAAATGTTTAGGAACCCCTAGCCTAGAGCAACAGTAATAAAATCCTGAGACAAATGGAAGTCATGGGACTATGGAGAGTATTCTAACTGGCTGCATCACCATCTGATATGCAGAGTAGGGGGGAGCGGAGGTGCTAGTGCATAGGATCGAGCTAGCTCCATGATGGACACTAGCCTCTGTGGTATCCAGGACATCTTCAAGGAGCGCATGCCTTCTTCTCATTGCTGCCATCAGGAAGGAGGTACAGAAGCCTCTTCCCCTCCACCATCCGATCCTGAATGAGACATTGAACCCATGAACACTGCCTCACCACTTTTTTATTTCCTGCTGTAATTTAATTTCCTTTATCTCTCTATTATCATGTATTGCATTGTACTGCTGCCACAAAGTTAACACATTTCACGGCATGTGCTGGAGATATTGAACCAGATTCTGGAAAATCAATGTACCCAGTACATTGCTCCTCTTTCAGTTAGTCCTGACGAAGGGTCTCGGCCGGAAACGTCGACTGTACCTCTTCCTAGAGATGCTGCCTGGCCTGCTGCGTTCACCAGCAACTTTGATGTGTGTTGCTTGAAATTCCAGCATCTGCAGATTTCCTTGTGTTTGTGTACTCAGTAATCAGCGCGTTCTCCCCTCTGCAGTACACCTTCATGGACCTAAGAAGACCCATCTCCCATTGGATCATTTGTCATTCCCCCTCCACCATATGTGTCAAAAAAGGCACCAGGTGCTAAGGCAATGAAGATCCCATGACTTGCTGGATCCAGCACAGCCTTACCCTTAAAAATCAATACCTCACCACTTCTGGCTTGGCTGTTTCATTTGTATTTCATTTGACAGGTTTCACCTCAGACTCTGCGTCAGATGGATGTTTCATGGGATTTGTCATCCTCTGCTTCCTGACCAAGTTGCCAAACTGTGTTGGACATGAGCTCACTTCCCCTGAAAGGGCCGAGCGTTGCCGCGGGTGAATCATCCTCTGGCTTCTGTACTCTTGGGTTTCCCAGCTTCCTTTTCCTATTCTGCTCATACATTTTTTTTTGCAGGGATGACCGTTTCAATTGTCCGGCCCGATGCTGTTTTACACTCAGGTTGTACTGCAGACTTGCTCTCCAGTTCCCTTCAGTCTGGGTCATCAACCTCTCCATTAGTGAGTCCTTAAGGCTACTGCGTGGCGGAAACTCAACAGTGTGTCATGTCGAAGTACCGACACATGGCACCTGGGAAATGCCTTCAAAGTAGGGTTTCTCACCATGAGGAGTTGTCAGATTAATCTGCTGGCCTGTGCCTTGTTGATTCCTTGTATTCAATTTGGGTCATGCAGAAGGAAAACACTAGGTGAGTCAAGGTCAAAGGGCACGGCCTCAGAATACAATTGCTTCCCTTTAGAACACAGGTGAGGAGGAATGAAAGGGTTAACGTATGAGGAGCTTTTGATGGCTTTGGGCCTGTACTCACTGGAATTTACATGAATTTTTTTTTTGGGGGGGTGTGGTTCTTATTGAAACCTATCGAATATTGAAAAGGCCTACACAGAATCCACATGGAGAAGATGTTTCCTACAGTGGGGGAGTCTAGGACCAGAGGGCGCAGCCTCAGAGTAGAAGAATGTCCCTTTAGAACAGAGGTGAGGAGGAATTTCTTTCACTAGTGGCTGGAGAACCTGTGGAATTCCTTGCCACGGATGGCTGTGGAGCCCAAGTCATCAGGTATATTTAAAATAGAGGTTGATGGTTCTTGATTAATAAGGTGTCAAAGGATACAGGGAGAAGGCAGGAAAATGGAGTTGAAGGGGGGAAAATAAATCAGCCATGATAGAATAGCAGAGGAGACTCGTCCTGAGCCTAATCCTGCCCCACGCCTTATGGTCTAACCCATGTTCATTCTCGTTACATTATCTCCAATGCCCCCAAGATTCTAGCATGCACCTACATGGGCAGTCTACAGTGGCCAATTCACCTGCCAACATACATGTCTTCGAGATGTGTGTGGAAACCCGCGCAGAAGGCACAAACTCTGCGCAGGAGATACCAGAGATCAAGATTGAACACAGATCTGCGGTGCTGTGACGCTGGAGCTCTTCATACCGTGCCACTCTGCTGCCTGTGCCGTGTGGTGCAAAGTGTCCACTGTAAATAAGACCTTAAGATAAGAGCAGAATTAGGCCATTTGGCCCGTCGAGTCTGCTCTGACATTTCATCATGGCTGATCCATTTCCCTCTCAATCCCATTCTTTTGCTTCTCCCCGTATCCCATCGTGCCCTGACCAATCGAGAATCTATCAGCCTCTGCCTTAAATATACATACAGACTTCACCTCCACAGCCACCTGTGGCAGTGAATTCCACAGACTCACCAGTCTCTGGCTTTAGAAATTCCTCTTCGTGTCCGTTCTAAAAGGACGCCCCTCTATTCTGAGGCTGTGTCCCCTGATCTTAGACTCCCCCACCAGAGGAAACATCTTCTCCACATCCACTCTATTGAGGCCTTTCAACATTAGATAGGTAGGACTTTTAATATTCAGCATTCGGTAGAGTACAATGCAAATGTGTTTAAGAAAAGCCCCGGAGAGGACTTTCCACGTGGCAGATAATAAAGGAGATCCTCTGTTGTCCACACAAGCTCCCATTCTCAGAGCTATTGGATGTCAAGCAACGTTTCTTCATTGACCGGACTCTTCTTTTCTTCCACTCCTTGCTTCAATACTGACCCTACATACAACAAGATGGAATTAATATGCAAGGATAATGGCAAACATAGCCTTCACTCCTCCCTACCTCATTGATCAAGATGCACTAGGTATGTGTGCATATTTAGCATTCCAGGTCAACACTGACTCATTCACTGGAGCATATGAGAGATTGGGCCTTGCACTCATTCTTCCCGAAACAATGAGTTCATTCACAAGTTTCTATACTACTCCAGCCTCCAACGTTAAAGAGCCTCTGGGACATGTGAAGGCATCACAGGAGATGTCTCTTGGCTAAGGCAGATATCAGTAATGAAATTACCATCACCTCATTGTAACAGTGCCATCTTTGGTCCTCTGAGAAGATGTTTGAACATCATTGCTTCGAACCTGACATGAGGCTCATGGTTTGCTCAGAGTGCACAGAGTAGCATTGGAGAGGAAATGGGTGGTGTCCACAGAATTTTCCAAATCTCCTCTCAGGAATCCACGTTGACATCCTCTCCAAGCCAAGATCTTCAGTGACTAGGCTCTCAGTCAGTCTCACTGGGCAGGCCATGGTGTCTGCACAGTTCATACCGGACTCCAGAAAAGGACATTCTATCCTGAGCCTCACATGAGGAGAGTGCTGGAGAAGAGGAGAAATAGGGTTGAAAATCCTGCTTGAAGAATTGAGACATCCTCACTGACTCATGGGACTGCTCAAAGTGGGCAGGAGCATTCTGAATGCTATTGACCATAACGCATAGGTGCAGAATTAGGCCATTCAGCCTATCAAGTCTACTCCATCATTCGATCGTGGCTGATTTATTTTCCCTCTCAACTCCATTCTCCTGCATTCTCCCCATAACCTTTGATGCCCTTACTAATCAAGAACCAGTCAACCGTGCTTTAAATATATTGACTGAGTTGGCCTCCAAAGACATCTGTAGCAGTGAGTTCCACAGCTTCAGGGCCCCCTGGCTAAAGAAATTCCTCTTCATCTCTGTTCTAAAGGGACGTCTCTCTATTCTGAGCCTATGTCATCTAGTCCTTGTCCTCTCCATATCTAGGCCTTTCAATATTCGGTACGTTTTAGTGAGTTTCCCTCTTCGTTCTTCTAAACTCCAGTGAGTACAATGCTCCTCATACGTCAATCCTAGTTGAGAACCTCAAGTCCATTCACTGGAGTATCTGAGAGCCTAATGCAACCAGCAGAAGAGGTGTGTTGCCTCTGAAACTACCTGTGTTCTATCTGCTGTCCCCATCCCACAAATGGCAAAATCAGCAGGTCCCACACTGACCAGATCAGTCAAACCGGAGTAGCAGACCATTGTGGAAGCAAGTCAAGGATGTCGAGTTGTAGAGCACTACAACATAGAAACAAGTCCTTTGGCCCATCTAGTCCACGCGGATCTCATCTTCTGTCTGGTACCAACTACCCGCATCCAGGTAAACCCCTCTACACCCCTCCCATCCAGGTTAACCATATAACGATTACAGCACGGAAACAGGCCATCTCGGCCCTTCTAGTCCATGCCAAAACCTTACTCTCACCTAATCCCACTGACCTGCACTCAGCCCATAACCCTCCATTCCTTTCCTGTCCATATAGGTATCCAATTTAACCTTAAACGACAACATCGAACCTGCCTCAACCACTTCTGCCGGAAGCTCGTTCCACACAGCTACCTCTCTCAGAGTAAAGAAGTTCCCCCTCATGTTACCCCTAAACTTTTGCTCTTTAACTCTCAACTCATGTCCTCTTGTTTGAATCTCCCCCATTCTCAATGGAAAAAGCCTATCCACGTCAACTCTATCTATCCCCCTCATAATTTTAGATACCTCTATCCAGTCCCCCCTCAACCTTCTACATTCCAAAGAATAGAGACCCAACTATAGGTTCCTATCCAAACTTCTCTAAATGTTACAAATGAACCTGCAACTACCACTTCCACTGGCAGCTCGATCCATGTTTGCACCAGCCTCTGAGTGAAGAAGTGGAAGAAGAAATTTGTTTCAGTTTTATATGTGCTAATGCAGATTCCTCTGCTATTTTGTTCATCTTCTGGTTCTTCACTTAAATACGTTCCAGCTCAGGAGGGCACCTTGCTCAGCATGGACAAGTCAAGCTGAAATGGCCTAATAACCTGAAAGAACCCAGCTCTAGGCCCAAATCCTCCTCACTGCTCGCAGATCTTCTTATATGTTTTTTTCTCTAAGAAATTGAATGAGTCTTTGTTACAGCTTGCCCATCTGTCCCACCTTCAGCCCTTGAGCTGTACTCCAGAAAAAAAAAATGGTTTCATCTCCGAGTCTCGCTATCTTCAGATCTTGTCATGTGCACAAATCCTTTTGCGGCCATGATTGACAAGGTATTTGATAGGGTGTGTAGGACTTTGAGGTTTGCCGAGGATAGGTGTCACACACCTGTAAATATAGTAATACTCCAAACATCTACAGTAATACTCCAAATATCTACAGTAATACTCCGAACATGGGTTTGGAAATCCCTATGGCTTGGCATCTGGCTCACCAGAAGATGTCAGCTAGGCTTCCTTCCCATTGAGGCCTCAATTCCACCGCTTCCTTTAAACCAGGGGTTCCCAACCTTTTTTATACCATGCATCCCTTCCACTAACTGAGGGGTCTGTGGACACCAGGTTGGGAAGCCCTGCTCTAAACTTTCTAGTTCATGGCAAAATTCATTATAGTTTTTAAAAAGGTTGCTCCAGGGGCGGCAGCAGTTAGTACCAGCGACTCAGGCTCAATTCCTACTGCTGTCTATAGGGAGTTTGTACGTTCTCCCCTTGACCACATGATTTCCCCCCAGGTGATCTGATTTCCTCTCACATTCCAAAGAAGTACAGCTAGCAGGTTAGTTGGTCCACAGATGGAATTGGGTAGCGTGGGCTTGTTGGACCTGTCACCATGCTGTATCTCTAAATAAAATAAAATCTCTCATTCTGGGCCGACAGAGGTTCCAAGCACATTGGATTATCCATGATTTACTCTACAAGTTAATTCTCTTCTATTTAATCCCTTTGAACTTTTGCTTTCCTTAAAGAAAAGTTGCAATTACACATAATTTCACCTCTTTCTCTGTGAAACATGCTATGTGGAAACAAAAATCACACTCCTTCATCTTGTCCTTCCAGGTCCTCAGAAGAAGAAGTAGGATGCTCCTCACCCTATTCTTCCCTTAAGCTCTTGGAGGTTTCTTACATAATGTTGGTTCTGACTTCTAAACCCTGGTTCTGAACCTCTGCAGAATCCTTTCCCTCCAATGTAATCACCGATTGATTTAAGAATCCTTGCTACAGCCAACTGGGTATTTAGGGTTACGGTAGCAAAGGTGGCAGGTTGGTGATGGGTGGCACTGTGAAGATGCATCTCTACCAAAGGAGGTGTAGGGTGCTCCTTCCCTCCGCTAGCCTGCAGCTCTTGGCCAAGGTGTGGGATCTGCTGAGCTTCCCCCCAAACCCCACCCGATCAGGGCCACGTGAGGCCATGGGAGCAGGTGATGGATGGTTGTATGAGCAGCCGGTGCAGATCACAAGTCCTGGTTATGTGACCACTGACGCCAAAAAGACAATCTCCGATGAGTGTTGATAATGGCTGGGGTCACCCACCTTGTGAAGACGCTGCCCAGAAGAAGGCAAACCACTCTTGCAGAAAAATTTGCCAAGAACAATCATGTTCACACAGATGGAAGACCATGGTCGCCCATATCATACGACACAGCACATAATACTGGTGATGATGCAGCAGAAAATATGAGCGAGCTCGTGCTTTTCTCTTTGGTGTGAAAGACGATGAGATGCAACTTGACAGAGGTATTTAAGCATGAGAGGCACAGATAGAGTGGACAACCAGTGCCTTTTTCTCAAAACAGTAATGGTAAATACTAGAGGACCACTGTCCGCTCTAAGTTGTGCAAGTGCACAGCCATGCCATAACTGAAATGCTGCCACGCACATAGCCTTTGTTGCCACACAGCTGGAATAGGATGCAGCTAGAAAAAGTTTACGAAACATGAAAGATTTTCTTCATTGCACTGTACTTCAATACACCCCTACAATTAATAAATAATATCAAAAGTATGTGATTTTTTTTTCAATATTCATTCTAAATATTCACAGTGTGCATATTACATAAAAAATTTAAAGTACCGCGCAGTTTTCAGGTTGTGTAAAAATTTCCTGCTCGGAGCAATGATTGGTCCATGCAGCTGTAAGAAGAAAAAAATTAGAGAGCACGTTGCAGAGGATTCAGTTTAACATTAGAGGAAATTGCAGAAGACATCAGCTTAACATTAGAGGAACGTTGCAGAGGACATCAGTTTATGTTGAGTGAAGGAAAGTTTAGGGGAGATGTCAGAGGTAGGGTTTTTTACAGGGAGAGTCATAAGTGCTTCGAATGCACTGCAGGGGCTAGTGGTAGAGGCTTATACAATAGTGACACTTATGAGACCCTTAGATAGGCATATGGATGTAAGAAAAATGTAGGGTTATGGGCTGTGTAGGAGGGAAGGGCTAGATTGATCCGAGAAGGCTTATACAGGTTGGCACAACATTGTTGGGCCAAGGGCCCATCCTGTACTTTTCAAGATTCAAGATTCAAAGATTCAAAAAAACTTTATTGTCATTCTAACCGTACATCAGCTCTGCCAGGGCAGAATGAGACAGCATTTCTCAGAAGCAGTGCAATCATAACATAACAAACGCAACACTAAATAATAAACATAACAATAAATAATAAAACACAACGGCCACATGTCAGTTAAAATCAAGTTATAAGTGTCCAGTGCAAGATAAAAGTGTCCAAGGCAGAGTCAGGTAGAGCAGCTATTCAGCAGTCTGACTGCCTGTGGGAGGAAGCTGTTTAGTAGCCTTGTGGTTTTAGTTTTGATGCTCCTGTAACGGTTGCCTGATGGCAGAAGAACAAGCAGTTCATGGAGAGGGTGTGAGGGGTCTTTAATGATGTACCGTGTCTTCTGGAGGCATCGACTCTGAAAGAGGTCTTGGACAGAAGGTAGGGAGACCCCAATAACCTTCTCTGCTCCCCTAACCATCCTCTGCAAGGCTTTTTTGTCGACAGCACTGCAGCTGGAGTACCAGGCTGTGATGCAAAAGGTCCCATGTTCTAAAACATCCCCATTTTCGAACAAAACTTGACCCCAAGTTATACAAGGGGAGATTAGGGCAGATGATGTGAAGCTTGGACAAAGATGTGTTATGGACTTCCTCTTGGGGGGGGGGTGGTAAATAAGTTTAGTAAAAGATATTCCCAGAATGTTGAGTCTTCAACTGAACGGATGGGCACCAATAATGAGGTATTTGTATTCACCTTTCAGAACTGGTGGCATGAAGATGTTCCGACAGTTGGTTGCAATTATAGGGCAGCGAGGAAGAGGGAAGGTTGAAAATTTTAAAAGCAACCATTGGCTTAATTAGGAGCCAGGTCAAGTGCACGAGTAGGTTAGGTACGTGTACAGTGAAAAAGCTGGCTTGCTCCAGCATTTCAGGCAAATAGGCACGGACAACATAAGCATGTAAATTATATATAAATTTATACCATACCATAGGGAGGAGATAATACTGTATGCAAACTCAAGATCTTAGTGCCAAAAACAATTGACGACAGTGCAGCGTAAGAGGTGGTCCGTAAGGTTCTATTGCTGAGGTAGGATTGTTAATCGTAACGAAAGCCAGAACTGTCAGGATGGATAACAGCTTCCAACCTCAGCCTGTTAGACTTCTTAACACACTCTTGCCACCCAGCACACATGCACACCCTGTCTGAATGCCCCTCCACCTCACTCCCCAAATGACGGACACACTCATTCTGCATCTTTTGTTGCTGCTGTTTCACACATTTATACAACTGCTTGTTTAATTACAATCATCTCGGTAACATTGTACTGTCTTACATAAACATGCACCCCGCACGTCATGGCAACCTGTCTTCAGACCTTGACACTCAGGGACTTGTGCTGATATAATTTTGTGACACTCTGTGCTGGATCGTAACTATATGTGCTGTGTGTGATGGTGTGTATTGTGTCTTACACCTTGGCTCCAGATATTTCATTTTGCTGTATACATACGATACTCTGCAAAAGTATTAGGCACACATATACAACTAGAGGGCCTAAGCCTTTTGCACAGTACTGTAGTAATTTTATGTGTTGCACTGTACTGCTGCCACACAAAAATAAAACAGATTTCATGACATATATGAGTGAGTGACGATAAGCCTGATTCTGATATGGGTCTCTACTGTGGACTGAGAGTGGGAAGGGAGCAGAGAGAGAGGAATTGTGGTTGGGAAAAGGGGAAGGGAGACGGGAGGGAGCGGGATGCACCAGAGAGGCATTCTATAATGATTAATAAACCAATTACCAGGATTCAAATGACCTTGCCTGGTGTGTCAGGGCTGAGTGTGTCTGCACCAGCACCACCTCTCACCCCGGCACTCCTTCTCTGCCACCTGTCCCATACCGCTCCCACGGCGTTCCACCCTCGCCATTCCCAACATCCTTTATCCCATCAGATTCACAAGCTCGCTCTCCATTCCATGTCGACAAATACAGTACTGTGCACCCTAGCTATATATAAAGCAAAAGAGAGCGCATATAACAAAGCAAAAATTAGCAGGAAGATAGGTGATTGGGAAGTTTTTGAAAACGTACAGAAAGCAACTGAAAGGAGGGGAAAATGAAATATGAAAGCAAGTTAGCAAACAATATCAACATGGATAGTAAAAACTTTTACAAGTTACTTGTAACAAGTGTGTAAAAAATAATAGAGACATGGGTGTGGATATAGGACCACTAGAAAATGAGGCCGGAGAAATAATTACAAGGGACAAGGAGATGGCAGATGAACTAAATGAGCATTTTGCATCAGTCTTCACTGTGGAAGACATTAGCAGTGTGCCAGATGTTGAAGGGTGTGAGGGAAGAGAAGTGAGTGCAGTTACTATTACAAGGGAGAGGGTGCTCAAAAAGTTGAAAGATCTAAAGGTACATAAGTTACCCAGACTTATTCCTTGAGGAGATTACAAATAGGATAGATAAAGGGAATGCAGTGGATATTGTATATTTCCACTTCCAGAAGGCCTTTGACAAGGTGCCACACATGAGGCTGCTTACCAAGTTAAGAGCCCATGGTATTACAGGAAAGTTACTGGCATGATTAGAACATTGGCTGATTGGTAGGAGGCAGCAAGTTGGAATAAAAGGATCCTTTTCTGGTTGGCTGCCAGTGACTAGTGGTGTTCTGCAGGGGTCGGTGTTGGGACCACTTCTTTTTATGCTGTATATCAATGACTTAGATGATGGAATAGATGGATTTGTAACCAAGTTTGCAGATGATATAAAGATTGGTGTAGGGGCAGGTAGTGTTGAGGAAACAAATAGGCTGCGGAAGGATTTAGACAGATTAGGAAAATGGGCAGGAAAGTGGCAAGTGAAATACGATGTTGGAAAATGCTTGGTCATGCACTTTGATAGAAGAAATAAATGTACAGACTATTTCTAAACGGGGAGAAAATCCAAAAATCTGAGATGCAAAGGGACTTCGGAGTCCTTGTGCAGAACACCCTAAAGGTGAACTTGCAGGTGGAGTCAGTAGTGAGAAATGTAAATGCAAGATTAGTAGTCATTTCAGGAGGTCTAGAATATAAGAGCAGAGAGTGATGCTGAGGATTTATAAGGCACTGGTGAGGCCTCACCTTGAGTATTGTGAACAGTTTTGGGCTCCTCATCTAAGAAAAGATGTGCTGGCAGAAGAGGTTCACAACGATGATTCCAGGAATGAAAGGGTTATCCTACGAACAAATGTTTGATGGCTCTGGGTCTGTATTCACTGGAATTTGGAAGGATGAGGGGAGATCTCATTGACACCATTCGAATGTTGAAAGGCCTAGACAGAGTAGATGTGGAAAGGGTGTTTCCCAAGGTGGGAGAGTCTAGGACAAGAGGGCACAACCTCAGGCTAGAGGGGAGTCCATTTAAAACATAGATATGGAGAAATTTCTTTAGCCGGAGGATGGTGAATTTGTGGAATTTGTTACCGCAGGCAGCTGTGGAGTCCAGGTCGATGGGTGTATTTAAGGCAGAGCTTGATAGACACAGCATCAAAGGTCACGGGGAGAAGGCTGGAGAGTGGGGCTGAGGAGGGGGAAAAAGGGATCAGTCATGATTGAATGGTGGAGCAGACTCGATAGTCCAAATGGCCTAATTCTGCTCCTATGTCTAATGGTCTTGTATATGTACCTAATACTTCTGTACAACGCTGTGTATGGTTAAATGACAATAAACTTGAACTTGAATATATGTGATTGGGACTTGATGCAGTAGGGTCAGCAGTGTTTTGGATGAGGTCATGTTTCAAGATTGGAACAAGGAAGTCCGGACAACAGCATATTGGAACAGACCAGAGGTAAATAAAGACATCAGTGAGGATTTCAGCAGCTGATGGTCTGAGATGGGCAGAGATGGCGATACCAGGAAGTGGAAAAAAATGGTTGTGTTATGCCATATGCTTGAGAAACTCATCTTGGGGTCAGCAGTGACATTTGCAACGGTCTCCGACAGTTGCCATGGAGAGCGACAGAGTTGGTGACTACTTTCCTCTTGTACGTTGGATTCTTCATTCTTTCAGCATTCTTCATCAACTGAATAATTTCCTGACAAAACAATATCTGTATTATGTTCCAAGAATGTATTTGTAATCATAGAAAATTTAAAAACTGAACGAAAGTTTAAAGGAATTTATACTCATAAATTTGTGTCCTGTTGTGAGATTTCAAAGAAATGGAAACAATCTCATCATTATTTACCCCATAATAAACTTGCCTCATCTTGCCTGTGAACTCATCATGTAGCAAGAGGAACACAGGAACACAATTCTTTCTCGTTTTTGGTAGCAACTTCATCCCTAATCCATTTGCTTCTCAGTGTGCTTTACTATCTTTATGTTGTTCTTGTCATAATCATTTGGCTGGAGTGTTGTGTGCCCACACGGTAAGAAGGACGTGATCGTGCCAGGGAGAGCGTGGGGAAGCTTCACTGAGTGTTGCTTGGATTCGAGCACAGATTCGAGATAGAGGGTTTGTGTTTGTTTTCAATGGAGCAAGAAAGGCAGATGAAAGAGAGAGTTCTTAAGATGAAAGAAAAAAAAAGATTAGCTTTATTTGTCACATGGATATCGGAACATACAGTGAAATGTATCATTTGTGTCAGTGGCCAACACAGTCTGAGGATTTTGCTGGGGGCAACCCACAAGTGTCCCCACTCCTACAACTCACTAACCCTGACCCTACTATCGCATATCTTTGACACCTGGGAGGAGTGAATGGACAAACCCCTTACAAACAGTGATAGGAATTGACCCCTCCTCTCCACTGGCGATTGTTTGTGCTCTAAAGCATTTGCACTCACCGCCATGTTACCATGTCCCCCCCAATTAATGAAAATCTTTTCCAGTGGTTGAAGTCTCAAAGACAAAAGGGATAGGTTTAAGGAGGGACATTTTGCAAGGAATCTAAGGGGGATTCCAGAAGGTAGCTGGAGCTCGGAATGGGCTTCCTAAGACCATTGTGAAAGAATCAGAGTCAGGTTTAATACCAGCAGTATATGTTGTGACATTTGTTAACTTTGCAGCAGCAGTCCAATGCAACATGTAATAATAGAAAAACATGAATTACGGTAAATGTATATATATAATTAAATACATACATAGTGCAGAAATAGAAATAAACAAATAGTGAGGTAGTGTGCATTGACTCAAAGTCCATTCTGAAATCGGATGGCAGAGGGGAAGAAGCTGAGCCATTGAGTGTGTGTCTTCAGGATTCTGTACCTCCCTCCTGAGAACAAGGCCTGATCTGGGGGTGATGGCGGGCCTTAATGAAGGACGCCGCTTTTTTGGAGCATTGCTGGGAGCTTGTAACAGTTACAAAGCACGTAGACAAGTACTTCTCACAACACGCTGGAGGAACTCAGCAGGTCGGGCAGCATCCGTGGAAATGATTGGTCAACGTTTCCGGCCGGAGCCCTTCGTCAGGACTGAAGAGGGAAGGGGCAGAAGCCCTATAAAGAAGGTGGGAGGAGGGTGGGAAGGAGAAGGCTGGTAGGTTCCAGGTGAAAAACCAATAAGGGGAAAGATAAAGGGGTGCGGGAGGGGAAGCAGGGAGGTGATAGGCAGGAAAGGTGAAGAAGGAATAGGGGAAAACACAATGGGTAGTAGAAGGAGGCGGAACCATGACGGAGGTGATAGGCAGCTGGGGGAGGGGGCAGAGTGAAACTGGGATGGGGGACGGGAGGGGGAGGGACTTATCAGAAGTTGGAGAATTCAATGTTCATACCAAGGAGCTGGAGACTACCCAGACGGTATATGAGGTGTTGCTCCTCCAACCTGAGTTTAGCCTCATCATGGCAGTAGAGGAGGCCATGTATGGACATATCTGAATGGGAATGGGAAGCAGAGTTGAGATGGGTGGCTACTGGGAGATCCTGTCTGTTGTGGCGGACGGAGCGGAGGTGCTCGACGAAGCGGTCCCCCAATCTGCGTCGGGTTTCACCGATGTAGAGGAGGCCGCACCGGGAACACTGAATGCAATAGATGACCCCAACAGACTCACAAGTGAAGTGTTGCCTCGTCTGGAAGGACTGTTTGGGGCCCTGAATGGTGGCAAGAGAGAAGGTATAGGGACAGGTGTAGCACTTACACTTACAGAGTCGAAGAGAGGTGGAGATCACAGAGGGGAAGCAGTGAGAGAGAGTCTCACTGAACTCCCGTCGAAGGGACAAGAAAACAAGTACTTGCATTGTCAAGGTGTAGACGGCTACAAACCTAATGCGGGTAAATGGGAATTATGTAGATTGGTATAATGGGTGGCATGGGAATTGTGGGCCGAATGGCCAGTTTCTGAGCTGTATCACTCAGTTTGGATTTGAACACAATCACACTAGTATTTTGATCCTCTCGTTAAAGTATTTGGCTTTTAATGTTGGACCTTCTATAAATTGTTTTGGCTGTGTATTTGTTATGTATTTAATATTTCAATAATATTCGAGTAATCTTGTATATATATTGTTCGATTAAGCATTTTTGTTCATTTAAATAATTAATTATTGTTTAAATGTAAAAATGCGTTAAATCCTACATCATCACGCTACCATGTGATACGTGTAGCCTCACTTAAAGATGAAGCTACTCCAGCATTTTGTGAATTTAAAAACGCAAACACGAGGAAATCTACAGATGCTGAAATTTCAAACAACACACTTAAAAGTTGCTGGGGAATGCAGCAGGCCAGGCAGCATCTCTAGGAAGAGGTACAGTCAACCTTTGAATTTTGATGAAGGGTCTCAGCCCGAAACGTCGACTGTACCTCTTCTTAGAGATGCTGCCTGGCCTGCTGCGTTCACCAGCAACTTTTAAGTGTGTTGCCAGCATTTTGTACTCTCTGCGTCTTCCTCTCAATTCTTTTAATGTTTTGAAGTTACAAAACATAACAGTATTCTCACCCAAGTGTATGCTTTTCACATCTACTATTACCTAATGCAGCCATTCAGCCTTTGGAACTGTGCTAGCCTTTTTTTTGCACTAGCCCTCATCTACAATTATTTTTCCCCTTTAACCATTCATCCAATTATTCTTCTGGAAGTTATACTCTAAGAAACTTCTATAAATGTACTGTTGAAGGTATCCTGACTGGTTTGTATCGCAGTCTGCCGCAGCATTTCGAAGGTGCTGTAGAGAATACTTTACTCTGTCTGATACATCACAGGTTCATCCCTCCCCACCATTGGCCATATCTAGAGGAGGCACGTCCTCAGGAAGCCAGCAATAAAGATCCCCATTATCCTGGCCAATGTCATTTGCAAACAGTCTCTGGCAGCTGCCAAAGGGAGGAGCAGAATTAGTGGTTTGTACTTTGGATTCTTGATTCTTTTAACATTCTTTTTTAATTGAATGATTTCCTATCAGAATAATATCTATAATTAGGTACAATAATGACATTTGAGAAGTATATGAGCTAAACACAGGCAATTGGGACTAGCTGAGTGCGCCAAAGGGCCTTTATCCACGCCACACTGCTCTATGGCTCGATACCATCTTCTTGCAGCGGGCTTTGGGCATGAGGTACAGAGGAAGCTTGAAGTCTCAGATCTCCACATTCAAGAGCAGCTTCTTCCCTTCAACCACAGGGTTCTTGAACCAACGGGCACAATCCTAATCTCCACATTTTAGTGACTCTATGATCATTCAGAATCACAATCAGGTTTAGTATCACTGGCATATGTTGTGAAATTTGTTAACTTTGTGGCAGCAGTACAGTGCATGATAATAGAGAGTGAAAGAAAACTGAATTACAGTAAATATATAAAATAGTTTAGTTAAATAAGCAGTGCAAAGAATCAAAAATAAAAAGTACTGAGGTAGTGTTCATGGGTTCAATGTCCATTCAGAAATCTGATGGCAGAGGGGAAGAAGCTGTTCCTGAATCATTGAGCATGTGCCTTCAGACTCCTGTATCTTCTCCCTGATGGTAGCAATGAGAAGAGGACATGTCCTGGGTCCTGGGTGGTGGAGGTCCTTAATGGTGGACACTCCTTGACGATGGCCTGGATACCACAGAGCCTAGTGTCTATGATGGAGCTGACTAAGTTTGCGTCTCTCTGCGGCTTACTTTGATCCTGTGCGATAGCCCCTCCCCACTACCAGACAGTGGTGCAGCCAGTTAGAATGCTCTCCACTGTAATTTGTAGAAATTTGTGAGACTTTTTGGTGACATACTAAATCTCTTCAAACTCCTAATGAAATATAATTGCTGTCATGCCTTCTTTGTTCTATAGCTTCACTGATAAATTGGGTCCAGGTTAGGTCCTCAGAGATATTAACACCCAGGAACTTGAAATTACTCACTCTCTCCACTTCTTCCTTTTTCAATCTTTTTTATTGAGTTTCAAATTGATAAACATAATAATGATAATGATACAAACAGATCGGGATTACAATAAAAACGACTAACGTATACAGACTCAGACTCCGCGTAACATATTTAATTTAAACCTCACAATCTCTTAATAAATGAAAATGAAAAAGATTAAAAAAAAGTTTTACCCCCTACACTAAAAAAAACAAAGCAAAACAAAGACTGGGCTGCCATATTTCATCTGTTAAAATCATTATTTGTCATTAACTCTGCTCCTCTATACACAAACAAAAAGTTATTAAAAAGGATTTGGAAAAGGTCAACTTACATCATATGAAAATGTTGAATAAATGGCCTCCAAGTTTCTTCAAATTTAACCGAAGGATCAGTGATACCACTCCTAATTTTTCTCAAATTTGAACGTGTTGTAGTTTGGGAAAACCATTGAAACGTAGTAGGGAGATTAGAAACTTTCCATTTAAATAAAATGGATCTTCTGGTTATTAATGCAATCAAACGACAAGCACAAGGGGATAAATGAATAAAGTCTGTCATTGGTAATCCAAAAATTGCAGTATAGGACGAGGTTGTAAATCAATATGTAAAACTACTGAAATAATATCAAAAATGTTTTTCCAATATTTTCCCAAAAGAGGGCAAGACCAGAACATATGCGTCTCCACTTCTGATCCCTCTGTGAATACTAGCGTGTATTTCCTCGTCTTCAAGGTTGTTGCTGTGGCACCACTCAACTAGCTGGTATATCTCACCCCTGTTCACCCTCTTCTCACTAAGATTCTGCCAACAATGTTTGTATGTATCGTCAGCAAATTTACAGGAGGTGCTTGAGCTGTGCTTTTGCATAAAAATGACATTTCGTTGTGTTTTTATTGTAAAAAGTGTATATGCTCGTCTTGTGAATGCTTTTTTTGCTGCTTTTCTCTTGCACGTATGTATTTATATACTTATGCATATGACAATAAAGCCGACTTTGGTTCTTTCAGGCACTGCATTCCAGTGCAAGGCAGGGTAAAGACGGACTACAATTACCAGCTTCGGCTGCGTGTGTGTGTGTGTGTGTGTGTGTGTGTGTGTGTGTGTGTGTCTGTGTGTGTGTGTGTGTGTATGTGTGTGTGTATGTGTGTGTGTGTGAGTGTGTGAGTGTGTGTGTGTGTATGTGTGTGTGTGTGTGAGTGTGTGTGTATTGTGTGTGAGTGTGTGTGTGTGTGTGTGTGTGTGTGTGTGTGACGCACAGATTGACGTCAGAAGAGGCCCCGCCCCCGCCACGGGCTCGGGCTCCGCCTCCGCTGTGGAGCGCGCTGGCGCCTTTGGAACGCGGTGTATCGAGAGCTGAAAGGGGGAATTCCAATTGGAACGCGGTGCTGTCAGCGGCGGATACATTGTATCCGGAGAAGGGAATCCCCGGAGCACAGGGCAGCCGGCGAGGGACGAGGCTGCGTTCGTCGGCAGAGCAAGCCCCCCCTCCTTCCAGAACCCGGGGGCATTCGGGCAACGGTTTTCAGATACCCCCCCACCACAGCAACACTCCACGCCCCCACCTTCTCCCCCGCAAGTCTGTAACCCGAGCGGAAGCCGCCGCTAAGCTCCCACCTCCATGGAGTTGGAGAACATCGTAGCCAACACGGTGTTACTAAAAGCGAGGGAAGGTAAGGAACGAACGAACGAACGAGAGTTTTCCCTTCTGCAATGGGCGCCTTAAACTTTCTTTAGCAAAAGGCTGGTTTGACACCCCCTCCCCACCCCCCGCTGTCCGGAGTTCTCTGTGTACTGGGATCACGGGGGGTAAGGGTGAGAACCAGCAGACAAGGCAAACTGTCCCGCAGGTTAGGAGTGGTATGCGTGGACCCCGGAAATACAGCGCTGCCTGCGTGGGAAGGAGCTACTGCGGTTTGGTGGAGGGTGACAGGTCTCTGAATGTGCAACTTGGCCTCCTTCCTGTTTGTACGTTGCTTTTGTAATTTTGTGGAGGGAAGCGTGAATGTGTCCAATGTTGTCATTCAGCCCGTCTTCCCACCGTAGCCGGGAGAGAGAGAGAGAGAGCGAGCTGGGGGGTGGGGAGAAAACACCCCCGTGTTGGCGGTGCGATCCCAAACAGGTCACACGAAGAACCTGTGGCGTGGTGTTTCTAGTCGAGAGAAGAGTTACAACTAAGCGGTCACTGTTATTGGACGGTGTGGGAGGACACCTGTCCGCATTAAAAACTCCCAGGTGTGAGTTTCAGTCAGGAAAGGCAGCGTGCAGAATCCCCCTCCCCCCAAACAAAAAAAGCAGTGCAACATACATCAAAGTTGCTGGTGAACGCGATGGGTAGATACTGACAGGACTTGCAAGGTATTGATGACTTAAAATTCAGGCTGTGTTGGGTGTAATATTTTGCAAATTGCTGCACATTTGCTTCGCGGCTGTGGATCGATTCGATTCTTCCCAGCGATAAAATATATTTCTATTCCATAATTTATTAAGTTCACTTAAACTTTCAAGTCGCACCGCGAGAGTTGTGTTCCGTGGGACTGGAGTTTGCTATTGCCTGGTGCGCCTGCCGCCGGGATAGTTCCAACGTTTGTTTGAGTATTTTGACAGCAGAAACCATAAAGCGGTTCATATTAAGTGTTCATTGAGGCGTCAGAGAAAATTTCGTCTGATACAGGGTTGTCACCTATAATACAAGAAACTCACCAGATGCTGGACATCTCACACACAAAATGCTGGATTTCCTGCATCTGCAGAATCTTTGGACTCAGCGAGCAGGGAGGGAAGATAATCTATCTTCAGGTTAGGGTAGTTGCACAACTCGGAGAGAAACTTCTATAAGCCTTCTTCCCTTACCGCTCTGGGTGGGTGGAGGATGTTGGTGTTGGGCAGATAAAAACAGTGCATTTTGTAGCTGGTACCCTCTGCAGTACCGTTACCCCAGGCATTGACGGCAGCAATGAAGGTCTTCCATCTCTGGCGGTGTTCGGGGGCTTCCTCCATCGTGTCAGTAGCCTGGTTTCCACCACTGTCAATCATGTGAGTACCGGGTGGAGACTCGGGTATACCGTCACACTCAGATGTTCATTGCTGTTTTAGTCACAGTTTTGTTTTACCAGTCGGGGTTGCTAGAACTGAGCTGAACTCCCTCACCAGTGGGCCACTTTTAGTCTGGCCTCTACCCTTTGACCTGTTTGGTATGGGTGACTCTACCAAGAGCCGAAGCCTAAAGTCCTGACTCCAGCCAGCATAGCTCTCCCAGTCGTTGAGGCACGCAAGCCTCCAAACCACGCAAGGTTGTGGTCCTCTTGGAGGTCTGCAGACGGTGCTGGAGGTAAATGACAAAGAAGAGAGAACCTGCGGATGCTGGAAATCCAAGCAATACACACAAAATGCTGGAGGTGATGAGAGGTGCCAATTATTGGAATTTACTCTGATAAAAATAATTGCCTGTTGATTTTTTTTTTGGAAAGGGACTAAACTTCCTCTGTAACTACAAAGGAAGAAACTGACACAAAATAGATTTGGTTGTTCCCGATGTCCCAATAAATGGTCTTGCCCTGAACTGTTTATTCCCCTCCATAGATGCCATCTGATCGGCTGAGTTCTTCCAGCATGTACTGTGTGCAATATGGTTCTCTGGTGTTTGAGAATCATGCTGGATGCAAATGCACTGCTACATTTCCTGCATTATAAAGTAAGCCAGTTCATAAAAATACTCCTTCTCAGAAAGGTGCTGTAAGAGGACCGGTTGTTACGCAAGGTGCCATATCAGTGGATGTCAGTTTCTTTCAGTGTGTTGATACTCATTTCCTTTGAAGATGAGCCATTCTTTTTAGCTTTGTCTTAGTATGAGAAAGGTTCTGCCCTCAACAACACTAACATAATTGTTTTTTCTGAGTGGAGTGATTTTTTTTTAACCACTTTGCACCTTAAGAAAAGTGCGGTTGGAGAGAACTGACAGCTGAGAACGGATGCTTCTGGTTACAGCAGAGGCCATGTATTCTCACAGTGATGCAACAGTGAAGAGGTTCATAAACACAAGGGATTCTGCAGATGCCAGAAATCCAGAGTTTGTTCGTTCATTATGTGCCGTGTTGTATGATGTGGGCGATCATGATCTTTCCATGACCATAAATGTTTTTGGCAAATTTTTCTACAGAAGTGGTTTGCCATTACTTTCTTCTGGGCAGTGTCTTTGCAAGACGGGTGACCCCAGCCATTATCAATACTCTTCAGAGATCGTCTGCCTGGTGTCAGTGGTCACATAACCAGGACTTGTGATCTGCACCAGCTGCTCATACGGCCATCCACCACCTGCTCCCATGGCTTCACAGGACCCTGATTGGGGAGGGTGGGGATCTAAGCAGGTGCTACATCTTGCCCAAGGGTGACCCGCAGGCTAGCAGAGGCAAGGAGTGCGTTACACCTGCTTTGGTAGAGATGTAAATCCACCCAGTCCAGAGTAACACACAAGATGTTCAGTGGGTTAGGTAGCATCTATGGAGAGGATCAAGGAGTTGATGTTTTGGGTCGAGATCCTTCATCAGCAGTGGAAAGGAAGGGGAGGGGAGAACTAGAACAATTTGGTAGAAGAAGCTGAAGGAGGCTGATTGGCCCATTTTTTGCTGCTAGCTCTAGTTTTTCCAACTCCTTCCACTGTGTTCCTTTTCCCCTGTAACAATGGCAATCTTTCCATTTCAAATGTCCATACCAGGGGTTCCCTACCATTAACTGAGGGGGTCAGTGGACCCCAGGTTGGGAACCCCTGGACTATCACTGCCTTGGTAAAACAGCCAACTTGATCAAAGGTCCAACACACGCTGGACGTTCTATTTTTTTTCTCCCATGCCCCCATCCTCCATGAAACAAAAGACCGTAAGCACCTACCGCCAGGCTTAAGGACAACTTCTTCCCTGCTGTTATGTATGAGCCTGTTGAACAGTGCCCGAGTACAAAAGGATGGACCCTTGACCCCAGACTGCCTTACGGTTGTATTGTCCACCCGGACTGTACTTTCTCTGTTGCTGTTACAATTTATAATACACTCTGTATTTTTTAGCTCGTACTACCTCAATGCATTGTTTAATGAATTGATCTGTACGAACAGTATTCAAGACGAGATTTCAGTGCACTTTTTTACATGTGTCAATAATAAACCAATTCCAATATAAAAGCTACGGAATGTTTTTTACCACCCTTCTCTCAGGAAGCACAGACAAATCTTCACAATTCCATGCATAGGTTTTTGCTTCCTCTCAGGTCCTTGACAAATTCCCTTAGATCTGAGCTCGCATCTTGACCAGCCTGCTCTGGGTGGAGATGATTTCTTGCCACCTGCCGTAGTGAGGCTCCTGGTGGTCACCTCTGCCGAGTCCCTGCTGTATGAGGCACGATGCTGGCTCTCGTATTGCCCCGCACCACTGAACTCTCTTAATTCACACCCATGTATAGCTCTGCAAACTCGGTCACCTGTCACTCTTGTGCCCGTGAGCTTAGGGGTGGCAATTAATGGAAGTTCAAGAAATCGAGGTTCGTGCTATCAAGTTGGAGGCTACCCAGATGGAATGCAAGGCGTTACTTCTCCAACCTGAATGTGGCTTCATTGCAGAGGTAGAGGAGGCCATGGATGGGCACATCAAAATGGGAATGGGAAGTAAAATTGAAATAGGTGGCCACCAGGAGATGTCACTTTCCCTAGCATCTCCTCCACCATTCTCCATTCCTGTTTCCCTCGTTCATGTTATCTCCTTATCTGCCCATCACATCCCTCCAGCGTTCTTCCCCATTCCCTTTCTTCCATGGTCTTCTGTCCTCTCCTATCAGATTCCCCCTTCTCCAGCCCTTTATCTCTTTTACCAATCAACCGCCCAGCTCTGTCCTTCACCCTCTCCCAATCTCACCTATCACCTGCTAGCTTGTGCTACTTCCTCCCCCACCTCCGCCTTCCCACTGACTTCTCCCCTTCCTTTCCAGTCCTGATGATGAGTCTCAGCCCGAAAACTTGACTGTTTACTCTTCTCCATTGCTGCCTGACCTGCTGAGTTCCTGCAGCAGTTTCAGCGTGTTGCTTTGGATTTCTAGAATTTACAAATTTTCTTATGTTTGGAATACACTATTGAGACCCAACTTGTGATTTATGAGAGCTTAGTTTTCAACTTCCTTACCCTCATTTTCTGTTCACAAATCTTGTTCTTTTCTTTGGGTCTTTTTCAATTAATCTTGCAGTGTTCGAAGATTTCTCTATGTGTAAGGACATAAACATAGACTTAAGACTCAAGACTTAAGTTTATTTATCACGTGTACATTGAAGCAGCCCGCAAGTGTCGCCGCACATTCCAATGCCAACATAGCACGTCCGTAATGCTTGGCAGTGCATCACAAGACACAGTAAGCATCGACACAACAGCAAAACAAACTCTATTCTTCAGTCCCATTCTCCCTCTCCCTCTCCCTCTCCCTCTCCCTCTCCCTCTCCCTCTCCCTCTCCCTCTCCCTCTCCCTCTCCCTCTCCCTCTCCCTCTCCCTCTCCCTCTCCCTCTCCCTCTCCCTCTCCCTCTCCCTCTCCCTCTCCCTCTCCCTCTCCCTCTCCCTCTCCCTCTCCCTCTCCCTCTCCCTCTCCCTCTCCCTCTCCCTCTCCCTCTCCCTCTCCCTCTCCCTCTCCCTCTCCCTCTCCCTCTCCCTCTCCCTCTCCCTCTCCCTCTCCCTCTCCCTCTCCCTCTCCCTCTCCCTCTCCCTCTCCCTCTCCCTCTCCCTCTCCCTCTCCCTCTCCCTCTCCCTCTCCCTCTCCCTCTCCCTCTCCCTCTCCCTCTCCCTCTCCCTCTCCCTCTCCCTCTCCCTCTCCCTCTCCCTCTCCCTCTCCCTCTCCCTCTCCCTCTCCCTCTCCCTCTCCCTCTCCCTCTCCCTCTCCCTCTCCCTCTCCCTCTCCCTCTCCCTCTCCCTCTCCCTCTCCCTCTCCCTCTCCCTCTCCCTCTCCCTCTCCCTCTCCCTCTCCCTCTCCCTCTCCCTCTCCCTCTCCCTCTCCCTCTCCCTCTCCCTCTCCCTCTCCCTCTCCCTCTCCCTCTCCCTCTCCCTCTCCCTCTCCCTCTCCCTCTCCCTCTCCCTCTCCCTCTCCCTCTCCCTCTCCCTCTCCCTCTCCCTCTCCCTCTCCCTCTCCCTCTCCCTCTCCCTCTCCCTCTCCCTCTCCCTCTCCCTCTCCCTCTCCCTCTCCCTCTCCCTCTCCCTCTCCCTCTCCCTCTCCCTCTCCCTCTCCCTCTCCCTCTCCCTCTCCCCACAAGACATCCTGTCTACTTTGGTCACCAGCCTCAGATTTGGACTCAAGCATGTAGACAAGTTGTTCAGCCCATCAAGTATGCTCTGCCATTTAATAATAGCTGACTTATTTTTCCCTCTCAACCCCATTCTCCTGGCTTCTCCCGGTAACCTTCGATGCCCTCGCTAATCAAGAATCTATCAATCTCTACTTTAAATATTCCCAGTGACCTGGCCTGCAGAGCTGTCTGTGGCAATGAATTCCACAGATTTGCCACCCTCTGGCTAAAGAATCCTACGTCTTTCTCTTCCTGGCAACACCCATTTCGTTCATTTGCTCCATCTTGTGTTTTCTACAAAGTGTGCTGTTTCACAGTTCTGCCTTGAATGCAATATGCCTTTCCCTTTCATCAGCCTTCCTGCGCCCCATTGTCCCTGGCTGATACAGTTTTCAGAAACAGTCATAGACTGGTACAGCATAGGAACAGACTTTATCCTCCAAGCCTATGTAACCAATAAGCATCAATCTTTTATTTGTGCTATTTCCCCCATAAACACATTTTGAGTCTGAAGAAGGGTCTTGGTCTGAAATGTTGAATGTACTCTTTTCCACAGATGCTGCCTGACCTGCTGAGTTCCTCCAGCATTTTTGTCTGTCTTGTTTGGGATTTCCAGCATCTGCAGACTTCCTCGTCTTTCTTGTTCTCCCAGCATTCCCATCAACTCTCCCTCAGATTCTACCATTCACCTGCAGTCCAGGGGCAGTTTCCAGTGGCCGGTTAACCAACCGACTTGCACATTTTTTGGGGGGGCGGATTTGGGAGAGACTCCAAGCAGTCACAGAGAGGATGCAAACTCCACACAGGTCAGGATGGAACCAGGATCACCAGAGCAGCAAGAGCCAAGTGTTTGGGTAGTGGCATGAGTCCTGACGAAGGGTCTCGGCCCGAAAGGTCATCTGTTAATTCATTTCGGCCTAACCTACTGAGTTCCTGCAGCACTTTTTTGTCTGTGTTGATTCAGATAAGAGGGTTGTGTTAATTGCCCTGCAGCAATCCGGGCAACTATGGGTTTCAGAAATTTGCAACACTTTAAATAATTTCAGGGAGCGCTCAAAATGCTGGAGGAGCTCAGCAGGTCAGGCAGCATGTATGGAAAAGAGTAAACAGTCGACATTTCGGGTTGAGACCCCTCATCAGGACTGGGGAGTTCAGGGAAGCTTGCCATTAGCAAAATTATTTGAACATTCAGAGGTCTCCCTCTGTAGATATGCAATTCAAAGGAAGCATTGTCAATCCAAAGTATTGAAGTAAAAGTGAAAAAGGCGAATGGTATGCTGGCATTTATAGCGAGAGGATTCGAGTACAGGAGCAGGGAGGTACTACTGCAGTTGTACAAGGCCTTGGTGAGACCACACCTGGAGTATTGTGTGCAGTTTTGGTCCCCTAATCTGAGGAAAGACATCTTTGCCATAGAGGGAGTACAAAGAAGGTTCACCAGATTGATTCCTGGGATGGCAGGTCTTTCATATGAAGAAAGACTGGATGAACTGGGCTTGTACTCGTTGGAATTTAGAAGATTGAGGGGGGATCTGATTGAAACGTATAAGATCCTAAAGGGATTGGACAGGCTAGATGCGGGAAGATTGTTCCCGATGTTGGGGAGGTCCAGAACGAGGGGTCACAGTTTGAGGATAGAGGGGAAGCCTTTTAGGACCGAGATTAGGAAAAACTTCTTCACACAGAGAGTGGTGAATCTGTGGAATTCTCTGCCACAGCAAACTGTTGAGGCCAGTTCATTGGCTATGTTTAAGAGGGAGTTGTGGCTACAGGGGTCAGGGGGTATGGAGGGAAGGCTGGGTTCTGAGTTGGATGATCAGTCATGATCATAATAAATGGCGGTGCAGGCTCGAAGGGCCGAATGGCCTACTCCTGCACCTATTTTCTATGTTTCTAAACCAAGTCATTGTAACTATTGAAACTGTATTCAGTTATCTACTGTTACCATTGATCTTAAGGATATAAAAATGTGATAGACTTTGGGTTTGTGAGCCTTCACCGAGAATGCCTCTACAATGAAGCTTGCTTGTTATACTGAATAAAGACATCTATTTTACCAGGAGGAGAAACGTCTCTACCAAAGGAGGTGTAAGGCAGTCCTTCCCTTAGTTAGCCTGCAGGTCACGCTTGGGCACGGTGCAGTACCTGCGTAGCCCCCCTTTAATCAGGGGTTACGTGAAGCCACAGGATCAGGTGGTGGATGGTCGTACGGGCAGCTGGTGCATATCACAAATCCTGGTTATGTGACCACCGATGCCAGGCAGTCTCCGAAGAGTATTGATCATGGTCACCCGTCTTGTAAAGATACTGCCCAGAAGAAGGCAATGGCCGACAACTTCTGCAGAAAAGAACAATCACAGTCATGGAAAGACCATATTCGCCCACGTCATATGACATGGCCCATAACAAACTTAACAGTAGTAAGTCCCTGGAATGTGCTGCCGGGAAAGTGGTAGAAGCAAATACAATGGTGATGTTTCAGAAGCATTTAGACAGACACATCAACAGGCAGGGAACAGGGGTATAGACCTGGCAAATGGCATTAGTTTAGTTTGCTTTTGTGGTCAGCATAGACTGGATGGACTGAAGGACTCTTCTGATCTGACATTCTAACGCAAAGATTCCCACCCTGGGATCCACGGACCCCTCAGTTAATAAGTGTTCATGGCATTAAAAAGGTCTGGAACCCCTGTTCTAAAGTAACCTGACTCTTGGCAACTATTTGCTGTTGCAACCGAAGAGGTTGAAGGGAAGTAGGTGTCGGGGGGGGGGGGGACTGAACCGGGCAGAATGTGGTCTGTCCCCGAAATCCCCCCTCCCCCGTGTCCTGAGGGTAGACCATCTGTATCAGCAGTGGAACTGGAGGAAGCTTGGTGTGTGAGTGACAGGTAGCGGAGGCTGTCTTAGGAGTTTGGCTGGACCAATTTGGTCAAGTCAGCTATTTTTAAATAAAATTGAAATTTACTGTTACACAGCATAGGAATTCAGATTGCGCAGGTTCCCCAGATGGTTAGTGTCATTGGTGAGACCACAGTAGAAAGAATGCTGCAGGTAGACAGCCAGAATTTGATAGACTTTGCAATACTTTGCTAGCCATGAGTTCGTGGTTGGACAGCAGTGAGAGTTGGACACTTTGCATGCATAGTTTTAGGTGACGTGCGGCGATTTGTCAGGTCACCTAAAACTTTGAACTCCTATAGACTCACAGCAGACCGTATTCTAAACCAGTTGCATCGTGATGTGGTTTGGAAACACCAATGCCAAAGAACCGAAATATCTGCAGAAAGTGGTGGAAGTATCCCTGTCCATTGGGAAAGCTCTCCCCATCATTGAGCACGTCTACAGGGAGCATTGCCTCAGGTCAGCATCTGTCATCCAGGCCACTCTCTTCTGGTTACTGCCACCGGGCAGGAGCCTTGGGTCCCATACCACCAGGATCAGGAGCAGTTATTACTGTACTACCATCAAGCTCTTGAACCAGCGTGGATAACTTCAGTTACCTCAACTCTGAGCTGATTTCACAACCTGCAAACTCACTTTCATGGGCTCTACAACTCATGTTCTCAGCGTTATTTATTATTTGCACAGCTTTGCACACTGGCAAGAGTAGCTTTGTACGTAATTTTGAGATTAGATGATAAAATGGGATTCTTTGACATCTTCACACTATCCTTCTGAAATTCAACTACCCATTAACACTTTCTTCAGTGTGATTGAAAACAAGGAAAACCAAAAGAGCATAAGACATGGGAGCAGAATTAGGCCATTTGGCCAATTGAGTCTTTTCTGCTATTCCCTCTCAGCCCCATTCTCCTGCCTTCTCCCCATAACCGTTCACGTCCTGACTAATCAAGAACCCTATCACCATTCTCTTTAAATACACCTAATGACTTGGCTTCCACAGCAGCCTGTGGAAACAAATCCCACAGATTTGCCACCCTCTGGCTAAAGTAATTCCTTCTCATCTCTGTTCTAAATGGACGTCCTTCTTTTCTAAGGCTGTGCCCTCTGCTCCTAGACTCCCTCACCTTAGGAAACATCTTCTCCACATGCACTCTATTACTCTATTGAGGCATTTCAACATTCGATAGGTTTCAGTGAGATTCCCCCTTCGCTCTTCTAAGTTCCAGAGAGTTAAAAACCCAGAGCCATCAATTGCTCCTCATACGATAAGCCTTTCATTCCTGGAATCATTCAGGGTCTTGCCCTGAAATGTCAACTCTTAATTCCTCTCCATAGATTCTGCTTAACCTGCTTGGTTCCTCCAGCATTTTGTGCATGCATTGCTCTGAATTTCCAGCATCTGCAGAATCTCTTTTGTTTATGTCCTACTCAACAATGTGTAATATTCAGACCCTAAAGTACAGAGAAAGGCAAAGTTGGCCTTGGAAGTAAATTTGTGGTGGTGATTACACAGTGGTTCGTCCATGGTTATTAAAAATAAAGTGGTAAAGTAATTCCATCAAGAGGACCACAACCTTGTTGTGGTTTGGAGGCGTGCATACCTCAATGACCTGGAAAGCTATGTTGGTTGGTGTCAGGGCTTCATGCCTTGACGTTTGATAGGGTAACCCAAGCCAAACAGGTCAAAGGGTAGAGGCCAGACTGAGTGGTCCACCGGTCCTCCAGGTTCAGGGTTTCAGCTCAGGGCTAACAACCCTGACAGGTAAAACAAAATTATTACGGAAACAGCAATGAAGAATCCTTCTATGTCTGAGTGCATCAATTCCTGAGTGTCCACCTGCGACTTGCACGGCTAACGGTAGTGAAAACCGAGTGGAGGCTACCGACACGATAAAGGAAGCCCTGAACTGCCAGAGGTGGATGATTTCATTGCTGCCCTAAATGCCAGCAGCATAATGGGCAGCTGGAGAAAAGTAATTATTCTGAGCTGTTCTAAAGCCCGTTTGATCAAGGATTGTGTTCCTGTCAAGAGCCCAAAGTATTTGTATCAATTGCCGCTGGCAAGAGTTCAGCTGGTTCGACTTGCATGTAATTCTGAGATTAGTCTGCTCAGGTGACATGATAGAATGTTCTGACATCTTCACGTTATCCTTCTGAAATTCAACTATCCATTAACCCCTTCTTCAACCAGTGCAGATGTGATTGAAACCCAGGATAACCAAAAGGGTGTAGATTGCATCCAATCACATTACATAAACTTTTCTGGGGAAAAAGTTCAATGGTTCCATTCTGATATCAGAGAATGTATAAAATATACAACCTAAAGTGCTTACTCTCCGCAGACATCCTCGAAACAGAAGAAAAATGCCCAAGAATGAATAACTGAAAAGCTTAAGAACCCCAAAGCGCCCTGTCCTGCTCCCATGCATAAACAGCATCAGCCCTCCCTCGCGGAATAACCAAATAACCCAAAAAACAAATGCCTAAAAATCTTAGCAAGCCAGTGGAAAGATTCGCAGATATGAAATGTTGACTATTCTTTCCACTAGCTGACCTGAGTTTTTATAGCATTTCCTGTTTTTGCGATGGCGCCTCTCCCCGTCCACTCTATTTCGACCTTTCAATGATCAATAGGTTTAATTGAGATCCAGCCCCTCCCCCCACCCCTCGTTCTTCTAAACTCCAGCAAGTACAGGCCCAGAGGCAACAAGTACTGCTTGTACATTAACCCTTTCGTTCCTGGCCCCTCTCTGTCCATGGAATGAGTCCTACACCTGCGACAGGGAAGAAGGGAGTGATCGGGGGGAAAAGGGTATTATTTCACCGTGCTGGTTGTCCAGTTGAAGGGGAGTGTGTTACCTTGATGTTATAAAACTATTGAATAGTCCCCTAGTATGAGAAGATGGAATCTTGACCTCATAATCCACCATGTTATAGCTTTACACCTTAGGCACGGTACTTCTGTTTAACTGTAACACTTTGTTCTGAATTCTGCTGTTGTTTTCCCTTGTGCTACCTCACTGCGATGTGGGAATGCAATGATCTGTACACCTGGTATGCAAAACATAGCTTCTCTGCGTACCTCGGTGGCAAGCATAAGCCAACTTGTCGATTTCTTCCGTGGGCACGCTGCCGCAAGATGCGGCTCAATTTGATTGAGCTCTGGCAAAAGAGCCTCATGGTAGCACAGCTGTCAGCGAAGCAGCGGTACACCTTGGAGGCGTCGGAGTTCCGCGATCACTGTCTGTGGGGATTTTGTACATTCCCCCCGTGACTGCGTGGGTTTCCTCTGAGTGCTCTGTTTTCCTCTCACTTTCCGAGGTTAGGAGGTTAATTGGTCATTGCAAATTGTCCTCTGACCAGGCTGGGGTTAAATAGTCGGGTCGCTGGGCAGCGCGGCTCATTCGACCAGAGGGGCCTGTTCGCCTCTGGTTCTCTAAGTAAATAAAATGAATAAATATTGGAACAAAGTGCAAAGTGACCATCAGTGGTGGTATGAATGTTGAGAACAATCTGCCAGTGAGACAATGTTCTGTGTCGCCTGTGTGAAATAATCCAACAACGGAGCCTGCTTTGATGTGGTTGAAGAGATCCACACCATCACGGACAAATTGAATGCAGACCAGGGACGCTCTCTGCAGACCAGGGGATACGGTGGTATAGCGTTTAGCATAACGCTTTACAGTATCCCTGAACCGGGTTCATTTCCTGCGTCTGTCTGTATATTCTCCCCAGGACCGCACAAGTTTCCTCTGGGGGCTCTGGTCTTCTCCCGTATTCCAACGATGTGCATGTTACGGTTACTAAGTTGGGGGCATGCCATGTTGGCACAGGAAGCGTGGTGACACTTTTGTAGACTGCTTACAGACGACGCTGGAATTGAACTCCTGAGCTCCGATGTCCCGCATTGTAATAGCACCGCACTGGCCGTTTCTCTACCGTGGCAACACTCACAACACGCTGGAGGAACTCAGCAGGTCGGGCAGTATCCGTGGAAAAGATCGGTCAACGTTTTGGGCCGGAACCCAGGACGAAGGGTTCCAGCCCGAAACGTCGACCGATCTTTTCCACAGATGCTGCCCAACCTGCTGAGTTCCTCCAGTGTGTTATGAGTGTTGCTTTGACCCCAGCATCTGCGGAGTATTTTGTGTTTACGACTCTACCGTGGCATCCTTAATTGTGCAGCCTCTTGCAACAGCATGCCCCCAAAATAAATAGGCTTATTGTTGCCGCAGAGCATCCTCGGACTGTGTTGGTTGTTGACGCAAGCAGTGCGTTCCACTGTCCATCTCAAAATACATGTGACATTTGAACCTTTGTTCTGTCACTCAAAGGCAAAATTACCAGATGGACTAAGAATGATCACCTTTAATCCCTGTTGTAAGCGTGTGGGCTTTGAGGTTTTGAACGTTTCATCGCCTGCTATCTGTGAGCACAGCAGTGCAGCGGGTGTGGATTTGCACTCCGCATTTTGCAAGCTGTATTTATAGCTTCTCTCAATGCACGTTTCAGTCGTCCCATTGTACTGGGTGTGGAAGTTTGCTGGCTGGTAATTGGCTGCAGGCTTTGCTTGTTCTCTGCTTGTGCACTTCGTGGGATCTGGGATATTCTGTTCGAAGGGTGAGATGAAACGGAGTGTGCTGAGGCTTATGTGGAACATTACTACTGCTGTGGACTTGTGGCTAAGTGGCCTCTTGTTTGGGTTATGCAAATTCAGGAACAGTTATTACCCTTCAACCATCAGGCTCCTGAACCAGCGTGGTCAGTAAGATCAAAGAGCTGATTGTGGACTTTAGGAAGGGTAGGTCGAGGGAACACAAACCAATCCTCACAGAGGGATCAGAAGTGGAGAGAGTGAGCAATTTCAAGTTCTTGGGTGTCAATATCTCTGAGGATCTAACCTGGGCCTAATGTATTGATGCAGCTACAAAGAAGTCAAGGCAACGGCTGTATTTCATTAGGAGTTTGAGGAGATTTGGTTTGTCAACTAAAACACTCTGAAATTTCTTCATGAAGAACATTCTGACTGGCTACATCACCATCGGGTATGGCGGGGTGGGGTTACTGCACACGATCGAAGTAAGTTGCAGAAACTTGTAAAATTAGTCAGCTCCATCATGGGTACTAGCCTCCATAGTATCCAAGGCATCTTGAAGGAGCAGTGGCTTAGGAAGGTGGCGTCCATTGTTAAGGATACCTACATGAAGAACATCCCCTCTTCACACTGTTACCTTCAGGAAGGAGGTACAGAAGCCTGTAAGCACACACTCAGCGATTCAGGAACAGCTTCTTCCCCTCTGCAATCTGGTTTCTGAATAGATGTTGATCCCATGAACACTACCTCACTAATTTGTTATTTTGTACTTCTTATTTTAACTTAACTATTTCATAGACTTGTATATACCTTCTGTAACTCAGTTCTATTCTCTATAATTATCATGTATTTCATTGTACTGCTGCTGTAAGGGCTCACAAATTTCATGACATATGCTGGAGATTTTAAACCTGATTCTGATAACATCACTCACCTCAACACTGAACTGGTTCCACAACCTATGGACTCACTTTCAAGGACTCTACAACTTATGTTCTTATTCTTATTTGTTTGTTTATTTACAGAGTCATAGAAAAGTGCAGCACAGAAACAGGCCCTTTGGCCCATCTAGTCCATGCTGAGCCTTTTAAACTGCCTACTCCCATTAGCCTGAACTCGGACCATACCCCTACCAACCATGTACCTATCCAGACTTCTCTTAAAGGTTGAAGTCAAACTCACATGCACCGCTTGCACTGGCAGCTTGTTATTTATTATTATTAATTGTTTCATTTTGTATTTGCACAGTTTGTCAGTCTTTGTAGTTTTCCATTGATTCTATACTGCTTCTTTGTTCTACTGTGAATACTTGCCAGAAAAATGAATCTCAGGGCAGTATTTGCTGATAGATGGATAAAAAATATATTTGAACTTTGAACTAGAAATTTTTATTCGTAACAAGGTGCAAGGCTAGAATTTATTCCCACCAGTATTTGCCCTTGAGGTGGTGATCAGCAGCCTTGAAATGCTGTGGTGATTGTAGTAGGACTTTTTCCCACAATGCTGTTTGGTAGGGTGTTTTTGGATAATAAATCATGACAAAGAAGGAGTGGTGATTGTACTTCCAAGTCTTAGGACCGTAAGGAACCTGTTGGTCACCAGAGATGGTGGATTTGTCAATGAAACATAATTTTTGGATTGATGCCAAGGGTTGAATTGGAAGTTAAGGCCTATTGGCCAGGGTGACAACCTAGCATCATGTATCTGAGTCTGCTGGAGGCCAGGGAAGCCGGCCTTGAGGTTAGAGACCTGTGTGTGTGTGTGTGTGTGTGTGTGTTAGGACCAGGGCCGTTTCCCATGGTGGGAGAGTCTAAGACCAGAAGACACAGTCTCGGAATAGGGGACGTTCTTTTAGAATGGAGATGAGGAGGAATTTCTTTAGCCAGAGAATGATGAATCTCTGGAATTCATTGCAACAGGCAGCTGTGGAGGCCAAATCATTGGGAATATTTAAGGCAGAGGGTGATAGATTCTTGATTAGTCAGGGCGTGAAGGGATACGGGGAGAAGGTGGGAGACTGGGGCTGAGAGGGGAAAATGGTGAAATGCTGGAGCAGACTCAATGGGCCACATGGCCTAATCCTGCTTCCATATCTCACTGTCTTGTGGCTGATTTTGCTACTGCCATTTTGTTGCTTGTGTGCTGTGTTGCTCTACCAAGCATTGTGAGCATGGTATGTCGGCACTGGAATGTGTCGCGACACTTGTGGGCTGCCCCCGGCACAGCCTTGGGTGTGTTAGTTTTAATAATGCAAACGATGCATTATCATCTATTGAAACGACAAATAATCTTGAATCTTGTTTGTGTGATGTGACACGGAGGTGATGGGTGGGCTATCATCAAGTGATCTGCTCCAACCTGGGTGGAGAGAACCTGATGGTAAGAGCTAATGTCAACCAGGCAAGTGGACTCCTAAAGCACTCTGCAATCCATTGGATCCAACTGAAAGCCAGCAGGCAAGTTGTACACAGCAATCTGCCTCCAAAGCTGAGCTGATGGAGGGAATTCCATTTTGAGAAGATTAGAATACAAAAACAATAATGTAATGCTGAAGCTTTATAAGGTATTGGCCAGACTGTATTTGGCCCCTCAACTAAAAAAGCATGTGCTGGCATTGGAAAGGGTCCAGGACCTGGGAATGAAAGATCAGTGTAGAGTGTATGATTTCTCTGGTCCTGCACTTTCTGGAATTTAGAAGAATGAAGAAGGACCTCTTCGGAATCTGTTGAATATTGAAAGGCCTAGGTAGAGTGGACATGGAGAGATGTCAAGGTGCTGGGATGAACAATAGTTTTTGATGGACTATAGTGGGCACGTGGCCAAGTGGTTAAGGCATTGGACTAGCGACCTGAAGGTCGTGAGTTCGAGCCCCAGCTGAGGGAACGTGTTGGGTCCTTGAGCAAGGCGCTTAATCACACATTGCTCTGCGACGACACTGGTGCCAAGCTGTATGGGTACTAATGCCCTTCCCTTGGACAACATCGGTGTCGTGGAGAGGGGAGACTTGCAGCATGGGCAACTGCCAGTCTTCCATACAACCTTGCCCAGGCCTGCGCCCTGGAGAGTGAAGACTTTCCAGGCGCAGATCCATGGTCTCGCAAGACTAACGGATGCCTTTTTAGTTCATAGTCTTTGAGGGCTTGCTATTGCTTGCGTGGTGTGTGGTGGTGGGGTGGGTGCTGATGCATTTTGTGGAACAAGTGGGAGATGGGAGGATTGATGCTTTACTGCAGCTTGTGTGTGGGAGGGGGGTTTTGAGGTTCTAAAACTCTCTGTCGTTGATTCTTTGTATTTTTTTGTTTGTTTCTGTCTGTGAAGAGTAAGGATTTCAGATGCGTACTCTATACATTCTGTGGCATTAAATTGAATAATTGATGTTTCCAATAGTGTGAGAGTCTAAGACTAGAGGGCATAGTCTCAGAATAGAAGAATGCCTTTCTGGAGCAGAGAGAAGGGATTTCTTTAGCCAGAGAATGGTGAATCTGTAGAATTGATTGCTGCTGTGACGGCCAGGTCACTGGGTACATTTAAAGAGGAGATTGTTTAGTAAGGCATCAAAGATGACAGAGGGAAGACAAGGCAATAGGGTTAAGAGGGAAAATAAATCAGCCATGATCGAATGACTTAAGTTCTGCTTCTATGTCTTAAGTTCTTGCGGTCTACTACAGTTTCCATCATACAGCAAGTCCCACACCATCATGTTTAAGCACAGCTACCTCCCTTCCGCCATTCATTTCACAAACCAAGCTACACAGCCTTAATCTCTACCTCAGCAAAACAACTCTATGATGACTCTGCACTGCAATAGATAGTGTTTTTTATTTTATTTTTCTACTTGTATTCTTTCTTGGAGAAAAAAAGTGTGTAGTTAATGTATAAACTCTTCACGGGCTTCCAGCCGGGTACAAGTGTTGATTATAACTGACGTTTCGATGACAAGCTGTGTGATCTCCATTGGTCAGTGACTCCTTGCAAGTTGCCGAGATTGGAGAGCACTCGACCCAAACAGTACCGTGAGTGTAAGAATGAAAATTTCACGGTTTATTCTTGTAAATATTTTTATATTATTCAAGTTCAAGATTATTGTCATCAAACCATACACATGAAATGCCATTCCTTTGGGGCCAAGGTACAAATTTCTACAGCTGTACCATGGAAAGCATTCAAACTGGCTGCATCACTATCTGGTGTGTGGCGGCGGGGGGGGGGCGGGAAGGCTACTGCACAGGATCGAAATAAACTGCAAAGAGTTGGAAACTCCATCATGGACACCAGCCTCAGTAATATTTAGGAATCTTCGAGGAGTGATGCCTCAAAAAGGTGGCGTCCGTCATTAAGGACCCCCACCACCCAGGACATGCCCTCTTATTGCTACCATCAGGAAGGAGGTACAGGAGCCTGAAGACACACACTCAACGATTCAGGAACAGCTTCTTCCCCTCAGCTACCAGATGGACATTGAACCCATGAACACTACCTCACCACTTCTTTTTTGCATTACTTATTTAATTTTTAAAATATATATATTTGCTGTAATTCAGTTTTTATTATGTGTTAGAATGTATTGCTGCCACATTACAAGTAATTTTATGACATATGTCAATGATATTAAATCTGTTTCCTAATTCCCTATCCTTGAGGGTTCTGGGGGATAAATTATTGGAGAAAGGATATGATCAACGATTCAGGAACAGCTTCTTCCCCTCTGCCATCTGATTTTTACTACTTTTTTATTTTTATTTTTGCACTATCTGTTTAATTTAACTATTCGATATCATCTTCTTCTTCATGTGCCTTGTGCATTACACACTTGGGTGATCATGGCTTTCCACATCGAACGATCCCATGCAGCGTCAATAATATCTCTCATACTTAGATCTGTGAGTTCTTTCACAGTGTCCATATTTTTTTTTTCTTTGCCTTCCTCTTCCGTGTTTCCCAGGCATACGGCCTTGTCATGTAAGGCATTCTGTTTCTCCGTTTCTGATGACATGGCCCAGGAATATATACTTAGTTCAGTTTTTTCCTCTATTTTTACGTATTGCGTTGTACTGCTGCTGCAAAGAGAACAAATTTCATGACATATGGGGGGTGATTTTAATTTTGATTCTGAAAACACGGTACATGTAGTCACACACAGCACATATAGTTATGATCCAACAGACAGTCACAAAATAATATTAGCACATGTCCCTAAAAAAAAATTAGCACATGTCCCTGATTGACATGGCCTGAAGGTTGACAGATTGCCATGATGTGTGAGCTGCATGTTTATAGAAACATAGAAAACCTACAGCACAATACAGGCCCTTCGGCCCACAAAGTTGTGCCGAACATGTCCCTACCTTAGAAATTACTAGGCCTACCTATAGCCCTCTATTTTTCTAAGCTCCATGTACCTATCCAAAAGTCTCTTAAAAGACCCTATTGTATCCGCCTCCACCACCGTCGCTGGCAGCCCATTCCACGCACTCACCACTCTCTGAGTAAAAAAAAAACTTACCTGGACATCTCCTCTGTACCTACTCCCCAGCATCTTAAACCTGGCTCGTGGAGGGAAGGGAAGCCCCTTTGGTAGAGACGTATCTCCACCCAGTCACCCCAGAGGGTGATAGATTCCTGAATATAAGACGATTTGAGGGAGAGGACAAGGGGACCTGGCTGAGCCATGCCAAGCTCAGTGTGAGGGCGGGTTCACAGAGCCAAAAGCCAATGTGCTTTTCTCCGTGCCTTGGGGAAGAGTGTGATTTAAACCCATGTGCTGTATGTCCATCTGTAAGGAAAATGTGATGTGAATTGGATTCTTAATTTCCATTGGTCAATTGAAAAGTTCTGTTGACTCTCAGAACTTGTTATGTTTAGTTTTCTAGCAATGAGTTGGACACGTGCGAGTGGTGAATTGTTTTTTTCCACTGGATGTTTTCTCTTTGTTTGTTGCTTGCTGAAGTTTGTTGCTGAAGCTCTCCGCAGTTATTTTCTTTGGACCTTGGTGTGAATTCCTTTGCCATTTGGCATTTGGACACTTGGTTGTTTTGGCAGCTGTTTCAATGCATATTCTTTCCTGGTGTCTTTAATGTTGCACATTCAGTGGTTCAAGAACTGGATAGTTCAGGCATTGTGTCAGTGCTTTCAATAAGGCCTGAGTTGGAGTGGTTTGAAAGCTCTCTTGTATTATGAGAAACAGTTAGACTGTTGTTTTAAAATAAAAGATACCAACTTTCTGTTATTTTTCCAAATGCTGTTTGTGTTTTGTGCTTGGCCCTCTTGAGGATGTAATGGTTGAGGATCTAACTACCTTTGACATGGGATCATTCTCAGGGACTCCTGTGCCTGGTGACGGAGACCAGATGCAGAGTCTGCAGTCTTAGTACTGCACCGTGATCCTACAGCCAAGACCTTAACGGTGGAGCTGGTGCAAGGTGTTGACGCATCACAGTGGCAGTGAAGACCGAGGAAGGCCGCAGCGGTGAAGGGTCCTGAGTAATCCGCGTTCCACGGCACTGGACCCTGACCCCGATCTGTCAAGGATCTATCTGCCTATCCATCAGACAGCTCTCATCGCTCCCTGCAGAACATGCTCAACTCCAGTGATCGCTCTACTACTGTGACCCTCTGGTCTTTAAAAAGTGCAAAGATATGATTGTTTCATTGCCCTTAGCAAGGCTGTTCCTTTTTGCCTCCGTACAACCACCAGGCTCAAGAACAATCAACACCCCTCAACCATCAGGCTCCCCAAAGGGGTTAACTTCGCTCAACTTCACTTGCCCCATCATTTTTAAATATTGCCGCAGCCTCTTATAGGCTCACTTTCCAGAGCACTTCATATCATGTTCTCGATATTTATTGCTTATTTATTTATTATTTTTGCTTTCTGTATTTGAACAGATTATTGGCTTTTGCACAGTGGTTGAACACCCAAGCTGGTGTGGTCTTTCATTGGTTCTATCTGAATTTGAGTATCCCTGCAAGAAAATGAACCTCAGGGTTGTATATGGTGACCTACCTGTACTTTGATAATGAATTCACTTTGGACTTTGTCATGCCCTCTTTTCATTACTACCATTAGAGAGGAGGTACAGGAGCCTGAAGACACACACTCAAAGTTTTAGGAACAATTTCTTCCTTGGGCCTCAGTCACTAGTGTTGATCCCAGGACATGCTGATTACCGACCACTAGGCTTTGAGCTCCAGACACTGAACACTAGGCCTCAAACTGCGGCTTCACTGATTCATAAACCCAGTGGGGCGTTGGATCTTGTTCCTCCTGCCCGCTTTGAAACCTGGCAAGAACTTGCTGACTTTTGGGGGGCCCCTGGTCCACTTTCTGCCAGTCCAACATTTGACATCCACCCTCGGATGTCCCAGTCAGTGTTGCTGGTCCCTAAACGCAGAATGCGGATTTGGACAAGCCAGGCCTTTAATGACCCCAAATCTTCCACGCTATTTTCCAGCCCTAGCTCTTTGATGCCACTTTATCTGTCTTAATGCACTTCAGGGCACTCGGTACCACAATGTGTTCATTGGCACTCATTTGAAATGTTGCTATGACTTGCCAATAACATTAATTAATAAGTGAGACCCAAACTATTGTGAGCAGTTAATGGAAAACGAGTGTTTTTGAAATGTCGAAGGCAGATAAACAACTCTACTGCTGCTTGGCTCTGTGCAAGCTGCATTCCGATTCTACAGCACAATCTGCTGAGCCAAGATCCTTAACAAAAGTGCAGGCTTCATCTCAAACTATCAGCGCTACTGCAGTCCTATTCCTTGGTGTCTGTCCTTCCTAAACGTTGAACACAAGAGATTCTGGAGCAAAGCACACAAAATTCTGGAGGAACTCAGGAGGTCAGACAGCATCTATGGAGAGGTATAAACAGTCGACATTTCAGGCCAAGACCGGTCATCAGGACTGGAAAGGAAGGGGAGAAAAAAGCCAGAGTAAGAATGTGAGGGGTGGAGAGGGGAATGAGAACAAGCTGTTAGGTGATAAGTGAAGCCAGATGAGGGGGGAGGTTGATGGATGGGGGAGGGCAGTGAAGTGAGAAGCTGGGTGGTGATAGGTGGAAGAGCATAAAAGGCTGAAGAAGGAGGAATCTGATAGGAGAGTGGAGCGAGGAAGAAGGGAAGGAGGTGATGGGCAAGTGAGAAGAGGTATGAGGGGAGCCTGAATGGGAAATGGATAAAAGAGAGAAGTGGGAGGTGGAGAAATTACCATAAGTTAGAGAAAGCGACATTCATGTTATCAGGTTGGAGGCTACCTAGGTGGAATATGAGGTGTTGCTCCTCCAGTCTGAGTTTGGTCTCATTACAGCAGAGGAGGTCACGGACCAACATGTCAGAATGGGAATGGGGTGTGGAATTAAATGTTAGCCATCAGGAAATCCTGCTTGTTGCAAACGGAGCGAAGGTGCTCGACATTGTGTGTGCATTAAATGCCGAATACCCTGGAATATTTAGTTCATAGATTTGGTCACCATGAGGCCGTGGTTCTGTAATGGCTGTAGTCTGAGACCAGTTTTTGGGAAAGTCCTGGAAACTGTTACGAAGGATTTGATACAGGGATAATTATGAAATAATAATAATATGATCAAGGAGGGACAACACGGATCTTCAGAAGGGAATTGATGTTTAAAAATCTATTGGGTTTCTATGGAAATGTATCTAGTAGAAAAGATAACAAAAGTAATGAGTCAATGGGTATTTGATTTTCAGAAGCCTTTCCGTAAGATCTCCAAGGGTTTGGAGCTCCTTGCCAGAGAGAGTTGCAGAGACAATTCCTAGAGTACATTTAAGGCTGTTGGTGGTTGATGTCTGATTAGTGAGGGAATTGAAGTTTATGAGAAAAGGTCAGAAAAATGTGGACTTGTGGAGAATTGATCAGCCATGATCTTACTGAATGGTTGAGCAGGCATTTTCCTACTCCTAACTTTACAACAGGAAATCGTTGAATGAGACAATTTAATATGTGGCTGAGGAGTTGGAGTAGGAGGGAGGGCGTAAGACTTTTGGATCACTGGACTATCTTCTGGGGAAGGTGGGACCTGTACAGAAGAGATAGTTTGGACCTGAACTGGAGGGGGACTAAAATCCTAGCGGAAAGGCTTGGTAGTGCTGCACAGTGGGGTTTAAACTGGAGTTGCAGGGTGATGGGAACCAGATTTCCAGGCCAGTTGGTGGATAGGTTGTGGAGTCAGATGTTAGTAAGACCTCAACAAAGAACCAAAAGGTTGAGCATGGTGCGACTGGTGTCCTGAGCTGTGTTTATTTCAATGCAAGAAGTATTGTAGGAAAGATGGATAAGTTCAGAGCATGGATCAAGACCTGGAATTATGATGTTGTAGCCATTAGTGAGACTTGGTTGCTGGAGGGTCGGATTGGCAGCTCAATATAACAGGGTTCCGTTGCTTTAGACATGACAGACCGGGAGGGATTAAAGGAGGAGGGTTGACTTTACTAGTCAGAGGAAAATGTCACGTCAGTTCTCTGTCAGGATAGACTGGGGAACACAACTACTGAGGGGTTATGAGTGGAACTGAGAAACTAGAAAGGTATGACCACGTTAATGAGTCTATATTACAAGCTACCCAACTGTCCGAGGGATTTAGAGGAAAAAAATTGTGAAGATATCGCAGACTGTTGCAAGAAACATAAGGTTGTTATAGTAGGTGATTTTAACTTTCCATATACAGTCTGAGAATCCCATACTCTAAAAGGACTCGATAGGATAGAGTTTGTCAAGTGTGTTCGGGAAAGTTCCATTCATCAGTATGTAGAAGTCCAAGCGAGAGAACATGTGATTCTGGATCTGCTATTAGGGAATGAGATGGGGCAGGTGACAGAAGTTTGTGTAGGAGAACACTTTGTATCCAATGCCCACAATGCCATTAATTTCAAAGTAAATATGCAAAAAGATGGGTCTGGTCCACGGGTTGAGATTCTAAATTGGAGAAAGGCCAACTTTGATGGTAGCAGAAATGATCTGGCAAGCGTGGATTGGGACAGGCTGTTTTCTGGCAAAGGTGTACTTGGAAAGTGGGAGGCCTTCAAAAACAACATTTTGAGAGTACAAAGTTTGTATGTGCCTGTCAGAATAAAAGGTAACAAGTGTAGGGTTTTCAAGAGATATTGAGGGCCTGGTTAAGAGAAAAAATGAGGTGAATAGCAGATATAGGCAAGTAGGATCAAATGAGGTGCTTAGGGAGTACAAGTAGTGCAAGGGAGCACTTAAAGAAATCAGGAAAGCTAAAAGAAGGCATGAAGTTGCTCTAGATGACAAGGTGAAGGAGAATCCTAAGGAATTCTACAGGTGTATTTAGAGCAAAAGAATTGCGAGGGACAAAAATATCCTCTTGGAAGACCAGAATGATCATCCATGTGTGGAGCCAAAACAGATGGGGGAGATCTTAAATGTGTTCTTTGCATCTGTATTTACTTGGGAGACGGATACTGTACAGAGTCTATAGAAGTGAGGCAAAGTGGCATCAACTTCGTGGATCCTGTACAGTTTACAGAGGAGGAGGTGTTTGCTACCCTGAGGCAAATCAGGATGGATAAATCCCCAGGGCCTGGTGAGTGAGAGAGAGAGATTGATTCGCCCGAGTACAGAGCCTCCGGCCGCTGTTCCCGATGTTCCGTTCTCTCCCACGACACCACAGTCAGCAGCACTGGCTTGGAATCGGCCTGTCCACAAGGCCGCAAAACCTCGTAACCCTGAAAGTGCTCTCCTCTTCTCGGTTGCGTCCTTGGGATATCGAAAAGCGGCCAGCCGTGAGCCCCCGCAAGCAGTTCCCGCCACCGTAAAGAACCGAAGTCAGAGTGTAACTCCTGGTCAGGGTGTTCAACAGAACCTCATCCACCCTGAAAAAGAAAAGGAGAGACATCAAAGGTAGAATTATGCTGTTCTCGTAATTGAATACAAAGGGGTCACAATTTAGCACCAACGTGAGTCTGCCCCGCCTACATCACAGCGATATATTGAGTATAGAAGCTTGGATGTTCAGCCAAAGTTGTATAAGATGTTGGTGAGGCCTAAACTGGAGTATTGTGTGCAGTTTTGGTCACTTACCTACAGGAAAGACGTAAACAAGCTTAAAAGAGTGCAGAGAAAATTCACAAGGATGTTGCTGGGTCTGGAAAGATTGAATAGGTTAGGACTGTATTCTTTAGAATATAGAAGATTAAGGAGAGATTTGATACAGATATACAAAATTAGGAGGGGTACAGAGAGGGTAAATTCAAGCAGGCTTTTTTCACTGAGGTTGGGTGGGACTACTACCAGAGGTTATGTGTCAAGGTGAAAAGGATAAGTTTAAGGGGAACGTGAGGGGAAACTTCTTCACTGAGAGGGTCATGAGAGTGTGGAACAAGCTGCCAGCGCAAGCATTCCATATGAGCTCGATTTCAATGTTTAAGAGAAGTTTGGATAGGTACGTGGATAGTAGGGATATGGAGGGCTGTGGTCCCAGTGCAGGTCGTTGGATGTAGGCTGCTTAAATGGTTTTTGGCATGGACTAGATGGGCCGATGGCCCTGTTTCTGTGTTGTTCTTCTCTATAACTCTGAGAGTAGAGCATGGGGAAGTGGTATTTATTTATTTCTTTATTGAGGTATAGGGCTGAATAGCCCCTTCAAGCCATGCCAGCAATCCTCCGATTTAACCCTCGCCTAATCATGGGACAATTTACAATGACCAATTAACCTAACAACCGCTGCGTCTTTGGACTGTGGTAGGAAACTGGAAACCCACCCAGTCATGGAGAAAAGGTACAACCTCCTTACAGGCAGGGGCAGGAATTGAACCTGGGTTGTTGGTGCTGTAAAGCGTTGTGCTAACCACGACGCGACCATGTTGCCCCACACGCTGAGCTGGTTCAAAGTAAATTTATTATCAAAGTACATTTGTGTCACCCTATTACGATCCTGTGATTCAAATTCTGGTGGGCATTCATGGTAAATACAAAGAAACAAAATATTACCAATGGAAAAACTGCACACAAAGATGGTCAAGCATCCAACATGCAAAGGACTACAAATGATGGAAGTTTTTTTAAATTTCAAAATATACTTTATTCAAAAATAAAATTATATACAATAAACCATTCAATAACTTTCCATCCTTTACATACGTTTCCATCATAGTCCGTACATATCCATACTGATGGCCACCCATGTGGCACTCCAGTTGTTCACCCTACCACATCATTGTTGAGGGATATACTCCCCGCACCCGACCCCTCCCACTCCCGCGGGAGAAGAAACCTAAACCGTGGTCCTTCCCCACCGGGCCCTTGTGAAGGCTGCACCAAGTTTCAGTGCGTCCCTCAGCACGTACTCCTGCAGCCGATAAAAATCATGAGTTGTAGAGTCCGCAAAAGTGATTGTGGAATCACCTCAGAGTTGAGGTGAGTGAAGTTATCTACTCTGGTTCAGGAGCCTGATGGCTAAAGGGTAACAACTGTTCTGGAACCTGGTGGTGTGAAACCTTAGGGCCTCCTGTACCACCTTTATATTGTCAGGAGTAAGAAGTTGATTAACAGCTAGAAAACAGTCGTAATAAATGGGTTGCTCTTACCTGGTTCATCCACGAGGGTGTTGTACGATCCTGGCTACAAAGCTGCCTGAATTTATGGCAGAGTTTCATAACCCAAACAGCTCGCAAATCAGAATCGCGGCCGTGAACCGAGTTCACACGTGCCAGAAGATGCTTGCAGAGGTGGGCTGCCCAGTTGGAACAGAGAGAGAAACAATTTAAATCTTGTTTTGCCTTTAATAATAAAGCTAATTTTGCCTGAGCCCATCTCTGGCTGACAAGCATTTAAATAAGGTTTATTCTATAGGTGAGGTGTTAAATAAAATGGGCAGTTTTAAAGAGGGTGTGGTTTGTGGTTTGGAAGGTGTGTCTCTCTTTGGGATTCACAAAATGGGCATCAATGTATTAACAAATATGTATTCTTCTCGATTGGATGTTGCAACATTCCAGCTTGTGTCGAGAACAGTTTCCTGCAGACAGCATCCCACCAGTCTCCCAAATGCTCACTGGTGTGTAGTAGCTGTAATTAAACTGGGCATTCTTAAAGTTGGCAGATCTGTATTTACAAACTATTGGCTGAGGGGAGCCTGAAGTTGGCATGTCCAAGTTTGCTCACGATGGAAGGGTTAGATTGATCTTAGAGTAGGCTTAATAGGTTGGCACAACATCTGCATGTTCTCTCTTGTTTGGACAGGATTGCAAGACCTGTGCTGCAATATTCTATGGATTAATAAATGTTAAAAAGGTAAAAATACAGGTTCTGTATATGCAAAGCAACTTATAGTGAAGTAGAAACAAGATAGAATCTGCAGGTGCTGGAATTCCAAGCAACACACACACACAATGCTGGAGGAACTCAGCGGGCCAGGCACCATCGATGGAAAAGGGTACGTTCGACATTTTGGGCCAAAATCTTTCGGCAGGACTGTGAAGTATACAATTTACAGTACATTCAGTCAGCCATGGAGAGGGAATCGAGTTGGTAGCTACTTTGCACTTGTACTTTAGGTTCCTGCTCTTTTTTAACCAAATGATTTCCTTTCAAAATAATATGTCTTGGGTACAGTATTTACAATCTTAAGACATTTAAGAGATTCCTGGAATCAGAATCAGGTTGAATATCACTGGAGTATGTTGTGAATTTTGTTGCTTTTGTGGCAGCAGTACAATGTAATACAGAATAATAGGGAAAGACCGCAAATTACAGTAAATATAAAAGGCAACTTAAGTAGTATAAAAATAAAGAAAAAGTGGTGAGGTAGTGTTCATGGGTTCAGTGGCCATTTAGAAATTGGCGGAGGGGAATAAGCTGTTCCAGAACCATTGAGTCTGTGTCTTCAGGCTCCTGTACCACCTCCTTCATGGTAGCAATGAGAACAAGGCATGTCCTGGGTGATTGGGGTCCTTAATGAAGGACGCCACTTTTCTGAGGCATCGCTCCTGAAGATGTTCTGGACACTATGGAGGCTAGTGCCCATGATGGACCTGACTAGATTTACAACTCTCTGCAACTTCAATCCTGTGCAGTAGCCGCATCCCCCCCCCCCCGCCCAATAGACGGTAATGGAGCCAGTTAGAATGCTCTCCATGGTACTTCTAGAAATTCATGAGTCTCTTTAGTGACACACCAAATCTCCTCAGACTCCTAAAGGAACGTAGCTACTGTCGTGCCTTCTTTGTAACTGCATCAAGATAAGACCCTCAGAGATATTGTGACCCAGGAGCTTGAAATTGCTCGCTCTTTCCACTTCTGATCCCTCTGAGAGAGGACTGGTGTGTGTTCCCTCGTCCTCCCCTTTCTGAAGTCTTAGATGAAAGGAAAATGGGAGGGAAGGATTAGAATGATCTTGGAGTAGGTTAAAAGGCTAGCACAACATCATAGGCTGAAGAACTGGTATTCCATAAACTTAGTGGGAACATGAACAGCGACAAGATGACTGAGGTTATAGATCCAATAGGTGAGTGGGCAAGGATATGGCACATGGATAACTATGGGGGAGGGGGGAATGTGAGAATATCCACTTCAGTCAAGGAAAAAAACAAATGCTGGATACTTTTTAGGAAATCGTAATGTTTGAAGAGACTTGATTGTCATTGTACGTTAATTACTAAAGCGTTACGTGTTTGCTGTAGGTAATTAGGAAGGTAGTTGGTGTGCTAGTCTTAGTTGCAAGACGATCTGTGTGTAGGGATATCTTGTACTGCAATTAGGGTAACTTTATTTGTCACATGCCCATCAAAGCATAAGTAAATCGGATCGTTTGCGCCATTCTGATGTGCTAAGGCAGCTTGCAAATGTCGCCATGCTTCCAGCACAAACATAGCCTGCCCACAACTTACTAGCCCTAACCCGCACATCTTTATTTTGGAACGTGGGAAGGACCTGATGGTATCCACGCAGTCTCAGGGAGGGTGTACAAACTCCTTACAGACAGCAGTGGGAATTGAACCCCTAAACTCCGATCGCTCGTGCTCTAATAGCGGTATGCTAGCCACTATGCTACTGTGCCACTCTGGGAACTTGTAAGACCACACCTGAAGTTATGTGGGGACTTATCAAACCAAACCTGGAATATTGTGCAAAAATCTTGGTCTCCTAACCATAAGAAGGGAGTGCAGACTGGTAAAACAAAATTATTAGGGAAACAGCAACAGAGAATCCTTCTGCGTCTGAGTGGCCGAGGACAGACAGGGGTGACGGCCCTTCATTGCTGACCTGAATGGCAGTGGCGTAACGGGCCATTGGTAATGAGCACCTGAAATGTCACCTGCTCGGCCATTTTGTCACTGGAGTTCCCATTATTTCCCATTGGTTAAATAAATTTTAGAACTACTTGAAAGTCCTTAAGGTGACGAGGCTACCAATGGCCCGTTGGTTGGAACTGCTGCTTTACCTGGTTGCCCTGGCACGTTACATCCTGGTTGTCAAATGCATCATCGATCAAAGGATCACTCACTCAGCCTGTTCTTCCTCTGCCTTTATTGGTGTCCATTATATTTATTAAAGTTGAATTCACAGTTTCTTTCTAATGCAGTTTCTGGTAATGATTTTGTTAGGCATGTGGGGATAGATTTGCAAGGATAATGCACTTCATATTAAATTAACATTAGAGAGGAGACTTAATTCATTCTTTTACAGTAACTCTCATGACTTTGGGAAACTTGCATCTCTGTCCCAAGGGAGGTAGATATTTAATTGCACTCTCTTGCATTGGCTAAGGGCCAACAGCAGAGAGTGAGTGATGTAGTTGGTAAAGATCGTGGCCACTAGCAGCGGTCCAAGTTGGAAGCCCCAAATCTGCCATCTACACAGCGCGAGAATCAGAGAGCTAGTTCGGTGAGTAGAACTGCAACAGGGCAAATCAGCCCACTTTCACCATTGCATCTGTTCATCGTCTCCGCCAGTGCTCTGTGGCTGGAGAGTGCACGGTCCGCAGAAGGTGCTGCAGGTTTATCCACTTTGGCCCAGTACACCACAGATAAAGCCCTCCCAGCCATTCATAGCTACGTGAAACCATGTCGCAAGAAAGCACCATCCTCACCAGAGATGCCCGCCACCCAGGTCGCGCTCTCTTCTCGTTGCTGCCATCAGATAAAGGTACAAGAGCCTCAGAGCTCACACAACCAGGTTCAAGAACAGTTAACCATCAGGCTCTTGACCAAAAAGGGATAACTACACTCACTTGCCCCATGATTGAGATGTTCCCACAAGCAATGATCTCACTTGAGGACTCTTTATCTCATTATTTCATGTTCTCATTATTTATTGCTACTTATGCATTGTGTTGGCGCGTGGCCAAGTGGTTAAGGCGTTCGTCTAGTGACCTGAAGGTTGCTAGTTCACGCCCTGGCTGAGGCAGCGTGTTGTGTCCTTGAGCAAGGCACTTAACCACACATTGTTCTGCCGTGACACCGGTGCCAAGCTGTATGGGTCCTAATGCCCTTCCCTTGGACTACATCGGTGGCGTGGAGAGGGGAGACTTGCAGCATGAGCAACTGCCGGTCTTCCATACAACCTTGCCCAGGCCTGCGCCCTGGAAACCTTCCAAGACGCAAATCCATGGTCTCACGAGACTAATAGATGCCTATATTTGCATTGCACAGTTTGTTGTCTTCTGCACTTTGGTCTTATCATAGTTACTATTCTACAGATTTGCTGAGTATGCCCAAAAGAAAATGGGTTTCAAGGTTGTATTTGGTGTCATATATGTATTTTGATAATAAATTTACTTTGAACTTTGAAACTATGACTTGCACCTGCTCTTTCAAGCCAGAAAATATTAGCAAGAAGCTTCATAGGGGCCATACTCATCACACGGCCCCGACTTGTGGCACGTTCAAAGTACATTTATAATCAAAGTATATATGTGTGTGTGTATGTATGTTGAAGGGTCTTGGCCCAAAGCATTGACTATTTATTCCTCTCCATAGATGCTGCCTGGCCTTCTGAGTTCTTTCTGTATTGTGTTGTTTGTTTGGATTTCCAGCATCTGCTGAATCTCCTGTCTATATGATACCAAAAGCATAGTGGTTAACACAACGCATTACAGTACAGGTGACCTGGGTTCAAAACCCATCACTGCCTGTAAGGAGTTGGTACGTTCTCCCCGTGTCCATGTGGGTTTCCTCCAGATACTCCGGTTTCCTCCCATGATCTAACGGTGTACCAGTTGGTAGGTTAATTGGTTATTACAAACTGACCCAGGATTAAGCTCGGATTAAAATCAGAGGATTGCTGGCAGCATGGCTTGAAAGGCCGGAAGGGCCTATTTGTCACTATATCTCTAAGTTAAAAATAAAATTCTAAAAATACCCTGTACTACCTGGAGATATAGCTTCTTGCAGACATTTGCAGGGGGAAAAAAAAACACAATGCAATAGCTTTATCTATACATAATTAGACAAAGGGTGACAACTAATGAACAAAACAAGACAATTCGTGTAAATAAAAGTAATACCGAGAACCCGAGTCGTAGACTCCTTGAAAGTGAGAATCAGTTCAGAGAAGTTGTTATAGAAGTTATCCACGTCAGTTCAGGAGTCTGATAGCTGCAGGGTATCTGTTCCTGGATCTGCTGGTGTGGGACCTAAAGCTTTGTTTGGTACCTCCTGCCTGAATGTAGTTGCAATGTTAGCAATTGTAGGTGGGGGAAAAGGCTCTGGGGCCTCCCTCACTTGGCAGCTCTTAGTGGCTTCAACCATTACTCTCTTGGCTGCAGGTAATAAGATGTTCCCACAGAAGTACAAGTTCTCCAATCGAGAATTTGTGAAGGCTTTCAGTGAGCAGTGCCCACAGTGCTTCTAGAATATTCCAGTCTCCACCTTCTACACGCTGGAGAATACCAGCCTGGTCTACTCGACCTATCCTCCTGTAGAAAAAGAATTTCACAGACAAGGCTTTATTTCCTTCGATGTAGGTGATTAAATTGGAGGCGAAGGGTGTTATTAGGGTGTTAAAGATGATTAAAGATTTGACACAGTAAATTCGAGGAAGTAGTTTCCTATGAGAAACCACAAAAGTCCCAAAGTTCACCGTGTAAGATGAAATCAGGAAGCACCTCCCCACACGAAGGGCACTGAGGTCTGGAACACCTGAGAAAATGATTGAGAATGAGGATTCAGCTGAAAATATCAGTCGTATGAAGCGGTCAGGGCTGTGGAAACTGTTCCTTTGGCTCAAGCACCCATGAACACTGCCTCACCATTCCTCTTTTGTGCTCATCATCATCATCATTATGTGCCATGCTGTATGACATCATCATTATGTGCCGTGTCATATGACATGGGCGATCATGGTCTATAACCATGATTGTTCTTGGCAAATTCGTCTACAGAAGTGGTTTGACATTGCCGCCTTCTGGGCAGTGACCCTACAGGACGGGAGACCCCAGCTATTTTCAATTCTCTTCAGAGATTGCCTGCTGTCAGTGGTCGCGTAACCAGGACTTGTGAAATGCACCAGCTACTCATACGACCATCCACCACCTGCTCCCATGGCTTCACCTCGCCCTGATCGTGGGCTAAGCAGGTGCTACACCTCGCCCAACGGTGACCTGCAGGTTAGTGGAGGGAAGGAGCACCTTACACCTCCTTTGGTAGAGACGTATCTCCACCCTGCCACCCATCTTTTGTACTACTTGTATGTATTAGAATTTATTATAATTTTTTGTCTTGCACTGTACTGTGCAATAAAAAGCAAAGTTCACAATATGACAGCGATAATAAACCTGATAGATTGTCAGACATCCCACCTCTCCCGGAAGTTCCGGGAGTCTCCCGCATATTAATTGTGGCACCCTGATGCCCGCAAATTATATACAATATCACGGAAATCAATTTTTTTGAGAGCAAGTGAGAGAGAAAGCAAGCAAGAATGCGAGAGAGAGAGAACGAACACGCGTGCGCGCCATGGCAGAGTGTTCCAAAAAAAAGAAAATATAAAACGTACGTCACCCCAGACTACACTAAAGTGTACCCCTGTCTAATAGGGGTCAAAATAATGACAGTGTTGCTCGCTGCACTGTTTGCAACAGTGACTTTTCTATTGCCCATGGTGGGTTAAGACTGTAAAAGACATGTTGAGGTGAGTTTAACAGGTGTCATTCGTTCATTAGCATAGCTAACGTTATTTAAACTAGCTGGCTAGCTGCTAAGGAGCTACTCTATTGCAGACATCCCACCTCTCCCAGAAGTTCCGGGAGTCTCTCGCAAACTGATGGTGCTAGCTCCTTGAAATGAGTTTTTGCAGGGTGGGATGTCTGGATTGTGATGAGTCCACACTGACCATAAACATAGAAACATAGAAACATAGAAAATAGGTGCAGGAGTAGGCCATTCGGCCCTTCGAGCCTGCACCGCCATTTATTATGATCATGGCTGATCATCCAACTCAGAACCCAGCCTTCCCTCCATACCCCCTGACCCCTGTAGCCACAACTCCCTCTTAAACATAGCCAATGAACTGGCCTCAACAGTTTGCTGTGGCAGAGAATTCCACAGATTCACCACTCTCTGTGTGAAGAAGTTTTTCCTAACCTCGGTCCTAAAAGGCTTCCCCTCTATCTTCAAACTGTGACCCCTCGTTCTAGACCTCCCCAACATCGGGAACAATCTTCCTGCATCTAGCCTGTCCAATCCCTTTAGGATCTTATACGTTTCAATCAGATCCCCCCTCAATCTTCTAAATTCCAACGAGTACAAGCCCAGTTCATCCAGTCTTTCTTCATATGAAAGACCTGCCATCCCAGGAATCAATCTGGTGAACCTTCTTTGTACTCCCTCTATGGCAAAGATGTCTTTCCTCAGATTAGGGGACCAAAACTGCACACAATACTCCAGGTGTGGTCTCACCAAGGCCTTGTACAACTGCAGTAGTACCTCCCTGCTCCTGTACTCGAATCCTCTTGCTATAAAGCAAGCATTTTCCCCTGATCCTAGATTATTTCCAGTTTCTTCTTCCCATCAAGAACTCTCCTGCTGCTTGCTTTCGTTCTGAATGCTGTTGCTTGCTTTTATTGTTTGCACTATTTGTGTTTTTTCTCTGTCTGTACTCTGGGTGTTTGTTGGCCTCTTTTAAAATGGGTTCTTTTGGGTTTCTTTGTTTTGTGACTGCCTGTAAGGAGATGAGTCTCAAGGCTGTATAATGTATACATACTTTGGTGATAAATGACCTTTGAACTCCCCGATACACTATGGACAATTTACAATGGATAATTTATCGAACAGCACACGTACCTTGACAATTTGGGAGGAATGCAGCTCATTGTGGGGGAAGCCACGCAGCCACAGGGAGAACGTACAAATTCCATGTGGACAGCACCAGAGATCAGGATCGTACCTGGGTCACGGGAGGTACGAGGCAGCCGCTCTACAGCTGTGCTATTCTTGCTCATGCGGAAAGATACGAAAAGATTTGGCTGAGGTACAGATACCAGCAGGGGATGCTAGGGCCAAATGGCCTCTTCCTGTGCTGTCGGCTCAGAATTGGGGTTTATTATTGGCGAAGTATGTCATGAAATTTGTTTTGCGGCAGCAGCGCCATGCAATACAGACTTTTAACTCTCTCATCTGCCTATCACCTATTAATTCCCCCCCCCCCACCCTTCCCTTTCTCTCATGGTTCGCTCTCCTCTCTCATCAGATTCCTTCCTCTCCGGTCCTTTACCTTTTCCACCCACTTAGCTTCACCTATCGCCTAGCTATCTTCCTTCCCCACCTTTTTATTCTGGCATGTTTCCCCCTTCCTTTCCAATCGTGAAGACGGGTCTCGGCCCAAAATGTTGACTGTTTATTCATGTCCATAGACACTGCCTGACTTAGTGAGTTCTTCCCACACTTTCAATTCAAAAGATTCAAGATTCAAAAAACTTTATTGTCGTTCTAACCATACATCAGCTCTGCAGGGCAGAATGAGACAGCGTTTCTCAGGAGCAGTGCAATCATAACATAACAAACGCAACACTAAATAATAAACATAACAATAAATAGAAAAACACAACGGCCACATGTCAGTTAAAATCAAGTTATAAGTGTCCAGTGCAAGTTAAACGTGTCCAAAGCAGAGTCAGGTAGAGCAGCTATTTAGCAGTCTGACTGACTGTGGGAGGAAGCTGTTAGTAGCCTTGTGGTTTTAGTTTTGATGTTCCTGTAACGTTTGCCTGATGGCAGAAGAACGAACAGTTCGTGGAGAGGGTGTGAGAGGTCTTTAATGATGTACCGTGTCTTCTGGAGGCATGGACTCTGAAAGAGGTCTTGGACAGAAGGTAGGGAGACCCCAATAACCTTCTCTGCTCCCCTAACCACCCTCTGCAAGGCTTTTTTGTCAACAGCACTGCAGCTGGAGTACCAGGCTGTGATGCAAAAGGTCAGCACACTCTCAACCACGCTTCTGTAGAATGTAGTCAAGATGTTCGTGGGGAGTGATGCTTGTTTAAGCTTCCTCAGAAAGTGCAATCTCTGCTGGGCCCGTTTCACAATCCCAGTGGTGTTCCCCGACCAGGTGAGATTGTCCGAGATCTGCACCCCAAGGAACTTGATGTTTTCCACTCTCTCCACTGTGGAGCCGCTGATGCTGAGGGGTGTGTGTGCTCAGGCTGAGACCTGAGTGTGTTGCTTTGGATTTCCAGCATCTGCAGAGTTTCATGTGTTTCTAAATTGCAATAACAAATAGTGAAGTAGTTGTTTTTTTTATTTGCACAGTTTGCCGCTTGCACGTCGGTTGTTCTGTCAGTCTGACATGTACAAGAAGAGGGCAAAATAGTGAGGTAGTGCTCAGCGATTCATGGACTGTTCAGAATTCGGTTGGCAGAGGGGATGACGTTGTTCCTAAAGTATTGAGTTTGTGTCTTCAGGCTCCTGTACCACCTCCTTGTCGGTGGTCATGAGGAGAGGACATGTTCTGGATGGTGAGCTTTCTTCAAGATGAATGCCGTCTTCTTGAGGTACTGCCTTTTGAGGATGGTGGGGAGGCTAGTGCCCATGGTGGAGCTGGTTCAATTTCATTTCAAAGGTCTTTGAGAGCTGAAACTCTTCTTTTAATCCTGTGCTTAATTAATGTGTAATTAGCCTAATTGGCACGAGTTATAACAAATCTGTTTTGATCAGCCTTCTCTGGCAGTCCTAGATCGCGAGTGAGATTTAAAAGACTTACTTTGTGCATATTTTCTTCTTTTGAATTTTCTAAAATGGCACAGCCTGCCCGGTAATGAGTTTATCATTACAACTGACTGCAGCCAAGCTCTCTTAGATCAAAGCTTCCTTATTATTTTCTTAATCCCACAGCTAGTCCAGCGTTAATAACTGTTCATGAAATTCTCTGCCCTGCTGAGCTTTGTAATTTAACCCCAAAATGCTGACAGTCTGGATGATCATTTCCCTCGATCCTCTCTCCTGGGGTACATGCGCCACGAAAAAGATTAGAGGTGAGCTTTATTTGTTATCTGTACTTTGAAGTGTCGAAACCTACAGTGAAATGCATGAACAACCAACACGGTCAAAGGAGGCGCTGCGGGCAGCCCGCCAGCGTTACCATGCTTCTGGTGCCAACATAGCCTCCCCCCAACTTATTAAGCCGTACATCTTTAGAATGCGAGAGGGAACTGCGACAGCCAGAGGAAGCGCCCGCAGTCACCAGGTAGAGAGCACAAGCTCTTTGCGGATGCTGGCGGGAATTGAACCCTGACCTTCGAATGGCTTCCACTGTAAAGAACTACGCTAACTGCTTTGCTACCGCTCCCCACACAAAATAAAGCTGCAGGTGCTGGAAATCTGAAATAAATGCTGGAAACACTCTTAGAGGGTTAAAGAATTGATTGTGGACTTCAGAAAGATGAAGGAACACACGCAGATGTCCTCAAGAGGGATCAGAGGTGGAAAGTGAGAAATTTCTAGATCCTGGATGTCAGCGTCTCAGAGGATCTCAGCTGGGCCCATCATCATGATGCAGTTGCAGAGAAGGTGTGATGGCAGCTATATTTCATCAGGAGTTTGGGGGGATTTGGCATGTCACCAAAGACACTCTCAAATTTCTGCCGAGGTACCGTGGAGAGCATTCTAACTGACTGCGTCACCATCTTGTATGGGGGGGGGGCACTCCACAAGGTTGAAATTAGCTGCAGAAACTAGTAAACTCAGTCAGCTCCATTATGGGCACTCGCCTCTTCAGCACATCCAGGACATCTTCAAGGAGCAATGCCTCAAAAAGGTGGCATCCATCATTAAGGATCCTCGTTACCCAGGGACATGCCCTCTTCTCATTGCTACCATCAGGAGAAGGTACAGAAGCCTGAAGGCACACACTCGGTGATTCAGGAACAGCTTCTTCCCCTCTGCCATCAGATGTCTGAATGGACATTGAACCCTTGAGCACTACCTCACTATTTTTTTTGCACTAATTATTTATTTTATATATTTACTGTAATTCTGTTTTTATTATTATGTATTGCATTGTAAATACAACAAATTTCACAACATATGCCAGTGGTATTAAACATGATTCTGATTCTGAATCCTCTATCCATGGAGGGTAAATTATTGGAGAAGGGGTATGCTTTTGAAAGATTAGGGAATTGAGGGCTAGGGGGAATTGGCAGAGAAAAGATGAAGCCTGTTGCAGATCACAACAGATAGCAGGTGTGTGGAAGGGTAAATAGCCTTCAACCACTGCTGTTTTCTCATGTTCACTCGGGTAAGGCCACAACTGTGGAAGGAGAAACTATAGTTTTCTTTTTAGGTGCAAGATGCTTCGCCAGAACTGTGGAAAAAGTGAAAACAAGTTGGTTTTCAGCTGCCGAGAAGATGTGGGCAGGGGTGGGTAGAACAAAGGGAATATCTCCGATGAGGCAGGACCAACTGAATTAATGTGAACTTTGAATCAATAATAATTAGTTTGTGTGATGTTTTGCTTCTAGTAGGGCTGTGGGACATATCCAGCGGCCAGGCTATATTATGGAGCGGGAATGCATTCCGCAGTTTAGGTGGATGAAGGCTGGAAGAGGAGTGAGTTTGTGTGCTTGTTGTTTGTTTGTGTGTGTGTGTTTTAGTGTTAATACTGGCTTGGTTCAGTTTGGCTCGGTGTCCTTTTTGTTCCATGACGTCAATGTGTTTTGTAAATCATGTTGAACTGCTTGTGCACACAGCAACCCTCGCTGGATCGACAGCATTTTTACATTTTTCGGTAAACTTTGTTCTTTGAGTTACTTTAATCAAGTTGCAGCATGCTGTATCTTGCAAAGAATCCAGTTTGAGGTTGTTGTGGAATGCTGGCTTTTTTGTGTGCACGAGGAGACCGGGCAAATCTGACTGTTTTGAACCCCATTCTGTCAATATTCCATTAGAAGGAGCAAGAATAAAGGGGGGAGGGGGAGATGCAAAATTTAGATAGTGCCTTTCCCCTCCCTTTTAAAAGGCCTGAAAACACTTTCCATCCAGTGATGTGTGGGAACTGATGTTGGAAATGATATGCTAGTTTGTCGGAAGTACGTTCCCAGAAACAGCACCACGATAATTACGGCGGTCGATTCTTCAGTGTCGTAGCAGTGGCGTCTAGAATCTGAGGGCACAGTCTCAGAATAAAGGGATGTCCCATTTAAAACTTGAGTTGAGGGTGAAAATTCTCAGCCAGAGGATAATGAATCTGTGGAATTATTACCACTGAGGATTGCGGAAAACAAGCGATTGGGCGTATTTAAGACAGAGATTGGTAGGTTTTTGATTGGTAAGGGCAAAGACGGGAGAACGTAGTTGAGAGAAAGAGACCAGCCATGATTCTCAGGTGGAGCAGACTCGATGGGCTGACTTGGTTAATTTTGTTCCTATACCCTATAATGAAAACCATAAGCTGCCATGAATATTCAAGTGGTATCAGTGTATTTCTTTTAATTATGAGTCGTTTTTAGTCATGTTCATTGAGGATCAAATATTATCAGGCCCACTGAGACAAAATCTTCAATTCTGGTTTGGGATTGTTCTCCATGGCATGATGGCATGGTGGGATTCGAACTTGTGTCTCTGATTCAGTGGTCTAGAGCTGTGGCTGCTAGGCCAACACCTTGACCACCGTGCTGCCATATCCCCAACCCCATCTTTAGTCAGGTTTAATCGCTTGAGATGCACCTCCCAGCTAAATGCGTTGCCTCTCGTTGATGGTTTTGTGACCAGATCTCGCGCGCAGGGACCGAAAATCATGGGGCCTGTCACAAAGCTGAGAATAGCATTGTCTGGAACGTGGAACCACATTGAGTGATCTAATGCAAGAGATTGAAGAAGCCGATAAAGTGATTAGAACTCTAGTGCATGATCCAGAACAAGGGGGAGCATCTTGTACATTGTGATGCATGGTGGAATGTACCACAACTGTGCAGGTTGCTGCCCTTGACTGTTCCCCAGAAAGCCACGGAAGTCGGTGGTCGGCTGAGGGTTTTGGTAACCCAAAGAACAAATCAATTTCAAAGTCCTGCAGAATAAAAGCAGATTAAAGCACAGCATTACATAAGTGCTGTTGGAGGAAGTCAGTGAGCTGAGCAGCATCTGTGGGTGGAATTGAAGTATCTTCGCTCCCAATTCCAGCATTTGCGTTATCCTGTATCGGGTGCACAGTGGAGAGTGTCCTGACCGGTTGTCGGATGGCGTGGTTTGGAAATGCCAATGCCCAAGGACAGAAATGCCTGCAGAAAGACTGCAGCCCAGTCCATCGTAGGCAAAGCCCTCCCCACCACTGGGCAGGTTACATGGAGCACCGCCACAAGAAAGTAGCACCCGTCATCCGGGATCCCACTATCCAGGCCACATTGTCTTCTTGCTACTGCCATTGGGTAGCTTTAGATCCCACGCCACTAGGTTCAGGAGCAGTTATTAACCTTCAACCATCAGGCATGAATAACATCACTCACCTCAACTCTGAACTGATTCCACAACTAGCAGACTTGCTTTTGGGAACTGTACAACTCCTTTTCTCAGTTTTATTTAATTTTAAGTTTTTTTTTGCTCATTGGTTGCTTGTCAGTCTTTGATAATGAATAATTTTTCATAAATTCTTTTGTATTTCTTTATTTCCTGTAAATGCCTGCAAGAAAATGAATCTCAAGGTTTCACCTGAGTGGCCAGTCTATATACACCATTATTGAGGTAGAAGATTTTTTTCTGTCATATTGTGGGCCATATTTGGCAGAAGGGACCCTTAGAAGAAATTCTTAGCCAGTAATGGACCTAGGGTATTCTTTGTAGGGTTCAAGGGTTCCAACTTGTGGTCCGTGAACCCCTCGGTTCAATGTCGGGGTTCAAAGCATAAAAAGGGGTGGGAACCCCTGTTGCAGATGCTTCCACGCAATGGTGTCCCATTAGTGTACACGTATAGTTAATTGAATCCCTCATCCACGCATATGTCTGTACTTTTCCAAAGCTCTCCTGCCCACTATCTACAATATCAATATCAATTAGGGAACTGCTTTGTCGAGCAGCTCTGCACCATCTGCCACAAACAAGCAGCACTTCCCGGCGAACAAACATCTTAATTTCCATTCCCACTCCTGTTCCGACATGTTGATCCATAACCTACTCTTGTGCCAAGATGGGATCACCCTCAGGGTGGAGGAACAGCACCTTCTATTCTGTCTGGATACCCTCCAATGGTATGAATATCGATTTCTCCTTCTGGTAAACAAATTCTCTCCCCCCCCAGTCCCCACTTTGACTTTTCACTTCTTCTCACTTGCCTTTTGCTTCTCCCTGGGGTCCCCTCCTCTTTCTCTCTCTCCTATTGTCCCACCTCCTCCCCTATCAGATTCTTTCTTCTCCAGCCCTTGACTTTTCCCACCCACCTGATTTCACCTCTCACCTTCCAGCTAGCATCTTTCCCCTCCCCCCCCCCACCTTTTTATTCAGGCATCTTCACCCTCTCTTCTCAGTCTTGAAGAAGGGTCTTGGCCCAAAACATTGACTGTTTATTTATTTCTACAGATGCTGCCTGACCTGTCGAGTTCCTCCAGCATGTTGCGTGTTGCTTTGGATTTCCAGTATTTGCAGACTTTCTCCTGTTTGTGATCTCACACGATGATCTCACTGATAAAATTTGATATGTAAATTCTTCAAGCTTCTAAGTCCTCCTTTCTGATTGTGATACAGCACGAAAACAGGCCTGACAGCCCAATTCATACATGCCAACCATGTGCTTACCTAAGCTAATTCCACTTACCTGAATACGGCCCATATCCCTCTCTACCCGGAGTTCCCAACCTGAACTCCATCGACCCCTTGGTAAATGCTAGGGATTCATGGCGTAATAATGGTTGGGAATCCCTGCTCTAATCCTTTCCTATCCATGTACCTGTCTTTTGAATGCAGTTTCTGTACCTGCTTCCTCTAGCAATTTGTTCAGGTATATTCACCATCCTCTGCGTGAAGAAGTTGCCCCTCAGGGCCCATTTTAAACCTTTCCCCACTCACTTTAAACCTATCATCATGTGCCCAATCAGGGCAGCCACTTATTTGGAACAACTCTTAAAGAAGAAAAAAATAATTGAGGAAATAGCTGGGATTCCCTCATTTATTTGTGACACTCATCATTATGTCGTATGACGTGGGCAATCATGGTCTTTCCATTGAACTCGTGAACACTACCTCACTACTTTCTTATTTTTGCACAAACTTATTTAATTTAACTGTTTAATTATTATAATTCATGTGCTTTTCTATTATTATCTATTGCATTGTACTGCTGCCACAAAGATAACAAATTTCAAAACATGCCGGTGATATTAAACCTGATTCTGTCCAAGGTGTTATGTCATTGAAATTCCCTGTTATTGGATGGCAAAACTAATCAGCTAAGATTGTTTGATAGTATATCAGGAATTGGAGGTTTTTGAAACAGAGCCAGAATCATTTTTGCTAGGGTAGAAATGTCAAGTACTCGAGGACTTGTATTTAAGGTGAGAGGGGGAAAGTTTGAAAGAGTTGTGAGGGACAATTTTTTTTAATTTACAGAGTGGTGGCTGCTTGGAATGGACTGCAGGGTGGAGTTGTGGAAGCAGATGCATTTGTGGTGTTTGAGGGACATTAGAATAGACACATGAATCAGCAGGGAGTTAAGGGACGTGGATCATGTGTGTTTGGAAGAAGATGGCGCCAGCAAACAATGTGACCAAAGGTGATGTCTGTCAGACAGTTCACAAAACTACTTTTACTACTTTTTCTTTTTTCAAGTATGATTCTGCTGCTATTGGAACTTGTGATTTACATTTTGATGGTGTGCTTTTCGGGCCGATTGAGCAGTCTGGTGCTTTGTTGCCTCCAAGGGAGTTTGGGGTTTGGGCGGAGTGTGAGGCTTGGAGACCAAGGAGCCCGATTGCCTCCATTTCTCACCGATTGAAGCGGAGAGCAAGGCTGAGATCAATCAGGACGCGGGTGGAAGGCGAGTGGATGTTCAGTATCGTCTGCCTGCGCCTAAGCGGTATCTCTCTCCCTGTCTCCCTCTCATACGCTGCTGCCAGAGGAAGGTGCTGTGCCTGACATTTCCCCTCACCCCCCCGCCCCCCCCTTTGCTTCTCCTGGAGGAAGATGCTGGAATCTTAGTTTAGTGGATGCGTTTTGTGGACTGCACTCTGTAGCTCATGTTATGATGTGTTTCCGATTGCCCCTCTCCTTTATTATCGCTATTTTGTGTGGATTTTAATTGGGCAGGCTGGCTCTGCAGCTTCCAGTCAACAAGTGACACACAGTACATTGAACTAAACTTCATGAACCTTCCTAGACTATTTCAGTGGCTTGATGTTTTACGTCCTGTGTTTTTCGTTCATTTTCTGTCATTTGCACCATTTGTTGCTTTGTTAGCCTTGGGGAAGGATTGATGTTTTTGTTTGAACGGGGCCATGGTTTTCTTTGTCTCATGACTGTGGGAAGACAAACCTCAGGGTTGTATACTGCCTACGTGCTTTGATAATAAATGTACTTTGAATCTTTGAAGAAAATTTTGTTTAATTTGGCATCCTGTTCGGCACAGACACTGCGGTCCAATGGACCCGTTCTGACATGGCCTTAATTTCTTTGTGAGCAACCATAGCCATAACCTTTTGAACAGGTGCCAGGTTTAAGCCCTCTCCTTCCAGGCTTAAGCCCTCTCCTTCCAGGCTTCCCGCTGGCTACGTTGTCTAATTAGAACCTGCCGGCTGAAAGGGGATTCTTAACTACCCTTCAGTGTCAAAGGAGGAAGGTTGTTGAGCATTGGCCCAGGGGTCAGTTGCAAAATCAAATTTGAGCTTATAGTTGCATGGACAGGTGCAATGGAAGATTGATTGTAGCAGCATCACAGGGGCAAGGGATTACATAAGCAGTATTCATGAGCAAAACAAAAATTAAAAATCATTTATACACAATTAGAACGGAAAGTGAACCAAGTGGTCAACTGTGATGATTAGGGTTGTGTGTTGGTTGGTTCAAGAACTGAATGATCAAAGAGAAGTGGCTGTTCTTGAAACTAGTGGTATGGGACTTCATACTTCCTTTGTCCTGTCCAATGTGGCCTCCGCCGGTCGGGGTCGACCATGATGTTGCATCCTAGCTGTCTAGATACACAAGCCAGGCCAGTACAATATGGAGAGCAAGCTGTTACCCATGTAGCAAGCTCCCCCTCTCCATGCATCTGATGAGCCCAGAGGAATGACAGAGACAACAGTTGCAGGAGTTGCCAGTCAGCGTGGAACTCAACGTAGGGCTGCCCTAGGGACTCCAGCTCTGGAATTTTCCCTCTGGGCTTACTCCCGAAGCCTCCCCCATGAGTGGGTAGAGCCGCAAGGCAGCAGAGGTTTGAGATCAGAGTTTTCCTTCTTCTAGATGAGCTGCCAACCACGGCTGACGAGCCCCATCTGCCTGAAGCGACTGGTTTTAAGGCACCAGTACCCTGCCTTTGCCCCTTCTCCTGTCAGTAGAAAAGGTTCTGCTGGGCTTAGTAGCTAAGCTACACGTTAGCTGGACTTGGTTGTCAGAGGCTATTTGTGGCGAACGCCATTGGGAGCATTTAATAGGTAGTGGAAGTTTATCCCCACTACCATCCCTGGCTATAACAGCCCGAAGGAACCAAATGATAGCTGCAGGAAGATGGTCTAGATGGTGCATGGAAGTCCGGAATTTGCTGGCGTACTGTGGTGGACTCTCCAATCTCCCCCTGCAAAATCTGAGGACGCTGAACTATCTCGGCAATTGTTTGATGATTGACTAGACCTGGAGTTTAGATTTAAGTGCACACTTGAAGTGCAGGATGCCCTGCTGGGTACATAATTTACAAATTATATTGGTTAAATTGTTGTTCTTGGAAGAAATCAAGACTTTTAACTTCCTCAAATGCATAATGGATGATAAGAGACTGCCTGGCGACAGAGTTAATGTTTTATTATGAGTGCAAGGTGATTGTTTGCCTTGAAACCTCTCTCCCAAGGTTTGGCAGTCCTGTGAAACGTGCAGATAGATTCAGCCATCATGTAAAAGGCAGGGCCCTTAACAGGGAGCTGTTGACCTCAGGTTAGCCTTTGCAATTGAACCTCCATCAATCAAGCTGTTGGTTCCTGCAGTATTGGTAGTGTAAATAACTCTGGGTTATCACTTTGATAACAGCACAATTAGCTGCTAATTTAGCACATACAGTACCACATGCTAGAAACTGCTATCTTTAAACATACAGGCCAGCCAAGATTTATACTCCCTTTTGCCCAGGTTTTGGCAAATGTCCAAGCAGTCGAACGAGTATACAGTGCAGAACAAGACTGAGCCTTTTTTTATTCAATTAATCTGACTTCACCCCCTCCCTTGTTCTTTCCTCATATCTCTGCTTAACTATAATTTGCCATGTTTATATACAACCACTTTTTGAAAGATAGCAATAAAATTTAAAAAACCTCCTTTTGGCCAATCATTTCAATTCTATTTCCGTTTCCTATTCCAACATGTATGACATTTACTGCCGTGATGAGGCCACACTCAGGTTGGAGGAGCACCACTTTGTATTCAGCCTGGGTAGCCTCCAACCTGATGGCATGAATATCGATTTCTCAAACCTCTGGTAACTGGCTGTGCTGTGCTGTTTGTCTTTGAACTGACTTCCATGGTTTTCTTTGTTTCATGGCTATCTGGAGAAGAAGAATCCCAGAGTTATATATTGCATACATGCATTGATAACTGAACCTTTGAGCCCTCCCTTCTCTCCTTCACAATTCCTATTTCCCTCCCTCACCTTATCTCCTTACCTGCCCATCACCTCCCTCTGGTGCTCCTACCCCTTCCCTTTCTTCTCTGGTCTTCTACCCCCTCCTGTCAGATTTCCTCCTCCTCCAGCCCCTTTATCCTTTCACCAATCAACTTCCCAGCTCTTTATTTCACCCCCCTCCCCCTGTCCTGGTTTCTATCACCTACCACCTTGTACTTCTTCCTCCCCTCCCCTCACCTTCTTGCTGTCTTCTCCCCTTTCTTTCCAGTCCTGATGAAGGGTCTCGGTCCGAAACGTTGACTGTTTACTCTTTTCCATAGATGCTGCCTGGCCTGCTGAGTTCCTCCAGCATTTCGTGTATGTTGCTTAAAGCTACTTGCCTTACCTTTTCAGCATCTCAGTTAAAATCTCATGATGCATGTTTTTTTCAATTTATTTTTTCCTGACCACTTTTTATTGTCCATCCCTAATGGCCCTTGAGACTTTTATCTTAATCTTCCCATCATGCCTCTGGTGCCATTGTTCCATGCTGTTTCCTGTATTTCTGCCATTAGAAACAAAGGCAATACAGTGGGAGAGTTGCTCCTTCATAGTGCCAATGGTGCTTGGGTGCTGTCAGTGTGGAGTTTGCAAGTTCTTCTTGAGTTTCTCTTGGCTGACTGTTCTTGGCAGAATCTCAGATGGTGACAAGGTGGTGAGATAGATTGGCTGGGCCTATGGCCTCAGTTTGGTTCAGAATGCTGTTGCTTACACAATTTTCAGTTTTTTAACCACTTACATTGAGTGTTTCTCTTTTTTTTCTCTCTAGTTGGTTTCTTGCTTTGTGACTGCCTGTAGGCAGATGAATCTCAAGGTTGTAAAATTTATACATTCTTTGGTAATAAATATACTTTGAATCTTTGAATTCTTGAGTCCTTTGGTTGAGTGGTGTCCCCACAACGAGCTTGCGCTCAACATCAAGGAATTGATTGTCGGACCTCAGGGAGGGGAGGTCAGTCCTCTTTGTAGGGTCAGCAGTGGGTGAGAAGCTTCAATTTCCTGGGTGGCAGCATCTCAGAGGATCTATCCTGGGCCCAACATATTGATACAGTCGCAAAGAGGGCATGCCAGCAGCTGTACTAGCAGTATGAGGAAATTTGGTTTGCCACCAAAGACTCGAGCAAGGTTTTCCAAGATGTACTATGGAGAGCGTTCTGACTAGAAGCTCCAACGCACAGGATCGAAAAAAGCTGCGGAGGGTTGTAGGCACCATCCTTCATTAAGGGCCTTCACTATTGCTGTTCTCATTCCTGCCATCACTGAGATATAGAGTAGACTTAAGGTGCGCACTCAACATTTTAGGAACAGCTTCTTCCCCTCCATCATCAGATTCCTGCATAGTCCACGTACACAACCTCAATATTTTGCTCAATATTTGCACTATTTATTTCTTTTTTATGTGATATTGTAAATTATAGTAATATTTTTGTCTTCCACAGCACTGCTGCCACAAAACAACAAATTTCACAACACATGTCAGTGATTATAAACCTGATTCTGACATGTGGTTTGGTAGATTAATTAGGCACTGAAAACTGCCTGTGGTGCGCAGGTGAGTGATTTGATTCTGGAGGAGGTGGATGAGAATGTGGGGAGAATTTTTTTTTTAAGAAGTGCAATTGATGCAAGTTCAGAGGAAATGGGATGTTAATGGGTTTGTGCAGACTTAGGGGGCCACAGGGCCTGATTCCATGCTGTGTCTCCAGATTATGCCTTTACTGTTCTCCCCCATCATTCAGGGCCATAAGACACGGGAGCAGAATTAGGCCATTCGGCCCATCGAGTCTGCTCTGCCACTCCATCTTGGCTGATTTATTATCCCTCTCAACCCTGTTCTCCCGCCTTCTCCCTGCAACCTTTGACGCTCTCGTGAATCAAGAAGCCCTCAACCTGTGCTTTAGATGTATCCAATGACACGGCCTCCGCAGCCATCTGTGGCAATGAATTCCACAGATTCACCACTCTTCTGGCTGAACAGATCTCTCTCCATCTCTGTTCTAAAGGGATCTCCTTGTATTCTGAGGCTGTGCCCTCTGGTCCTAGACTACTAGACTACCCCACTATAGGAAATATCCTCTCCACATCCACTATAAGTATTTGATAGGTTTCATTCAGATTCTACCCCCCCCCCCATTCTTCTATACTCCAGCGAGTACAGGCCCATAGCCATCAAATGCTCCCCTTTCATTCCTGGATCCTCTGGACCCCTCTATGAAGTCTTCATCCTGCATTAAGGAGCTGAAGCTCACTCTCTCCAGATTCAGTGTTTAGAATAAAGCCACAAGAGGCTAGTCTTCAGCTTATTAAGGAAAGAAATCCAAGTCTTTTGTTGTAAGGTTGTTAACTTCCCTGACTGGCATTTTAACAAGGCCTTTCTATGACTGCAGCTCTCAAGCAGAGCCCCTCCACGGCTCTGAGTGTTGCTATAAACTATTTCCACCCAGCATGCGGTTCAGTGGATTCGAAACCTCTTTAAGGCTCCTAGCCTCGTGGTGATGAATACAAATCCAAGGTCAAGAAGCCGTGAGAGTAAAAAATTTTACCAGATGCCGGCAGTCCGATTGGCCACTCTCTCCCGTGACACCCTCTGGCTGCTCCCACACTTCTGCATGGTATCAGCCACTCTGCAAGCCCTGTAACGACGTGTGCTTCAGCCTGACGCTGCCGACTGCTCCTCTCAGCAAAAGACTTGAAAGACACGAGCCCTGTATTGCCGTACCGAGTTACAAAAGACCAAGCAGCAGCTTTTGTCATGACTTATTTGCTGTTCGTGGAAAAATAACAGCCAACAGTTCATGAACAGTAATTCAACCATCAGGCTCTCAAACCAGCATGGATAACGTCACTCACCTCAACTCCGGACTGATCATTGATCACAATGTGGGCTCACGTTCAAGGGCTCGTGTTCTCAGTATTTATTTACTATTAGTATTAGTATTATTACTTGTATAGACTCCACCACCCCAATAGGGCATAGGCCACCGGCCACCGACAGTAGCTCGCCAGAGTACTCTGCCTTGGGCCTAGTCTTTCACGTTGTCTCCAGGCATAGTTACAAACACGAGGAAATCTGCAGATGCTGGAAATTCAAGCGACACACGTAAAAGTTGCTGGTGAATGCAGCAGGCCAGGCAGCGTCTCTAGGAAGAGGTACAGTCGACGTTTTGGGCCGAGACCCTTCGTCAGGACTAACTGAAAGAAGAGCTAGTAAGAGATTTGAAAGTGAGAGGGGGAGGGGGAGATCCAAAATGATAGGAGAAGACAGGAGGGGGAGAGATGGAGCCAAGAGCTGGACAGGTGATTGACAAAAGGGATATGAGAGGATCATGGGATGGGAAGCCTAGGGAGAAAGAAAGCTCTTGGTTCCATCCCTCCCCCTACTGTCCTCTCCTATCATTTCAGATCTCCCCCTCCCCCTTCCACTTTCAAATCTCTTACTAGCTCTTCTTTCAGTTAGTCCTGACGAACGGTCTCGGCCCGAAGCGTCGACTGTACCTCTTCCTATAGATGCTGCCTGTCCTGCTGCGTTCACCAGCAACTTCTATGTGTGTTCCAGGCATAGCCCATCTTCTTGGTCTATCCTCCTTTCCCAGGGATGAGCTCTTTGGAGCTTCTGTTCGTGTTTCTGTAGCACTGGGTTTTTACGGGATGAGGTTACTAGCCTCATGCCCAACCCTCTTTTTGCAGATGGGTGAGCGCAATTGTCCATGGCAAGGTCATTATGTGTTTTCTATATTGATCATGTATTGCACTGTGAATGCCTGAAAGAAGTTGAACCTCAAGGTAGTATTTGGTGACATATGCATGCACAGCATGGTAGTGTAGTAGTTAGCACAATGCGTAACAGTGCAGGTGTCCTAGATTCAATTCCCACCACTGCCTGTAAGCAAGGTTCCCTCTAATTTGCAATGACCAGTGTGCGCAAAAATCTTATGCTGTGCAATTTTTTGCCTAGTGACGACGACTTAATTTCTTCAGTTAAAAACTGGATAAATAAGCCAATTCTAAAATCAGCAGCCAAATCGGCACAAACTCCACGTTGTCAATGCCATCTGCATCAGAAACTGGAAAAGGAAATGTGATTGTGTACGATCATGAAATGTGCTTAACGTGCCGACAAGGTACAGGGTGCAGTTTAAACTCTTGCGTGCAGTTTATATTCCTTTGTGTGCTGGTAGCAATAGATGGATGTGTACTTGGTCACCTTGTGGGGAGCATTGCCTGTAAGGAGTTTATATGTAAACACAAAATAATCTGCAGATGCTGTAAAAGATTAAAGCAACAGTTTCAGTACGCTGGATGAACTCAGCAGGTCCGGCAGCATCAGTCAGGAGCGATTCTTTCAAATTACTGGTCTATCAACTGACGCCACAAGCATTCTTCAAATCCTTCTCCATCTTTCATTCTTCAGTCCTGACGAAGGGTTCCGGCCTGAAACGTCGACTCATCGTTTCTGACTGATGCTGCCCGACCTGCTGAGTTCATCCAGCGTACTGAAAGTGTTGCTAGGAGTTTATATGTTCTCCCTGTGACTGTGTTCTCTGCAGTTTCCTCCCACAGCATAAAGATACACAGTTGGTAGGTCAATTGGTCATTGTAAGTTCTCCCGTAATTAGGCTTGCATTAAATTCAAGGGATTACTGGGTGGCGCGGCCTGTTCCACGCTGTATCTCAATAAAGATGCTTTGATAATGTACTTCAAACTTTGAAATAATCTTAACTTTTGTAGTGACACATACACAAAATGCTGGAGGATCTCAGCAGCTCAGCCAGCTTCTGTGGAGAGGGATAACGAGTCGACATCTTGGGCCGAGACCCTTCGTCAGAAATGGAAACAAAGGGGGAAGGAGCCAGAATGAGAGGATGGTGGGGGGGGGGGGGAGGGAAGGTGTACAAGTTAGAATGTGATAGGTGAAACATCAGGGTTTTGCAACCTTTTTTATGCCGTGGACCCCTACCATTAACAGAGGGGTCCATGGACCACCTGGTTGGGATCTCCAGCTGTAGACGCTGCCGCCTGAGTTTCTCCAGTAGTTGCTTTGACTTTCCAGCATCTGCAAAACTCTTGTGTTTTTAACTTCAGGATTAATTTTTTTTTTTGTGTGTTGCTTGCAGTTTACAAATAGCTGCCCCTCTCCAGTGTCATGGCCTTCTGGAGGTTTTCGATTACAGTTCCCATGGTTTTCCATTTCCTCTGATCACTCGCCTGTTTCTGGTAGATTGTTTATATGGTGTTGAATTGTTAATGAGCCAATCATCTAGCACAGTGAAAAGCAGAATGCTTCTGAAGCTCTTATTTATTTTATTTAGAGATACAACATGGTTCTTTGAACTGTGCCGCCAGCAACCCCAGATTAACTCTAGCTGGTTACAACTTTGGACTACGTGGGGAGACCGGAGCACCCTGTTGGCCAAAAAGAGCGACAGGTTCGAATCAGTGAATTCGAATGACTCGAGGACAGTGGAAGCAGATAGACTAATTGTCTTTGTTCTTGCCGTGTGCTTGGGGATGGAGGCTGCCATTTTGTGAAGGCACTCTGTTCTCCATTTTGTGACCTTGAATTGTTTGGCGTGATCAGTGTTTAACGAAGATGGTCCAGGCAACTTGCTGGACTAGAAATCATTTCCAAATAAGAAGTTATTTGTGACATGTTCTTTGGTTGGAGATAACATACAGGTTTGTGAATGTTGGGGGTTAGTGCCTGCCTGGAGTGACTTGAGCTGGTTGCTGATTCAAAACAAAGAGCCATAGATTATTGACTATCACCTGCTGGGAAGAGGGCAATATATGGATGCTGACTTGGAGCAGAGCCAATATCAAGGTGTTAAAGGTCAGACACTTGACCTTTGGCCAATGACAATGGATTGCAGTATTTGAATTGATAAAGAATGGATGCAAAAGTGAATGCTTCGTGTGTGGATTGGCAGCAGTAACTTCGAAGAATAACCATTGCAGATACAGGTGTGGAACATGTCTGGAGTGAATCGGGACTGTGAGGGATGCCTGGCCAGTGTAGACTCCTTTGTTGTTCTTTGACTATTCAGGAAGTCTGGGAAATTTAGTGGGTTTGCACGCAAGGCATTTAGTGGATGAATTCACGTACTTGTTAGTTTAGACAATAAAGATACTTGTTGGTAAATACAGATTTCTCTGAGCCTCTCTGATCTATGTTACAAGGGGTGATTCTTAGAAGAACCCGGAGGGAACCCTCGCACTCCACGGGGAGGACATACGTACTCCTTACAGAGTACTGTGGCACCCTCTTTCCTAACGTGATGCAATAAAGTGGTAGATACAGCCCTGGCCGTGTGATGTGAAGAGTGAGTTAACTTGCCCGTCAAAGCCGCTTCCACCGTGCTGGTTGTCAATTGGCTCGTTCAGGGATGCAGCAGCTCTTTCCCATTGGCTGCCTTGCGTGTCACGGCACCAGTGTCCAGTTTCAGATACCTCAGGGGTATAAGAATAGCACGCGTGAGAGACTGGCTGGCTTTCCTTTATCTCCGGGGGCTCTTCTTCGCACTGAGGTCACGACTGTTACTGAAGAACCACTGGGAAAGTACTGCAGATGTAGGAGGGCCCACGCATCAATTAGCTAAATATGTTTGTTGAATGTTTAGTTTTGTAGTTGCGTAACTTGGGGAGACTTAAGTACCTGTTGAGTTTGAAGTGTTACTGAATACTTGGTAAACACAGTTTTTGTAACTTAGGGTGGCTGAGATGTCTGGTCGAATGTATTACTGTTTGTCTGTAAATGAATGGTTAATCTGCTTATTTGTAATCGGTGATCTTCTGTCTCGCTTACCAAACCTGTGAACCTGCTTCCACGTACCAAGCCACCACAAGAAAAACCCTCCCCAGCTTTGAGCACGCGTACAAGGAGTGTTGCCACAAGGAAGCTGCATCCGTCATCGAGGAGCCCCCACAATCCAGGCCGTGCTGTCTTCTCATAAACAGGAGAACATCTGCAGATGCTGGAAATCCAAAGCAACACGCGCACAAAATGCTGGAGGAACTCGGCCGGTCAGGCAGCATCTATGGAAATAAATCAACAGTCAACATCTTGGGCCGAGGAAGGGGGAAGATGCCAGAATATTTTGATAATAAATTTTCTTTGATTTTTGAGATCCCTTTTTGCCACTTTGGGTCAGTCAGAAAATTGGTCTCCCAGGCTGGAGGCCTCCACTAAAATGGCAGCCTGGGATTTTTGTGTTCGCCTCTGGTGGTGGGAGTTGAAATTGGTCCCTTGACCGCAGTGCAAGGATGTTTTCCTCTTGATACTTAAAATAAGAAAAGTAAACTCAAGACCGGTGACCCAAGGTAGTAGGGACACAACAAAAGTCAACAATCTAATCATCCAGGCCATACTCTATTGCTACCACCATTGAGAAGGAGCACCAGGAGCCGAATGCCCCACACCACCAGGCCCAGGAACAGTTACTGACAGCAAAGGAGAAGATTGTTGTGTCAATTGGTGTCCTTTCTATCAATCTGCTCTCTTTACAACTCATAGAAATTGTATATACAGTCAGCCCTCTGTATCCGCGGGGGTTTGGTTCTGGGACCCCCCCGGCGGATACCAGATTCCACGGATGCTCAAGTCCCGTATATAAAATGGCGTAGTATTTGCATATAACCTATGCACATCCTCCCATATACTTTAAATCATCTCTAGATTACTTATAATACCTAATACAATGCAAATGCTATGTAAATAGTTATACTGTATTGTTTAGAGAATACTGACAAAAAAATGTCTGTACATGTTGAGTACAGACACAACCATCGTAGCTCTTCTGGGAATGCTGATGCTGCCTTGGCATCAGCCAATCCTGGTTCTCCCGTAATCTTTAAGTTCTTGAGGCTGTAGTGCTTTACATAGCTAGCCAGCCATCCCTTACTAGCCTTAAGCTCCTTCCTCTCGCTCACAACACAAGTAGCAACCGAACGAGACGTGAGACGATCAATACTCAAACAATGAGTAATACTTTTAATCATCTCTAGATTATCGTACTTTATGCTCCCTCTTAGCCTTTGAGGAATTGCTTTGACACTTAATTGCTTTTTAGGAGCCATTTTTTCACAGAAACAAAAGGTGCACACAACGCAAGTAACGACTGAACGAGACGCGAGGTGAACAATGCTCAAATGACGAGTGCTGGAGAGAGAACTTCCGGGTTTTTTTTGATCCCGATCCACGGTTGGTTGTATCCACGGATATAGAGGGCCGACTGTATTTCATGTTTATTTTCCAGCGAATTTTGCTTATCTGCTGCTTTCTGCCTGAGACGCTGCTGCAAGTAAGATTTTTCATCGCCCCCGTGCACACACGCTCTTGTGCATATGACAATCCATGTCGACTTTTATCACTAAGGCTGTGGTCGTTACTGCATGTTCTCAGCACGAGACTGAGCTGAGGTTCTCACTTCTGCTGAGCTGTTCGAGCAATAGGATGTGGTGTCTTGACCTTCTGCACCACATCTTATTGTTTAAACGTCTCAGCAGTGGTTCAATTGAGCAAGCCTGTTTTCTAGTTCCTGGCTCACTGCTGCAATGGTCCAGGGATGAAGAGACTTCGGTTTGGTGTATGGACTGGAGAAGCCAGAGTTTCTGTCCCTGGAATAGATGAAGTTGCAAAGTATTTGATGGGGCAAGAGGATGTTTCCAATAATCAGAGAGTCTAGGACCTTCAGATTTCTCGGTGTTATTATTTCGAAAGACCTGACCTGGCCCAGCATGCAAGTGCAATTACAGAAAAAGCACGACAGTACCTCCATTTCGTTACAAGTTTGCAGAGATTGGGCATGACAATTACAACTTTGACAAACTTCTATAGATGTGAGTGGAGAGCATATTGACTGGCAGCATCACAGCCTAGTATGGATGCACCAATGCCCTTGAATGGAAAACCCTACAAAAAGTAGTGGATGTGGCCCCCGTCCATCACAGGTAAAGCCCTACCTGCCATTGAGCACATCTACATGAAACGCTGTCACAAGAAAGCAGCATCCATCAACAGCGGCCCCCACCACCCAGAGCATGCTCTCTTTTTGCTACTGCCATCAGGAAGAAGGTACAGGAGTCTCAGGACTCACACCACCATGTTTGGGAACGGTTACTTCTCCTCAGTCATCAGGCTCTTGAACCAAAGGTGTTAACTTCACTTAACTTCACTTGTCCCCATTATTGAAATGTTCCCACAATCAATGGAATCACTTTCAAGGACTCTTCATCACGTGTTCTTGATATTTATTGCTTATTATTATCTTCTTCTTTTTGTATTTGCACGGTTTGTTGTCTTCTGGACTCTAGTTGAACATCCAAGTTGGCGTGGTCTTTCATTGATTCTGTTTTGGTTATTATTTTATAGATTTATTGAGTATGCCCACAAGAAAATGAATCTTAGGTGTATATCGTGACATATATGCACTTTGATGAATTTACTTTAAACTTTGACTCAGAATGCAAGTACATCCCTTTAGGAAAGAGATGAGGAGGAACTTCTTTAACCAGAGGGTGGTGAATCCGTGGAATTCATTGCCAAAGATGGCTGTGATGGCCAAGTCTTTGGCTGTATTTAAAGAGGAGGTTGATGTCTTGTGGTCTATTATAAATAATGAGGGGTGTGGATAATAGAAGGTGTGATATTGTTCCCCATTGACAGTGGAATCAAGAGCCTGAAATGTAGACTGGAAGTGCAGGAGAAATAAAGGCTTCAGGTCAGTGTCCCTTCATCAGAACTAGTGCTGAGAATTCACTTGTTTCTCTTGGCATAGATATTGTGTTCAGTTCGGTCTCCATGTTTAAGGAAGGATGTGCGTGTATAGAAGACAGTGCAGGACAGATTCACCTGCAGATTCCTGGTATCGGACGGGACAGGCGGCCAACTCTTGCTCCAGCTTGATCTGTTCTTTGCCGAGTACCCACCCTGTCAGCAGATCCGCAGTCAGACAGGAGGTCAGTGTGGCATACAAAATTATTTTCCCATGGTAGGGGATTCTAGGACAAGAGGGCACAACTTCAGGATGGAAGGACGTCCTTTTAGAACTGAGATGAGGAGAAATTACTTTAGTCAGAGGATGCTAAATCTGTGGAATTTATTGCCATCAGCAGAACACTTATTTAAATAGTGCAAAAAGAGTGGGGAGAAAGTAGAGAGGTAGTGTTCAAGGGTTCATTGTCCATTCAGAAATCGGATGGAGGTCAAGGAGCCTTGGATCCCACACCACCAGGTTCAGGAACATTTATTACTCGTCAGCCATCAGGTTCCTAAACCAGCGTGGATAACACCACTTGCTTCACCATTGAACTGACTTTACAGCCTATGGGTGCACTTTCAAAGACACTACAGCTAATGTTCTCGATTATTATTTAATTTTTTTTTATTTTCATAGTTAGTCTTTTGCACTTTGGTTGTTTGTCAGTCTTTGTGTAGGTTTTTTTGATTCTATTGTATTCCTTTGCTATATTGCAAATGCCCGCAAGAAAATGTATTTTACTGTAGTATATGGTGACTTGCATGTGCTTTGATAATAAGTTTACTTTGAGCTTTGAACTTTGACTGATCTCCTTTACTGGTTCTCTGTCACTCTGCAGTTCGAGTTCCAGATGCTGTGCCCTTCTGCCCATCTTCATTCATTTCATCCCATCGAGTGCTAAGCATCTTCCCCCTGCCCCATTTCTCCACACCTCATTCCCAAACCCAAGACAAGCAATTCAATTGTACCACCCAGATACTTTGTCATTCCAAAGGTCAGTGCAGGAGATTTGTCCTTGCTGTGTCCTGATACACCAACACATGCGAAATGCTGGAGGAACTCAACAGGATCTGCGGAGGGATGTAAACAGTCAAAGTTTCAGGCTGAGACCCTTCATCAGGACTGGGAGTAAGATGTTGACTCTTCATTCCCCTCTGTAGTTTCCTGGCCTGCTGAGTTCCTCTGGTATTTTAATTGTGTTGCTCAAGATTTCTAGTGCCAGCAGAATCTCTTGTGGTTTGAAGATGCTGAGCACTTACTAGTGAGTGTTTGTTTATAAGCAGTCTGCTGAGGGTCTGCAAAAGCCCAGGAGATGGTAGAGTTCTCTGATTTCCCAAGAGGTTTAAACTTGTGCCAGAAATAAGTGCTTCTCTCAAGCAGGCCCTGTACTCGTTAATCACCACTTGGGAATCACCAATTAATCATTATCAGGAATGCCCATTAATTGTTTGTGGGTCTCCAGTAATCGGTCTTTAGGTGTAAATTCACTAATGTATGTGTTTGGAATGCTTTTGGCCATACGTACCTCATGTACCTCAATATAACTCTCGTACTTCTGACTTTTTGTTTGCAGGTTGTTCGCCAACCTGGAGGTTAGGTCACAAATGTTCCATTACTAGTGAAAGTGGCATCAATAGTGTGCAGTTGAGTGTTGTTTGTGCCAAGTGCTGGCGTTTATATTGGTCTGACTCGTTCTGATTGGTTGGCTGTTGCGCTGGCCGCTAGCCTCCGCTGGGCCTTGGCCAAACGAATAGCTGAGTGACCTCCACTGGCCTGTATCCCTGGTTACAGGTCGTTGCGGCCAGCATAACAGCCAACCAATCAGAACGAGTCAGACCAATGTAAACGCGAGCTCTTGGCATGGAGTCGCACACTGACGATGTCACCTCGGCTGTTGACGAAATGTTTGTGACCAAGCCTCCAGGCTCGGCAAACAAGCAGCCCACCCGAGCTACCAATCTCCTCTTTCGTTTCAGACTTCTGTCTTTATTTCAAGTCTTTTTCACTTATTTAAAAAAAAAGAGCCTTCCTCCAGTGATGAAATAAACATTGATTATGCCTTGTTGCTATAGAAATCACATTTTCATAGATCATAGAAGAGTCCAGCCCAGGAACAGGCCCTTCGGCCTACAGTGCCTGTGCCAAGCATGAAGCCAAATTAAAGTAATCCCAGCACATGTTCCAGGTGCCTTCATGCCCTCATTCCCTGCATATTCATGCACCTCTCTAAAATCCTCTTAAATGCCACTATTGGATCTGCTTCCACCAGTACTCTGGCAGTGCATTCCAGGCACCTGCCACTCTGTAAGAATACCTGCCCTGCACATCGCCTTTAAACTTTGCCCTTTCACCTTAAAAGCATGTCTTCTTGCGTTTGACATTTCTACCCTGCGTAACCCCTCAGCTGGATTATCCAACTGCCCTTTTAACAAAGGGGTTTCTTATCACTGACATGTTGTGAAATTTGTGGCAGTGCATGACATAAGACCATAAGACATGGGAGCAGAATCCAGCCATTCGGCCTATTGAGTATGCTGCACCATTCCAACATGGCTGATCCGTCAGCCCCCTCAACCCGATTCTCCTGCCTTCTCCCTGTAACCTTTGATGCCCTGACTAATCAAGAACCTATCAACATCCTACATTTAAAAAAAAATTACTCTTGAGTCTTAATAACAGAGGTAAAACCTTCTCCACCATTGAGCACATCTATATGAAACACTCACAGGAAAGCAGTATCCATCAAAAGGGACCTCCATGACCCAGGACCGTGCTTTTTTCCACTGCTGCCGTCAGGAAGGAGGTACAGGAGCCTCAGGACTCACACCAGCAGGTTCAAGAACAGTTGTTACCCCACAGCCATTAGGCTCTTGAAGCAAAGGTGATAACTTCACTCAGCTTCACTCACTCCATCATTGAAATGTTCCCACAACCGAAGGAGACTCACTTCCAAAGGCTCTTCATTGCATGTTCTCGATATTTGATACTTATTTATTTCTTATTATTACATTCTTTTTGTATTTGCTCAGTTTGTTGTCTTTTTGCATGCTGGTTGAACACCCAAGTTGGTTCAGTCTTTCATTAATTCTATTATGATTGTTATTTTATGATATGCCCACAGAAAAAATGACTCAAGGTTGTATATGGTGACATAGTCATAGTCATACTTTATTGATCCCGGGGGAAATTGGTTTTCGTTACAGTTGCACCATAAATAATTAAATAGTAATATGTAAATTATGCCAGGAAATAGGTCCAGGACCAGCCTATTGGCTCAGGGTGTCTGACCCTCCAAGGGAGGAGTTGTAAATTTTGATGGCCACAGGCAGGAATGACTTCCTATGACGCTCTGTGTTGCATCTCGGTGGAATGAGTCTCTGGCCGACATATATGTACTTTGATAATAAATTTACTTTGCACTTTAAATAAATAAACTGCAAAAAAATAAATGAACAGTGTATGGTAGGGGAATTAAGGGTTATGAGGAAAAGGCAGGTAGGTGGAGATGAGTTCACAGCCAGATCAGCCATCATCTTATTGAATGGCTTGACAGGCTTGATGGTCTACTCCTGCTCCTATTTCTTATGTGCAAATGAAGTCGTGTTTGTGGACTGTTCAGAAATTTGGCAGAGGGGAGAAATCTAGCTAAAACATTGAGTATGGGTCTTCAGGCTCCTGTGCCACCTCTATAATCGTAGTAATGATAAGAAGGCATGTCTTGAGTGGTGAATCGTAAACACAAAATACTCTGCAGATGCTGGGGTCAAAGCAACAGTCTCAAACACACTGGAGGAACTCAGTAGGCCGGGCAGCATCCATGGAAACGATCAGTCAACGTTTCGGACTGTAGGGGGAAGGGGCAGAGGCCCCATAAAGAAGGTGAGGGGAGGGTGGGAAGGAGAAGGCTGGTAGGTTCCAGGTGAAAAACCAGTAAGGGGAAAGATAAAGGGGTGGGGGAGGGGGAGCAGGGAGGTGATAGGCAGGAAAGGTGAAGAAGGAATAGGGGAAAACACAATGGGTAGTAGAAGGAGGTGGAACCATGAGGGAGGTAGTAGGCAGCTGGGGGAGGGGGCAGAGTGACAGGGATAGGGGAAGGGAGGGGGAGGGAATTACCGGAAGTTGGAGAATTCTATGTTCATACCAAGGGGCTGGAGACTACCTAGATGGTATATGAGGTGTTGCCCCTCCAACCTGAGTTTAGCCTCATCATGGCAGTAGAGGAGGCCATGTATGGACATACACGAATGGGAATGGGAAGCAGAGTTGAAGTGGGTGGCAACTGGGAGATCCTGTCTGTTGTGGCGGATGGAGCGGAGGTGCTCGACGAAGCGGTCCCCCAATCTGCGTCGGGTTTCACCGATGAAGGTCCTTAATGAGGCGGTGGCCTCTTGAGACGTCACTTTTTGATGATGTTCTCAGTTGTGGGGAAACCTCATCATTGAGGAATAATGTTTGTTTTGAAAATCTATTTAATATTGAGCTTAAATTCTTGATTTGACTGATCCTTCCCATTTGGTAATCTGCAGAAGAGTTTCAGCAGGGACTGTGGGGAAAGGACTACTTCCCCACTCTGCCACTGCAGTGTTCTCTGAGTAATTGCAGGCAATGTGGTAGACCCTGTCCGGTTAGTTTTATCGGCAATGAAGCAATTATCTCCTGGACCACACCCCGGGACATCAGGACAATCTCCGCACACTTGTCTCATGTCTCGTGCGGAAAGTGTAACGGACGTAACTTTTCAGCACGAAGACGCTGCGTCCTGGAATGGAGTGTACGAGCTGGTCGTTGGCCTCAGAAAGGAGGGAGGAGGGGGGCTGCTGAGGTTGAGTGCTTCAGGTTTCTGGGTATGAACATCGGTGACTTGCCCTGGTCCGAACATATTCCTGCCATGGCCAAAAAACTGCACCAACACCTCAACTTTCTCAGGTTAAAGAAATCTGGCATGACCACGTCGTCCCTTATCAATTAACACTGAAGCACCATAGATAAACCATCCTCTCTGGATATATAATGGCTTGGTATGGTAACTGCTCGGCACAAGAAACTGCAGAGAGTTGTAGACAGAGCTCAGCACATCACAGAAACCAGGGCCCACTCCACGGCCTGTCTGTACTTCTCGCTGCCTTAGTAAAGCAGCCAACATACTCAAAGACCCCACCCACCCGGGACATTCTCTCTTATCCCCCTCTCCCATCAGGCAGAAGATTCAAAAGGCTGAAAACATGTACCACTTGCTTCTCTCCCACTATTATCAGACTCTGAAACAGACCTCTTGTACAATAAGATGGACTCGTGACCGCACAATATACTTGGTTATGATCTTCCATTTTATCGTTTCCCTGCACTGCACTTTCTCTGTAGCTTTTGCACTTTATTCTGCATTGTTATTGTATTACCTTGTTCTACCTCAATACACTGTGTAAAGATTTGATTGGCATAAACAGTATTCACATCAAGTGTTTGACTGTGTCCTTGGTACTCGTGACTACGATAAACCAAAGAAAAACAAAAACATTCTATGTTTCTCTTCCCGTAGATGCGGTCTGATCTGCTGAGTGTTTCCAGCATTCCTGTTTTTTATTTTCAATTTCCAGCAGCTGCAGTTCTTTGACTTTTTTTGTATGATTCATTATGTTATTCCATTTCTGATTTGTCTCGTGTAGCTTCTGCCCACAAAACCCTGCGCAATCACGGTGTAGCCTGCTTCAGACCTATTTTGCAGAGCTCCAAATCGATTCAACTTCCTGCTTTTCAGAAACTTGCTTGAAAGGTTGTTTGTAGTCTTTGGAAGCAGCTTAGAATTTTATTTATTTTTTATTTATTGATTTTTATCTGGAGATGATGTTTCCTATGGTGGGAGAGTCTAAGATCAGCGGACGCAGCCTCAGAATAGAGGGGCGTCCTTTTAGAACGGAGATGAGGAGAAATTTCTTTAGCCAGAGAGTGGTAAATCATGGAATTTGTTTCCGCGGGTGTCTGCGGAGGCCAATTTTAAATGTGAAATGATCACCCATTTGATCAATTAACTTACTAACCCGTATGTCTTGGCAATGTGGGAGGAAATTGGAGCACCTGGAGGAAACCCACACATTCAGAAGAGGAAAGCGACAGGCTTGGAACCTATGTTACTCTCATCGTAATAGCATTACGCTAACTGCAATGCTAATGTTTTACCTCAGATGTTTTACCAAGTATTTCTTTCCCCCCTCAGATTAGTTCCCAAAGCACTTTGGATCCTTTAATTCATCTCAAACATGTTACATAAAGTCCTTGCATGTCTCAGAGATGTACTTAAATGATTTTTTTCCCCCCGTTAACCTTGGAAGCTGAGGGGTGACCTTTAAAGAGGTGTGTAAAATCCCGTAGGGAACAGGTAGGTTGCGGTGTTTTTCCCTGGATAGGGGAGTTAAAAGTTAGTGGGTATAGATTTAAAGTGAGAAGGGAAACATTTAAAAAGGATCTGAGGGGTATCTTTTTTCCACGCAGAGGATAGTGGGAATATGGAATACTGCCAGTGGAAGTGAGACCGGAAACAATTGCAGCATTTTAAAGGCATTTGGACAGATACTTAGCAAAGATTCTGAGGGTATATATTAAAATACTCTCGCAGATTTCTACAGATGGACTGTAGAGAGTATTCTGACTGGTAGCATCACTGCCTGGTACGGAGGGGCCACTGCACAGAATCATAAAGAGCTTCAGAGGTTGTAAACTCAGCCAGCCCCATCATGGGCTCTAGCCTCCTGGCCATCGAAGACATTTTCAAATGGTGGGGCCTCAGGAAGGCAGCACCCATCGCTCGTCATCACTAAGTGCTGTCTCATATGACGTGGGTGATCATTGTCTTTCCATGACATGATCGTTCCTGGAAAGTTTTTCCGACAGAAGTGGTTTTCCATTGCCACCTCCTGGGCAGTGTCTTTACAAGATGGGTGACCTCAGCCATTAACAATACTCTTCAGAGATTGTCTGCCTGGCGTCAGTGGTTGCACAACCAGGACTTGTGATGTGTACCAGCTGCTCGTACGACCATCCACCACTTGTTCCCGTGGCTTCACGTGACCCTGATCAGGGGGCTTAGCAGGTGCTACACCTTGCCCAAGGGTGATCTGCAAGCTACTGGAGGCAAAGAGTGCCTAACACATCTCCTTTGGAGGAGATGTATCTCCACCCTGCTATCCATCACTAAGGACTCTCAACCTTCAGGACATGCCCTCTTCTCATTACTACCGTCAGGGAGGAGATCCAGGAGCCTGAAGACCCACACTCAATGTTTTAGGAACAGCTCTCCCCCTCTGCCATCAGCTCCTAGAATCCAACTTTGCTCTCTTTTTGTACTTTTTAAAATTATTTATTGTAGCTTAAAGTAATTTTTAATATATTGCACTATACTGCTGCCACAAGATAAAGTTCACGACATGCCAAGTCAAGTTTATTATCATTTAACCATATAAGGACATGTACAGCATCGAACGAGACAATGTTTCTCTGGACCAGTGTGTAAAGCACAATAGTACACTTAACACACACATACAGTATAACACAATAACCTGGCAGGGTAAGAATTTAAAGCTACAAATGAATTGTGCATGGATAAGCAACACAAAGTGCATAAATTAGATCGTGTAGGGTACTGTACAAATTATCCGGTGACACTGCGAATGCAAGGCAGCAGTGAGTCCAGAAGCCTAATGGCCTGAGGGAAGAAGCTGTTTCTGATGTTGACCATCCTTGTCTTTATGCATCAGAGTCTCCTGTCTGACGGCAGAAAGTCAAAGAGGGTGCTGGATGGATGGGTGGGATCCTTGATAATACTGAAGGCCCTCCTGATAAATGTCCCCAAAGGATGTCCTCTCGGGACGATCGCAAACCTATGTAGGGACAGCAAACCTTATTCTGATGGGTCTGGGCCAAACGCAAGGAAATGGGATTAGTTCAGAGAGACGTCTTGGTCGGCACGGACAAGATAGGCCAAAGGGCCGGTCTCTGTGCTGAAAGGCTTTGTGACGCTGTCAGTCTGAGGCTGTCAGGCTGACACTGCTCAACAGTGCAGAAGGAATTGTACTCTGTATATAATGCAGCTAATTGAAATTCCTTGCAGACCACTCAACAAACGCAGCGCTTAAAGGTCCCTTGACTCTCACGACTTGTTTGGCAAAGTTGAACTTGTTTTGATGCCTCGCGTCAATACCCGGCAAGGCTTTTGTAGCTTGTTAATGAGACGCAGTGGAATTTTCACTGCATTTGGTGCACTGACATGTGATTGAAAGAGGGAGGGAGGACCATTGACGTGTGTGTGTGTGTGTGTACACGCGTGCGCGCGCACTACCAGGTACCTCATTGTCAGTCAGATATAGTCACTTATGTGTTTTAATTACAGTGCTTTTTGGGAGCATTGGAACAGCAGGGAGAGGAATGAAGAGGAGGTTAAAAAAAGCCTGGGAAAAAAAACCTGTTTCTATAAAATATTTAATGTGGACTTAAAAAGATATTTCCATTCATCAACCTGAATGTAAGACAAAACAAGACTAATAATCCTGTCAGTACTTTGGCCCGTATTCTCTTTTGAGAAAATGGCATTTGGCATGGAACCTGTTGCCAAAAGTATGACAAATTTTCCTTTCTCTCGGTATATTTTTAACTTGTTTATCGGTCGCCAAACTCGATTACTCTGCTCTTGCGAAGATGGCATTCTCAAAGGCCTCAGCGCTATGGAAGATGCACCGAGTCCCTGCTTCGGGAGTCAAGAAAGCACACAGCAGAAGTGGTCACGGAGTGTCTCACACAACTCCCAACAGGCAGAGAGGGGAAAACTTCAAAGTCTCCATACTGTGAAGAGATTTTGCAGTGGAGCGGTACCTTGGAGCTGCAAGGTGCTGGTACCTCTGGTTTTGTTTCCATTCTGCGTGTTTCAGCAGGCTGCACCATTTCAGAGGTCAATTAAGAATCAACCACATCACCAATTTCCATGTGGACCAGATCTGATCAGAAAGTCGATCTTCCTTTTCTGAAGATCCTGCTGAATCATCTGGGCTTTTACCACAATTTGTTGTTTTCCTGGACACTATGGAGACCAGCTTCTTTCTAAACTAAGAAAGGGGAAGATGAGGCACAGTTCTGCTCAAAAGGTGGGACGGGTCTTTGGTCTGCTTCCAGGGTTCCTGCTCTATCAACCCAGAACTGGCTGTCTTTCCATACATCTTGTAGACCCGGAACTGCATTCCAGTTTGTAGGAAATTGTACCCAATTGTGGAATTTATTTCTGATTCATAGCTATTAATAATGACTACACTAACGTTTATCAGCAGGCCTGCCAAAAGATAATACCTTTAAAAATGTAGTGTCCATCATTAAGGACCATCACAACCAAGGCTTTCATCATATTACTGCTATCACAGGAGCCTGAAGACACACAAGTGTTTTAAAAAAAGCTGTTTTCGGACCTGCTTCTTCTCCACCATCAGATTTCTGAACAGACAATGAATCAAAGATACGAGAAAGTCTGCAGATGCTGGAAATCCCACACAATTCACACACAGTGCTGGAGGAACTCAGCAGATGAGGCAGCGGCAATGGAGATGAACAAACGGTCGACCTTTTGGGCTGGGATCTTCCTTCAGGCCTGAGGAGGAAGGAGGACAATGCCAGAATTTAAAAAAAAAAGTGGAGGGAGTGGGGAGAGGAGGAAAAGGAGGCGAACTGGAAGGTGATAGGTGAAGCCAGGTGGGTGGGGAAGGTCAAAGGTTGAAGAAGGAATCTGATAGAGGAGTGGAGCATAGGCGAAAGGGAAGGAAGAGGGAACCCAGATAGGTAGGTCAAATTAAATCATATAGACTACCTCACTATTTTTGCTTATTTTTGCCCTTTTTTTGCACTGATTTATATGTATGTGTTTGTGTTTGTATATATGTAATAATTTTTTAATGTATTGCACTGTTCTGCTGCAAAACAACAAATTTCACAACGTGCTTGTGTGTCAGTGGTATTAAACCTGATTCTGATCCTGAGATTGAAAGCTGTGGAAACGTTCACTTCCCTGCCCTTGATCTCTGACTCGCAGAGATTCCCTGGCAATGTTCTTCCAGATTCTGGATCAGGTTGAAGGCAATATTTACTTTGTTCACAGTGTGTGAAGTGAACGGCTATGTGGAAACTGAGCATGCCTGTGGTCTTGTTATTTGTGACTCGGAACAGTGCTGGGTTTCAAAGCTTAGATTAGTAGTCGAACTGCCAAGCTGCACCATCTGTCGCTGCTTTGACAACATTGGAAAGCTAATGTTGAATCTATCTATCTGTCACCTAATGTCCATCATCTAGCCTAGGGGTCCGCGGACTCCAGGTTGGGAATCCCGATATAATGTTTATCTAAAATATATTTATATTCTATTTAGAGAGAGCGTGCTAACAGGCCACTCTGGCCCAGTGCGCCTGCACTGCCGATCATGCCCGTTAAGCTCCTAGTCTTTGGAACATGGCAGGAAACCGGACTATTCAGGGGAAACGCACGCAGTCAACAAAAGAGGGTCACAAACTCTTTACAGACTGCAGTGGAAATTGAACCTGGGTCGCGGGTGTTACAGTACAGCCCACGCAAAATGCCTCACATTTTTATGTGAGGCCATGCAAATTCCAAAGACCCCTCTGTCAACGTTCTCAGCCTTCATCCTCATAAATATTATATTTGCATTGCACCTTTCGCCAACAGTCCCCAAAGACTTGAATCTCCAATGAAAAAATTGAAATTTAGAGAAGCAAATTGAAGAATTAATAGTAGACACAATATAGAGGATGACTAATGTAAAAAAATTCTGATCTGTTGATCCAACATTGAGGAATTAATGGTAGACACAGTATGGGAGATAACTTTTATGCTCTTCTTTCAATCGCTGCCTGAGGGGATTTGCGTCAGTTTTGAAGATTAGATGGGCAGTTGGGTGCCATGGTAACGCAGCGGTTACTGCATCGTTTTACAGCACTAGTGATCACCAGTCGGAGTTTTGTATGTTCTTGTGACCGTGTAGGTTTCCTCCAAGTGCTCTGGTTTCCTCTCAAATTCCAAAGACGCATGGTTAGGGTTAGTGAGTTGTGGGCTTGCTGTATTGATGCTGGATGCGTAGCGACATTCGCCCAGCACAATCCTCGCTGATTTGATGCGATGCAAATGACACAATTCACTGGATGTTTCAATGTTTTGATATACATGTGACAAATAAAGCTGATCATTAACTATACATCATCGCCTTTCCAAGATGTTCTGCAGATGCTAGAAACCTGGAGCAACACATGCAAAGTGCTGGAGGAGCTCAGCAGGTCAGGCAACATCTACGGAAGGGAATAAACAGTCGATGTTTTGGGCCGAGACCTGATGAAGAGTCGCATCCCAAACTGCCGACTATTTATTCCTCTCCATAGATGCTGCCTGACCTGCTCAGTCCCTCCAGCATTTTGTGTGTGTGTTATTCATTTTCTATCATATCAAGCCGTTGTAGGATTTTGTGTCAACCCTTGTTCTGCTGAGCCCCAAAGAATACGGATCCTATTTTTTAAAATTACTTGTGATGGGTGGTTTGCATCAAGAGCACATTTTGCCTTGAACCTGAGCGTGAAACTGCCAGTCACCCGCAGAGCAGTTTGCAGTGAAATGTTTGTTCAGCAGCCCATTGTCTTGACTGGTTATATCATAACAACCATCACAGCTTTCATGTAGAAATCTGCAGGAAGTGATTGAGATGATGTAAGTAAAGGAAAAGGGTTGTAAAGTAAGTGTCTGCCTGTTATTAACTGCTAAATGTTGTGGTTTCCTGGTTTAAATGAGCTGGACTGTACAAGCCTGTTCATGAGAAATCCCTCTCTGAGTGATGTTTTTTTATTGACTCTGATGTGTCTCTGAAGCCTTCAGGAAATAAAAGACAGACTTGCAGATTCATGGACCTGCTTTTGACCTCATGACATACTAAAGGATATGCTTCCCTTGCAATTAGTACAGTGTAGATTCAGTGATTTGAATCCTAGGACAAGAGAGGGCAATTCTTTGAGATGGATTAAGATTGGCCCATGGTAATATAAGAGGTTCTGTAAATGCTGGAAATCGATCAGTTCAGGGCGCTCTTAGTACTGCGCTTGGTGTGTTAACCTTGGGTTTTTTTGTGCTTGATGGTCAAAGTGGGAATTGAACCTGCTGCTTTTTGGTCCAGAGGTTGGTGGGCTCCCACTTACATCATAGCTCATGAGGGGTACCATAAGATGAAGCCCTTGCACTTTTCCAGTGTAGTATTCCATTTAATGCCCCCAACTATCCCGACTCGCCTGTAGTCAGCCAACACCATAGTCAATGCACAGGGGCACGACGATACCGTAGTGGTTAGCACAACCCTTTGCAGTACCTGCATCACGGGCTCAATTCCTGATGTCTGTAAGAAGTTAGTATGTTCTTCCCGTGACCACGCAGGTTTCCTCTGGGTGCTTCAGGTTCCACCCACAGTTCAAAATCGTACGGGTTGGGAGGTTGAATGGTCGTTGTAAATTGTCCCGCGATTAGGCTCGGGTTGCTGGGTGCGTCTGAAAGGGTTGAAAGGGCCTATTCCATGCTGTATCTCAATAAAATAATGTTTCTCAATGTATGTAATATGAAACTGGTCCCAGCGATAGTTTCTGATTGCCCTGTGCTCGTCTGACAGGAAATGCACTCAACGGTAATTATCCAGGCAGAATTTCACTCGGCAGTATGGCCCTGCAGTTGAATTGGTCAAATCTTGGCCGGCATTGTCTAGGCACACCCAGCAGTGATGACGATTGGTGAAAGCAACTGAACTTGCGTCCCCACCTTCTGGGGAATACGGGTGGGAGGAAGTTGTCAGTGAAAATTAGGAGATATTAAATAAGGACAAAAGATTCAACGCAATGAATGGAGTTGGGCTCTGTACTGGGTTGTCGGATTATTTGACTCAAACTTAAAGTCTGGTGACTGGGCTGGTGCACAGCTTTCCCTTGGACTGTGTTGGTATGCCATCTTACTCAAGAAATGGAATGACAAACCTACCACTGGGGGAACTCAAAGGGTCGGGCAGCATCTGTGTGCGCAGTGGGGCGGGGGTGGGGAAGAATTGTTGATGTTTCAGGCTGGGGTCCTGCATCAGGACTGAGAGTGGAGACAGAAGGTGGCTGGTATAACAGAGAGGGGTTGGGTGAGACAGGCTGGTGCTAGTTAGCTAGCTATCTACTCTCTTTAATCTCACTCTTGATGTGTGGTCACCACCCGAAGTGCAGACAATTCCTCTCACCCCACAGATGATGCTGAATGTACTGGTTTCCTTCAGCATTTCAGATCTTGTCCCAGATTCTAGCATCTGCCGTCTTCTGTGCCTAGATCTTACTTGGGAGCTGGTGGATTTGTCCTTGAAGCAGCAATGTTGAGGAACTTATTTCGAAAATGAGCTTTCGTCCTTCACCATTGAACGCTTCTCCAAGGAGCACTGCCACGCGGAAGCAGCATCCATCATCGAGGACACCCATCATCCAGGCCAAACTCTCTTCTCGCCGCTGCCGTCAGGAAGGAGGTGCAGAAACCTTGGGTCCCACATCACCAGGTTCAGGAACAGTTATTAGCCTTCAACCAACAGGCTCCTTTTTTTTTTAAACAAAACTACAGAAGTTTGTTAAGACAAAAATGCACGCAATGCAAACATCAAATTTTTACAAGACAGTGAATAAATTCAAATTAAAATGATTATTACTGTCTATAAAACAGTCAAAGTAAATTTATTATCAGAGTGCATTTCTGTCACCACGTACTACCCTGAGATTCATTTTCTTGCAGGCATTTTCAGTAGAGCAAAGAAACCAAACAGAATCAATGAAAAGCTCAGGGGTAGTATGTGGTGATACCTACACAATTTGATTATAAATTTACTTTGAACTTTGAAGTGTGCCGCAGCCCTGTTGTAGGAAACTGAATGGCCTGATTCTAGGTGGTAATCCTAGCTATTGATAGCTGGACATTACTGACGTACGCAGTGCATATTTCTTACACCAACTGATTCCTTGGGACTAGATTGGTGTGTCCAATAATGAACTAGGTCATTGCTAAGGGGGAGGAAAAAGGCTCGGCGATAACGATGCAGTTCTAGGTGGGGCTGAGTGAACTCATAAGTTATCACCAGTTCCCATAAGATACTTGGTTCATTTTGGTATAATTAATAAAAATAAAACTTTTGGAATGAATTCAACATGTTTTCCTGTGTCTTGAACTTGACCATCACATCTACACGTTTTGTAAGCATCTCTTAAAAACCAGCCAGACTCAGTAGCTCCTTTATTAGGTCCACTTATACACCTGCTCATTAATGCAACTAGCTACTTAGCCAATCACGTGGCAGCAACTCAGTGCATAATACTAATAACTCATAAAAGCATGCAGACATGGTCAAGAGGTTCAGTTGCTGTTCAGACCAAACTTCAGGATGGGGAAGAAATGTGATCTAAATGACTTTGACCGTAGATTGATTGGTGGTGCCAGATGGGGTGGCCTGAGTATCTCAGAAACTGCTGATCTCCTGGAAATTTCATGCACCACGCTCTCTAGAGTTAACAGAGAGCGGTGTGGGGCGGGGGGGGGGCAAAACATCCAGTGAGTGGCAGTAGCGTGGGTGAAAACGCCTTGTTATTGAGAGAGAGGTCAGAGGAGAACGGCCAGACTGGTTCAAGCTGACAGGAAGGAAGCAGTAACTCAAATAACTGTGTTACAACAGTGGTGTGCTGAAGAGTATCTCTGAACACACATCACGTCGAACTTTGAAGTACATGGACCACAATAGCAGAAAACCACGTACCGCCTACACCTAATCTAGTGACCACTGAGTGTGTTTTCAAAGTTCAAAGTAAATTTGTATCAAAATGTGTCCATGTCACCATACACTACCTCGAGATTCATTTTCTTGCAAGTATTCACAGTACAACAAAGAAATACAATAGAACCAATGAAAAACTACATGCATAGATGGGCAAACAATGTGCAAAAGATGACAAACTGTAAATTGTGAAAATAAATAATACTGAGAACGTGAGTTGTAGAGTCCTCGAAAGTGAATTTATAGGTTGTGCAATCAGTTCAGTTTTGACTCGAGTGAAATTATCCATGCTGGTTCAAGAGCCTGACAGTTGAAGGGTAATTACTGTCCCTGAACCTGGTGCTGTGTGATCTAAGGCTTCTGCACCACCTCCCTGATGTGTGAAGAGAGCACGACCTGGATGGTGGGGGTCCTTGAAGATGGATGCTGCTTTCTTGTGGCAGCACTCCTTGTTGATACGCTCAATTGTGGGGAGGGCTGTATCCACCAGTTTTTGTAGACTTTTCCATTCTTGGGTGCTGGTGTTTCCAGACCAGGCCGTGATGCAGCCAGTCAGGATACTCTCCACTGTGTAACTACTAAAGTTTGTCAAAGTTTTAGATGACTTGAATCTGTGAAGACTTCTAAGAAAGTAGAGGCGCTACTTTGTAATGGCACTTACATGCTGGTCCTAGGACAATTACTCTAATATGTGCAGATATTTATTGATTTGAAAGATCTCTCATGGATCAATAGGGAAATGAGAAGACAATGTTTTCCATTTGGAGCTCAAACCTTTTGGAGAGCAGCAGGGCTTGTGGTAAAGTAGAATTTAACAGACAGTTCTCTCCATATTAGACATTGCCTTCTCTGAGGAGGAATGATATCAAAGTAAAGAGCAGGTTTGGAATGCATTTTCAGATAACTGCTATGAGCAGCCTGAGTTAATCTAAGGAGGTTTTTGACACACAAACAATGATTTTCAGTCTGCTCACCATATGTTTGAGCACTCTGCCTCGACTTCTGTTTCTGCAACACTTTGACCTCTTTCCCATCTTTGGTGTGAGAAAGACCAAAGACATAAGACATGGGAGCAAAATTAGGCAACTGAGCCCCATCAAGTCTGCACTTCTATTCCATCATGGTCAGTTTATTAACCCTCTCAACCCCTTCTCATTGTAACCTTCGATGCCCTTACTAATCAAGACCCTCTGCTTTAAGTGTGCCTATTGACTTGATCTCCACAGCAGTCTGTAGCAAAGAACTTCTCAGATTCATCACCCTCTGGCTAAAGAAACTCCTCGTCTCTCTTCTAAAGGTACGTCTTTCTATTCTGAGGTAGGCTTCAATCATCTTCTTCCCATCTTTGGTGTGTGTCTTTGGTACTGAGAAAGACCAAAGGCTCGTGACACCACCAGGCATAACTGGCTCCAAAAGTTTATATCTAGAAGATCAAGCTGCAAGTGATTTGGTTGTGACCACTTTACTCCCTCCTTCAGTGCCACAGAGCCATCTCCTGAACAGATTGATCTCACTTAGCAAAATGATGTCACTGATCTTAAGACTGTATCTTAGCCTTAACTCATTTTCCTTCTAAATTTACAGGTGGGGGAGGGAAACGGAAAGGAAGAAGCAAGAAGTGGAAAGAAATCCTTCGATTTCCTCAAATCAATCAATGTGAAGATCTCCGAAAAACTTTGGGTGAGTGGAACCAGCTAGCGCTGTTGCAAGGACTCACGATCAAGAACCGTTGCATTTTAGCTGCCGTAAGGGAGGGCAAATGTGATATTGGCATTGATTTGAGGAGGACTAGGATATAAAATCAAGGATGTAATGCTGAGGCTTTATAAGGTGTTAGTCAGACTGGCACTAGCAGTATTGAGCCCTTTATGTAAGAAAGAACGAGCTGCCATTGGAGAGGATCCAGAGGAGGTTCACAAGAATGATCCCAGGATTAATGTATGAGGAGAGTTTGATGGTTATGCTCATTAAAGTTTAAGTGAATGGGGTGGGGGGGATCTCATTGAAATCTATCAAATATTGAAAGGCCTAGATAGAGTGGATGTGAAGAAGATGTTTCCTATAGTGGGAGAGTCTAAGACCAGAGGGCACTGCCTCAGAATAGAAGGATATCTATTTAGAAGAGAGATGAGGATGAATTTCTTTAACCAGAGGGTAGTGAATCTGTGGAATTTATTGCACGGATGGCTGTGGAGGCCAAGTCATTGGGTATATTTAAAATGGAAGCTGATAGGTTCTTGATTAGTCAGGGTGTCAAAGGTTATGGGGAAAAGGCAGGAGAATGGGGTTGAGTGGGAAAATAAATCAGAGAAAGAGAGGGTGGGGGTGAGAGAGGGAAGATAACAAGTGTGTTACCTTGTGATGAGTTGAAGACAAAGGTGAGGATATGCATTTTGATTGGTGAGTAGATGATGGGACAGGTACTGGTAAGAAGGGCAGACCTGGTGCCCCAGTGATGGATGTGATGGAGCCCAGTGGAATTTTGAGCAGCTCTGAGCTTGCAAAGAGCTCATGCTGGCTGTTGTGTATTTAATATTTAAGTAATGTTTGAGTAATCTTGTGTGTGTGTATATATACATGTATATGTATGTGTATAACACTTTTTATTTTTATAGATTAGATTTAGCATTCTTGTTTGGTTAACTAATTAACTTACAGGTATTATATAAAAGTAAGTTGATTGCTATCTCATGATACATGTGCACCTCCCTTAAAGATGCACCTGCACTTTGGACTCCCATATATTCCTTTGAATTAATTTAATGTTTTGAAGTTACAAAACATAACACTGGCAGCTGGTGAAATGTTGAATTCAGAGATACACAGGTCAGGTCCTTGGCAGTTCGCTGGTTAACGCAGATGCTGGCCGTTCTGTAGAAATGAAGTTGAGCTGCATTGGGAAGACTCCAAAATTTGTTATTTACATAAACAAAATTTTCTGTCTATCTGTTGGTGACGTGGAATCGGTGGCACTTTGACCAAATCTGAAACTGAAATTATCCCCGTGTTTATGCCTGATGGCCTTCAAGTTCAGCAAGATGTCTTCTCGGGCGTCTAGATAAATGCAGTTACAGTAATTATGACGAAGAGGGAAAGCAAAGGCAGCATCTCCAATTCCAGATCCAGTGCAGGTTTCGTGTCTTTATTGTGGACGTCTATGTCACTCACATCTTGGACTCAGCTACAAACACACCACAGAACTGCACAAATCTGTCACAAGTCAGAAATGATGGACAACCAACCAATCAATGATGAGAAGTTTTAACATAGCGTCATGGAATTCTTGGTGGTCTGGATCACTGCTTTTCACTTGCACCCAAGTGTACTTGGGTTTTATCTTTTCACTCTGCCTTAATCGTGAAGCAGCTGAGCGGGCAACTAGGCTGCCATGTTGATGCAGCCAGTGGGGCTGCTGCCGCTCGGATTCAGCAAACTCAGGTGCAACGCTGACCTCCGGTGATCTCAACCTCTCCCTGTGACTGTGTGGATTTCCCCTGGGTGAGTAGTTTCCTCCCCCGTCACAAAGACATGCAGGTTGGTAGGTTGATGGACCTCGGTAAATTGCCCCTGCTCTGCGTGTAAGGGGTGGAATCTGGGTGGAGTTGATTCAGATTCATTCATTTATCACGTTTCCATCGAAACTTACCGCGAAATGTGTCATCCAGCATAACCTAAGGAGAGATGTGCCATTGGGTGCACTAAATCCATTTGAGTAGCAGAGGCTGAGGGGAGATCTGATAGAGGTTTATAAGATTATGAGAGGCAGAGATAGAGTAGACAGGGTAGAAATGTCCAATACAAAAAGGCATGCATTGAAGATGAGGGGGGTAGGTTCAGAGGGAATGTGAGGGGTAAGTTTTTTTACTCAGAGTCGTGAATGTCTAGAATGCGCTGCCTGGTGTGGTGGTAGAGGCAAATACATTAGGGGCTTTTAAGAGATGTTTGGATAGGCACACGTATGTAAAAAAGATGAAGAGATATGAACATTGTGTAGGTTGGAGGGATTAGTGTTTGGGCGTTTTTGATTTGCTTTTTAGCTGGACAAGTGTTAGGTGGTGCATTTTGGGAAGTTAAACTAGGTCAGGATGGTGAATGGCAGGACCCTGGGGGGAGTTGTTAAACGAAGAAACCCTGGGGTACAAGTCGAAACACATGAAAGAGGTAACGGTAGCAAAGAATGTATATGGCACGATAATGTGAAAGGGGGAAAAGTGAGTATTAGACGCATAGAAGGTGTCTCAATCAGTCAATAAATAAGTAACTAAATAACAAAACATAATTTTTTCAAAATTGAGGAACAATCTTGTTAATTTTTTTCTCATTATTTATTGAAAACAACTAATTTCACGACTTGCGTCAGAGACAGTAAACCCGAGGGTGATTGTGAACTGTGGGACAGGCCTAGTGGGGCTGAATGGGCAGTTTCCACTCATATTTCTCATGCTATTATCTATAGATCTCCTGAGAAGGTGGAGACCTTGTTGAACTTCATCCAGATGCCAGAATTTTGAGTCTCTGCTTGTCCCAAAGGATGTTATGGCATGTTTTCAAAATGTAATCACTGCTGCAGTGTGAGGAACAGAACAGCCTAGATATGCTCAGCAAACTCTGACAGACTCAGTGTCATAATGACAGAGTTTGAGTAAAACTGATCGATGAAGGGCAGCACCTTCCTGGGAGGATGATTCATAGCACGGGAGAAATAGGAGAGAAGGCCATTCAAAGTTCAAAGCTTAAAGTTCAATCTTATTATCAAATTATGTATATGTCACCATATACTACCCTGATTCATTTTCTTGTGGGCATTCACAGTAGATATAATGGAATCGATGAAAAACTATACACAAAAATGGACGAACAACCAATGTCCAAAATAAGACAAACTGTGCCAATACAAAAAAGTACAAATAATAATAAATTATATTGAGAACATAAGTTATGGAGTCCTTAGGTTGTGGAATCATTTCAGTAATGGGGTGAGTGAAGTTATCCACCCTGGTTCAGAAGCCTGATGGTTGAAGGATAATAACTGCTCCCGAATCTGGTGGTGAGAGACCTTGGGCTTCCTGTATCTCATGCAGGGGGTCCCACCCTTTGTTACGCCATGGACCAGACCATTAAGCAAGGGGTCCGTGGACCCCAGATTGGGAACCCCTGATCTCATGGCAGTAACAAGAGGAGAGCATTGGCCTGGATGATGGGGGTCCTTGACGATGGATGAAGCTTTCTTGTGAACAGGGCTCCTTTGCCTCCTTGAGTCCGTCCTACAATTCAACAAGACCATGACTGATCTTCTGACTCAACATAATCTCAGTGTTTTATCTTCTTACCTCTTTGATCCATCCTGCTCTTCTCTTCAGCATCACCTCATTTCCAATTGCCCCTGTACTCTGGACGTAGTGAAGAGTCAACTGCATTGGCAGGTCTGGAGTCACTCTTAGGCCAAACTAGGTAATAGAAAAGATAGATAGATAGGTAGATATACTTTATTAATTCCGAGGGAAATTTGGTTTCGTTACAGCCAAGAATGGAGCGTAAATATAGCAATACAAAAAAACGCCCAACAAAAAAAAAACAACAAAATGCAAACTATACCAGATGGAAAATAAGTCCAGGACCAGTCTATTTGGCTCAGGGTGTCTGACCCTCCACGGGAGGAGCTGCACATTCGATGGCCACAGGCAGGAACGACCTCCCGTGCCGCCAAGTGTTGTATCTCGGTGGAATGTGGCCGAAGTCCAACAGTAAGAAGTTCAATATCCAGTCTGCAAACACGTTCCTCAATCGTAATATACCCCAGATTGCACCATCCGTTGTTAACCAGAACAGTAAGCACTCAACTCCTTTACGTTTACTGCTCTCAGTGCACTTCCAGTCAGCCTGAACGGTATTACCCACCGAACTCCTCTTCTCCAAAAGTCTCTGTTGTCTCGACCCGGTCCTCTTTTCTTGGCTTTGTGATCCCCCTCTGCATCCTCTGTGTGTTTTCCTCCGGATTTCAGCAGGGGTGTCCGCTGCTCTGCTCGCTAAACCGGCTGGCATTTGCTGGTCTGTGGAATACACCATGCGACCTTGCTTCTGTCACACGTGTCGGGATGTAACCATTTCCAGCGCTAAAGAAAACCCAAATAAAACTCTCTCTACCAGCATGTTAGAGAGGGTGCAGCTTCGACGTGTTACCGTGAGAAAAAAAATACAAAAAATAACGTAAATTAAAAAGTAAGAAGAAGAAAGTAAGAATAGATCGGAACGGCTGCACCAGGCTGCATGCACGGCTGGCATATGCAAAGTTGAAATAGATCAGTACAGGAACAGGCCCTTTGGCCCAAAATGTTGAGCTGAACGAATTTAACTAGTAACTTATTAGCGATACAGGGTATAAGGGGCACCAGCACCCTCCCCCACCCTGAAAAATCGAATCAACTTTAACCTAATCACAGGACCATTTACAATGACCAATGAACCTACCCGGTTCGTCTTTGGATTGTAGGAGGAAACCAGAGCTCCTGGGGAAAACCCCATGCATTCCATGGGGAGGACGTACAGAGACTCCTTACAGAAGATGTCAGAATTTAACTTCGGAAGGCCTTGACCTGTAATAGCAACGTGCTAACCACTATGCTACTGTTAGCGCCCGAATGACTGATTAAGGAGGGAGGGAGGAGAAGATGGCGGCGCGATGCAGCAAGCGCAGCCGCTCCGAATTGGTTGTCGTATTGAAGTAGGATGCCGTGCACAATCCTGATTTGATAGAGACAGACATGAAGAAGCATGGAGGAACATCTGGAGTAACTTCTGAAATGCCCGCTTCCCTGCCGCTGCTACTGCACGATCGAGAATCTCCGGAGGGGAAGGCCCCAAATCCTCGGCCTTGCCTATTGGCTGTTGCCGGGGCCGGGGTCAAAGCGCTCGGCAGAGATGGTGCTCGGTGCATCGGGGTCGGGGAGCTGGTTGGAGGCTCAGAGTTTTCGGACGGACTCGGAGTCGGACTGTGGTCAGATGTTTCCGGGATGCTGCATCGGCAAGTTTGCGGCGCTGGAGGTTTACCGTCTGCATGAGATGACGGGACTTTCGAGAGACTCTGAGACTTTACCATGCCCATGGTCAGTTCTTATCAAATTATGATATTACTGTGCACTGTTGTAACTATATGTTATAATTATGTGGTTCTTGTCAGTTTTTCAGTCTTGGTTTGTCATGTGTTTCTGTGATATCATTCTGGAAAAACATTGTATCATTTCTCAATGCATGCATTACTAAATGACAATAAAAGAGGACTGCGTGTCCTCATAATCTAATCTAATCTAAACTAATCCCGTCAGCCTACCATTCTTTCTCTGCATTGTCACGTGCCTAACAAAATCCATCTTTAAGTGCTTCAGTAATGTTTGCCATCATCGCCTCACCTGGCAGCACATTCTTGGCAACCATCTCTCTCTCTATTTTAAAAAAAAAACAACTGCCTGGTGCATCTCCTTTGACTTCCCTCTTCTCACTCTAAGTGCAGGCTCTCCAAGATTGGATATACTACCCTGAGGGAAAAGGTACTGGCTATCTATTTATGCCTCTCAAATTTATAATCTCCTCTCCGGTCTTTCCTCAGCCTCTGCTCACTCCAGAGAAAGAAATCCAGGTTTGTCCAACCCCTACTTCTAGCACATACCCTCAGATCCGGGATTATCGTGGTAGACCTCTTCAGAGCCCTCTCGAAAGCCTCCGTATCCTCCCTACAATGGGACGACCGGAATTGAATGGGCAACACGGTAGCATAGTGGTTAGTGCAACGCTTTACGGTACCAGCGACCCGAGCTCAATTCCCGCCACTGTCTGTAAGGTGTTTGTTCTCCCTGTGACCGCATGGATTTCCTCCGGGTGCTCTGGTTTCCTCCCACAGTCCAAAGGCGTACCGGTTGGTGGGTTAATTGGTCATTGTAAATTGTCCTGTGATTAGGCAAGGGTTAAACTGGGGGATTGCTGGGCTGTGCGACTCAAAGAGCTGGAAGGACATACTCCACTCTGTATCCCAATAAATAAATAAAGTACTGCAGATGTGGCCTCACCAGAATTTTATAAACCTGCAGCATAATTTCCTCATCCTTGAACTCAGCTAATAACAGCAAACATGCCATATGCCACCTTTACCACCCGGTCTATCCTCTGTGGCCACTTTCAGAGAATTTTGGACTTGGACCACCAAGATTTCTCTGTGCTCCAAGGCTGATCAGTTGACACATAGTTAAAAGATCAACTGCATTGGTTGGTCTGGAGTCAGCTTTAGTGTAGTGGACTTTACGGTGCCAGTGATCTGGATTCCATTCCTGCCACTGTCCGTAAGGAATTTGGACATTCTCCCCATGATCATGCTGGGATTCCTTCGGGTGCTCCGGTTTCCTCCAAAAAATGTCCGGGTTTGTAGGTTAATTGGTCACTTGGGTGGTATGGGCTCATTCAGTTGGGGGGGCCTGTTACCGTGCTTTGTTCTCAATAAAACAAATTTCTTTAGGCCAAGCTAGGAAAGGATGATAGAACATTAGCAAATTAGATGTCACAAACACAAGCGATTCTGCAGATGCTGGAAATGCTGGGGGAATTCGGCAGGTCAGGCAACATCTGTGGAGAGGAATAAACAGTCGATGCTCCAGGCTGAGGCCCTTCATCAGGACTGGGAGGGGACGGGGAAGAAACCAGAATAAGAAGATTGGGGAGAGGGGAAGGAGTGCAAGCTGGAGGATGAAGTGAGAAATGGAGGTGATAGGTGGAAATAGTAAAGGGCTGAAGGAGGAAATAACCTGACAGAAGAGGAGAGTGGACCATGGAAGAAAGGTTTAAAAGAAATTAAATTGGGTGTTTATTTTCTAGCTATTCAATAGTCTCGTAATGAATATTACTGAGACTATCTACTTGTTAATTTACAAATTGATTTAATAATGAATTTAAACTCAGACAATTCTGTGGTGGGGGTAGAAAAAAGGCTGCTAATTAGGTAATTTTACCACTGCTTCACCTCCCCAGTAGATCGTTAGCTCATTTTTTTTTATTGAGACTCAGCACGGAGAAGGCTGTTCCAGCCCTTCGAGCCACGCCACCCAGCAATCCTCCGATTTAACCCTAGCCTAATCAGGGGACGATTTTCAGTGACCAATTCACCGACCAGCCGGTATGCCTTTGGACTGTGGGAGAAAACCAGAGCCATCACGGTGAGAACGTGCAAACACTTTATAGTCGGTGGCAAGCTGTTAACCATTTCATAATGATGGAATGATTAATGGTACAGGAAATATCATCCAGCAAATTATCATCTCCTGCTGAAGTGGAACAATGAAAGACAAATTTTGATTCATCAGGGAGTCGATGAGTAATGGGTGTGAATGCTCAGACTAGAACCCTTTAAGAGAGAGATTGTTGTTTTCAAGGAGGAATGTCGTAGTCATTGTGTTTATCTTGATACTGCGGTCTGCTCATCCCAGACAGCCGGCGGTACACTACACGCTGAACCAAGGGAAGAGGCAACACCAGTTTTAAAAAAAAACACTTTGAACTTCTCAACTCTGCAGGGGTACGCTATTTTTGGCCGGATGTTATTTCTCGAGGTCACTCCCATGGTATCAATGATGGGATGGAGCTGTTGTTTTGGAGCGCCTCCAATCAGTTTAACAGGGCAGGTCACCGAGACCGAGCTGGGAAAGGCAGAGGGGAACCTCTGAAGGACACTACCCAGTAACTTCATAGTTATCTTGTTAGTATTTCAAACACATGCTGACCCAAACTCCCTGGTGATTAGTTGCAGATTATCACGTTGTGTTCCGTTAGTTTTAACGTGGGTCTGTGGCCTTTGCTGTGACTGATGTCACCCACTAACCTCACACTACAGGTCAGATTCTATCTCACGATGCCTTTTGCAAAACAGCTATATATATATATGTATGTGTGTGTATGTGTATATGTGTGTGTGTGTATATGTGTGTGTGTGTATATTGTGTGTGTGTAAATGTGTGTGTGTGTGTATATGTGTGTGTGTATATGTGTGTGTGTGTATGTATGTATGTATGTATATATATATGTATGTATGTATATATGTGTGTATGTGTGTATATGTGTGTATGTATGTATATGTGTATGTATGTATGTATATGTGTATGTATATGTGTATGTATGTATATGTATGTATGTATGTATGTGTATGTATGTATATGTATGTATATGTATGTATGTATGTGTATATGTATGTATGTGTATATGTATGTATGAGTATATGTATGTATATGTATGTATGTATGTATATATGTATGTATGTATATGTATGTATGTATATGTATGTATGTATATGTATGTATGTATATGTATGTATGTATATACACGTGTATATATATATGTGTATATATATGTATGTATATATGTGTATGTGTGTGCGTGTGTATGTGTGTGTGTGCGTGTGTGTGTATATGTGTGCGTGTGTGTATATATGTATATATATGTGTGCGTATGTATGTGCGTGTGTGTGTGTGTATATATATTTATTTATTTATTGGGGGAGAGAAATAGAGAGAACGATATATTGGGAGAGAGAGAGAGATATTCGTTTGTTTAACGTCACTTCCAATATACAAGTGTAAAGGAGAATGAAATAATTGTTACTCCAGATCCGATGCAGCACAAAAAAAACACGGTAAGATAAAGAGCACAATAATAAAAATTAAATGGAATAAATATAAATATACTAGGTAGCTTGTATACATAGATTAATCATATGTACATAACGTGTTTCTAGGCACAGAAGTGTTTGTACATAAAGTGACTCTGACAGGAAATGATAAGGGGTTAGCGGGTGGAGGTGTTGATCAGCCTCACTGCTTGGGGAAAGTCACTGTCTTTGAGACCGGCAGCACTGGCGTGGGTGCTACGTAACCTCCTTCCTGATGGAAGTGGGACAAACAGTCAATAAGTAGATGGGCGAGTGGGATCCTTTGTGGGACGGCACGGGAGCGCAGTAGTTAACACAATGCTTCCCAGTACCAGCGCCTCAGGTTCAATTCCTGCCGTTAAGGAGTTTGCACATTCTGCCCGTGACCGTGTGGGCTTTCAGTGGGTGCTCTGGTTTCCCCCCTCAATCCAAAGACATACTAGTTGGTAGTTTAATTGGTCATTGTATATTGACCTGTGATTGGGCTAGGATTAAATCGGAGGGATTACTGGGCAGAGCAGCTCCAGGGCCGGTTTTGCACTGTACCTCAATAAGTAATTGCTATTCCTGCCCTTCTTTCAGCACTGTTCTGAATATAGTGCCCTTGATGCTTGATGGCGGGTAGGCTGGCGGTGGTGATTGGTTGGCAGTTTCTGAGTACCCGTTGTAGAGCCTTCCTGTCCACTGCAGTGTAGTTTCTGCCGCAAGCAGATTGTTCGGACGCTCAGTTCAGTCTTGGCTTCCTTTTTCAGTTCGGTTTCCCTATTGCCATCAACCAGAAATAAACATGACTTGGTTTCTTAAAGAATGAATGCAGACTTAGCTGGTAAACACGGAATGGAAATAATGAACCTTTTTCTGGAAAATAACGACTTTTAAAGATCAACTTTATTTCCCATATCCATTTACACATATTAGGAATTTGCTGTGGTGTGTTGATGTGACATGCAACGAAAAACAAGACTCAACAATTATAAGAATTATATAAAAATAAAGTTTGAGGTTAAAGTACAGATATGGAATAAAATGTGCATAAATGCATAAATACCAGCATGTATTTACAACGTAAACAGCATTATAAAAAGTAGTTTAAAATGTTTACAGTACAGTGACTGGGGTATTGGATTTGGGGGCTAACTGGAAAGGCTGATCAGATTAACTGCTCGAGAGGGTGGGGGACAATGGATTTTAAGATGGTTTGGAGTACAGTATTTGTTTTAATAGTCCTATGCTGCTTTCTGGAAGGGAGCTTTCGGAGAAGACAGTTTGCAGGGTCGGGTAATGTCTGTAATGAACTTTCGTGCCCACTTTATCCTGGACACGTGCAGGTTCTCCAGTGGTGGTAGACTGCAGCCAATAACCTGTTCTGCGGTCCTGATAGTTGGTTATTGTTTCTGTGTATTGTGAGAGGGTGTTGCGCCAAGCCAGACAGCAATGGCTGCTGTGAGGGTGCTCGCTATGGTGGCAGTGTAGAATTGTGTCAGTATGTTCAGAGGAAAATGGGCAAAATATGAATAAGCTCTTGCATTACCATAAGATACAGGAGCAAAATTGGGCGATTTGGTCCATCGAGTCTGCTCCACTATTTCATCATGACTGATCCATTTTTCCTGGTGGCCCCATTCTCTTCCCTTCTCTTTGTATCCCTTCATGCCCCGACTAATCAGGAATAGATCAGACTTTGCCTTAAGTATACCCAATGACTTGGCCTCCACAGTGGACTGTGACAATGAATTCCACAGATTCGCCACTCTCTGGCTGAAGAAATTCCTCCTCATCTCCGTTCTACAAGGGCATCCCTCTATTCTGAGTCTGTGTCCTCTGGTCTTAGACTCTCGCAGCATAGGAAACAACCTTTCCACATCCACTGTATGGAGACCTTTCACCATTCAATAGGTTTCAGTGACGTCACACCTCATTCTTTTGAATTCTAGTGAATACAGGCCCAGAGCCATCAAAAACTCTTCACATGACAAGCTGTTCAATCCTGGAATCATTTTCATGAATCTCCTTTGAACCCTCTCCAGTTTCAGCCCATCCTTTCTAAGATGGGGGGCTCAAAACTGCTCACAATTTTGAGCCCCTCATCTAAGAAAGGGTATGTTGTTTGTTCCCCTCCGCAGACGCTGGCTGCCCTGCCAGGTTCCTCCGGCATTTCGCGCGTGCACGTGTGTGTGTGTTGCTCTGGATTTCCAATCTCTGCAGAATCTCTCATGTCTATCACACGGAAGCAGCTGGCTCCTTTCTGCCAGCTGTTCTCCAGCACGTAGCTCGCACTGGGTTGGTCTGTGCTAGCCCAAGAGTATTCCGTAACTTTGCAGCCTGTGACTAGCTTTGTGCTGAATTGTGTAAGCACAACATCTGCCCGTCCATCTCAACAAATTCAATTGGAGCTAATCCAGCGCTGACAGACGTGAAAGGCAGAAAGATAAATGGAGCTGCATCACTAAGTTGGTGTCTTGGTGTCAGCAGAACTATTTCACCCACCCATGTTGTGGTGATGAGGGGACGGGGAGTGCTGAATAAGTTTTCCTTTTAGCACAGATTGAAAAAAATGACATTTATATGTCCCTGTAAGTGAAAATGATTCATAGCATGTTGCAACGTAGGAGGGGTGTCATGTTAGTGCTGGCTGCTTCACGGATCTTTTCAATTAGTTCCATTCTTCTGGTCTTTCCGCACAGTCCTGCAATTTGTGCTCTTCAAGACTTGATCCAGTTCCCTTAAGGCAATTACACAGTCATTGAAAGGTAGTTCATTCCAGGTTATCATACACTTATTGGCCACTTTATTAAGTACACCTGTACACCTCGTTAATCAGCCAATCGTGGCAGCAACTCAATGCATAAAAGCATGCAGACATGGTCAAGAGGTTCAGTTGTTATTCAGACCAAACATCAGAATGGGGAATAAATGTGATTGAAGTGACTTTGACCATGGAATGATTTTGGTGCCAGACAGGGTGGTTTGAGTTTTTAAGAATCTGCTGATCTCCTGGGATTTTCACAGACAACAATCTCTCAGGTTTTCTGAGAATGATGTGAAAAACAAAAAATGCCCTGTGAGTGAAAAATGCTTTTTTTTTAATGAGAGAGGTCAGAGGAGAATGGCCAAGCTGGTTCACTCTGACAGGAAGGTGACAGTAACTCAAATAACTACACGTTACAACAGTGGTGTGCAGAAGAGCATCTCTGAACGCTCAACACGTCAAACCTTGAAGTGCAAACGCTAGAGCAGGAGAGGACCATGAGCATATACTCAGTGGCCACTTTATTAGGTACGCCTGCTCGTTAATGCAAATTTCTAATCAGCCAATTGTGTGACAGCAACTCAATGCATAAAAGCATGCAGACATGGTCAAGAGGTTCAGTTGTTGGACAGGAGGTACCTAAAAAGTAGCCATTGAGTGTCTATGGTAATAAACCCGATTTTGACCTTTACACACACACAAACCCTTCCTGTGTGTAATGGTTGTTGTGGGATGGGAGAGAGTGGGGAGATTGCTGAGGTACCATTTTTTCATGTGTCATCATTGGTATGGAAAGGGACTGGATCCCACTGATGGATACTGTCTTCAAATCCTCATCAAGGGGTGACTAAACAGAAAACGCTCAAGCAAAACGACGGAAGCTAAAAATAAGAGTCAAGGTAGATAAAGAGAAACAACATCCAGTGGCAACAGTTAACTGGAGACAGAATGAAGGCAATTGGTTAAGAAGCCAGATGGACGATGACTTTTGCACAGTAGAATAAAAATTTTATGTATTGCACTGTACTGCTGTTTTTTAAAAAAAACAAATTTCATGACGTGAGTGTGAGTGATGATAGACCTGATTCCAATATGGGTCGCTATCGCGGACTGAGAGTGGAAAAGGGTCAGGGAGAGGGGAATCATGTTGGGGAAAAGGGGAGAGAGCGGGAAGCACCAGAGAGCCATTCTGTAATGGTGGCATCCGTTAGTCTCGCGAGACCATGGATCTGCGCCTGCAAGGTCTTGCTTCAGTCTGTGTTAGAGCAGCGTCTGTTGTGGCTGTAGAGGCCCACACGGGAGTGACAGTCTCGGCTGCAGTGACTGCACCTTGAAGGCGCTGTCCTCCAGTGCTGTCTTGGTGCTGTTTTTCCAACGAGGGCGCTTTTCTTCAGCAGCAAGCCTCAGCTTCTCTTCTCCTCTTTTTAGACCTCTGCGTAATTCCAGCCTCCAGTGAGAGCGATCGCTTGCGATGTCCTCCCACCTCTCGACGTTCATTTTCAGTGACTTCATGTCTCTCTTGCAAACGTCTTTGAAATGAAGATGGGCCGAATAATCAAACCAATTGCTTGGAATCAAATGACTTTTCCTGGTGTCTCAGGGCTGGGTGTGCCTGCACCCGTGCCACCCTCCCCTCCCCCCCCCCAGCACTCCTTCACTGCCACCTGTCTCACACCCCTCCCACAGCGTTTTGCCCTCACCATTCCTGACATCCTTCGCTCCCTCCAGATTAAAGGCTGATTTATACTTGTGCGTACTAGCTTACGCCGTAGCCTACGCAAGTGGGCTACGCCGTTGTGAGCATTTATACTTGTGCGTTGGTGTGTCTGCATTGCTCTGCAATTCACCGCCAAAACGCTAGTTGGCGGTGGGGTTTCTATGCCACTGTGTTGAGTTTCTTCCTGTTGAAACTCAACACAAAGAAACTCAAACTTCAAACAATGGCGACTGAAACTGACGGAGGGTGAATTTTCTGTGCTTGTCCGGCCACTGAGAGACATGGACGAGGAAATACATTTCAGATATTTTCAGATGTCGGCAGGTAGATTTGACGAATTAGTTCATCGTCTCCAACCATTTATTTCGCATCAGTGTACGCACAGTATACTCAGAGATTGGCAATTGCCATTCGAGTTTTAGCTTTAGGTGGAAGTCAACAGGCTGTAGCAGCTAGCTACAAACTGGCGTCAAGCACAGGGTTCTCCAGAATTGCGGAGGTCCGTAAAGCTTTATGGAAAGCATTACAGCCAGAGTTCCTTCCCTGCCCTTCAGTCGCCCAATGGAAAACTATTGCAGCGTAGGAGGAAATGTGATGCTACCAAGTGGACCAATCACAGTTGTTGTGGTCTGCGTCGCCGCAATGCATAATTACATTTTGGGAGAGGTGCGGGTGAGGCTACAGTGTAAGGTTCGGTGTAGAGTACAGTGTAGGGTACACGGCTACGGCATACATTTGACACACAAGTATAAATTGACCTTTACAAACTCGCTCTCTTCTTCACGTTGGCAATTACAGTACTGTGCAAAAGTCTTATATACCCAAGACTTTTGCGCAGTACTGTACTTATCCAAATTTCTCGTGAGTGTTGAAATCGAACTTGCACTCAGCAATTCCACTGGCAGCTCGTTCCACACAAGGAGATGTGGCCAGTGCAATGAGCTGAAGGGAGAAGTCAAATTTAAATTCCCTCAGAAGGCCGTTACAGCACAAAAGTAACCGCACAATTCCCATCTACAAGTGAGAGTATGCGGACCTAATGTGATTTGAGTGGCTGGGTAAAGAGAGATCCGTGGAGGTGCAACACACATAAAGATGGCCACACGTTTTAATTCCACGTCCCATTCCCATTCTGACATGTCTACCCACGGCCTCCTCTACTGTCAAGATGAAGCCACACTCAGGTTGGAGGAACAACACCTTATATTCCATCTGGGTAGCCTCCAACCCGGTGGCATGAACATTGACTTCTCTATCTTCCGTTAATGCCCCCCCTTCCCCTCGTACCCCATCCGTTATTTATTTATATACACACTTTCTTTTTCTCTCTCTTTTTTCTCCCTCTGTCCCTCTCACTATACCCCTTGCCCATCCTCTGGGCTTCCCCCCTCCACCTTTCTTTCTCCCTGGGCCTCCTGTCCTATGATCCTCTCATATCCCTTTTGCCAATCAACTGTCCAGCTCTTGGCTCCATCCCTCCCCCTCCTGTCTTCTCCCATCATTTTGGATCTCCCCCTCCCCCTCCCACTTTCAAATCTCTTACTAGCTCTTCTTTCAGTTAGTCTGACAAAGGGCCTCGGCCCGAAACGTCAACTGTACCTCTTCCTGGAGATGCTGCCTGGCCTGCTGCGTTCAGCAGCATTTTTTGTGTGTGTTGTTTGAAATTCCAGCATCTGCAGATTTCCTCGTGTTTCCGTGGAGGTGGTGGTGAAGAGCTTGTTTCTGTGCTGTACATCACTATGGCTGTGTGTTTCCTCTCCAGCTCTCTTAGCATCGAGTTTATTTTCGATGGCGTTTTTTTTTCTATGGTGGGATAAGCGTTCGGAGCACCCGCAGGAAACCCACCAGTTCACGGGGAGAGCATATAAACTCCTTTCAGGCAGGCATGGGAACTGAACCCAGATCGCTTGTACTGAAAAGCGTTGTGCTAACCACTATGCTGCCGTACTGCTCTACACCCATTAGGCTCCTAAACCAGTGTAGATAATTTCAGTCACCTCAACACTGAATTGATTTCATAATCTAATCTATCACTTTCCAGGACTCTACAATTCGTGTTCTTAGTATTATGTACTTATTATTTTTTTTATGTTTATACAGTTTTTGCACATTGGGCTGTGTGTAGTTTTTCACTGATTCTATTGTATTTCTTTGTTCTACTGTGAATGCCTGCAAGGAAGTGAATCTCTGGGTTGTATATGGTGACACGTACCTACTTTGATAATAAATTTACTTTGAATTTTAAACTTTGGGTTTTGCAGCTGCAACACTGCAGTCAATTCACTTAAAACTTTGCAAGGCCCATTTAAAAATGAAGCTGGCTGCAAACTTTTGAAGGTGTGCCGCTGTTTAAGAGAAATGGCATTTAACACAGTCCTCTGTTTTGTTTCTGCTGGGGTGGGGGGTGGTGGGAGAGGAAATAATTGTTAGGAATTTAAAGGGGAAAGGAGCTCGTAGGATCTGGTTTGTAGCTGCGGGGCCAGCCAGCAGTGCGGAAGCTCACCAATGTGCTTTTGAGCTCGGTGCAATGAAGCCACCGCAGGGGCTCGAGGAGGAAGGACTACAGTGCAGGTGTTCTTTTGCTACTGGAGAGGGAGGGGCCAGGTTGGGTGAGGAAGCTGCTCAATTATCCCGTCGCTGCGTGTAAGGAGTTGGTACGTTCTCTCCGTGACCGTGTGGGTTTCCCTCCACGGTCTAAACACGTACCAGTTGGTAGGATAATTGGTCGTTGTAAATTGTCCCGGGTAAAACAAGGGTTAAATTGGGGGTTTAAAAACGCAAACACGAGGAATTCTGCAGATGCTGGAAATTCAAGCAACACACATAAAAGTTGCTGGTGAACGCAGCAGGCCAAGCAGCATCTCGAGGAAGACGTACAGTCGACGTTTCGTGCCGAGACCCTTCGTCAGGACTAACTGAAAGAAGAGCTAGTAAGAGATTTGAAGGGAGGAGGGGGAGATCCGAAATGATAGGAGAAGACTTTGGCAAAAGGGATATGAGAGGATCATGCGACAGGAGGCTTCCCCCCTCCCTCTTTTCCTTCTCCCTGGGCCTCCTGTCCCATGATCCTCTCATGTCCCTTTTGCCAATCAACTGTCCAGCTCTTGGCTCCATCCCTCCCCCTCCTGTCTTCTACTATCATTTTGGATCTCCCCCTCCCCCTCCCACTTCCAAATCTCTTACTATCTCTTCTTTCAGTTAGTCCTGATGAAGGGTCTCGGCCCGAAATGTCGACTGTACCTCTTCCGAGAGATGCTGCCTGGCCTGTTAAATTGGGAGTTGCTGGACGGCAGGACTGGAAGGGCCTATAATAAAAATATTGTACCGGTAATCCGTCTCAGAGAGCCACAAGAGTGGCAGCAGAGATATTGATGTGCAGGAATGTAATTGAACAGTACAGACAGCATTAACTGTGAACGTAACAAATGAAAAGGGATTTCATAATTTATCCTTGTAAATACTTTCTATTATGAATAGAGTTTATTTTGATTTGAAAACAAAAGGTGTAATGAAAGCCACATCTCTCACCTTGTCACCAAACACTGCCCTGAAATCTAGCAGAGAAATGGATTCTGCCTTCTGCCTTCAGAATAGGGCAGCAATGGTGAGCACAATGCTTTACAGTACCGGAGACCCGGGTTCAATTCCCGCTGCTGCCTGTAAGGAGTTTGTATGCTCTCCCCATCAGTGTGTTTGTTTCCTCCCGCAGTCCAAAGATGTACTGGGTTAATTGGCCATTGCAAATTCTCCCATGATTAGGCTAGGGTTAAATCGGCAGTTTGCTGGGCTGTGTGGCTCAAAATGCCGGGAGGGCCTGTTTCACACTGTATCTCAACAAATAAATAAATGTGATTGTGTATTTAATATTTCAGTTATATTTGAGTAATCTTGTATATAGGTTGGTTAAGAATTCTTATTCATTTAAATAATCCATTACAGATTATGTGTATACATACGTCATGTGATGCAGGTTTAAAGTAAACACAAAGTTAGACCTGTATTCCCAGACTCCCTTGACTTCCTTAGAATTAATTTAATATTTTGAAGTTACAAGACATCGGATTTATCATCTTTTATTTGGAAGAAATGACCATGTTTTCAAAGGTACAGAGGCAGTGGACGTGAGTCTCAATCCTGTGATCCTGTGTGACATGATGGTTGAGGGGTAATAACTGTTCCTGAACCTGGTGGTGCGGGACCTGATGATTGAGGGATAATAACTGTTCCTGAACCTGGTGGTGTGGGACCTGATGGTTGTAGGGTAATAACCGTTCCTGAACCTGGTGGTGTGGGTCCTATGGTTGTAGGGTAATAACTGTTCCTGAAACTGGTGGTGCGGGACCTGATGATTGAGGGGTAATAACTGTTCCTGAACCTGGTGGTGTGGGTCCTGATGGTTGAGGGGTAATGACTGTTCCTGAACCTGGTGGTGTGGGACCTGATGATTGAGGGGTAATAACTGTTCCTGAACCTGGTGGTGTGGGACCTGATGGTTGAGGGGTAATGACTGTTCCTGAACCTGGTGGTGTGGGACCTGATGGTTGTAGGGTAATAACCGTTCCTGAACCTGGTGGTGTGGGTCCTGTTGGTTGAGGGGTAATAACCGTTCCTGAACCTGGTGGTGTGGGACCTGATGATTGAGGGGTAATAACTGTTCCTGAACCTGGTGGTGTGGGACCTGATGGTTGTAGGGTAATAACCGTTCCTGAACCTGGTGGTGTGGGACTTGATGGTTGAGGGGTAATGACTGTTCCTGAACCTGGTGGTGTGGGACCTGATGGTTGTAGGGTAATAACCGTTCCTGAACCTGGTGGTGTGGGTCCTGTTGGTTGAGGGGTAATAACCGTTCCTGAACCTGGCGGTGTGGGACCTGATGATTGAGGGGTAATAACTGTTCCTGAACCTGGTGGTGTGGGACCTGATGGTTGAGGGGTAATAACTGTTCCTGAACCTGGTGGTGTGGGACCTGATGGTTGAGGGGTAATAACTGTTCCTGAACCTGGTGGTGTGGGACCTGATGGTTGTAGGGTAATAACTGTTCCTGAACCTGGTGGTGTGGGACCTGATGGTTGTAGGGTAATAACCGTTCCTGAACCTGGTGGTGTGGGTCCTGATGGTTGTAGGGTAATAACTATTCCTGAACCTGGTGGTGTGGGACCTGATGGTTGTAGGGTCATAACTGTTCCTGAACCTGGTAGTGTGGGACCTGATGGTTGTAGGGTAATAACTGTTCCTGAACCTGGTGGTGTGGGACCTGATGGTTGAGGGGTATAACTGTTCCTGAACCTGGTAGTGTGGGACCTGATGGTTGTAGGGTAATAACTGTTCCTGAACCTGCTGGTGTGGGACCTGATGGTTGAGGGGTAATAACTGTTCCTGAACCTGGTGGTGTGGTACCTGATGATTGAGGGGTAATAACTGTTCCTGAACCTGGTGGTGTGGGACCTGTTGGTTGAGGGGTAATAACTGTTCCTGAACCTGGTGGTGTGGGACCTGATGATTGAGGGGTAATAACTGTTCCTGAACCTGGTGGTGTGGGACCTGATGGTTGAGGGGTAATAACTGTTCCTGAACCTGGTGGTGTGGGACCTGATGGTTGAGGGGTAATAACTGTTCCTGAACCTGGTGGTGTGGGACCTGATGGTTGAGGGGTAATAACTGTTCCTGAACCTGGTGGTGTGGGACCTGATGGTTGAGGGGTAATAACTGTTCCTGAACCTGGTGGTGTGGGACCTGATGGTTGTAGGGTAATAATTGTTCCTGAACCTGGTGGTGTGGGACCTGATGGTTGTAGGGTAATAACCGTTCCTGAACCTTGTGGTGTGGGACCTGATGGTTGAGGGGTAATGACTGTTCCTGAACCTGGTAGTGTGGGACCTGATGGTTGTAGGGTAATAACCGTTCCTGAACCTGGTGGTGTGGGTCCTGATGGTTGTAGGGTAATAACTGTTCCTGAACCTGGTGGTGTGGGTCCTGATGGTTGAGGGGTAATAAACTGTTCCTGAACCTGGTGGTGTGGGACCTGATGGTTGAGGGGTAGTAACTGCTCCTGAACCTGGTGGTGTGGGACCTGATGGTTGTAGAGTAATAACCGTTCCTGAACCTGGTGGTGTGGGACCTGATGGTTGTAGGGTAATAACTGTTCCTGAACCTGGTGGTGTGGGTCCTGATGGTTGAGGGGTAATAAACTGTTCCTGAACCTGGTGGTGTGGGACCTGATGGTTGAGGGGTAGTAACTGCTCCTGAACCTGGTGGTGTGGGACCTGATGGTTGTAGAGTAATAACCGTTCCTGAACCTGGTGGTGTGGGACCTGATGGTTGAGGGGTAATAACTGTTACTGAACTTGGTGGTGTGGGACCTGATGGTTGAGGGGTAATAACTGGTACTGAACCTGGTGGTGTGGGACCTAAGGCTTCTATACTTCAGCAAGATGAGAGCATAGCCTGGCTGGTGGAGATCCTTGATGCTACTTTCTTGTGGCAGTGCTCCCTGGAAATATGCTCAATGATAAGGTGGGCTTTGCCTGTGATGGACTGGACTGTTTCCACCATTTTTTTGTTGACTTTTCATTGACACAAGCAGGCCAGTTCAGGTGGAATTGACATTTACATCTTAATGAGGGGCCTTTTTTGGGTCAGTTTTCAGATGAATAGTAAGTGCTAACACTGTTAGCAATGCACAAAAGGAATGATAGGAATCAGTTGGTTTCCTTTGTGAAGTCTTCTGGGTAGGCCAGTGCACTGTTGTAATGAACTGATTTCAATGAACTGCATCTAAAACAAGTTTTTCACTGTTTAAAGTTCAAAGTCAGAATTAGGTTGTGATTCTGACTGTGAACTGGCATATGTTGTGAAATCTGTTGCTACGTGGCCTCAGTACATTGCAATACATAATGGCAAAAATTGTAAATATGTATATTTAAAAAGTTAAATTAGTAGTGCAAAAAGAGAGAAAAAAAGTGGTAAGGTGGTGTTCATGGATTCAGTGTCCATTCAGAAATCAGATGGCCGAGGGGAGGAAGCTGTTCCTGAATCGTTGAGAGTGTGCCTTCAGGCTCCTGTACCCCCTTGCTGATGGTAGCAATGAGAAGAGGGCATGTCGTGAGTGATGGGGTTTCATAATGCTGGATGCTGCCTTTTTGAGGCATTCCTCCTTGAACATGTAAATTTATTATCAAAGTACATATGTCATCATATACTGCCGTAAGATTCATTTTAGTTAGGTTAGATTAGATTATGAGGACATGCAGTCCTCTTTTATTGACATTTAGTAATGCATGCATTAAGGAATGATACAATGTTTCTCCAGAGTGATATCACAGAAAGACATGACAAACTGACTGAAAAACTGACAAAAACCACATATAGTTACAACAGTGCAAAGCAATACTGTAATTTGATAAGAACAGACCATGGCATGGTAAAAAGTCTCAAAGTCTCTCGAAAGTCCCATCATCTCACGCAGATGGTGAACCTCCAGCACCGCCAACTTGCCGATGCAGCATCCTGGAAGCATCCGACCACAGTCCGACTCCGAGTCCGTCTGAAAACTCTGAGCCTCCGACCAGCTCTCTAGCACCGAGCACCATCTCTGCCGAGCGCTTCGACTCCGGCCCTGGCAACAGGAAATAGGCAAAGCCAAGGATTTGGGGCCTTCGTCTCCGGAGATTCTCAATCGCACAGTAGCGGCGGCAGTGAAGCGGGCATTTCAGAAGTTTCTCCAGGTGCTCCTCCGTGCTTCTCACGGCTGTCTCCATCAAATCAGGATTGTGCACGGCCCCCTAGTTAACACATACAATATTATTTGGAACGGCAGCGCGCATCGCGCCGCCACCTTCTCCTCCCTCCTCCTTGTCATATTATTATGTGACAATAATAAGCTAATTTACCAAAAAGAAGATCAAGTTTAGACCATATTTAATTCACTGGTGTAGTGAAAAGTGAGTTGGGCGTGATGGTCACCACATTGTCAATGCGGATGTTGCTTCAGTTCAAATGTAACAAACACAAAATGCTGGAGGAACTCAGCAAGTCAGGCAGCATCTATAGAGAGGAATAAGTTGTCAATGTTTCGGGCTGAGAGCCTTTATCAGGACTGGAAAGGAAGGAGGCAGAATAAGGAGGTGTGGGGGAGGGGAAGGAGTATATGCTGGCAGGTGGTATGTGAAACCAGGTGAGGGGTAAGCTCGGTAGGACAAAGTAAGAAGCTAGGAAGATGATAGGTGGAAGAGGTAAAGAACTAAAGAAGAAGGAATCTAATAGGAGAGGACAGTGGACCATGGGAGAAGGGGCACCAGAGGGAGGTGATAGGCAGGTGACGAGAAGAGAAGTGGTAAGAGGGGAGGCAGAATGGGGAATGGAGACAGGAGACTGCAAGAGAACTTACTGGAAGATAGGGAAATTCATGTTCATGCAATCAGGTTAGATGCTACTGAGACAGAATATGAGGTGTCGTTGTTCAAACCTGTAATTGACCCCATCGCTGCAGTAGAAATTGCCATGGACCAACATGTCGGAATGGGAAATGAAATTAAAATGGGTGGCTGCTGGGAAAGCCCGTCTTTTGTGGTGGATAGAGTGAAGGTGCTGAATGAATGTTTAAAAGTTCAAATGTATATCATAGAATATAGAACAGCACAGGAACAGGCCCTTCAACCCACAGTGTTTGTGCCAGCCTGCATCATCACCTTCAGTCACGGGGTGAAACATTTATAACGTAGAACAGTACAGCACAGGAACAGGCTTGTCAGCCCAAAGTTGTTCCAAACTAATTACGCTAGTAAATCCTAACGTCTTCTGTCTGCACATGGTTCGGTTCGGTTCGGTTCCCTCCATTGTCAGATTTGTTGGACAGGTATTTGTCAGGAAAGTATTTGGATAGCAACAGCAAAATAAAAGAGAAAGCTTTTTTTTAAAAAAAAAACATGAATTGGATAGACTGCAAGGGATGGGAGCAGAATTAGGCCATTCAGCCCATTGAGTCTGCTTCGCCATTCGATTATGGTCGATTTATTATCCCTCTCAACCCCATTCTTCTGCCTTCTCCCTGTACCCTTTGACACCCTTACTAATCAAGAATCTATCGACATGCGCTTTAAATACACCCAATAACTTGGCCTGCATAGCAGTCTGTGGCGAAGAGTTCCACAGATTCACGAACCTCTAGCTGAAGAAATTCCTCCTCATCTCTGTTCTAAAGATGTGTCCTTCTATTCTGATTCCAAGGCCGTGTCCTCTAGACCTGGGGTCCCCAACCTTGTTTGCACTGTGGACTGGTTTCATATTGACAATATTCTTGCAGACCGGCCGACCCAGGGTGGGGTAGGGTTGCCAACGGACAAGAATAGAGCCAAATACGTTGTTTACAGAGAGACTACAATGACCATGAAGCCTTGCGCGGGCACCAGTGCACATGCGTGCTTTGCGTATGCGTTTACATGCCGATGTTTTCTACAAATCGTTTTTGGTGATTCTGTTGCGGGGGGGGTGGGGGGATGTTAATCACGACCGGAATATAGGTGATAAGTGGCTAATACACTTAATTTCGTTTCTAAAAGGGTTTATCTAACGAATTTGATATTAAACACACAGCGCATATTTTCCTTACATGAATATAGCGATAAGTCAATTATCAGGGAAGGACAGGGGAGCTTGAAGTAAGTGTTGAACAAACTTCCAGTAGATGAGGTAGAGGCAGGTTCGATATTATTTAAAGAAAAATTGGATAGGTATATGGACAGGAAAGGAATGGAGGCTTATGGGCTGAGTGCAGGTTGGTGGGACTAGGTGAGAGTAGCGTTTGGCACGGACTAGAAGGGCAGAGGTGGCCTGTTTCCGTGCTGTAATTGTTATATGGTTATATAAGTAAGTCAATAGCATCATAACATTTGAAGTAACGTTTGGATATTAAACACACAGCACACATTTTCCCCATATGAACATATAAAATCATTGCAACACACCAATATCACTGAATCAGTGGGAGGCCTGGGCTGAATGCTTGTTTCCTTGCAACAAGATGGTCCCATCGAGGGGTGATGGGAGACAGCGATACTTGAACGGGGTTCCTTATGTCCAGTCCATTACGCAATTTGGCTTTCGTTCCATTCATCGCAGAGATATGTTGGAAATGGAAGCAATGTTTTCAGTGCTTTCGTGGCTATCGCAGGATATTTAGCCTTGACTTTGAGATGCAGGATGCCGGCAGCGATGTTATGTCAAACATACTTTTCAGCCCGCCGTCATTTGTAAGCTCGAGGAGTTGATCTTCTTACCGCACTGACATGGATGACGCGCGGGTAATGACCTCGCATGCGTAATGACTCAACAGTGGGCATGATAAGCAATGAGGAAAGGTGCAGCTGACTCCTATCGCCAAATCATATCGTTTCCTCGCGGCCCGGTAGCGCATGCTTTGCGGCACGGTACCAGTCCGCAGCCCGGTGGTGGGGGACCGCTGCTGTAGACCCTCCCACTTTTGAAAGCATCCTCTCCACATGCACTTTTGGCCTTTTAATATTCAATAGGTTTCAATGAGATTTCTCCACCCCTTCCAACAAGGACAACCCCAGAGCCACCAAATGCACCTCACATGTTAACCTTTTCCTTCCCAGAATTATTTTCATGGGCTTCCTCTTGTACAAGCACAGCCCACGGGTGTGTGTGCAAGTCTGCAATTCTGGTTGGGATTTAAGCTACTGAGAATTTACTTTGCATTGCAATACAAGTTTAGACCCGTTGTGCATGTATTATGTGTTATTATCTGTGTTCACACAGCAATGCATAGCCCACAATGTATGGGATTTTGTCAATGTGCAAGAAGTTCTATTGAAGACTGCGAATGAATTTGAGCATTGTTTTCATTGAGCTAGCTCTGCACCATGAGCTCAGAATGTAAAGGTCTTTGGTGATATTGGTCCAATTTCCTTTGTTCTAAATCCTGATTTTGCAAAGATTGGTTTTGGAGGAGGGAAATATTTATTTAGTAACCGTCCAAGATCAAATCCTGCTGCTCGGGGTCAAGTCTCCATTACTTGGCAGTGAGAAATGAGAAAGCATATTTTTCCATGGACTGTTGTGAAATAAAACGTTGGTTCACTGCTGGTGTGTTTTACCGAGTCTCGAATTGCACTCACGCATTTGTTCCATTCCTCAATCAGTTTCTCCCCATCCAGCTGAATATTTTTCTAGACTTCTTTTAAGCCATTTGCTTCAAAAGAACCTTTGTGCAGTGCTCCCTGACATTTATATTGTTTCAATCTGGTAATGTGGAAATTTATCAGCATCCAAGGTTAAGTGTCTGCACACCCACCAACTTTTCTACAATTCTACAAAATCTTAAGCAACACACACAAAATTCTGGAAGAACTCAGAAAGGCAGGCAGCATCTATGGAAATCAATAAACAGTCGATGTTTTGGGCCAAAACTCTTCTCCAGGACTGGAAAGGGAGTGGGAAGACACCAGAATAAAAAGGTTGCTGAAGGTTAATATTTGCTATACTGTATTGCATCACCAAACTTTACCCCAACACTCTTGACCTCACAAACTGACCTTGTCTTGGCCTTGCCCTGTAACTATAACACTATATAGTTCAATATTTTGCTTTTCCCTTGTATGACCTTGATGAACCGATGGGATACAATGATCTACATTCAAAGCAAAGTTTTTCACTGGACCTCAGTGAATGTGACAACATGAGACCAATTTACTAATTTGCTCAACATCTCTGTTTTCAAAATCTGGCAATTAACATTCCCCATCATAATCAATCCTGTGGGATTGACGATAACTTGTTTTTTCACTGGTCTTGTGACCAATAAGGCCAGTGTGGGAACTGCAGACTCTATTGGCTTGGCCGAAGAAGTAACGTCTGCGGTGACGCACTCCTTTCACTGTTGATGTAGGGATTCAGTGTGCTTGGCCTTGAGCTTCTCAAAACCGTCCCAAGTGCTGCTGTCCAGGAGTAGGCGGAGATGCAGCAATTCTTCAAGGAAAATTTGAGTCCTATGTTGAATGTTTTTCTTTGTCCATATGGTAATCTCTTCCTACCAAGCAGCAATGCTCAGAATGAACAATATATGTATCAGACATGCAAATGATGCAGCTTGCCCAATATGACTCATTAGGTGCAAGTGAGGCCTCAATGTTTATTGGTTTGGGAGAAATACTTACTGCCTGTTACGCCGCTGGCATGTAGGACAGCAATGAAGGTCGTCCATCTCTACTGGTGTTCCTTCATCATGTCAGTAGTTTCCTCTCGGTTGTTGCTACTGTCAGTCATGCAAGTCCTGAGTGGGGACTCAGGAATACCTTGCACTCAGATGTAGAAAGATTCTTCATTGCTGTTTCCATAACAATTTTATTTTACCAGTCAGGCTTGTTAACCATGAGCTGAACCCCCACGAACCTGGAGGACCAGTTGACCACGTTGAATCTGGCCTCTACCCTTTGACCTGTTTGGCATGGGTGACCAAACCAAGGGCCAAAGCATAAAGCCCTGACTGGGTCATTGAGGCACGCAAACCTTCAAACCCTAAGACAAGGTTTTGGTCTTCTTATGGACGGGGAGGAAATACAAGTAATGATCTAATTATGCTTCTTTGGAAGTTTTATGACAGTGAACTGTCAACACTAATTTTACTTCTGCAGTACTTATTTAACTGTATAATATATACATAAAATACACATCCACATGCACTATAATCCACATTTTCCCTATCTTCATACCTCAGGGATCTGTTCTGGGACCCCTACTCTTGGTGATTTTTATAAATGACCTGGATAAGGAAGTGGAGGGATGGGTTAGTAAATTTGCTGATGACACAAAGGTTGGGGGTGTTGTGGATAGTGTGGAGGGCTGTCGGAGGTTACAACAGGACATTGATAGGATGCAAAACTGGGCTGAGAAGTGGCAGATGGAGTTCAACCCAGATAAGTGTGAGATGATTCATTTTGGTAGGTCAAATATGATGGCAGAATATAGTATTAATGGTAAGACTCTTGGCAGTGTGGAAGATCAGAGGGATCTTGGGGTCCAAGTCGATAGAACACTCAAAGCTGCTGCGCAGGTTGACTCTGTGGTTAAGAATGCATACGGTGTATTCGCCTTCATCAACCGTGGGATTGAGTTTAAGAGCCGAGAGGTAATGTTGCAGCTATATAAGACCCTGGTCAGACCCCACTTGGAGTACTGTGCTTGATTGTGGTCGCCTCACTATAGGAAGGACGTGGAAACCATAGAAAGGATGCAGAAGAGACTTACAAGGATGTTGCCTGAATTGGGGAGCATGCCTTATGAGAATAGGCTGAGTGAACTCGGCCTTTTCTCCTTGGAGCGACGGAGGATAAGAGGTGACCTGATAGAGGTGTATACGATGATGAGAGGCATTGATCGTGTGGATAGTCAGAGGCTTTTTCCCAGGGCTGAAATGGCTAGAACGAGAGGGCATAGTGAAGTAGGTACAGAGGAGAAGTCAGGAGCAAGTTTTTTACACAGAGAGTGGGGAGTGCGTGGAATGGGCTGCTGGCGGCGGTGGTGGAGGTGGAAGCAGTAAGGTCTTTTATGAGACTCCTGGATAGGTTCATGGACCTTAGAAAAATAGAGGGCTATGGGTAAGCCTAGGTAATTTCTAAGGTAAGGACACGTTCGGCACAGCTTTGTGGGCCAAATGGCCTGTATTGTGCTGTAGGTTTTCTATGTTTCTATGATGCATTGCAATGCACTGCTGCCTCAAAGACAACAAATTTCCCAACATTATGCCGGTGATATTAAACCTGATTCTGATTCTGAGAAACAGATTCACTGGAGAGATACAGAAGTTGGTGGGTATAAAGGTCTTTATTTACCACATCAGCCTTTCTCCTGGAGAGCCCGTCCAAACTCAAAATACATCACATTTTATTTACAAGACAAAATCTACAGATGCTGGAAATCCAAGTAACACACACACACAGCCAAGATGCTGGAGATACTCAGCAGGCCAGGCCTTTCTGCCAAAGGGTCTCAGCCTGAAACATCGACTGTACTCTTTTGTCTGGCCCGCTGAGTTCCTCCAGCATTTTGTGTGTGTGTGATGCTCACATTTTATTTATCTATTTTTTATTTATACAGCACAAAATTGGCCTTTCCGGCCCTTTGAGCCTCACCACCCAGCAATCCTGTGATCTAATCTGAGCCGTATCATGGGACAATTTACAATGCCCAATTAACCTACCAAGCGGTACATCTTTGGGATGTGGGAGGAAACTGGAGCACCCAGAGGAAACCTACAGCGTCTCAGGGAAAAGGCACAAACTTCTTACTGGCATCGGTGGGAATTGAACCTGGGTCGCCTGTCCTGTAAAGCGTTGTGCTAACCACTTTGTCACCATGCACCCCAGTTTTATACTCAATAGGTCCTGTATTAGGGATGAATCATTGACCAGACTGAAAGAATACAAGGGGAGATGCACAGCCTTTTACAAAATGTTCAACCCTCCCAGTGAGCTCCCTCTGTGGCTTTAAGTTGGGTTCTGTTGCCAATGCCTTCTGTGAAGCTCTAGGAGGTGAAGGAGGCAGTTTAACAGCGTCATTGTAGCCCAATACCCTTGTGATAGAGCGGGGAAACAAATGTGCTCACAGGGTAAATCTTGTTAATATCCAATTTTTTTTGTTCCTCCTTTTTTATACTTAACATGCGCAGAGAACAGGAGGGCCTGTGAGGGGCAGTTGCATTGATTTTCTGATTGTCCTGCACATAAGCTGCAGTTAAGTCTCCCAGCAGCGCGCAGTTCAGCAGCCAGCAGCTGCCAGGAAAACATTCTTGAGTCTTTTTAATTGACATCATTTATTTCCTGCCCAAGGAGCAGTGCAGCTGTGGGGCGTGATCTGCTCCATTTGACGCAGGCTCATGATGTGATTGGGAGCGCTGATAAGTTGGTGCGCTGAATTCCATTAGCAGCACCTCAATAACATTCCACTGGGGGAAGTGCCAAGTTACTACTTTGATTCTAGAGTGCAGAGATGGTGCCCGTCCATACCCACCAGCTCCAGAAACACAGCCCTCCCCATCAATAACAGTACCAAGGACATCCTTGCTTTCTAGGAAAGTTGAGGAGGTTCGTCTTCTCACCAAATGCTCTCAATAAACTTTTACAGATGTTCAGTATGATGCAAGGGTCTGAGGCGCGGTCTCCCATCCACTACATAATGTACTGGTTGGGCACAGGAGTACATTCAGCCAGAGACTCATTCCACCGAGATGCAGCACTGAGTGTCATAGGAAGTCATTCCTGCCTGTGGCCATCAAACTTTACAACTCCTCCCTTGGAGGGTCAGACACCCTGAGCCAACAGGCTGGTCCTGGACTTATTTCCATCTGGCATAATTTACATGTTATTATTTAATTATTTGTGGTTTTATATTGCTATATTTATACTCTGTTCTTGGTCGGTGCAACTGCAATGAAACCCAGTTTCCCTCGGGATCAATAAAGTATGTCTATTTATCTATATATGGCTCGGGTTCCATCAGACCTTTTTGCACAGGTCAGAATTTAGAAACATAGAAAACCTACAGCACAATACAGGCCCTTCGGCCCACAATGCTGTACCAAGCATGTACTTACTTTCGAAATTACCTCGGGTAACCCATAGCCCTCTATTTTTCAAAGCTCCATGCACCTATCCAGGATTCTCTTAAAAGACCCTATTGAGTCCACCTCCACCACCGTCGCCAGCAGGCCATTCCATGCACTCATCACTCTCTACGTTTTAAAAAAAACACTTATCCCTGACATGTCCTCTGTACCTACTTTTAAGCATCTTAAAACTGTGCCCTCTCGTGTTACCCATTTCAGCCAGGGGATAAAGCCCCTGACTATCCACAAGATCAATGCCTCTCATCATCTTATACACCTCTATCAGGTCACCTCTCATCCTCCGTCACTCCAAGGAGAAAAGGCCAAGTTCACTCAAACTATTCTCATAAGGCATGTTCCCCAATCCAGGCAATATAAATCTCTTCTGCACCCTTACTGTGGTTTCCATATCCTTCTTGTAGTGAGGTGACCAGAACTGAGCACAGTACTCCAAGTGGGGTCTGACGGGGGGTCTTATATAGCTGTAACATTACTTCTCGGCTCTTGAACTCAATCCCACGGTTGATGAAGGCGAATACACCGTATGCTTTCTTAACCACAGAGTCAACCTGCGCAGCAGCTTTGAGTGTCCAATGGACTCGGACCCCAAGATCCCTCTGATCCTCCACACTGCCAAGAGTCTTACCATTAATGCTATATTCTGCCATCATATTTGACCTACCAGAATGAACCACCTCACACTTATCTGGGTTGAACTCCATCTGCCACTTCTCAGCCCAGTTTTGCATCTTATCAATGTCCCGCTGTAACCTCTGACAGCCCTCCACACTATCCACAACACCTCTAACCTTTGTGTCATCAGCAAACTTACTAACCCATCCCTCCACTTCCTCATCCAGGTCATTTTATAAAAATCACGAAGAGAAGGGGTCCCAGAGCAGATCCCTGAGGCACACCACTGGTTGCCAAGCTCCATACAGAATATGACTCGTCTACAACCACTCTTTGCCTTCTGTATGCAAGCCAGTTCTGGATCCACAAAGCAATGTCCCCTTGGATCCCATGCCTCCTTACTTTCTCAGTAAGCCTTGCATGGGATATCTTATCAAATGCCTTGCTGAAATCCATATACACTACATCTACGGCTCTACCTTCATCAATGTGTTTAGTCACATCCTCAAAAAATTCAATCAGGCTCATAAGACGTGACCTGCCTTTGACAAAGCAATGCTGACTATTCCTAATCATATTATGCCTCTCCAAATGTTCATAAATCCTGCCTCTCAGGATCTTCTCCATCAACTTACCAACCACTGAAGTGAGACTTACTGGTCTATAATTTCCTGGGCTATCTCTACAAGGGAACAACATCTGCAACCCTCCAATCCTCTGGAACCTCTCCCGTCCCCATTGATGTTGCAAAGATCATTGCCAGAGGCTCAGCAATCTCCTCCTTCGCTTCCCACAGTAGCTGGGGGTATATCTTGTACAGTCCCAGTGACTTATCCAACTTGATGTTTTCCCAAAGCTCCAGCACACCCTCTTTCTTAATGTCTGCATGCTCAAGCTTTTCAGTCCACTGTAAACCATCCCTACAATCACCAAGGTCCTTTTCTGTAGTGAATACTGAAGCAAAGTATTAATTAAGTACGTTCGCTACCTCCTCCGGTTTCATACACACTTTTCCATTGTCACACTTGATTGGTCCTATTTTCTCATGTCTTATCCACTTGTTCTTCACATAATTGTATTGGTCAACATGGAGTAGAGAGCAAGTTTGTAAATCGGACAGGTGCAAAGGATGTTGGGAATGGTGAAGGTGGAGTGCCGCGGGTGGGTTGTGGGGCATTTGGCGGAGGAGGAGTGCTGGAGGTGGGGGATGGTGCTGGTGCAGACACACCCACCCCTGAGACACCAGCCAAGGCCATTTGATTCCAAGCAATTGGTTTATTGATCATTTCAGAATGTCTCTCTGGTATTTCCCAATCCCTCCCCTTTCTCTTCCACTTTTCCCAACCATGATTCCCCTCTCCCTGTCCCCTTCCCACTCTCAGTTCACAATAGAGACCCATTTCAGAATCAAGTTTATCATCACGCACATACCATGAAATTTGTTTTTTTTATTTGTGGCAGCAGTACAGTGCAATACATAAAATTACTGCGGTACAGGGCAAAGTCTTGGGCACCATAGACTTGGACACTATATATGTGCCTAGGAGTTTTCTACAGTACCTTTGGAAAATAGTAAACAGAAGAGATTCTGCAGACGCTGGAAATCCAGAGCCCCACACACAAAGTGCTGGAAGAACCCAGTGTCAGGCAGCATCTGTGGAGAGGAATAAACAGCTGACATTTTGGGCCAAGACCTTCCATCGGGACCGGTGAATGACGAAGACGGGTCCTGATGGGAGGTTTCAACCTGAAATGTCGACTGTTGATTCATTTCCATGGATGCTGCCTGATGCGCTGTGTTCCTCCGGCATTTTGTGTGTGTTACTGTCAAGATCATTCTGAGTGTTTGATCAATACCTCCGCCCATTAACACTCCAGCATCCACATCACCCACTCCTCTCTCCACAACCCCTCAGCACCTTTCATCCCCCCCTCCATGCACTGCCACTTTACACTTGATCCACACCTCACACCTACTCTGACCTACTGTGTTTTCATAGGCCCTGCTGCTACCTAGAAGAATTCCTCTTGCCAAGAGTCACTTTGTCACTTTATCATTCCCTGTCACTTTGTTTACACACAATCAGTCTATGTTCATAAGGTAATCTTAAGTATATATGGACACTCTCAACAGTTACTTGCACATTATTCTATAGACTTACTTTTCTATTTGTATTGACTGTTTTTGATGCTGCATCGAATCTGGAGTGACAATACTTTTGTTTTCCTTTACACTTGTGTACTGAGACAAATGCTAAGTCCTTTCCTGTTAGAGCAACTTGAATGGGCAGGTATGTAAGAGACTGAAGAGAGTGGACGTAACCCAATACATCACAGGCACATCCATGAGTCCATCAGACTTGGGAGCAGAAGTAGGCCATTCAGCCCATCGAGTCTGTTCCACCGTTTGAACATGGCTGATGTGTTTTCCCTCTCACCCCCATCCTTCTGCCTTCTCCCCTTTCACCCCACCCCACCATCTGTACTATCTACACGAGGCACTGCCGCAAGGAGGCAATATCTGTCATCCACACCATCTGGTCCACGCCATTTCTTAGAGCTGCCATCAGACAGGAGAGGCGGAAGTCTGAAGTTCTACACCACCAGGTTCAAGAACAGCTAGTTTCCTTCAACCACTTTGCTCTTGAACTAACTGGCAAAACCCTAACCACTGCAGTATGACCACTTTGCACTAAAATTGACATCTTCAGTCTAATTGTGTACTTTCATGTAAAATTGTGTCTAATTTGTCTTTCTTGAGACTGTTGAACATCTGATTCTCTGTGCCTGTGAAGCTACTGCAAACAAGTTTCTCACTGCACCTGTGAGCATCTGACAAAAAATCTTCACATTGACCTTCAACTCTTGCTCGTCTATGGGCTTGCCTTCGATTGTCTTTCGTTTTATTTGCACCATGCTCTTGCTTTTGCAGAGTCTTTTTCACAGTATGATATAATTCTGTGTGACTTGTATTCTGTGAGGTGCCTGTACCTATATGCTTGTGATACAGCTGCAAGCAACTTTTTTTTTTAATATTAACACGAGATTCTGCAGATGCTCAAAATCCAAAGCAGCTCTCACAAAATGCTGGAGGAACTCAGCAGGCCAGGCAGCGTCTGTGGAGAGAAATAAACGGTCGATGTTTCAGGCCGAGACCCTTCGCCAGGAAATATTTGGTGAAGAAAGGATATCATTTTTTTAAAATATTCCATCTTTTCCTCACCAAGCTGCGGCACATGCCAATAAACTTGACTTTGAGGTGGCAGCAGAGATTCACGCTCCAGACCTTAGGGCTAAAACTGTGGTGCTGGGGGCTGCAGAGATGAGGCCTGCATTGTCCCGAATAATCAGAGTAAGGATTAGCTTTATCTGTTAAACGTATATCGAAGCATACAGCCCAAGGATGTACAAGGGCAGTCCACATGTGTATGCCAACGTAGTAGACAAGAAAATCGGTAGATTCTGGAAATCTGAAGAGAGAGACACACGTACAAACATACCCCCTTTCCCCCCACCACCCAGAGGGACTCAGCTAGCCAGGCAGCATCTCTGGAGGAGTGAACAGTTGACGTTTTGGACCGAAACCCTTCCTTGGGACTGGAAGAAAGGACCCAACAGCATAGATGTCAGCAATGCTTCACTACCAGACGAGCTCAACACCTTCAATGCCTACTTTGAAAGGGGGAAAATAACTGCAGCCATGAAGATCCCTGCTGCACCCTGTGATCTCTGTCTTTGAGGCAGGAGGGTGAACCTCATGAAGCAGTGGGCCCTGATGGAGTACCTGGTAAGGCTCTGAAAACTTTTGTCAATCAACTGGCAGAAGTATTCAAGGGCATTTTCAACCTCTGTGCTACGGTTGGGAGTTTCCACCTGCTTCAAAAAGGCAACACTTACACCAGTGCCTAAGAAGAGTAATGTGAGCTGCCGTAATCACTCACCCAGTAGCGCTCACATTAACGGTGACGAAATGCTTTGAGAGGTTGGTCACGGCTAGAATAAACTCCTGCTTCAGCAAGGACCTGGACCCAATGCATTTTTTCTATCACCACAGTAGGTCTACGGCAGACACAATTTCACTGGCTCCACGTGGCCTTAGATCACCTGGACAATACAAGCACCTATGTCAGGATGCAGCTCATTGATTACAGCTCAACGTTTAACACCATTATTCCCACAATCCTGACTGAGAAGTTACAGAACCTGGGCCTCTGTATCTCCCTCTGCAATTGGATCCTTGACTTTCTAGCCAGTAGACCACAATCTGTATGGCTTGGTGATAATATCTCCTCATCACTGGCAATCAACACTGGCACACCTCGGTTGTGTGCTTAGCCCATTGCTCTACTCTCTCTATACCCATGACTGTGTGGCTAGGTATAGCTGAAGTACCCCTGACACTCAACATCAGTCAGACAAAAGAGCTGACTGTGGACTTCAGAAAGGGTAAGGCGAGGGAACACAAACCAATCCTCATAGAGGGATCAGAAGTGGAGAGAGTGATCATTTGAATGTCAAGATCTTTGAGAATCTAACCTGGTCCCAGCATATCAATGCTGCTATAATTTGTTCTCTACTGTGCCTATTGTCTTGTTTATTATTTATTGTACTGCCCTGCACTGTTTTGTGCACTTTATGTAGTCCTGTCTAGGTCCGTAGTCTAGTGCAGTTTTTATGTTGTCTTACGTAGTCTCGTGTAGCCTTGTGTTGTCTCACTTAGTCTAGTGTAGTTTTGTATTGTTTCATGTAGCACCATGGTCCTGGAGGAACGTTGTTTTGTTTTTACTGTGTACTGTACCAGCAGTTATGGTCGAAATGACAATAAAAAGCGACTTGACTTGACTATAGATGTACTGTGGAGAGCATTCTGACAGGCTGCATCACTGTCTGGTATGGGGGGGTGGGGGCTACTGCACAGGACTGAAAGAAGCTACAAAAAGGCATAAAATTAGTCAGTTCCATCTCGGGTATGAACCTCTGTAGTACCCAAGACATCCATCACCCAGGGCATACCCTTTTCTCTTTGCTACCGTCAGGAAGGAGATACAGAAGCCTACAGACACACACTCAATGATTCAGGAGCAGTTCCTTCTCCTCTGCCATATGATTCCTAAATGGACATTGAACCCATAAACACTGCCTCATTTTATTTAAACATGTTATTTCTGTTTTTGCACTATTTTTAATTATTCGATATACACATACTCTCAGTAATTAATTTATATTATCTTTTCTTTCTGTATTGTCATGTCTTGCGTTGAACTGCTGCCAAGTTAACAAATTTCGTGACACATGACAATGAAATTAAACCTGATTTTGATCCTGAGGATCGCTGGCGCTGTAAAGCAATTGTGCTCCACTACACTACCATGCCACCCTCTTTCATGACACCAGAACATGTCAAAAGCTCCCAGCAGATCAGGCAGCATCTGCGGAAAGAGAAAAGATTCATGTTTTCTCAGAGGCATTAACTGCGTCTCATTCCATAGATGCTCTTGCCTCCACTCTCTGTCTTCATTTCAGATTTCCGGCATCTTCAGTTTTTTATTTTTAATGACACTCCATTCAGGTTGTTAAGCTAATTGAGTGGCTCACACAAAAGTTGCTGGTGAACGCAGCAGGCCAGGCAGCATCTAGGCCTCCTGTCCCATGATCCTCTCATATCCCTTTTGCCAATCAACTTTCCAGCTCTTGGCTCCATCCCTCCCCCTCCTGTCTTCTCCTACCATTTCGGATCTCCCACTTTCAAATCTCTTACTAGCTCTTCTTTCGGTTAGTCCTGACGAAGGGTCTCGGCCCGAAACGTCAACTGTTCCTCTTCCTAGAGATGCTGCCTGGCCTGCAGCGTTCACCAGCAACCTTTATGTGTGTTGCTTAAAATTCCAGCATCCGCAGATTTCCTCGTGTTTGCGTTAATTGAGTGGCTGTTTGATCTGTTAAGAAGCAAGGAGGGCACGGCAGTGTGATAATGACAAGAACTACTTCGTACACTAGGCTGGGAGAATCAGGAAGTTGTCCCCCACCCCTAACAAAAGTTACAATCATATCAAGTGTAAATATAAAGAACTGAGACTGGGTGTTTATTTCAAGAGTCACATTAATTTTAAAGCATCTTTAATAGTTTAAAAATAGCTATGCATGCGAGCACAAAAATTAACTTGGAAACTTCTTTACGAGAGGCAGGAAGAGGCCAGTTGGGAAGTTCTGGTGTAACTATTCATTTATTTTTGGTGACCCCATAGCTGAGTGATGGGCTGCACTTTTGGAATCTTAGCCTGGGAAGGAAAGTAGCGGCACAGTATCATCGCGGTGAGCACAATCGTTTTACAGCGTCACCGCTCGGGATTTGACTCCCACCACTGCCTGTCAGGAGTTTGTACATTCTCCCCATGTCCACTTGGGTTTTCCCTGGGACCTCCAATTTCCTGCCATATTCCAAAGAGGTACAAGTTAGGGTTAATGAGCCATGGGCAAGCGATGTTGGTGTCGGAAGCATGGCAGCATCTGCGGGCTGTCCCAGCACAATTCTCAGACTGTGGTGGTCATTGACGCATTTCACTGTATGCTTCAGTGTACATGTGACGAACAGAGCTGATCTTTATCTTTAGAATAATTTTTAAAAAGCATTCAGTAATAGTTTACTTGGTTAAGTCATGAGATAAGAGTTCGACTATGAGAAGAAAATGGGTGGAATGGGCCTGTGGTGTCTGGAGTTTTGAGTTCCAGTGCAAGTTTATTGTCATTCAACCATACACAAGTATACAGCTAAATGAAACGGTGTTCCTCTGGGGTCAAAGTGCAAAGTACAGTACCAGCAGTCGCTCATAGCACATACTGTCACAAAATAATATTCACACAAGTCCCTCAGTAGCATGGCATGAAGACTGATGGTGTATGGAATATTGGCCTGCAGCCACGTTTCTGCAAGAACAAGCACGCAGCAGTTCCGTATCTGGCTCTGGATCAGTTGCAAATGAAAGCAATCCAGCTGCGGTTGAAAGTAATGCCATTGTAACGTTTGAGCAGCACTGGGGTACATCTACTAGAAGTGCTGCCTTGCAGCGCCAGAGCCCTGGATTCCGTCTTGATCTCGGGTGCTGTCTGTGTGGAGTTTGCACATCCTTCCTGTGACCACGTTAATTGACCATTTAAGTTATCCTTCCTGAGTGGTTGAATCTGGGGGAAGTGGAAGAAAATATCAGAATAATAGAATGGGGATTAATGTAAGATTGGTGTTTAATGGTTCCATTTAATATCGGAGAATGTATACAGTACACAACGTGAAATTCTTGCTCTTCACAGACATCCACAAAACAGGAAAAGACCCCAAAGAATGAATGACAGAACATGTCAGAATCCCAAAGCCCCCCTTCCCCTCCCATGCACAAGCAGCAGCAACGCATCAACCCTCCCCCTCCCCCCTCCCCCTCCCCCCTTCCTCCTTCCTTACGCGTTACACGCTTAGACGATCATGACACTCCACATCGAACGATCCTTCGCAGCGTCAATGATATCTCGCACACTTAGATTTGTTCTTTCACAGTGTCCATACAAATATTTTCTGCTTTACCTTCCTCTTCCGCATTTCCCAGGCATACGGCCTTGTAATGTAAGGCATTCTATTTCTCCCTCTCTGATGGCGTGGCCCAGGAAATTAAGTTTCCTCTCATTTAATGTTCTCATTAAAGATCATTTTGTATCAGCACATTGGAGTACTGTCTCATTAGTTACCCTATCTCTATATGATATTTTCAGCATTCTTCTAAGAAGTAACATTTCTGTTGTTGCTAAGTTTCTTTGGAGTTCTGGTGTTATAGTCCATATTTCAGAAGCATACAACAAGATTGACCAGATGTAACATTTTAGTAGCCTAAGCCTTGTTGTCAGAGAAATGTATCTGTTGGTAAAAATGGGTTTCATTTTTTGGAAGTTGGTTTTGGCAATGCCAATTCTTTTATTTCTACTTTACTTCTAGCATCTTGTGATATAAATCTACCAAGGTAATTAAATCTGGTCTTTTGTTCAATTTCTTGGTTACCGATGTACAATTGGCAGTTGGGAAGTATCCTGCTGTTTTGATATTACCGTACATTTGTTTTTTTTTACAGTTGATGGTTAGACCAAAATCTGCAGTTGTTTGTACTACTTTGTCTAGGAGGATTTGTAAGTCTTCTGCAGCACTTGCTATTAGGGTGGTATCATCTGCCTGTCTTATATTACTGATGTTAACACCTCCAATTTTTATCCTATCTAGGTTTTGTATTTCTCTGAGAATCATTTCACTATAGGTATTAAATAACTCTGGTGAGGCAACGCATTCCTGTCTAACTCCTCTTTGAATTTTAGTCCAACTGCTTATATTATCATCCATTTTTACCACCGTCATTTGATTCCAATATAAATTTTGAAGCAATTGTTGGTTCCTTCCGTCAATGTTTAGTTTAGCGAGAATTTGAAATAATTTTTCATGTTGCACTTTGTCAAGTGCTTTAGTGAAATCAATAAAACATAAAAATACATCATTTTGATATTCAATTGCCCTTTCTGAAAGCATTCATAGAATGAAAATTGCGTTCCTAGTTCCTCTATCCTCAATAACCCATATTGCAGTTTAGAAGTTTCTGGGCTTAACTTGTTTTTAATTTGACTCAGAACAATTCTCAACAAAATCTTTATTATGTGACTCATAAGACTGATTGTTCTATAATTTTCGCAGTCAATAGTTCCAGGAATTTTTGGCAGAGTTATGAATACTTATTTCAAGAGATCGTCAGGCAATACACCAGACTCATATATGCCATTAAACAGTTCAAAAAGAATATCTATGTCCAGATCTTCTAGGGCTTGTATCATTTCCACTGAAATTTCATCAGGTCCAGTGTTTCATGCTTTTCATTGCTTTAGTTATTCCTTCTTTGGTAATAGGTGGGCCAGAATTAGGGTGTTTAATATGTGGGGGTTCCCCTCTATTATCTTCAAAAAGCTGCTCTATATACTGAATCCACCTCTCACATACTTTATCTGGATCTGTTAGTATGGATCTGTCTGCTGATCTTATGCATCCTGTAGGGGAGGTTTTCTTAATTCCAGTAAATTTCCTGAATTTTCTTGTGCATTTCTTTGCTGTTGTTAATATGGCCTTCTACTTCATTGCATTTTTGATTCAGCCATTCTTCCTTTGAAATATTGCACAATTGTCTGGTCTGTCTGTCTAGCTCTCTGTATTGTACTTCATTATTCTTCACTAACCTTCTTTGTTCCATCAGATCTAGAATTTCTTGGGTTATCCACCCTTTGTTGGTGTGTTGGATTTCTTGTACTGATTGCTGTATAGCATATTTAAATCTGTGCCAAATAGGTGTTGTTTCGTTTTCGTTGAATTGTTCTTCTACAGCAGTTTTTAATTGTTGCGTAAGTATGCTATCACTTTTAAGTTCTTCCAACATATATTACTTTCTCTTTTTTCCACGTTTCAGTTTCTTTAATTTTGTTTTGATGGTAGCTATTACTGGATGGTGATCTGAACCACAGTCTGCTTTAAAATTTGTGATATTATTTCTGAAGTGTTCATTGATGGTAATGAAATCTATTTGATTCCCTCTTCTATCTCCAGGGCTAATTCAAGTAGACAATCTATGTGGATGGTTTTTATACCAAGCATTGGTGATCACTTGGTTGTTTCTGACACACCAATCAGTAAACTTTTCTCCATTTTCATTTTTCTTCCCTAATCCAAAAGGTCCTTAATTGTTATCAACCCTTTCCTGTCCAACTTTGGAATTAAAATCTCCCATGACTAGTTTTTTATATCCTGAGATTTACATTGCTCATAAGCACTGTTGAGATCTTCATAAAACTTGTTGATATCTTCTTCATCCGCATCATTTGTTGGTGCATAAGCTTAGATTATGCTAATGTTAAAAGGGTTACCCCTGAATTTAACTAAAAGCAGCCGGGTCAGATATCGCCCAATATCCCATAAGACATTTTGATACTTGTTTTTTAAAATAATTCCAACTCCATACATATGCTGTTGACATCCAGAATACATTATCAGAGAACTATTCTTAGTGAATTTGCCACTGTCCGTCCATCTAATTTCTGACAGGCCTAAGATATCAACTTCCAGCCTTTTCATTTCATTTAATGTGTTGTCCAACTTTCCTTTCTGGTAAAGTGTAGGATGTTCCAGGTTGCTACCCTTAGCCTTTCCCTATTGCTTACAGTCTCTGGATGACGGTCTGGTGTCACCTGCAGCCCATGATTCCCCTACCGAGCGAGGTGTTGTTCTGCTGATTAGAATCAACCCCATTCATGCTGTTGTCTGGTTTCCTTCTTTTGTTTCTTTCCATGATTGACTAGGCAGAAATTTCAACAGTGGTTTGCCGTTGCCTTCTGTTGCCGCAGTGCTCATCTAACTAGAGCATTTGACCCCTACTGGTCTTCCCAGTTGGGAATCATACACTAGACGTCGCCCAACCTTTGCTGTTGTTGTACAAAGACAATCCTCCACCAAAGCTTGGAATCCATCTCCCTGCTGCCGAAGACGTCAGTGATTTTAGGTGACACCACCACCATTGGTCTGGTTATTTTTCTGGCGCCAAGCACTCACCATAGACAGAGCTCCTTCAGCGAGACAGGGTGCACCCAGACCTAAGTCCTATGTGAAGGTGGAGTTGTCTTGGGTGGGAGAAGGTATATAATCGCTATTGGCGTTTCCTGATATTTAGTCAGGACCAATCCACCCCATACACCCCACTTACTCCAGCAAAAGCACCCCACCATGCAAGTAATAGCAAAGACCCCAGAGACCATGATCTAGAGCCCATCCAAAACTTAGTCCATCCCAACACTTCGACATCTCCGACAGGCTCTCTCTCTCGCACACGATACAGGAGTGTGCACTCACAATGCGCTGGAGGAACTCAGCAGGTCAGTCAGCATCAGTTGAAAAGATTAGTCGACGTTTCAGGCCGAAACCCTTCATCAGGACTGAAGGAAGAACTTTGGGGAGGGTTTGAAGAATGCTGGTAGTTGAAAAAAACAGTAATTTTTAAGACAAAAGGGTGGGGGAGAGGAAGCAGGGAGGTAATTGGCAGGAGAACAATAGTAGAAGGAGGCGGAACTATGAGGGAGGTGATGCAAAATAGGGATAGAGGAAGGGATGGGGAGGGAATTACCGGAAGTTGGAGAATTCTATGTTCATACCAAGGGGCTGGAGACTACCTAGACGGTATATGAGGTGTTGCCCCTCCAACCTGAGTTTAGCCTCATCATGGCAGTAGAGGAGGCCATGTATGGACATATCTGAATGGGAATGGGAAGCAGAGTTGAGATGGGTGGCTACTGGGAGATCCTGTCTGTTGTGGCGGACGGAGTGGAGGTGCTCGACGAAGCGGTCCCCCAATCTGCGTCGGGTTTCACCGATGTAGAGGAGGCCGCACCGGGAGCACCGGATGCAATAGATGACCCCAACAGACTCACAAGTGAAGTGTTGCCTCACCTGGAAGGACTGTTTGGGGCCCTGAATGGTGGCAAGAGAGGAGGTGTAGGGACAGGTGTAGCACTTATGCTTACAGGGATAAGTGCCGGGTGGGAGATCCGTGGGGATGGACGTGTGGATAAGGGAGTCGCGGAGGGACCGATCCCTGCGGAAGGCGGAGAGGGGTGGAGAGGGAAAGATGTGCTTAGTAGTGGGGTCCTGTTGAAGGTGACGGAAGTTGCGGAGGATAATGTGCTGGATCCGGAGGCTGATGGGATGGTAGGTGAGGACAAGGGGAACTCTTGTACAATAATACAGGAGTGTATTGTTCCTGCAACAAACGAGATCAGCAGCTCACTGTTTCAGTTTGTCAATGGGTGATTAATGATCAATGGAGCTCGTGTGGTCCAGAGAACCTGTTTCTGTGCTATCGGACTTAATGAGTCTAATTCTGCAGGGGAATTGGCAGGCTGAGTCCATATTTCCATTAACTGGGGTTGACCATGGTTGTTGTGTCCCAGCTGTCTGCGTGATACGCAAGTCAGGACAGTACAATGTGGAGAGCAAGCTGTTGCCCAGGTAGCAAGCTCCCCCCCACCCCAAGCAGAAGATGAATCCAAAGTAACAGCAGAGACTGATACAGTTTGGCACCAACAACATCGCAGGAGTTGCCAGTCAGTGTAGAACTCTACATAGGACTGCATTAGGGACTCCAGCTTCGGATTTTTCCCTCAGGACTTACTCCTGAAGACTTTCCTGCAAGTAGGTACAGCCGCAAGGTAGCGGAGGTTTGAGATCAGAGCTTTCCTTCTCCTGGATGAGCCTCCAATCATGCCTGTTGAGCTCTATCTGCCCGAACCGACTATTTTAAGTGAGAGGTCTGTAACTCACCTTTGCCCTTTCTCCTATCAGAAGAAAATGTTCCACTGGGCTAAGTAGCTAAGCCATGCATGAAGACCAGGAGCTGGACTTGATGGAGTTGAGTGGGTGAAGCGGTCCGGACCCTCCAAGCAGACCATTGCCTTTGTCAGAGCTGGGGAGCAGCCAATACCCGCCAAAAGAATATCTGCAGGCATCCTGACCTCAGCAAGGGACTGGCAGCTGTTGGTGGACCTTGAAGGGCAGCTGAAGTTCCCCAACCATATCGCAGCCACCACCCTGCGACCAGACATTGTCCCAGTGTCTGAGTCTACTGAGCAAGTGGTGCTGCTGGAGCTGACAGCCCCATGGGAAGATAGCTTGGAGGAGGCCTTTGAAAGGAAGCTCTCCAAATACGCAGGACTGGTCGGCAACTGTCAGCAGGCTGGATGGAGAGCGAGGTGTCTCCCAGTGGAGGTTGGTTGTAGGGGATTTGCAGCCCGTTCCTTAGCTAGAGCTTTCAGCATTTTGGGCCTCGAGGGAGAGAGGAAGAGGAGAGCCATCCGCAGTACCACCGCTGCCGCAGAGAGGGCCGCAAGATGGCTGTGGCTCAAAAGAGGGGAGCCATGGAGTCATAAGTAGCTAGCCATCTGGACACAAGCTGGGGTCTGATCAGCCCTGGCTGGGTCACCTGGAGGAGGTTGTATGATGTTAAAAGACCCAAAACACCCGATGATTCCAGGAACATCACTGAAGATGTGTCCAGATGCATCAGTAGATGTATGTACATAGCATTGCCAGAGGCTATTTGAGACGAATGCAATTGGGAGCACTTTACAGGTAGTAGAAGCTTATCTCCACTGTCACCCCAGGCTATAACAACTTTAAGGAGCCACTTTTTATATTAAGATTAGGAATTTTCATCTCTGAAGTTTGTGAATCCTTGGAATTCCTTCCCCCCCGAATCCTGTGACTGCTCAGTTACTGAATGTAATCCAGACTCAAATCTTTTAACCATGAAAGCAATCGAGGAAATGAAAAGAAAGTGGAATTAATGTGGGAGGACAGTTAAGATCCCAATAAAAATTTGGCCTCAGGACCTAGCAAACTCGTGTCCCTGTTTTTCAAATTCCTCAGCGTTGTTGAGATGCTTTAAATGTAAAAAAAAGGCGCTGAGGCACATAAAGAATTAAGTAGAACTCAAGGCTTTGTAAAGGAGAGACATTTTAAAGGAGATGATAGAGAGACAGGGAAGGGATTTCAGTTTGGGGTTCAGAAGACTGAAAGTAGAGCAGAGTGTAGTGAGCTGATTGAAGTTGAGGTTGTGTAAGGGTCCAGACTTGGAGACCTGCCAGTTTTAGAGGGTGACAGCAATGTGGGGATTGGGAAATAGGATCAGCTCAAATGGATGCTTGGGGTTGACATGGACTGATGGGCTGAAGGGCCTGTTTACATTAACCTATGATGGGCTAGAGGAAGTTGCAGAGGCGAGGAAGAGAGAGGCTGCAGAGGGAGTTCAAAGTGAGGGCGAGCAGTTAAAATTAAAACAGGAAGCACAAGCGGTGCTCAAGTAGAACCTGCAGTAAAAGAAATTGGTGTAGTCTCCACATCGATGAACTCAGGCCAGCTCTGAAAGAGGCTGGGCATTAGGACTGATTTAAGACACAACAGCTGTTAAGAGAGTTGATGGACCCAGGGTCGATGGGTTTTGTGTAAACAGATTGAGGGAACAAGAGAATTAGAAACAGATTCAGAGTTATTTTTTGAAAGTTGTCTTTGCAGCAGCAGTGCAATGCAATACACAATAATAGAGAAAAAAACTGTGAATTCCTGAATCATTGAGTGTGTGCCTTCCTGATGGTAGCAATGGGAACCGGGTGATGGGGGTCCTTAATGATGGATGCTGCCTTTTTGAGGCATTGCTTTTTGAAGGTGTCCTGGATGCGACGGAAGCTAGTGCCCATGGTGGCGCTGACTGCGTTTACAAGTCTCTGCAGCTTATTTCAACCCTGTGCAGTAGCATCCCGCTCTCTACCCCCCCACCCCCATACCAGATGGTGAAGCATCCAGTTAAAATGCTCTCCACAGTACATCTTTAGAAATTTGTCAGTGTCTTTGGTGACTACCAAATCTCCTCACATTCCTAGTGAAATAATAGCCGCTGTCTTGCCTTCTTTATAGCTGCATGGATATCTTGGGCCCAGGATACATCCTCGGAGTTAGTGACACCTTTCCACCTCTGATCCCTCTATGAGGACTGGTGTGTGTTTCCTCATCTTTCCCTTTCTGAAGTCCATAATCGGACAAAACAACTCAACGAGAGAAGAATAGTCATAGTCATACTTTACTGATCCCGGGGGAAATTGGTTTTCATTACAGTTGCACCATAAATAATAAATAGTAATAGAACCATATTACTATAAATAGTAGTATGTAAATTATGCCAGTAAATTATGAGATAAGTCCAGGACCAGCCTATTGGCTCAGGGTGTCTGACCCTCCAAGGGAGGAGTTGTAAAGTTTGATAGCCACAGGCAGGAATGACTTCCTATGACGCTCTGTGCTGCATCTCGGTGGAATGAGTCTCTGGCTGAATGTACTCCTGTGCCCACCCAGTACATTATGTAGTGTTTGGGAGACATTGACCAAGATGGCATGCAACTTGGACAGCATCCTCATTTCAGACACCACCATCAGAGAGTCTAGTTCCATCCCCACAACATCACTGGCCTTACGAATGAGTTTGTTGATTCTGTTGGTGTCTGCTACCCTCAGCCTGCTGCCCCAGCACACAACAGCAAACATGATAGCACTGGCCTCCAAGAAAGGGAGAAGGGAAAGAGAAGGGGGGCAGAATTTGCCTCATAGGGGACAGGACTTTCAGTAGTTTTGGGTGACAACTCGAAGTCAGATAATGGAACAAGGCTACCTAGGCCTGAACTACAGGCTGGGAAGTAAATGCAGAACTGGGGTGGTTTGTAAGTGGAACAGTGTTAAACTGAGGCTTGTCTTGCTGACTGGAATCTAAAGGAATGTTTTGAACACCAGACGTTCTACAGTGTAATCAGTCCAGCTTTTGAACTGCATGTATGGTACCATCAGTCCAACAATCTCTTGCAATGAGTCAACATCGCTTGTGTCAGTGCCTTCTGTCTGAAGGGTGGTTGGGCGTGATCTCTTTCCGACCAGCCTGGCTGTAGACGTTTGCCCATGCTCGCGCGCGTCCTTGCTGCTGCCACACATAGTAACAACACGGTGGCCTCAACGGACCGGTGTGATTCGCACATCTGGTCTGCTTTGCAAGATCCAAGTGCTGTCTACTGGAAAAGGAAGCAGCACTCACAGGGGAGCAGTCTTGGAATAAGCCTCATTAATAAGGGTAAGTATGACGCCAGCGTTTCTTTCATGCTTGTCCAGTGGCCTCTTGGGATTTCCTTTGCACATACACATTAGCTCAGTAATGTACAAAACACGGCCTCACATTTCTTTCCATCGTGTCAGCTCTGGCAGGCTCCAGGGAGAATTTCCACAGTAAGCACTTTTTCAACGAGAAGTTCAGGTCTCTCACCTTCTATTTGCCATTTCAGAAGGTGGCTAAACGTAAGAGATTGTGTGGATGCTGGAAATCCGGGGGTAGCAGTCATAAAATGCTGGAGAAACTCATCAGGACAGGCAAGCATCTAGAGAGAGGGAAAAACAGTTCTCGTTCCTGTCCTGATGAAGGATCTTGGCTCAAAATGTTGACTGCTTATTCCTCTTCATAGACGTTGCCTGACCAGCTGAGTTTCTCCAGCGTTTTGACTGCAGCCTCCTACGCAGTGTGCTTGACAATGTGTAGCAGAGAGCTGGCGTGCTGCAGGGTGTGAGCGATGCAGCCTTGCTTCTTGGCAAGTTCCCCGTGCAGAGCTGGACTGATGGTGTTAGTGGGTGAGAAACCACTTCTTCCTCCTCGGCTGCTCCAGTGAGATTAGAATCAGGGCTGGGATCCTCAGTCACTTTCAGTGAAAGCCTCACATGTTCACACTTGGGTCAAAACCATCATAGGTACAAGACTCCACAAGATTAATGACATCTTCAATAGACGGTGCCTTATAAAGGTGGCGTCCATCATTAAGGACCCACATTACCTGGAATATGCCCTCTTATCGTTACTACCATCAGGGAGGAGGTACAGGAGGCCTGAATCTTTTAGGAACAGCTTCTTCCCCTCTACCAAACAACAGGAATTCTGCAGATGCTGGAAATTCAAGCAACACACATCAAAGTTGCTGGTGAACACAGCAGGCCAGGCAGCATCTTTTTATGGGAACAACTCTTTTTGTGCTCTTTATTTATTGCAGCTTCTATTCTCTCTTGTAACTTTATCCAACGTCCGCATAAATACATCTATAACTGTAGGTGCAAGCTCCACATTCTCATCTCTCTTGGGTGGAGAGGCTTTTTTTCAATCCCTGGCCGTCTTGATGCTTCCATCCGTGCACTTCCACCATGATGCATAAACTGGAGATTCTGCAGATGCTGGAAATCCAGAGCATCACACACGACGTGCTGGAAGAACGCAGCAGGTCAGTCAGCATCTATGGAGAGGAATAAACAGTCGCCGCCCCAGAAGCCTGAAGACTTGTACTCAAACTTTTAGGAACAGCCTCTTTCCCTCCACCATCAGATTTTTGAACAGTCCATGAATACGACCTTGCTATTCTGCCTTTGTATTTATTTATTTTTTAATATTGTAACTTGTAATTTACAGTATATGTGATGTAATGTACTGCTGCCATATGCCAGTGATAATAAATGTGTTTCTGATTCTGAAGTTCATTTCCATCTCCTCTACCACTTTCCCACCCTTCTCTTCCCACAAAGTGTCAGAACTACTCCTTTTAAGGAGTGGGGGTTGAACAAGAAAATCCCGGAGACCCTGCGCGGCCCCAGGGCCAATTACAAACATGTGTTAATGTACTTTTTGTTGTACGCTATCTAAGCAAGTGTATTATTAAAACCTCACCCCACCCTGTTATTTCTGGCATCCAGGCTGAGAAGCAGTTCTCTAGAAGACCTCTCAAAGCCTTTTGACCAACAGCACGGACATGTGGTTCATCAGCTGTATAATGAGAACTTGAAGTTAAAAAGAGTGGGAGATCAAGTTGTTGTCCCTCCAAGACTGTTGTCTTTCAGTTGGCCTCCGACCCTCCTTATGCCAAGGTAAAGCTATGCGCCAGGTGCTGTCTAACTTGGTGTCCCTGCCTTCGAGCACAAAGAAGGTTTGGGCTTCTGTTCAAGTGGTTCAGTCAGATAATCAGGATCAACTTTATTAGCCATAATCTTCAGAATCAGAATCGGGTTTGTTATCACCGGCATGTGTTGTGAAATTTGTTAACTTAGCAGCAGCAGTTCAATGCAATACATAATATAGAAGAGAAAATAATAATAATAAAATAAGTAAATCAATTACAGTATACGTATATTGAATAGATTAAAAATTGTGCAAAAAAAACAGAAATAATATATATTAAAAAAGTGAAGTAGTATTCACGTGTCTTATTTCATTTAGTTTAGAGATACAGCACGGAACAGGCCCTTCCAGTCGGACAAGCCACACTGCCTAGCAACCCATCTTTTTAACACTGGCCTAATCACTGGGCAATTTACACTGACAGATTAACCTACTAACTGGCACACCTTTGGACTGTGGGAGGAAACGGGAGCACCCGGAGCAAACCCACATAGTCACGGGGAATCATACAAAACTCCTTACAGACAGCTGCAAGAATCAAACCGCAAATTCTGACATCCCAAGCTACAGTAGCACCACTACGCCACCGTACACTGAATGCATATATTAGGAAATTGCACAAAAACCAGCAACATTCGACAATTGTCTAATTCTATGTAACTATAAAAACATAACTTAAACCCACCCCCTGCTCTGTTGCAGAGAGTGTGTAAAACAGTCACACCGCCTGCTTTGAAGTTCCTAGCGAATAAAGCTTTCAGTGCTGCTTGCAAGCAGATTTAAAATTAACTCTGAGTAGTTCCTGTTTAAGAAAGAAAGTAGGGAACTACCAAAACCAGTTGCAGAAAATGCTGACGTGTGTTATTAAGTCTGCACTGCACTGTAAACACTTTATATTGTATGAGATGCTGATATTTACGTATTTAAGCATTTTTCTGTAACCTCCCACTTTATTTCTTTAATGTAATTCTATCTCTCCTCCTCCTACTCCTATCTTTTTCCATTCACTATTCTGGCTCCACTCTTATCCCTTCTCCTCTCCTCACCTGCTCATCACCGGCCTTTCTGGTGCCCTTCCTCCTTCCCTTTCTCCCTTGGTCCACTCTCCTCTCCTAACAGATTCCTTTTTCTGTCCTTTACCTCTTCTACCTATTACCTCCCAGCTTCTTACTTCATCCCATCTTACCCACCTTCAAGTACAGCAGGCAGTGAAGAAAGCTAATGGCATGCTGGCCTTCATAACCAGGGGAATTGAGTATAAGAGCAAAGAGGTCCTTCTGCAGCTGTACAGGGCCCTGGTGAGACCACACCTGGAGTACTGTGTGCAGTTTTGGTCTCCAAATTTGAGGAAGGACATTCTTACTATTGAGGGAGTGCAGCGTAGGTTCACAAGGTTAATTCCCGGGATGGTGGGACTATCGTATGTCAAAAGATTGGAGCGACTGGGCTTGTATACTCTGAAATTTAGAAGGCTAAGAAGGGATCTTATTGAAACATATAAGATTATTAAGGGATTGGACATGCTGGAGGCAGGAAGCATGTTCCCGCTGATGGGTGAGTCCAGAACCAGAGGCCACAGTTTAAGAATAAGGGGTAGGCCATTTAGAACGGAGTTGAGGAAAAACTTTTTCACCCAGAGAGCGGTGGATATATGGAATGCTGTGCCCCAGAAGGCTGTGGAGGCCAAGTCTCTGGATGCTTTCAAGAAAGAGATGGATAGAGCTCTTAAAGATAGTGGAATCAAAGGTTATGGGGATAAGGCAGGAACTGGATACTGATAGTGGATGATCAGCCATGACCACAGTGAATGGCGGTGCTGGCTCGAAGGGCCGAATGGCCTACTCCTGCACCTATTGTCTAATCTCCCTCACCTTCTTGCTCACCTTCTCGCTCACCTATCACCTTCCAGTTTGTGCTCCTTCCCCTCCCCACCACCCTCCCTTCCTTTCCAGTCCTGATGAAGGGTTTCAGCCTGAAACGTTAACTCTATTCCTGGTGCATGTGGCGCCCTAACCAAAACACCACAGCAAGTTCCTAATCCATGTCAATATATACAGTACTGTGCAAGGGTCTGACGCACATATATGTAGCTAAGGCGCCCAAGGCTTTTGCGCGGTTCTGTATTTGTCAACGTGAGACAGAGAGCGAGTTTGTAACTCTGGCAGGAGTAGGGGATGTTAGGAATGGTGAGGGTGGAGTGTCACAGGTGGGGTGTGGGACCGGTGGAAGAGAAGGCGTTCCCGAGGTGGGGGGAGGTGGTGGTGCAGACACATCCAGCCCTGAGACACCCGGCAAGATCATCTGATTCCAAACAATTGGTTTATTTATCATTACAGAATGTCTCTCTGGTGCTTCCTGCTCCCTCCCCTCTCCCTTCCCCTTTTCCCAAACATGATTCCCCTCTCCCTGCCCCCTTCTTACTCTCCGTCCACAATAGAGACCCATATCAGAACCAGATTTATCATCACTCACATATGTCATGAAATTTGCTTTTTTTTTTTGCAACAGCAGTACATAAAACTACTACAGTACTGTGCAAAAGTCTTAGGCACCCTAGCTATATATATGCGCCATAGACTTTTCCACAGTACTGTAAGGTGAATATAATTAATCCTTGATCCTTAAGCATGTGGTAACAGGATGCTTAGAAAATAAATAGAATTGCACTGACTTGGCATGGTTTATTGAAAGACAAATAATCTTTTAGTTTTTGAGGTTGTACATAGGAAAAGAGAAGATAGTGTTATGTGGGTGAACTTTCAGAAGATCTTTGACATGGTGGCACACCATAGTTAGGCAGAAGATGACAGTAAGGTAACTGTAGTTGCATGCACTGTGGGCTGGTTAGTAGGTAGAAAGCAGTACGAAAAATCTTTGTCAAATTTGAGTCATAAGTTGTCACTAGTCACTAATTGTGAGATGTAAGTGTGGTGATGGGTGGCAGTATGGAGATGCATCTCTAGCAAAGGAGGTGTAAAACACTCCTCTCTCCACTAACCTGCAGATCAGCCTTGGGCAAATTGTAGCACCTGCTTAGCCCCCCAATCAGGGTCACATGAAACCATGGGAGCGGGCAGCGGATGGTTGTATGAGCAGCTGGTGCCTATCACAAGTCCTAGTTATGTGACCACTAACACTGGGAAGACAATCTCTGAAGAGTATTGATAATGACTGGGGTCAACTGTTCTTGTAAAGACACTGCCCAGAAGGCGAAGGGGTACCACTTCTATAGAAAAGTTTGCCAGGAGCAATCATAGTTCTGGGACCATGATCACCTACGTCATGCGACATAGCCCATGATGATGATAAGATGTGGTGAATGCGTTCAGGCCTTTTCCCCTCTTGTTGGATGAGGCTAGAACTGGAGTTTATGGGTTTAGGGGGTAAAGTGAAATATTTGAGGGATCTGTGAGGGAAAGCCTCATCACTCAGAGTGCAGTGTGAGCATGGAGCCAGCTGCCACAGGAAGTGATAGATACGAGTTCAATTGTAACACTTGAGAGAAATTCACATCGCTACATGGATGAGAGGTGTTTGGAAGGATATGGTCCAGATGTAGGTAGACAGGACTAGAGAGAAGATCAGTTGGCATAGACTAAGTTGTCCGATGGGCCTATATCTGCTGTAGTAGTCGTCACTCTGTAAATAAATGTATTGATTTGCATGTGGGAATCAAGTGTAATATATCTATGTGTTATGATGCTAATAAGCTGAGCAACAGGGTGGGTTGTGAGAAGGACGTGGAGACAAGGTGGAGAAGTAGACAGGCTAACTGAATGGGTGAGGATACAACACACAGAAAAGTACAGTAGTTTCCTGATGGTAAGTGACTGCCGTGTGCTGGGTTTTAGAGGGATATGAGTGTCCTTATAAACCTACTGCTGAAAGTTAACATGTTGATGTAGCAGGCAGTTCAGAAGCAAGCAGGTTAGCTTCTGTTACAGAATGACATTAATACACCATAAGTCACCCTACGGCAAGTATGTAGGGCTCTTGTGAGACAACATCTGGAATATTGTTCACAGGTTGAATCTCTGATACAGCAGAGAAAGAGTAACAAAGGTTTACCATATTGATTTCTGGCTTAGGGAGGGAGGGGGATGTCCTTGGAGATGAGTATAGGCACACTGAGTCCAATTTCTCTCAACGTGTCTGTAAGTGAGGAGATCTCATTGGAACGTACAACATATTTATGGGACTTGACAGAGTGCTGTTTGGCTCAGCTTGTATAGAAACTGGGAGTCTTTGGATTATTCAGTGCAAGAGAGCTGCAGAGGTTCCGTTGCTGAGTATGCTTGAGACAGAAATGAATTGATGTTTGCTTATAAAGAGAATCAAGAACATAGAGTTGTCAAAGTCGAGTTTATTGTCACACGCACAAGTGCATGTACACACAGGTGCAATGAAAAGCTTACTTGCAGTGACATCACAGGCGCATAGCATCAGATAATTAGCATTCACGAAATAAACGTAAATTATACTCATTTGTGCAAGAAAGAACACAATGAAAGATTTGACGATTTGTCACGTGTATGTCACAATGTACAGTGAGATGTTTCATTTGTGTCAGCAAGGATTGTGCTGGGCCGCACTCCCGCCGACATTGTGGCATGCCCACATCTTACTAACCAGAACTGTAAATCTTTGCAATGTGAGAGGACACCGGAGCGTGCAGAGGAGCATTGTGCGGTCGTGGGAAGAACGTACAAACTCCTCACGTACAGCAACACACATCAAAGTTGCTGGTGAACGCAGCAGGCCAGGCATCATCTCTAGAAAGAGGTACAGTCGATGTTTCGGGCTGAGACCCTTCGTCAGGACTAACTGAAGGAAGAGCTAGTAAGAGTTTTGAAAGTGGGATGGAGCCAAGAGCTGGACAGGTGATTGGCAAAAGGGATATGAGAGGATCGTGGGACAGGAGGCCTAGGAAGAAGGGAAAGGGGGGGGAACCCAGAGGATGGGCAAGGGGTATAGTGAGAGGGACAGAGGGAGAAAAAGGAGAAAGAGAGAAAGAATGTGTGTATATAAATAAATAACGGATGGGGTACGAGGGGGAGGTGGGGCATTAGCGGAAGTTTGAGAAGTCAATGTTCAGCGTACAGCGACAAAAATCGAAGCCTGATTGCGGCCACTGTGAAGCGATTACGCTAACTGCAACGCTACGAAAGTCCATCGCAGTGCGAAGTGGTAAAAGGCAAATGGTTCAAGGGAAGCAGCTCATCTTTAACCTTTAGACTTCTTTACCTCCTGCCGATGGTAGCTGTGTGAAAACGGCATGACCCAGATGGTGGGGATCTTCAGTGCAGGAAAGTGAATTGAGGCATAATGAATTGAGCTAATTAGTTTATTGTTTTTGCTGGCTGTTTCAGAATGGATTCAATGGTTAATCTGAAATAAGTATGGTCCCAAGGGAGTGCATTGGCGAAAGGAATCTTTAAAAACAAGATTCAGCTGGTTAAATTCACCCCTCATGTAATTTGACCTTGAAGACCGACTTGCCTCAGAGTACGCTACTCTCCTAATCTATTTCTGATTCTTTAGTGACACACAAAATGCTGGAGGAACTGAGCAGGTCAGGCAGCATCGGCGCTCATGCAGGGTCTCGGCCCGACGGGAGTAATCAAACGAGAGAGAATCTGCAGATGCTGGAAACTCGAGCAATGCACACAAAATGCTGGAAGAACTCAGCAGGTTCAGGCAGCTTTTGTGGGGAAAAAGTATAGTTGACGTTTTGGGCTGAAACCCTTTGGCAGGACTGGAGAGAAAAAAAAAAGAATAAAACAGTTGTGTTTCAGGCTGAAACCCTTCATCAGAACTCATGAAGATACAGGTCCGAAACATTGACTGTATATCCCCCTCCAAAGACGCTCCCTGACCTGCTGAGCTCCTCCAGTTTTTCATGTGCGTTGCTTTGGATTTCCAGAATCTCTAATCTTTATGTTTTTGAACCTTTAGTATTATTTAGTTAAATCATCAGGTGCTAAATTCACTGCCTGTTGAATTAATTAACCTGCACTGTTTGGATTGCTGGCTGGTGGTGTAGTGGCATCAGCACCAGACTTTGAGGCGAATGGTCCAGGGTTCGAATCCTGCCGGCTCCTCGCACACTTTGTCCTAGCAGACAAATGCTAAAGAAACAGCAAGGTCTGGATGGGGCAAGGAGGGCTGGATTCTAAATTTGCCCCTCCTGACTGAAAGGCAATCCAGATTATGGGTCAATAGTTGTGGTATCTCAATTAAAGCACTACGCTGTGAATAAAATGCCTGAAGTACTCATCGACCTTAAGTGGCCCGCCAAAAATACGTTGGTCTTCCAGCACCAGGGGATGTCCACTTGTGAATGCTGCTGGCCGGCATGTTCCAAGGCACCAGAGACCGTGCTGAGAGATGCACTGAAACTCCACAGGGTCACTGCAGGGAAGGCCCACTGTGTGCTGTCACTACTGGACACTGAGGGGCTGGCCCCTGTGTAACAAATTCTCAAACACTTCACAATCAGAATCAGGTTAATTATCACTGACGTACTGTGGTAAACCATGTATATAGGTTGTAACTGGGGTACCTGTCTGGCCACGCCCCTCTGCTGACTGCTCCTGTGGCTCCTCCCACAGACCCCTGAATAAAGGCGATTGTGTCACTGCTCCTCCCTCAGTCCAGGACAGACATACAGCATGGACGAGGACCCATTTTACTGTTAATAAAAGCCTTTCAGTATTTACTCTGCTTCCAGTCTTTTGGAGTAATTGATAGTGCATAACGTACATTGTGAAATTTGTTGTTTTATGGCAACAGTGCATGCAATTTATAAAAATTGGTACATAGTGCAAAAGACGAATAGGAAGGCAATTTTTGCGGCCTGTTCGGAAAGCTATTTATTTATCTATCCACCTATTTGCCGCCCAGCAATCCCCCGATTTAATCCTATCCTAATCACAGGACAGTTTACAATGACTAATTGTATATGGAGGAATTTACGATGGGAGGGTTATATGGGAGGCAGGGTTTGAGGGTCAGCACAACATTGTGGGCCGAAGGGCCTGTAATGTGTTGTACTATTCTATGTTCTAATTAACCTACCAACTGCTATGTCTTTGGAAGGAAACCAGACCTGCTGGAGGAAACCCATGTGGTCTCGGGGAGAGCATACAAACTCCGTGTAGACGGTGCTGGGAATTGAACCTGGGTCGCCTGTACTGTAAAGCATTGTGCTAACCACTACGCTACAATGCTGCCCCGATCTGAAGGCAGAGGGGAAGAGGCTGCTTACCGCTGTCCTGATATAGTGGCTGTTCATTCGCTCATCGGGCACGTGTTGATTACGGGTTGTCATGTGTGAAGCCAAGCACAGCTGAAGAACGGATGATGTTAATGAGAGAAAATGGAGAACCATTCAAAATGCTAATAAGAGAGATTAACGAGAAAGAGACACATAATTCAGATGTTGGCGTCTGCCGCAGACAGTTTGCTTTGAACCTGAACTGTTTGAAGTTTGATGGACAGGTAATACCCCATCAGGGGGATAAAAATAGCGGGTTTTCTAAGGCACAACACACGCGCCACAAGACCCTGGAAAGAGCATTGTGCCCCACAAGTTGGTGGGAGTTTGGAGGACCGATTTGCGGGAATCGGTCAGAGGCTCACAGGGTGTAAAGGTACGATCAGGTGCGAACCTGGTGTGTGTCCGCCCTTGCCTGGGTGCCCGGTTCACCACGGAAGAACGATCGCATCCGGAACGGAGGGGTCACAGTCGGTAACCACAGCTGGATCAGAAGGCATCGAAAGGTTTGCCTGAACCCAACTGCATCTCTCTCTCTCTCTCTCTCTCCCCCCAACAGTACAACAACAGCGATTACTTCGAACTACACTAGACTGAACTGAACTGAACTCTGCTTCACCTTAGGACTGATCATTTTACCCCTAGACTGCGACAGAGCTTGGTTGATTCCTATTACCCTATTTCTGTGTATATGTGTATATTATCATTGTAACCTGTTACATTTATATCCTTGCGGTTAGTGTACTGTATTATTTATTTCTTTAATAAAACTTTATTTGTTCCTAGTAATCACAGACTCCAACGAATGTTCCATTTCTGCTGGTTTGGCACCCAGTTACGGGGTACGTAACAGGGTTTGCAGGGAAATTGAGCAGTGGAGGAGTGAAGTGTAATCGAGGCAGGGAAATCAGCTGTCAACCTCTAGGACAGCACAGAGCAGGATGGCCTCCTTTTTTGCATGTCGGGTGGCGAGGGGATGATGCTTTTGCTGAGGCGGGTGGGGGAGGGTCGTTGCTTTCGCTGCTGCTTACCCGTGGGCATGTGGCCAAGTGGTTAAGGCATTGGACTAGCGACCTGAAGGTCGTGAGTTCGAGCCCTAGCCGAGGCAACATGTGTTGTGTCCTTGAGCAAGGCACTTAATCACACATTGCTCTGCGACGACACTGGTGCCAAGCTGTATGGGTCCTAATGCTCTTCCCTTGGACAACATTGGTGTAGTGGAGAGGGGAGACTTGCAGCATGGGCAACTGCTGGTCTTCCATACAACTTTGCCCAGGCCTGCGCCCTGGAGAGTGAAGACTTTCCAGGCGCAGATCCATGGTCTCGCAAGACTAACGGATGCCTTATATTCGTGGGAGGAGTTAGGGGAGGGCTTTGGGGTTCTTGCATTTTCCTGTCATTCACTCCTTGGGGATTTTCTCCAGTTTTGTGGATGTCTGCGGAGAGTAAGAATTTCAGGATATATTTTGTACTGGATTCATTCTTTGACTTTAAAAAAGGAACTATTGTTAAACAAGTAACAAATGCAAGGAAAGAAATTACATTCACAACCCCTGAGTCAGACGCATAACGAGGAGTTTTATTTCACTGCATGGTGCTGGAAAACTTATTACTGTGTATTTGGTTACGTAATTACAATCCACAATGTGCAAAGTGAGCCAGTGACGATTTTCATTAGCTTTGTGTTGAGTCTGGCACTGCAAGCGAGGTGTTATGAAAGCTGCAGGAAGGATTAGCACAGAGACCGCCCAAAACCCAGAGCCGAAGTGTAGTTTGTCTTTTATCGTGCACTGGCACTTGTGACGGACGGGTTTGCGTTGCGGGCGGGGTCTTGATATAAAGTTTCAGTTCTGCTTTCTGCAGCGCAGCAGCAAGTGAAGTGCTTCCTCGTGTTGGAGAGGTGTTGAAATGTGTGCAAAGACGCCCTTCGGTCTGGCAAGCGCCTCGAGAGGTCTGTGGAGGAATGCTGCCTTCTGGTACATTTCAGGCTGCAGGAGTATGTGCTGAGGGACGGCACTGAACGTCAGTGCAGCCACCACCGTTATGTTTTGTAACCTCAAAATATTAAACTAATTCGAAGAAGACACGAGTACGAAAATGTGTGTCTAACTTCAAGTCTAAGCAAGGTGCAAGAATGCAATTTTCATATTTATACATATAACCTGTAACACCGGACACAAAGATTTTGCTTCCTGAATACTTTTGGGTGTATCTTATGGATTTTGGTCTCCCAGTCATGGAATTTCCCTTTCTTGCGTCATTTTTTTTGAAATTGCCTATATTTGTTATTTCTATTCATAATTCAAGTCAAAATAACTGATGCCAAGATTAAGGAGGGCACTTTTGTTAGTCCACCAATCAAACAGGTCATCCCTGGCAGGCAATTCGAAGAATTTCTTGTGGAACCGAAGAAAATTGCATGGAAGGCATTCACAGATGTTGTTGAAAATTTTCCTGCAACTACAGAGCACCAAACTACGTGCAGTTGGTTGACAACATGCTTCAAGCATAGAAAACCATGAAATGCAACATGTCACTGAAAATTCATTTTCTGCATTCCCATTTAGACTTTTTCCCTGCAGATCTTTGTGCTGTTAGTTACGAACATGGTGAAAGGTTTCACCAGGACATTGCGGTCATGGAGGTATCAGGGCAACTGGAATCCATCAATGCTGGCTGATTATTGTCGGACGCTTAAGCAAGAAGCCTCAGACTGAGCACAAATGAAAATCATCATCAAAACATTTTTAGCTTAGTTGAACTATTACAAAGCATCAGCACCGTTATACAATGAAAAGCATTATATTCGGTAAAAATTAATTTCCTATTTCTCCAAATTGCTACTCCTACACGATACAAGTCAGCTGAAATTATATTTGTGTTCAGCTTCAAGTGGTCTGTCATAAACAAAAGTAAAATTCTAAGGAAGCAATGCTTTCAAAAAAAATATTGTTGTCCAGTGTAATGAATTAGTCAAATGAACAAGAATACTTAGGGAACATATATATGTGTGTGTATGTATATGTATATACACAAGATTCTTCAAATATTAAACATAAACAACAGCAAGGGCACTGTGGGGAAAGACCCAAATGTATTCTTCTGCGAATGGAGAGGGATTGTGGTGTTGAATGAGGAAACCCCTCAATTAAAGTAACAAGCATACCACCAAGGGTGCCCACAGTGCCATTAACATGTAGGAATGTAACAGAACAGTATGAAAAGGATTGACTATGAATGGACGATGAAGCGATTTATTCTTGTAAATAATTTTTAGTATTAATAAAGTTTATTTTGTTTATAAAAGTATGTAAATGTGCCCAGGAAGATATCAGAAGTCAGAAGAAGAGTAGACCATCCAAATACAAAAGGTTCTGCAAGTTCTGGAAATCTTGAGCAGATTGTGCACACACAGTAAGCTGGAGGAACTCAGCAGGACAGGCCACATATTTGGAGGGGAATGAGCAGTCATCGTTTGGGGCCCAGGCTCATTTTGTGTGTGTGTGTGTGGTAGTGGACCACCCAAGCCTGCTCTGCCATTGGTCAAGATCATGACTTTAAATCTCAGTGCCATTTCCCTACCCTGATCACACGGTTTCACTGCAGCGTAAGAGTCGAAGAGTGCGCCGATCTGGGCTCACATTTGGACTACCACACAAGATGCTGGAGAAATCAATGGATTGCTATAGAGGAAAATAAGCAGTCGACATCTTGGGTTGAGACCGTGAAGGGGTGACCTTACAGAGGTGTATAAAATCATGAGGGGCATAGTTCGGATAAATACACTTAATCTCATTCTCAGGGTTGGGGAATCAAGAGCCGCTGGAGACGTGCGATGCCTGAAATCTGGAGCAAAACACACAAAATGCTGGAAAAAAAACCCAGCCAACATCTATTGAGGGAAATAAGGGTCTCAGCATGAAGTAAGATGGCAGCACAGTAGGATGCAGTGGCTTCTATGGGGCCAACCAAAGGTGGTGTTTCTTTTTCAAGTGTATTATTTACAATCGCAAGGCTCTGCCGGGCGTTAAGTACTGCAGGCCCACCCCATCAGCGAGTTTGCTTAGTGGCGGAGAACCTGAGGGACTAGACTTGGTGTGGATCGTGCTGCTACCTGCGTCGAAGAGGCGGCGGTGCGCGAGGGAGGTGTGCGGTCCAACGGCCTGTGATCGTCTCAGTCACTGTTCTGGTGGTTGCAAGGGCCTGTTGGATGTTGTTAACGTGGAGTGCTGCAAGTCCTAATTCGCTGCTTTCTTGGCGGGCAGTGGGGGAGCTGCAGGGCTTCGGTTGTAGCGATGACTAGGCCTCAGGCCGCGGTGTTGCCTGCTTACAGCTGCTCACGAGACCACTGTATTACATACCTTTTGTACCTCATGAAATGGCCATTGACTGTATGTTCGTGGTCTTCTATCAGCTTGAACCCATCTGGCCATTCTCCTCTGACCTCCCTCATTAACAGGGTGTTTCGCCCACAGAACTGACATCCACTGGATGCTTTTCTGATCCATTCTCTGTAAACTCCAGGGCTGAGATTCTCAACCTTTTTTTATGTCATGGGCCCTTGCCATTAACCGAGAGGTCCACGGACCCCAGGTTGGGAAACTCCTGCTCTAGGGTCTGCTGTGCGAGGAAATACCAGGAGATCAGCAGTTTCTGAAGTACTCAAACCACTCACCCCCATTCTGGTGTTCGGTCTGAACACCAGCTGAACCCCTTGACCATGTCCGCATGCGCTTATCCATAGAGTTGCTGCCACATGATTGGCTGATTAGATATTGGCATTAGCGAGCAGGTGTACCTAATAAAGTGGCCACTGTGTGCAGAACAGCATAAGAGACTGAGGTAGTGTGATGGGGGTATCAAAGGCAAGACAGCAGACATTTATGAGAGGAGAGAGTTTTATGGCAGATTTGAGAGGAAAGTTTGCTTACACAGCAAATGGCTGTTTCCTGGAATGTTGCCAAAGGATTTGGTGGAATCAGATACAATCGCTATGTCTAAGAAATATTTAGATTGGAATCTGGACATGGGAAGATATGGACCTAATGCAGGCAAATGAGATTTGTATAAATGGGCATAATGGGCAGCATTAACAAGATGGGCCGAAGGGCTCGACTCTGTGCTGCACAATTGGTTGGCTCCTCTCAGTTTTCTAAACTCCCGTCAGCTCTAGGCCTCTCACCCAAGAGTTAGCTTGAGCTCTCCTTGTGTGACACAGTGCTTCTACATCATTCCAGATCTTCGGCCCTCTTCAGCTCCAAAAGTAAAAAGTTAACTGGTTCTCCCACTCCAGAAGCTGCCTGAACCACTGAACCTATCAAGCATTCTCTGTTTAATTTCCAGTTTCCATTATTTGCCCCCTTTTCTCATTTTTGAATCTTTGGAAGTGGCCGAGAACTACCAAGGCATTTGGAAGGGCCACCAGACTCCAAAACAGTTAGTTTCCGCAAGCAGTAAAACTGATGAAGACCTCCATCCACTAACCCACCACTACTTTATTACTCCCATCAGTCACCTTAGCTATAGCCTAGCACCAGTTTATAGACATACAATCAATCTGTGTTTATAAGCTATCGTGTTGTGTCCTTCATCTTTTGTCAGGGGTGGTTGTGGTCTTGTGCTGCATCTCATCCGGGGTAACAATTATTTCATTCTTCTTGTATTCGTGTGCAGGAAATCGCATTAAGCAATCTTGAATCTTGTAAGCTGGTGGTTTATAACTGTCCCATGTCCCGAGTACGCTGAGAACTTTGTTTTGCATGCCATCGCTAGAGATTTATTTCACAACACAATTACAAAGGAAAAAGCAGAAGTTAGTCAAGTAGTATGGTTTAATAATCTTTTAATTGAAGTTCAGACCGAATGAGTGTCCAGGAATTTCCTGCGTGTGCCTTCACCTCTGCTTGGCTGTACTTGCACCTCCTTGTATTCCTACTGGGATCCTGCAGGTACCGTGGTTACGCGTGGAAGCAGTGCACAGCTCCCTCGGTGAGATCTGTGTTGCTGCCTCCGCTCCCTGTTCAGTGCTCTGTTTTGGACGCGCTGTCCCAGCTGATCCGTGCACTGAATTCTCAATCTAATTGCTGACAATTAACTCTCTTAATGAGGCACAACATTCCCTTTTGGGGAGAGAGAGTTTCGGTTGCGCTCACTAATTGCAGGACGCCTTTGCCCCTGATGGCATCATGCACTTTAAGCAGGTACGAAGCTCACATCTGCATCGTTGAGCAGCCATTTGTTCAGGAGTTAAGAATATAGAAAAGTACTGCACCGTGCAACCCCTTCAGCCTGCAATGTTTTCTGTCTCTGCTCCATTTTTGGACAGCTGGACTGTCAGAGGCCCTTGCAGTTGGCTGTCTGAAGAACAGAGTTTGCAATAGTCCTACAAAAATTGTTGCTTCTCCACCTTCTTGTGACCTTGCCTGAGAAACACTGTGTGCCCAAGAGCGAGGTCCTGCCGTTCACTCTCCAACAGTCTCTCCCTACCCCGCGATCTCACCAGCACTGCTCTGGCAAGTAACTTAACACTCAAGGCAAGCGAGAGAACTTCTGTCATTCCTACAAGGATGGATGTTCTCAGGCTGACGCAGGCTGGCTCTGTGCAGCTCCAAAGTGTTTATTTGTAAAAAAAAATCGGTAAATGGCAGAAAGACATTTTTTTTTTAAAAAAGCATGTAACAGGAGGGGAGGATGATGCTCAGCGTGCTTCACAATGACATTTGATTCCCTTCAGGAAAACTGGGCCGTGAGCGAGAGTGCAGTCAGTACGGATCCCATTGGTTCAGGGTACGGAGACAGAAACACAGAGTGAGACCGAGATAGATGCAGAGTGAGATAGATGGACAGAGAGAGGCAGAGCACTACTTGCACTGTAGTGCTGCCACAAAACAACAAATTTCACGACATACGTCAGTGATATTAAACCTGATTCTAATGTTCTGGAAGGAGACGGCACCAGCGAACAATGTGACCAAACGCGACGTCCTTCAGACGGTTCACGAAACAACTGCTTTCACTTCTTTTACATCTTTTTCTTTCGAATGTGGTTCTGCTGCTGTTGGAGCCGAGGGTTCTGTGAGGCCTCGAGCTAAGCGTGCGAGCTCATGGTAGGTTCTGTTTCTCACCGATCTCGCAGATTAAAGTGCCGAGGAAGATTGAAATCATGAAGGAGTGAGTGGAAGGCGAGCGGTTGTTCGCCATCATCCATCAGTCTTTCGCTCGCTGCTGCCAGACGAAGGTCGCTGTGTTTGGCGGTCTCTCTCTCTTCCCCTCTGGCCCACAGCTACTGAAGCATGGTCCCAGCATTTGTATGGTCTCTCTCTCTCTCCCTCAGTGCTGTCGGAGGATGGTGCCAAAGTTCTGGGTCTGGGGTTTGTGGTTTGGACTGTAGTTCACGTTCTGATGTGTTTCTGACCGCTCCCTCTAACGTGGCTACTTTGGGAGATTTTGAACCGGGGCGGCCTGCAGATAATGAGCACTGAGCAAAACTGAATATGCCTGGACTCTTTCGATTTTGTGTTTTATATATTTTTTTGTTTCCATTTGCGCAATTTGTTTTTTTTTGCACGTGGTGGGGGTTGATGCTTTTCTTTGTTTCGTGGCTGTCTGTGGGAAGACGAATCTCAGGGTTGTATACTGCGTACATACATTGATACTAAGAATTATTTGAATCTTAATCTGTATGGATGGCATACAAGACAGGACGTTTCCAGGTACCTTGGTACATGTGACTATAATAAGCCAATTTGCCGATTTTTGTCCTTTGCGGTATTTGTCTCGTGTTAAGATTTCATTAGCCTGCGATGGGACAGGCAGAGCAGGGGTGAGGTAGTCTGTGCGGTATGGATGCCATTCAATCTGGTGATATTGATCCAGAGGTTCTTCAGAAGTCAAGAATGAGGCATAAAACTTGATGATTACATTCATTTTATTAAGTGTTACAAGAACAAAGAACAAACAAAGAAAGGCAAAGAAAAAGAACTTGTGTCCGTCACATACTCAGACTACAGATAGAAGCACATTCCACTGATAAGATATAATCTATGAAACAGCCAGATTCAAGTAGTGTGACATCTGCTGCAGAAAAACCCAGAAGCTTTTCGAAAAATACATCATCAGCTATAGTACAATTACTAGAAAATGTACTTAACAATTACATGTACACTCAGTGAGCACTTTATTATGTATGGGAGTGGAACCGGTGTGGTCTTGTGCTGCAGTAGCCCGTCCGCTTCAAAGTTTGACGTGTGGTTACAGAGATGCTCTCCTGCACACCACTGTTGTAACACGTGGTAATTTGAGTTACTGCCACCTTCCTGTCAGCTTGAACCAGTCTGGGCTCATGAGGTTGTTTTGATACAGTGAGACTTAGTCAGCAGATTCGGTCCTCTGTTAAACGAGCCTGCAACACTCCAAGTGGGTCCACTTGTCCTACCTGTGGGCTGAAGGACATACGGACGTAATTGTCACACTACCTTTCCAAGAGTAATATAGAATCACTAACAAACGCAGACTTTATTGACTACTCAGAGTGGCTACTTCATTAGGTACACCTTGCAACCCAGGGTGGCCCTCTGCTGCCCTGTGGCCCATCTGCTTCGAGGCTCCATGTGTTGTGTGTTGAGAGACACTCTTCTGCACACCACTGCTGTAACGTGAGGTTATTTGAGTTACTGTCACCTTCCTGTCAGCTTGAACCAGTCTGGCCATTCTCCTCTGACCTCTCTCACTAACAAGGCGTTTTCACCCACAGAACTGCTACTCACTGGATGCTTGTTTTTTTTTTTCTTTTTGCACCGTTCTCCGTAAACTCTGGAGACTGTTGTGCGTGAAAACCCCAGGCGATCAGCAATTTCTGAGGTACTCAAACCACCCTGTCTAGCACCAACAATCATTCCACGGTCAGAATCATTTTGATCACATTTCTTCCCCATTCTGAATATCTGAACAACAACTGAACCTCCTGACCATGCCTGCATGCTTTTCTACATTGAGCTGGTGCCATGTGATTGGCTGATTAGATATTTGCATTAATGAGCAGGTGTAAGGGTGTACCACTGGGTGGAGTAGTAAAGGGGCGCACTACCTGCTGCCGAGAAGCACTAAAGCTTTGGAGCAGCTCCAATTTTCTGGCTAAGTAGATTGCATAAGTTCACGGTTCCTCCAAAATGCAGGCCAGGGCACATTGTACAACGTCAGCTCCCGGTCAAGAAGTAACAACTAATCGATTCCTTTTTCCGCTGTCTTCCAGAGCGAGACTACGACAGCTTGTGTAACAAGCAGCCGATCGGGCGCGAGCTTTTCCGTCAGTTCTGCGAGACGAAGCCGGAGCTGAGGAGGTGCATCAGGTTCCTCGACACTGTGGTAAGACGCCTCGCTCTGCTGTCAGAATGGGATCAAGTGTGTGTCAAAGTTCCTGAGTCAAATCTGTTTGTAGTCCTGAAGAATCCAGCTTCTGTTTCCACACCAGATGCCCTTAAGATTTAGGAGCAGAGTTTGGCCATTCAGCCCATCGAGTTCAAGCATATTTGTTTTTTTTTAAAAGCCATTCTCCTGCCTTCTTTCTGTAACCCTTTAATAAGCATGAATCTATCAATCTCTGACCTAAATACACCCAAAGAACTGACTTCCACAGCTCTCTATGGAAATGAACCCCAGAGATTCAACACCCTCTGGTTGAAATCTTTCCTCCATGTCTCAATTCGAAAGGAATGTCCTTTTATTCTGAGGCTGTGCCCCCACATCCTAGACTCTCCCATTAATGAGGACATCCTTTCTGCATCTACTCCATCCACGCCCTTCAGTATCCCATAAATATCCTTGAACATTGCAGCATACAGTGAAATGCCATTGCACCAACCACCAACGTGGTCTGAATATGTGCTGGGGGTAGTGTACACGCCATGGTGCCAGTGTAGTATGCTCACAGTTTAATAACCCTAACCCGTACGTCTTTGGAATGTGGGAGGAGACCAGAGCCCCCGGAGGAAGCACATTCAGTCGTGGGGAGACATACAAATTGCTTAGAGGTGGCGGTGGAAATTTAATCCTGATTGCTGATTCCCCAGCGCGGTAAAGTGTTGCGCTAAACACAACATTACTGTGCTGTCCCATGAATCTCTCTGGCCCTTGTTTTTATTGATTTAGCTAAAGCCTTTGATTCTGTTGGCCGCAAGATTTTTGTTTAAGCCTTTGACTGGGTGGGTGTTGATGCTCATCTTGTGGACTTCATAACAGGCATACATACAGAATTCTACATTGTCATGGAGATGGCATGACCAAGACTGAGCTCAATCCTCTGTTAAGAGGTGGTGTTAATCCCCCATTTTAGTTAACATCAAAATGGACACATTATGTTTAGTTGGTGGGGAAGGGTCCGGATTCCATCTTGGTGCAGAGGGTAAGCTTGCACTGCATTGGTGTTAACATTATGAGGGAAGAAACTTAAACACAAAATACTCTGCAGATGCTGGGGTCAAAGCAACACTCACAACACGCTGGAGGAATAACACGAACAACAGAGGTCCTATCCACGAACCACATTGATTAAACCTTGCCCAAGACCAAAGACTTTGGCACTATTGACCCAAGAGGGAGAGAGAGACTGGTCAAACACAAGCACCTTCCTCTGGGAATAGAGTGAGAGAGGGGAAGAAGAGACTGGTCACTTGCAGGCGCCTTCCTTCAGCATCAGCGAGTGAGAAGGAAAGAGAAGACTGGTCAAACCAGGCGGACGACGCTGAGCATCCGCTCACCCTCTGCTCTCGTCCCCGCTGATTTCCATCTTGCTCCATGCTGTAGTCAGCAAGACTGACAAGAAATGGAGCCGATCATGGACGTGTGCCCGTCTCCAGGCCTCACACACTGGCCAAGACCTCACTGAACTCCTTCGGCAACAGCAAAACACCAGACCACTCAATCGGCCTGAAAACACACCATCAAAATGAAGATCACAAGTTCCAGTGGTAGCAGAACCATACTTAACAGAAGAAGTAGTAGGATTTTCATGAACTGTCTGAAGTACGTCGCCTTTGGTTGCGTTGTTTGTTGGCGCCATCTCCTTCAATCAGATTTTGCAGCATTTATTGATAACTTGATCTAACGCAAGATATCTAACCAGAAGTTACAAAATCATTCTCTTGCGAAATATTTTGGACTCTTTCAGATAAGTCTTTCCATCCAGAAAGTTTTCTTAAGGACCTACAATTCTGCAGCAGTCTTCCTGATGTAATTATGTTTTTTTCTGTCTGAGCTAGATTCAGTCAGTGTTTGTGTACACTGATAGTTTGCCAGTTGAATGTTTCCCTTTGTCATAACCTCGATGGCATTTTGCAATGTTCAGTACGATGGTTTAGCAGCAGGCTGAGAAACTGTTACCCCCCGGATTGAAAGTCTGTGATATTAGTGGGACAGTGCCAGTGTGGATACAAAGCTAGCCGAGGAAGAATCTGCAGATTCAAAGTACGTGTGCAGTGTACAATGCTGAGATTCATACTCACCACAGACAGCCACGAAACGAAGAAAACCATGGAACCTGTTCACAGAACATCGACCCACCCCCATGCGCAAAAAAAAAGTCACGCAAACGGCAACCAAAAGAAAAACAAAAGACATAGAATATAAAACACAAAATCACCTGTGAGTCGGCTGGGGTGATATACTGCGTCCGGTGCTCCCGATGTGGCCTTTTATATATTGGCGAGACCCGACGCAGACTGGGAGACCGCTTTTCTGAACACCTACGCTCTGTCTGCCAGAGAAAGCAGGCTCCACCAGTGGCCACACATTTTAATTCCACATCCCATTCCCATTCTGACATGTCTATCCACGGCCTCCTCTACTGTAAAGATGAAGCCACACTCAGGTTGGAGGAACAACACCTTATATTCCGTCTGGGTAGCCTCCAACCTGACAGCATGAACATTGACTTCTCTAACTTCTGCTAATGCCCCACCTCCCCCTCGTACCCCATCTGTTACTTATTTTTATACACATATTCTTTCTCTCACTCTCCTTTTTCTCCCTCTGTCCCTCTGAATATACCTCTTGCCCATCCTCTGGGTCCCCCCCCCCGTCTTTCTTCCCGGACCTCCTGTCCCATGATCCTCTCGTGTCCCTTTTGCCAATCACCTGTCCAGCTCTCGGCTCCATCCCTCCCCCTCCTGTCTTCTCCTATCATTTTGGATCTCCCCCTCCCCCTCCAACTTTCAAATCCCTTACTCACTCTTCCTTCAGTTAGTCCTGACGAAGGGTCTCGGCCTGAAACGTCGACTGCACCTCTTCCTATAGATGCTGCCTGGCCTGCTGCGTTCACCAGCAACTTTGATGTGTGTTGCATCAAGAGTCCAAGCTGTTCAGTTCAGCTCACTGTTCGTTATCTGCAGGCTGCCCCAATTCGAAATTGGCCAAAATAGCCACAAAAAAAGGCATGACCAGAAACCAGAAACACATCATAACATAAACTACAGAGTTCAACCCACAAGCTGCATCGATTAAACCTTGCCCAAGACCCAGAACTCCAGCATCATCCTCGGATGGTATCAAGGGAGAGAAAGACCATCCAAATGCAGCAAACTTTCGCCGGAAACAGAGAGCGAGTGAGAGAGAGAGAGACCACCACATGCAGACATCTTCGGCAGTAGTAAGCGAGAGGCTGGTAGACAGTACTGAAAACCCCATCACCTTCCAAACTGGCCGCGATGATTTCAATCTTCCTAAGTGCCTTACTTGCCGAGAAATGGAGTCGATCATGGGCTCGCGCCCTGTCTCCAGGCTTCTTGGCCTTGAGGCCACATGCCTCATGGAACAGCCATGGAGCCAACAAAGAACTGGATCACTCAATCAGCCTGCAAACTGTGTGATCCCTTCTGGAGTGTGTTTCAGAACCACTGATTTTTAATATATATCAATGGCTTGTAATTGGGTTCATAATCAATGTCTCCAAAGTTTACAGAAGTCATTGAGTTCAAAGTAAATTTATTAGCAAAGTACAAACATGTCACCATACACTACCTTGAGATTCATTTTCTTACAGATTAATTTTCTCTGTAGAATAAAGAATTACAATAAAATTGCTGGAAAAACTACACATGAAGACTGACAAACAACCAATGTGCAAAAGACAAACAAACTGTGTAAATATAAACAGACAAATAAATACTAAGAACATGAGTTGTAGTGTCCCTTAAAGTGAGTCCATGGAATCAGTTCAGAGTTGAGGTGAGTGAAGTTATCCACACTGGTTCAGGAGCCTGATGGTTGAAGGGTAATAACTATTCCTGAACTTGGTGGTGCGGGACCCAAGGCTCCTGTACCTTCTTCCCAATGGAAGCAGCGAGAAGAGATGATGGCCTTGATGGAGGGGGGCCTTGATGATGGATGCTGCTTTCTTGTTTCAGCACTCCTTGCAGATGTGCTCAGTGGCTTGCTGTGATATACTCGGCTGTATCCCCCACTTTCTGTAGGTCTCTCCGTTCTTGGGTATTGGTGTTTCCGTGCAGGACGTGATGCAACCGTTCAGGGCACTCTTCACTGTGCCTCTGCAGGAGTTCGCCAAAGTTTGAAATGACTTACCGATTCTTCAAAAACTTCAAAGATAGTAAAGGCGCTGCTGTACCTCTTTGTAATGGTACTTGAATGCTAGTGCCAGGACTGATCCTCTGGTATGATAGCACCAAGTTATTTAATGTTACTGACCCCCTCCACCTCCCATCCCTGATGACGATTGGTTTTTTCCTCCTTTAGTGAATAATCAGCTCTTTGGTTTTGCTGACGTTAAGTGAGCAGTTGTTGTTATGGCGCCATTCAACCAGATTCTCCATCTCCCTCCTATATACTTGAGTCATATTGGGGACTTCCGGTAGCGCTCATGGAGTGAAGTCGCGTTCTTGACTCGCTCCATTACCTCTGAGTTTTTTTCTCTATGGTCAGCTATACTTTAATTAACTATTAAGGCATCAATTTTTACAATACTTTGAATTAAACTGAATTCTCTGACAATTGGATGATACTGAGATCTGCTATGTCTAAGAACGGGAAAGACGGCAAGGATGGTAAACCTCCGGTTAAACCGAAAGCTACGGATCTCCCTCCGACTGAATCACCGGTGACTTTGAAAGCGATATCGGAGTTAATTCAGAGGGAAATTTCAACCTCTGTTAGGGAGATGATTCGTACGGAAATTGCAGGCCCTGTTAAAGACCTGATTCATACGGAAATCTCAACTAATTTCCAGAAAATTGCCGATTTAATTGATAAGATGCAAACATGTATTGCGGAACATCAGTCGGCTATATCTGATCTTCAAAAATCCGCGCAACAAAGTGAGCTTAAGATGGGGAAAATCGAAGAAACAATTAATGTAATGAAGAAGAAACTTGACTTTTTGACTTTTAAAAACTCTGACTTGGAATCTAGAATGCGACGGCAGAATTTACGAATGATTGGCGTCAGGGAAGCCGTTGAAGCTAACAACCCCATGAAATATTTCTCCCAACTTTTAAAAGATGCATTCCCTACTGTATTTCCTGACCAACCACCGCTACTGGATCGTGTTCACAGAATCCCATCATATTCGTCTAGGTCAGATAGACCTAGGCATGTTATCTTACGTTTTCATTACTTTCAAGACAAGGAGAGACTGTTTCGATTCGCTCGATCTAAAGGTTTCATTGATTTTTTGGATCTTAAGTTCCGATTCGTGGAAGATTTCAGTAAACCAATCTGGGACCAACGGGTCCGTTACAGATCCGTGATGTCGGAATTCTATAAGATGGATTTAAGACCAGCGCTGCTGTACCCTGCACGTCTAAGGATTCGCATGTTAGATGGAGCCCTTCGTTTTTTTGATTCTCCATCGGATGCCCAGAGTTATCTGGATCAACTTTCATCTCCAACATCTTAATTGCCTTCTTTTTAATTTTCTCCGTTGATCGGAGGCTGTGAATTGGTTGGTTTTAACTTTTCTGTGCCCTATTTGGGCAGAAAAGTTTACTTTCGATTTCTTAATATGGCTGCTAAACTTTCTTTTTAACTGCGTCATTTCTTTCTTTTCCCAGGGGATTCTGGGTGGTTACTTCCCTTTTGTCATCTTACGTATTTCCTGTGCGGCCTTAAATTTTGTAGTTTTTTTTTAAATTTTATTCTGTTTTGCTTTTTATAACCACTTTATGTTAATAATCCTATTTTTTTTTTGTTGCTGTGTCTATTCATGAGTTTGAGGTTTATTGTGGTTTTTTTTTAATATATATTCTCCGGCTTTTGTTCTGTTCTGTGTGTATTCTAATTGAGCTAACTTTTTTTTACTTATTTTTTTACTGTTTTACAATTAGCTGATCCTTTTCATATTTATACCTTTTTTTTAGGGAGCGTATACCGGAAGTCATGGGGTTAGTTTTAGCGCTTGCTTCTTTCTGGCGGGTCTGCTTTAGATTTTGCCTTGGGGTCTTGGGCTGGGGGGTGGCGGGAGGGGCTTCACGTTTTAGTTTGTTTTTCTTTGGGCTATATACATTATTGAAGTACTGGTTGCGTCCTTTTCCCCGGTATCTTTTGTATGTTCTGTTTCCTCTCCGGGTTTGTGGGTCGCGCCTATTGTCAATCCTCCTTGTTGTGGGTTGACTTTAGGATTTATGGAGTCTATTATTAATTTTGTCTCCTGGAATACTAATGGTCTTAATCATCCTATTAAAAGAAAAAAAGTTTTTAAAGTGTTCCGGAGACTTAAAGCACAAATTTTATTTTTACAAGAGACCCATGTACGGAGGGGGGACAGACTACGTTTTTTCAAATTCTGGAAGGAGCAACAATTTCATTCGAACTCCAATGCTAAGATTCGAGGCGTCTCTATTTTTATAGATTCCTCAGTTACTTTTATACAACAGGATATTATCTCTGATCCGAATGGTAGATTTTTATTGGTTAGTGGTTTACTATTTAATAAAAAAGTAGTTTTGGTTAATGTTTATGCTCCTAATATGGATTGTCCGGAATTTTATAAATCATTGTTTGATCAGTTTCCGAATTTGAACGAGTTTTCATTGATTTGGGGCGGAGATCTTAATACCTGTTTATCTCCAGCTTTGGACCGTTCGGCTCCTTTACGGACTTTACCTAATAAATCTGCAAATTTGATTAATTTTTTCCTTTCTGATTCTGGGTCGACGGACATTTGGCGTTTTCTGCATCCTCAGGAAAAAGATTTTTCCTTTTTTTCACATGTTCATCATTCCTATTCAAGAATTGATTATTTTTTTATTGATTCTCGTCTCATTCCTTCAGTGATTAAATGTGATTATGATTCTATAACCATTTCGGATCATGCTCCACTTAAGCTTTCTATTAAAATTATGGCCAATATACCGAACAATAGACAATGGCGTTTTAATTCGCTGTTGCTTCAGGACTCGGACTTTGTTAATTTTATGAATGAACAGATTGAGCTTTTTTTTACAATTAACCATACAGAAGATATTTCGGTTAACACTCTTTGGGACACTTTTAAAGCCTATATTCGGGGTCAGATTATTTCGTATTCCCTTGCTTTGAGGAAGAAACAGAAGCAGGAGGAGATGGCAATTGTGGACAAGATTAAAGAAATTGATAAGAAATATGTTATGGCTCCTTCTGAGGAGCTATACAAACAAAGAACTGAACTTCAAATGGAACACAGTTTACTACTCTCGTCCTCGATTGTAAACCAATTAAAGAAAACAAGAAGTGATTTTTATGTTCACAGTGATAAAATTGGCAAGCTGCTGGCTAATCAATTGAAATCTAATTATGTTAAATCTCAAATCAATCAGATTTATAACCAAAATGATCGATTGATATTGGATCATGTGGGGATTAATCAAACCTTTTGTGATTTTTATTCTTCTTTATATCAATCAGAGTCTCCTCGAGATTCTAAATATATGAATGATTTTTTAGATAAGTTAGACTTTCCTCAGATTTCACAGGATATGTCTTCTTTATTAGATACTTCCATTACAATGGATGAGATTAAGAATGTTATTTTTTCTATGAATCTGGGGAAAGCTCCTGGCCCTGATGGGTTTACTGTTGAATTTTACAAATGTTTTGCTTCTTTATTGATTCCTTGGCTCTATAAGGTGTTTGAGGCTTCTTTGAAACTTGGTAAACTTCCGGAATCTTTTAATAGAGCATCAATTTCTTTAATACTAAAGAAGGATAAAGACCCTGCTCAATGTGCATCTTATAGACCAATATCTTTATTAAATGTTGATTCTAAAGTTTTTTCTAAGTTATTAGCAAATAGACTAGAAAAAGTACTTCCTTCTATTATTTCGGAAGACCAAACGGGTTTTATTAAAGGTCGTTACTCTTTTTATAATATTCGTACATTGTTAAATATCGTTTATACTCCCTCACAAAATGTTCCTGAGTGTGTTATTTCTTTAGATGCCGAGAAAGCTTTTGATAGAGTAGAATGGCCTTATTTATTTAAGGTGCTTGAAATGTTTAATTTTAGCTTGAAATTTATATCCTGGATTAAACTGTTATATCACTCCCCTCTAGCCTCGGTTCGTACTAACTCTTTAAATTCACCTTTTTTTCCTCTCTTTCGTGGTACTCGACAAGGCTGTCCTCTTAGTCCCCTATTATTTGATATTGCATTAGAACCTCTTGCAATTGCTATTCGAGAATCTTCAAATATTACTGGGATAACTCGGGGATTAAAGTCCCATAAATTATCACTCTATGCTGATGATTTACTTTTATATATTTCTAATCCTGAGAGATCTATTCCTGCTGTTTTAGAGTTATTAGCACAATTTGGTCTTTTCTCAGGTTATAAATTAAATCTTAGTAAGAGTGAACTTTTTCCGATTAATAAACATCTTCCCTTATATTATAAATTTCCATTTAAATTGATTAATAATTACCTTTCATATCTTGGGATTAAAATTACTTGTAAACATAAAGATTTATTTAAGACTAACTTTTTACCATTAATAGACCATATTACTCAACTTTCATCTAAATGGTTTCCCTTATATTTAACTTTGATTGGTCGTATTAATGCAGTTAAGATGTTTTTTTTGCCAACATTTTTATATGTGTTTCAGGCATTACCAATTTTCGTTCCTAAATCTTTTTTTGATAAAGTCGACTCTAAAATTTCTTCATTTATTTGGCAGAATAAGAATCCGAGACTGGGTAAAATACATTTACAGAAAGCTAAGAGAGATGGAGGTTTAGCATTACCTAACTTTAGATTTTATTATTGGGCTATTAATATTCGACATATGTAATTTTGGTTACTTGACCGGGATATACTATCTATTCCTAAATGGGTAGCATTGGAATTACAATCTGTTCAGGGTTATACACTTGGTTCTATTTTAGGTTCATCTCTTCCTTTTGATTCGAAACGCCTTAAGCAGATCTCTAACCCGATCGTTAAATATGCTTTGCGTATTTGGTTTCAATTCAGAAAATTTTTTGATCTTAATCAATTCGGGTTAGCGATTCCTATTTTAGGTAACATATTTTTTCCTCCCTCTTTTACGGATCGCGCTTTTCAAACTTGGAAGACTAAGGGTATTTTACGGTTTTTGGATTTATTTTTAGATGGTTCCCTTATGTCTTTTGAACAATTATCTAATAAATATAACTTATCAAGAATACATTTTTTTAGATATTTACAAGTTAGAAATTTCCTAAGTACTATACTTTCTTCCTTTCCAATGCTTCCTCCTATATATATTTTAGATTCGATAATTAACCTTAATCCATGTCAGAAAGGTGCATCGGCTATGATTTATAATATTATTATGAAACTTAGGAAAGCTCCATTTGATAAGATTAGGGTAGATTGGGAACAGGAATTGGGGCTTACCATTTCTGTGGATGATTGGGGGCAGATTTTACAATTAGTTAATACTTCTTCTATTTGTGCTAAACATTCCCTAATTCAATTTAAAGTGGTGCATAGAGCACATATGTCCAAAGATAAGTTAGCGCGTTTTTACTCGCATATTAATCCTTTCTGTGATAGATGTTCGGGGCAGATAGCCTCTTTAACTCATATGTTTTGGTCTTGCCCTACTTTGGAAACTTTTTGGAGAGATATTTTCAATATTATTTCTAAGGTATTAAATATAGATATCTCTCCTCACCCTATTACTGCTATCTTTGGACTACCTAAAATTTCTAGTAATCTTTCCCCTTCAGCCCGTAGAATGATTGCATTTCTTACTTTAATGGCGAAAAGATGTATTTTACAACATTGGAAAGAGCTTAATGCTCCAACTACCTTTTTTTGGTTTTCTCAGACGATTTTATGTTTGAATCTGGAGAAAATTAGAAGTAACCTTTATGATTCTTCATTTAAATTTGAACAGATTTGGGGACCTTTTATTCGATATTTTCATTTAATGTAATATTTACCCTTCTTGTTTTTTTTTCACTGTTTTAATGGAGGTCGGGATTGAGGACGTGATTTTAAGTTTAACTCTGTTTGGTTTCAAGTTAGCCCATTGCTTTGCTTTGCTTTTAGTTAGTTGCACGGTGGGTTTTTTTTGGGGTTTTTTTTTTTCTTTTTTTTCCATTGATATATATAAAATCTAGTATACTATTATGTTATCTTGGTTTCTTATGCTTAAATTACATTGTTTGTAGTATTTTCTTTTTGGTATTGTTATCTTTTGGAATTTTATTATACTTTAACATTGTATTAATGTTTATATGGCTTACCTTTTTTGTATACTTACTCAATAAAAAGATTTAAAAAGAAAGAAAGAAAAGAGTCATATTGGACCCTGACGTCAAATTCAAAAAGTGTAGCTAAGTTGTTTTGTATTACAACAGCATTCATGAGGACTTGAGCAGAATATTTCTATTTCCACGGATGCAGCCTGAATATTTTATTTTATTTTGCGATACAGCGCAGAGTAAGCTTCCAGCCCTTCGAGCCACGCAAACCCAGCAACCCCCGACAAATTCAACTAACCCAAACCCTTAATGGCCAGTTAACCTACCCGTTATGTCTTTGGTCTGTGGGAGGAAACCAGAGGACCAAGGGAAAACCCACTGATTCAGTGACGAGCTCTTTTATTTTGGTGACACTGAGGGAAAGATTGTTGAGGTGACACCGTGCCACCAGGCACTGTATCTCATTCCTGCACTCCCACTTATTGCTTGAGATACGGCCCCCTACGATCGTAGCATCGTCAAACTTGCGGATGGTTTTCGAGCAGAATCTGGCCACAGTCGGGGGTGTACTGTATGTGGAGCGGAGCAGGGAGCTGCGGATGCGACCTTGTGGGGTGCCGGTGTGGAGAATAATTGTGGGAAAGACTGCGACTAGGTGTTTTGCCAAGTACCTCCTCCTCCCAGGTTCTTTAACTAGTCCACTCCTTACTTACTGCCCGTTACACCATTGGTGCTTAGAGCAGCAATGAAGAAACTCCATCTCTGATGGTGTTCAGGGCTTCCTTCTTTGTGTCAGTAGCTTCCTCTTGGTTTCCATTATTGTCGGTCATCTAAGTCCTGGGAGAAGACTCAGGAATGTCGTCGCACTCAGATGTAGAAAGATTCTTCATTGCTATTTCTGTAACAATTTTGTTTGACCAATCAGGGTTGTTAGACAATAGGTGCAGGAGTAGGCCATTCAGCCCTTCGAGCCAGCACTGCCATTCACTGTGATCATGGCTGATCATCCACAGTCTGCACCCCTTTTCTGCCTTCTCCCCATATTCCTTGACTCTGCTATCATTAAGAGCTCTACCCATCTCTTTCTTAAAAGCATCCAGAGAATTGGCTTTCACTTCCTTCTGAGGCAGAGTATTCCACAGATCCACAACTCTCTGGGTGAAAAAGTTTTTCCTCAACTCCGTTCTAAATGGCCTACCCCTTATTCTCAAATTGTGACCTCTGGTTCTGGACTCCCCCAACATTGGGAACATATTTCCTGCCTCTAGCAAGTCCAATCCCTTAATAATCTTATATGTTTCATCAGATCCCCTCTCATCCTTCTAAATTCCAGTGTATACAAGCCCAGCCGCTCCAATCTTTCAACATATGACAGTCCCGCCATCCCGGGAATTAACCTCGTGAACCTCTGCTGCACTCCCTCAATAGCAAGAATGTCCTTCCTTAAATTTGGAGACCAAAACTGTACACAATACTCCAGGTGTCGTCTCACCAGGGCCCTGTACAACTGCAGAAGGACCTCTTTGCTCCTATACTCAACTCCCCTTGTTATGAAGGCCAACATGCCATTAGCTTTCTTCACTGTCTGCTGTACCTGCCCTGAACTGAACTCCATGAACCTGGAGGACTGGTGGACCACTGTCAGTCTGGCCTCTACCCTTTGACCTGTTTGGCATGGGTGTCAAAGCATAAAGCCCCAACTCCAGCCAACATAGCTCTCCGGTTCATTGAGGCACTCAAGCTTCCAAACCCGATGATAAGGTTGAGGTCCATTTGGAGGTAGATCCACTCCGATGGATGGTAATTTGTCCAAATGTCCTTCTTTTGGTCTCCAAGGTTGGACCAGTCTGGACCCTTAGGAGGTAGAGGGATGGGGAGTAGCTCTGTGTTCTGGATCAGCAGGGATTGCACCCTTATCGGTGATCGCTGGCACCGTGAACCAGTTATGCTAGCCGCTTTGCCATGTGCCGGTAAGCTGGTGAAGCAGCCACACAGGAAGTTTGCCTTCATTGTCCAGGGCAGAGAATACAATGCAACTTCAGAAAGCATTGTCTAGGATTGCTACTTATGGTTCTGTTTGCCACTATCAGAAAGATGTGATTGCATTGAAGAGGTTGCAGTGGCGATTCAACGTGATGTTTTGGATGAGGAGAGGCTGCACAGACTCTTGATGCTGAGGGGAACCTGATGAGTTCAGATAAAGCAAATTTTACCTCAGAGGTGGGGTGTCTAAAGCAGGGGTTCCAAACCTTTTTCTGCACCGTGGACCGGTTTAATATTGACAATATTCTTGTGGACCGGCCGACCGGTGGGTGGATGTTCAAATAGGGTTAAACTCACCTCAACATGTCTTTTACAGGTAGGGTTGCCAACTTTCTCACTCCCAAATAAAGGACAAAAGTAGCAGTCAAATCCTGACAAAGGGTCCCGGCCCAAAACGTTGACTGTACCTCTTCCTATAGATGTTGCCTGGCCTGCTGCGTTCACCAGCAGTTGTTGTGTGTGTAGACGGGACACTTATGTTTACCCCGAGAAAGACTACCATGACCATGAAGCCTTGCGCGGGCACCTATGTGCGCATGCGTGACGTGCCAATTTTTTTCCCCACAAATTGGTTTTGGCTTAATCTTCCCGACTACGCTGTACATACATTATTTCTACTTTATATAGGCTGTGTATTTATCATATCATTCCTGGTTTTACTATATGTTAGTGTTATTTTAGGTTTTATGTGTTATTTGGTATGATTTGGTAGGTTATTTATTGGGTCTGGGAATGCTCAGAAATTTTTCCCATAGAAGTTAATGGTAATTGCTTCTTCGCTTTACGCCATTTCGGCACGAAAGGTTACATAGGAACACTCTACCTTAGCGGGGGGAAATATGGGACAAGGGCGGTCAAACCAATTTAGCCCAATATACGGGATGTCCTGGCAAATACGGGACAGTTGGCAACTCTATGTTCAAGTTCAACAGTGCGTGACAGGGAATGAGGAAAGGTGCAGCTGACTCATATCGTTTCCTCGCGGCCCGGTAGCACATGCTTTGCGGCCCGGTGGTTGGGGAACCGCTGAAAAGCTTTAAAGCAATTTACATGAGAAAATCTGCTGATGCTGGAAATTCCTCCCTCCTCCTTCCTCCCCTCCCTTCACCTTCTTACTCTGACTTCTCTCTTTCCTTTCCAATCCTTGTGAAGGGTCTTGGCCCGAAATATCGACTGTTTACTCTTTTCCTCAGAAGCTGCCTGGCCTGCTGAGTACCTCCAGTGTTTTGTGTGTGTTGCTCAGGGCAATTTGCATGGCCAATTAACTTATCAGTAATGGAGTGACAGCGGAGTAGTAATATTAAAATGTTTTGACTGAGTCGCGTTAGTGACGGTGCATGCTGGGAAACCTACAGTGCAGGAGTGATGAACCGAGCCCGCCGAGATGAAAATGTCGCACTCGAAAGCCGGCACAGAAAGAGAGTGACTCTCGCGCGCAAGAGGCCCAATCGATTTCACCCACGCGATAGATTGGTCACGTAAGCACTTGCCATATTACGATGCGGGTTCAGGAGGAAACTGGAGCAGCCAGGGGGAGACCCGTGCAGTTATAGGAAGAGCATGCAAACTCCACATAGACAGCACCAGAGGTCAGCAATGAACTGGGTTGCTGAAAAGTGTGATGGAATAGCCTATGTTTTCTCCTCCCTTTGATTATTATTGCATAGTTGTTGGGGTAATTGATTCAGTCAGAATTAGATTGAAAATCCCTCCCCCTGCACTTCAAGATCCTTGGAATCAGAATGGTTTTGAGAAATTCTGCCAGTCACTTGGATAGTAAAGCTGATGTTAGAGCTAAAACAATGTACAGTAATTCAGTGCAATCACCTCCAGTCCTTTATTGATGTTAATCTTGGACAGAGGGGGCCTACATGGCGGATTCTGAATGCTGGCATTCAATAGGAAGGACATGGAATATTTAGAGAAGGTGCAGAGGAGATTTACCAGGATGCTGCCTGGATTAAAGAGTATTTTATGAAGTTCGGGTCGTAGAAAGGTACAACACAAAAACAGGCCCTTCAGCCCATCTGGCCCATGCCAAACCATTTAAACCGCCTGCTCCCATTGATCTGCATCAGGGCCATAGCCCTCCATACCCCTACCATCCATGTGCTCATCCAAACTTCTCTTAAACATTGATATCAAGTTCGCTTGCACTGGCAGCTCGTTCCACACTCTCACTCCACCCTCTGAGTGAAGAAGATTTCCCTCATGCTCCCCTTAAACTTCTCACCTTTCACCCTTAACCCATGACCTCTAGTTGCAGATTGAGCAAGCTAGGGCTTTTTGCTTTGGAGAAAAGGAGAGTGAAGGATGACTTGATAGATGTGTGCAAAACGGTAAGAGTCATAGAGGGGACAGCCAGCGCCAGTTTCCTAGGGGGGAAATGCCTAATACATGTGGGCGGTCATAATTTTATAGTGTTTGGAGGGAAGTATAAGGGGGCATGCGGAGGTAGGTTTTTTGCAAAGAGAGTGGTGGGTGCATGGAATACACTGCCAGAGGTGAAGCTCGCAAATTTCTACAGATGTACTGTGGAGAGTATCCTAACTGGCTGCATCACCGTCTGGTGTAGGGGAAGGTGGCTACTGCACAGGATCAAAATAAGCTGCAGAGAGTTGTAAACTCAGACAGCTCCATCAAGGGCAGTGGCCTCCGTGATATCCAAGACGTCTTCGAGGAGCGATGCCTCAAAAAGACGGCGTCCATCATTAAGGACCCCCATCACCCAGGTCATTCCTTGTCCTCATTGTCACCATCAGGAAGGAGCTACAGAAGCCTCAAGGCACACACCCAACAATTTAGAAGCAGCTTCTTCCCCTCTGCCATCCAATTTCTGAATGGGCAATGAACACTACCTCACTACTTTTTTCATTTTCATTTTTGCCCTACTTACTCAATTTAACTAGTTAATACATACACTAACTGTAATTCATGGTTTTTTCCCCCCTATTATTAAGTATTTCATTGTACTGCTGCATTGACATATGCCAGTGATGTTAAATCTGGTTCTGATTCTGCTAGATGCAGATACAACAGGGACAGTAAAGAGATTCTTACATTGAGAATTTCTTTTCATTATGCAAAAATCTGCGGGCGAAGAGGGCATTGATCTTGGATGTTGGCACGACACCATGGACCGAAAGGACTGTGCTGTGCTGTGCTGTACTCTGCTATGTTCTGTGTTCAACCCATACCCCAGCTCCTCAGACTTGGAGTGCAGCGTCAGAGAATAATGGCACACTTAATCAAGGCTCTGTCAATCTTAAGAGAAATGTAAAAGGTGCATGCCGTTGATGGAAGAAGCAGGGAAAATCCCATGGCTAATAATTTTACTTCTCATCTTCCATCCCCTGTACGGATTTGCTAGCTATTACCCAACCAGTGCTCGTGGGACTTCATCTCCATTTCATTACAGGTAATTAATGAGCCGCAAAGTGCTTTGAGAATCCTGGTCTTTGCTGTTATTTCCCAGTATTTATACAAATGCTTTACTGCTGCATTCAGATTTCTCTACCGCAGAGCAGTATTCCCTGTCATTCCCTGTCTGTGTCAAACCCCATTATCTATTTCTCAAAGGCAGCTGGTTTACTTTACGGCTTTTAGAGTTGGCGTGGTTCCCACTCACAGGCTTGTTTGTCAACCTGAAAATCCATTTTAAACACCCTTTCTTTAGTGCTACAAAAACCAGCGAGTAGTGTCTGTGTGGGCGGCCGCAGTCAGTCGTGTGTGGGGGAGAAGGGTGGAATCCGTGGTCAATCGTGTGTTTGGGGGGGGGGCCGCGGTCAGTCCTGTGGAAATTCTAAATCTCTCCCTCTGTTCCGAGGGAAATAGTCTCACACAGGGAGGCACTGGGATATTTTGAGATCTTCTCCCCAAGTTGGCTCATGAGTTCAGGAGAATTTTTTTTTTATACGCTTTCAAAAATAAACTTTCTTCATAATATTATATACCAAAAAAGAAACAGTGCAAAATCTTTTTCACTCATTGCTGCATTCATTAATATTAACCTATTTTTAAAACCCTAGCAGTGTTGGCGCGTGGCCAAATGGTTAATGCGTTCGTCTACTGATTTGAAGGTTGCTAGTTCGAGCCTTGGCTGAGTCAGCGTGTGTGTCCTTGAGCAAGGCACTTAACCACACATTGCTCTGCGGCGACACCAGTGCCAAGCTGTTTGGGTCCTAATGCCCTTCCTTTGGACAACATCAGTGGCGTGGAGAGGGGAGACTTGCAGCATGGGCAGCTGCTGGTCTCCCATACAACCTTGCCCAGGCCTGAGCCCTGGAAACCTTCCAAGGCGCAAATCCATGGTCTCATGAGACTAACGGATGCCTATTTTTAAAACCCTAGCACCATTGCCGTTTAGATGGCCCACAGGGATAACAGTACACCATTCCCCGCCTGACTCGGCCCCTTTTTGTGAGGTAGTGGAAGGAGCCCAGATTACAATGCTTTCCCCCAGAGCTGCACCAGGCATCAGTACGTCCCTCGGCATGTACTTCTGTATCGAAGAGTACACCAAGGAAGATTTTGACTGGTGGATCCTGTGTAATTGGGAGCTATGTGCCCCTCCTCCACATCTCTGAGCAGCTGTGGATTTAAGGTGAACCAGAAAGATTTAGAAGAGACCTGAGGGGTCACTTCTTGTCGCAGTGGGTCATGCATATATGGAGTGGGCTGCCAGAGGAAGGAGTTGACGTGGGTACCATTACAGCGTCTGAAAGATATTTGGACAGGTACATGGATTGGAAAACGTTTAGACCATAAGATGTAGGAGCAGAATTAGGCCATTTGGTCCATCGAGTCTGCTCTGCTATTTCATTGGGGTGATCTATTTTCTTCTTGGCCCTAATCTCCTGTCTCCTCCCCATATCCCTTCACGCCCTGACTAATCAAGAATCTATCAAACTCTGCGTTAAATATACTCAGTGACTTGACCTCCACAGCTGCCTGTGACAGCGAATTCCACAGATTCACCACTCTCTAGCTAAAGAAATTCCTGCTCATTTCCATTCTAAACGGACAACTCTCTATTCTGAGACTGTGTCCCCTCTGGTGTTAGACTCCCCCACCACAGAAACCAACCTCTCCACATCCACTCTATTAAGGTCTTTCTAGATTAGATAGGTTTCGATGAGGTCACCCCTCATTCTTCTGAATTCTAGTGAGTGCAGGCTCAGAGCCATCAAAAACTCATCATAGGACAAATTTTCTATCCAGGAATAGTTTTTGTGAACCCTCTCCAATGTCAGCACATCGTTTCTTCGATAAGGGGCCCAGAACTGCTCACAATACTCCAAGTGACGCCTCACCAGTGCCTTATAAAGCCTCAACATTACATTCCTCCTTTTATATGCTAGTCCTCCTGATATGAATCCTAACAGAGCGAGATATGGACCAAATGCAGACAAGTGAGACCAGCTTAGATGGGGATCTCGATCAACATGGATGAGTGGGGATGAAGGGTCTGTTTTTGTGTTGTAAGATTCTGTCTTTGACTCTAAATATAAGCAAATAGGTTCAGCTTAGATGTACATTAAGGTCAGCATGGGCAAGCTGGGTCAAAGGGCATATGTCCACACTCTGTTGGTCTAAGTAGTTTTCCAAAAGGAAAATCCTGAGGTTGATCAGAAGATCACTGTGTGAGCAGGGTAATGTAGCAATTTGCATAACGCTTCACCGTGACAGTGATTAAGGGTTCAATTCCCACCACTGTTTGCAAGGAGTTTGTATGTTCTCCCTGTGACTGCATTGGGCTTTCCACTGGATAAGGCATCCGTTAGTCTTGCGAGACCATGGATCTGCGCCTGGAAAGTCTTCACTCTCCAGGGCGCAGGCCTGGGCAAGGTTGTATGGGAAACAGGTTGTATGCAAGTCTCCCCCCTCCACGACACCAATGTTGTCCAAGGGAAGGGTATTAGGACCCATACAGCTTGGCACCAGTGTCGTCACAGAGCAATATGTGATTAAGTGCCACAAGGACACAACATGTTCCCTCGGCTGGGGCTTGAAATCACGACCTTCAGGTCGCTAGTCCAGTGCCTTAACCACTTGGCCACGTGCCCACTCCACTGGATAACATATACAAAATGCTGGAGGAACTCAGCAGGTCAGGTAGCGTCTACAGAAATGGATAAACCATCGACGTTCCAGGCTGAGACCCTTCATCAGGACTGGAAAGGAAGGGGGAAAGTGCCAAAATAAAAATGGAGGGGGAGGAAGGAAGACAAGCTGGAAGGTAACAGGTGAAGCCAGGTGAGTGGAAAGGTAAAGGGCTGGAGAGGAAGAAATCTAATAAGAGGAGAGTAGAACATAGGAGAAAGGGAAGGAGGAGGGGACGGGAAGGAGGAGGGGACCTGAAGGAGGTGATAGGCAGGTGAGAAGTGGTAAGAGGCCAGATTGAGGAATAGAAGAAGAGAGGAGAGAGAGGGAATTATTTTTTTTAACCAGAAGAGAAATCAACATTCAAGCCATTGGGTTGGAGGCTACCCAGACAGAATATAAGGCGTTGTTCCTCCACGCTAAGGGTGGCCTCATCTTGGCACAAGAGGAGGCCATGGACTGGAATGTCGGAATGGGATTGGGAATTGGAATTAAAGTGTTTGGCCAAGGAATACTTTGGTTTTCCTCCCACATTCCAAAGACATTAGGGGTTGTAAGTTGTAAGCATGCTATGTTGGCACCAGAAGCAATGTGACACTTTCAGGCTGCCCCCAGTACATGCTTGGTCTGTATTGGTCACTGACGCAGTCGACACATTTTACTGTACCGAGACACACAAAGCTAATCTTTAACCTTCAAGATTGCAGAGAAAAGCAGGGCTGGGGGCAGCACTAGAAGTGAGGGAAAGGTGACACCTCTTTACCAATGTACCTTTGTTGCAGATTCTGCAATATCACGTGCACATTGCAGGCTCCATGTTTAACGCGAAGGGTAGGTTTACCTGTTGGTTGAAAGCCGCGTTTGCCTTGCCAGTTGCTGATTGGCCCATTCGAGGAATGCAACAGCTCTTTCCCATTGGTTACCTTGCTCGCTGCGGCACTGGTGTCTGGTTTCAGAAGCCTCAGGGACATAAGAATATCACGTGCGAGAGACCTGCAAGCTGTCCTTTGTCTCCAGGGGCTCCCCTTCGCACTGAAGATGCGACTTTTGCTGAAGAACCATGCTGGAGGGCCCACTCTCACACTTGGCTGAATACCTGTTGAATGTTTAGTTTTGTACAGAAGTTGCATAACTTGGGGAGACTTAATGAAGTACCTGTTGAGTTTGAAGTGTTACTGAATGTTTACTGTCATAGTTTTTTCTATGTTTGGTTGACTTAGATGTCTGCTTGAATGTTTTACCGTTTGTCTGTAAATAAATGGTAGATGTGCTTATTTGTAATCAGGATTTTCTGTCTCACTTCCCAAACCCGTGAACAAACTTCCTCATAACGCCGTGGTACCACACTACCCGTCGTTGGCTGCCATGTCTGTCTTGCCACTCCATGCAATGGCTGTACCTCGCATACCTGGTAGACAGTCAGCTGGAATCAAAACCCTGCAGACACCAAAAATCTGTGATCAAAATTTCAAAATGCTGGAGGTGCTCAGCAAGCCAGGTAGCATTCACGGAGGGAGAAATCGGGATGTCGTTTCAGGCTGACAGCTTCTCCAGAGAACTGGAATGAAATGTAAGGTGTAAAGTTGCAGGTCAAGAGGGAAGCAGTGGAGAGGACGGAAAGGGCAGCCCGTGCCAGGATGGAGGCAGGGAGGTGGGGAATGTACTGACAGAATGGGTGGCGGTGCAGGCTGGGGCAGACTGGTAAAAGGTGGAGAGGAATGAAATCTGAAGTTGGCCGAAGAACAGAGAGGGATTAAAAGCGAGGCACAAGACTAGAATGGCTGATTATCTGAAGTGGTTGATAACATTCACACATGTCTACTGAGAGCTACTGCATACACTGGCACACAATCTGCTGTCCTTGACTTGGTGAGAGGGCTGCCGGGTGAATCTCTGCCAGAATGCCTGTACACACACCGATCAATCACTGCACTTGGACGGCAGGGTGGCGGGCAATCTCCTCGCTGCCGTCCGAAGCGGAGCTGATGGCAGGCGATGGGAGTTTTACCGCCGAAGCTGGAATTTGGAATGGGGCTTCCATCCGCAAGATCCTGTCTCTCCCTCGCAGTGTAGGAGGCACTTATCGCACAAGATTTGGCTCCTGCGTTTGCCTCAGGCTGTATTGTAAGACGATACCTGTGGACTTCCTCTGCTCAGCCAAATTTCTGTTCCAGTATTTCCTGTGTTGCTGTCATTGAAGTGCTAACTTTGAAGTTCCTCCAGCAGCCGCCTCTTTGATTTTCAAAACCCAGTGCTGGTTGCCACAGTACATTTTTCTATAATACCCAGCTTGTAATCCTTTCCCTCTGCACCCCCACCCCCATCACCTCCTTATTCTGGCTTCTTACCCCTTCCTTTCCAGTCGTGATGAAGGGTCTCGGCCCAAAATGTCAACTGTTCTTTCATTTCTATAGATACTGCCTGACCTGCTTAGTTCTTCCAGCATTTTAAACCATAAGACATGGGAGCAGAATTAGGCCATTTGGCCCATTGAGTCTACTCCACCACTCCATCATGGCTGATTTATTGTCCTTCTGAATTCTATTCTCCTACCTTCTCCCCATAACCTTTGACACCCTTAAAAATCAAGAACTTTATCAACCTCTGCTTTAAAAACCTCAGTGACTTGGCCTCAGCTATCCATGGCAATGAGTTCCACAGATTCACCACCCTTTGGCCAAAGCAATTCCTCCTCATCTCTGTTCAAAAGGAATGTCCTTGCATTTTGAGGTTATGCCCTCTGGTTCTAGACTCCCTCACTCCTCTCCACATAACTAGGCCTTTCAATATTTGAGAGGTTTCAATTATATAATTCCACCCCCCCAACCCATCCTTCTAAACTCCAATGAGTACAAGCCCACACCATCAACTGCTTCTTATACATTAACCCATTCATACCTGGGATCATTCTCGTGAACCTCCTCTGGATTCTTTCCAATGCCAGCACATCCAAAACCATTTACCATATTCCAAGTGCAGTCTGACCAATGGCTTTGTGTGTGTGTGCGTTACTCTGGATTTCCAATATATGCAGAAATCTCTTATATTTGAGATCTCTCTCATATTCTTGCTTCACCTTACGACATAGGAGGAGGCCGTTCGGCCACACTGAATCATTGCTGGCCCTCAGAACAATCCCATAGCTCCCTACTTCCCTGCAACCTGATTTCTCTTGCAGGCCCATCAATTCAACCATATCCGTAGTCAACTGCTACCTGCTGCAAACGGGGGTAATGTACAGCAGCCCGTTAACTAGTCGGCTCGTCTCTGGGATGGGGGAGGAACGAATGTACAAACTCCGCCCAGACAGACCGTGAGGTCAGGGTGGAATCTAGGTCGCTGGAGTTGTGCGTCAATGGCACTAACTGCTGCACAGCCGTATCAAAACCCAGCAGGGTTGCCAGTTGGTTGGGACGTAGGTGGCCAGTGGAGATAACTGGAGCTGAATCTGCCCTTCTTCAGGAGAAGCAACAGTGACTCACTCCAGTACAAGGCTGCACTGAACAGATGGGCTTCCTAAGCAAAAGCAGAAATATAGACTATTGACAACACTGAACAGTGAAACTGCTGTCTTTGTAAAAGACGACACCTTTAACAGGACAGCATCCTCTCATAAGCACAGGAGGCTCTGCAGGTGCTGAGAATCCAGAGCAGGGGGCTTGCCAAGCAGTGGTCCACGGACCCCTTGCTTAATGGTATAGGTCCATAGCATAAAACAAGTTGAGAACCCCTGGTCTAGAGCAACACACACAAAATGCTGGAGGAGCTCAGCAGGTCAGGCAGCACCTATGGAGAAGAATAAACAATCGGCGCTTCAGGCTGAGACCCTGATTTGTCTGTCGTAATGAAAGGTCTTGAGAAAGCCTTTGGTAAAGTGGTCTGTGCCGGTGGTGCAGTGGTATCTGCACTGGACCTCAGAAGAAGAGGTCCCAGGTTCGAATCCAGCTAGCTTCTTGCATGCTTTCCATCTGCGCTGGGTAAAGCAACTCAACCTTGTGAAAAGCAGATAAGCACTAAAGATTGCCAGACAAGGCAAGGAGGATTTTTGCCTTACTTTTCTACCTTTTGATAAGTTGCTGCACACGAGGCTGCTAAACGAGGCGTGAGCCCAGGCTGTTTTGTGTAGCTCAACATTTCCAGCATCTGCAGCATCTCTTGTGTTTATAACATCATAAGGAGCATAGATAAGATGGATGCACAGTGTCTGAGGAACCAGCAACTAGAGGCATAGGTTTGGGGTGGGAGGAGAGAGATTTGGTAGAAACCTGAGGTGGGCATCTTCTTCACCCTGAGGATGATGGGTGTGTGGCACGGGCTGCGGGGGGTGTGGTTAAGGTGGGTGCAGTAAAAGCATTTCAAAGACACGGATAACTGCATAGATTAGAAAGGTTTCAACAGATGTGGGCCAGGTGCAGACAGTTGGGAATAGCTTTGATGCAGCCTCCTCTACATTGGTGAGACCCAAAGTAAATTGGGGGAGTGCTTCATCAAGCATCTCCGCATCATCTGCCGCGTGGGACTTCTCGGTGGCTGAGCATTTTAATTCCGATTCCCATTCCCATTCCGATGTGTCAATCCATGGCCGCCTCTTGTACCAAGATGGGGCCACCCTCAGGGTGGAGGAGGCCCCACCTCCCCATCGTACCCCATCTGTTACTCATTTTTATGCACACATTCTTTCTCTCACTCTCCTTTTTCTCCCTCTGTCCCTCTGAATATACCTCTTGCCCATCCTCTGGGTCACACCCCCCCCCGTCTTTCTTCCCGGACCTCCTGTCCCATGATCCTCTCGTATCCCCTTTTGCCTATCACCTGTCCAGCTCTTGGCTCCATCGCTCCCCCTCCTGTCTTCTCCTATCATTTTGGATCTCCCCCTCCCCCTCCAACTTTCAAATCCCTTACTCATTCTTCCTTCAGTTAGTCCTGACGAAGGGTCTCGGCCTGAAACGTCGACTGCACCTCTTCCTACAGATGCTGCTTGGCCTGCTGCGTTCACCAGCAACTTTGATGTATGTTACCTTATATTCCGTCTAGGTAGCTTCCAGCCTGAGCGCATGAATATTGATTTCTCCTTCCCCTCCCCCCATTTCCTCTGTTCCCCACTCTGACCTTTTACTTCTTCTCAGCTGCCTATTACTTCCCCCTGAGCCCCACTCCTTCCGTTTTTCCTATGGTCTACTGTCCTCTCCTATCAGACTCTCTCTTCTCCAGCCCTTGACTTTTCCCATCCACCTGCCACCTTCCAGCTAGCCTCTTTCCCCTGCCCCCCACACCTTTTAGTTGGGGCATCTTCGCCCTTCCCTCTCCGCCCTGAAGAAGAGTCTCGGCCCAAAACGTTGACAGTTTATTCCTTTCCATACGTGCTGCCTGACCTGCTGAGTTCCTCCAACACTTTGTGTGTCTGGCTTGGATGGACACCTTGGTCGGCATTGGACCAGATGGGCTGAAGGGCCTGTTTCTGTACTGAATATCTGTATGACTCTATGTTAGAGGCAATCCACTAGCAAGGCAGAAGCGTAGCAGAGGTCAGAGAGTGGAGATAAAGGGGTCCTTTTCAGAATGGCTGTTAATGACTGGTGGAGTTCCATAGAGGGCAGTGTTAGCACAACAGCATTTCAGACGTACATTAGTAATCTGGATGAAGACATTGTGGCCACATTTGCAGATGATACAAAGACAGGTGGAGCGACAGGTAGTGTTGTGAAGGTGGTGAGACTGCATAAGGACTTGGACAGATTGTGGGGGGTAGGCAAAGAAGTGACACATTGAGTACAGCGCCATAAGGAACTGTTCAGTTATGTATCTCATTAGGAAGATAAAAAAAATATAGCCTACTTCCTACAGTGAAAGGGGGAGAATTCAGAAGTCGGAGGTGCAAAGGGACTCGGGAGTCCTCGTTCAGAATTCCTTCAAGGTCGAACCTGTAGTAAAGGAAGCAAATGCAATGTCAGAACTCATTTCAACAAGAATAAAGTATAAAAGCAAGAATGATAAGGCTTTGGTCAGACTACATTTGGAATTTTGTGTGCAATTTCGGGATCCGTATCAAAGGAACGATGTGCTGTCCCTTGAAAGGGTTCAAAGGAGGTTCCTGGGAATGAAAGTCTTAACATACAAGGGATGCTTCATGTCGCTGTGCCTGTACTCTTTGGAATTCAGAAGGATGAATAGGAAGGGGAATTCTATTGAGACTTGCTGGATGCTGAAAGAGCCGGACAAGGTGGACATAGGGAATATGTTTGCATTATTTATTTTTTGACATACAGTGTGGAATAGGCCTCTCCGGGCTTTTGAGCCATACCGTCCAGCGATCCCCCAATTTAATCCTAGCCCAATCACGGGACAATTTACTGGGTCACTGGCAGTATAAAGCATAGTGCTAACCACTATGCCGCCCCCAAGTAGGAGAGTCTTCAATCTGAGGGCACAGCCTCAAAGTAAAGGAATATCACTTTTAAACTGAGATGAGAAGGAATTTCTTCAGCCTACTGGTATCCATCTGTGGAATTCATTGTCATCGAGGGCAATGGAGGCCGAATCCTCGTACTTAAGGCAGTGATGGGATCTTGTTTGCTGAGAAGGGTTAAGGGTTATGGGGTTAAAGGAATCAGCCGTGGTTTAATGGTTGAATGTCAGCTGTCAATCCTCAAGTTGTAACTGCTCAACACTCTTTTGTCTCCAGGCAGATTATGAAGTGACACCGGATGAGAAGAGGAAGGAGAAGGCCGATGAGGTCATTCGGAGATTTCTTACTGAGGAGGTAAGGATCGTGTGGAGGGTAGTTCCATCTGAAGCTAATTCCTTCACAAGTGTCCCACACAGGAATCTGAGCAAGTTTCAGTGTTCAATGGTTCAATTTAATATCAGAGAATGTATACAGTATACAACCTGAAATCCTTACTCTTCACAGACATCCATGAAACAGAAAAAATAAACTTGAAGAATGAATGACAGAACAGTGTTAGAACCCCTGAATTCCCCTCCCCCCACACACAAGCAGCAGCAAAACCATCAACCCTCCCCTCCCCTCACTTGCTCCAGCAAAACCATCAACCCCACCACCCACCATGCCACAATAGCAAGCCCCCAGAGACCTCAAAAAACTACTCCATCAAAAACTACTGTCCATCCCAACACTTCTATATCTCGGACAGGCTCTCTCTCTCTGAGAGATATCACTCCTGCCACAGCGAGGGGGGGAGACCAACTGTTTCAATGTTACAGATTGCAGTGTATCCAGTATAACTCTCTGTTGCATTTCCCCCCCCCCCCCCCGAACTCCCCTGGCATCTAGAACTGGTGGGATTTCATTCTAAAACAAAATAGCCCCAGTGAATTTTCCCTCATTAACTAGTTTGCTCCATCATGGGCACTATCCTCCATAGTATCCAGGACATCTTCAAGGAACGATGCCTCAAAAAAGTTGGCATCCATCATTAAGGACCCCCCCCGCCCCCACCTTACCCAGGGCATGCCTTGATCTCAGTGCTACCTTCAGGACTGAGGTACGGGAGCCTGAAGGCACAATGATTCAGGAACAACTTCTTCCCCTCTGCCACCGGATTTCTGAATGAATATTGAATCCACCAACACTACCACACATCTTCTATGTCATTTTTTGCACAACTTATTTAACTATTTTATATATATATTTTGAGTAATTCACTTTTTTCCTGTATAATTATGTATTGCATTATAATGTTGTTGCAAAGTAACACATTTCACGACATATGGCAGTGATATTAAATCTGACTCTGAAGGGCCAAGAAACGAGGGAGCAGGAAGTCTGTGCTGTTGTTGTACACGGGATAGCTGAAGGCAGCCATTTCTTTATAACAATAGACAATAGGTGCAGGAGTGGGCCATTCGGCCCTTTGAGCCAGCGCCGGCATTCACTGTGATCATGGCTGATCATCCACAATCAGTACCCTTTTCCTGCCTTCTCCCCATATCCCTTCACTCCGCTATCTTTAAGAGCTCTATCTAACTTTCTTGAAAGAATCCAGAGAATTGGCCTCCACTGCCTTCTGAGGCAGAGCATTCTACAGATCCACAACACTCTGTGTGAGAAAGTTTTTCCTGAACTCCGTTCTAAATGGCCTACCCCTTATTCTTAAACTGTGGCCTCTGGTTCTGGACTCCCCAACATCGGGAACATGTTTCCTGCCTCTAGCGTGTCCAATCCCTTAATAATCTTATATGTTTCAATCAGATCCCCTCTCATCCTTCTAAATTCCAGTGTATACAAGCCCAGTCGCTCCAATCTTTCAATTAATCCAGCGAACCTATGCTGCACCCTCTCCATAGCAAGAATGTCCTTCCTCAAACTTGGAGACCAAAACTGCACGCAATACTCCAGGTGGGGTCTCACCAAGGCCTTGTACAACTGCAGAACGACCTCTTTGCTCCTATACTCAACTCCCCTTGTTATGAAAGCCAACATGCTTTCTTCACTGCCTGCTGTACCTGCATGCTTACTTTCAGTGACTGATGAACAAGGACACCCAGATCTCGTACTTCCCCTTTTCCTAACTTCACTCCATTCAGATAGTTGTTCGGCTGTCAATCATCTTACCTTTATTTGCGGAAGGTTTCTACCAGTAATAAGTAAAATGCTGTCCAAGTGTTTGCTGCTGATAACTTGGAGCTTTCGTTTACAGATGGGGATTGAAGCAATCAACCATCTTGATTAAATCTAAGTTTAAAACAAATTGCAAATTGGGGATCACTTCATCGGGCACCTCTGCACCATCCGCTGCAAGCTGGACTTCCTGGTGCCCACACATTTTAATTACAATTCCTGTTCCCATTCCTACGTGTTAGTCCATGGCCTCCTCGTACCAAGATGAGGCCATCATCAGGGTGGAGGAATAACAGCAACGCCTTATATTCTGTCTAGGTAACCTCCAACCTGATGGCATGAGTATCGATTTCTCCTTCTGGTAAACAAATTCCCCACCATTCCCCACTCTGATCTCTTTCTCATCTTCCTATTATCTCTCCTCGTTCCCTTTCTCCTCTTGTCCACCATATCAGATTCTTTCTTCTCCAGCCCTTGACCTTTCCCACCCACCTGGTTTCACCTCTCACCTTCCAGCTATCCTCCTTCCCCTCCAACAACCTTTCTACTCTGGCATCTTCCCACTTCCTTCTCAGTCCTGAAGAAAAGTCTCGGCCTGAAATGTCAACTGTTTGTTCATTTCCATAGATGCTGCCTGGTGTGCTTGAGTCCCTCCAGCATTGCGTGTCTGTTACGTTAGACATTAATTTGTCAAGTTGCTTGTGACGAGTAACAGCCACAGTGAGTTGTCATCATGAAAGTGAGATGTGATTCTGTGCCATTGAAAGAACTTGGCTATTAAATCTTGCACTTGACTTTAAGCCTTCACGGTACAGGTATTGTGCAGGGGTTTATTTATTGGGCTGTTTGCTTTCAAGGAGAGATCCTGCAGTTGTTTAATTCCCTCTGAATGCTCGAAATGTGAATTTCTAGAAGTAGTTAGTAGGGTTTTTTTGTTTTAGTTAGTAGGAGTTCTTTTTTCCTTTTTTCAAAAAAAATATGGTTTTAACACTTTGTTTTTTCTTATTATTATTGATATATTGTTTAGCTTTGTTAATCAGCTATTTGATAATTTAATTCTTATTGAACATATTGATATGTTGACTTGATTACTTTAATGTATTTTTTGGTTGATTTTCAATAATAATTAATATTCAAAACAAAAGTAGCATCATCATCTTCATTATGTGCCACGTTGTATGATGTGGGTGATCGTAGTCTTGCCCTTGATTGTTCTTGACAAATTTTTCTACAGAAGTGGATTACCATTGCCTTTACAAGACAGATGACCCCAGCCATTATCAATACTCTTCAGAGATTGTCTGCCTGGTGTCAGTGGTCACATAACCAGGACTTGTGATATGCACCATGTTCCCATGGCTACACCTGGCCTTGCCTTGTTCTTTCTCCAGCCTTATGGCACATCGGGCAGCATTTCTTTTTGCCATTTCCTTAGCAGTTGTCTGTCTTATAACGAGGCCGAGTTGCCAGCTTGAGACTTAACCCAGCATGGATGGAAAGCGTGCAGGGAGCTGGCCAGATGGGTTATCTCCACCCCATCAGCCACTTTCCCTGTGGTAGCGGTATCAAAGGCAAAGAGGGCTTAGTTTTAAGGTGAGATGCAGGAGATTTAAAGGGGATCTAAAGGGAAAGGGGTGGCACAGAAGCATAGCGGTTGGTGCAATCGTTCTTCAGCACCAGCAATCACCAGTGAAGGATCAAACCCTGCCGCTGTCGGTAAGGAGTTTGTACATCCTCCCCGTGACTGTGTGGGTTTCCTCCCACAGTCCAAAGACCATGATCGCCCACATCATACGATACTACACGTAACGATGATGATGACCACGTGGGGGTGGGGGAGAAGGAAATATTAATGATCTACCCTGTCTCACCCCACCAGCCTCCGGGTCCAACATATTATTCACCGTATCCCCTGGTCCTCACCTACCAACCCACCAGCCTCCGGGTCCAACATATTATTCTCCGTAATTTCCGCCACCTCCAACGGGGTCCCACCACTAAGCACATCTTTCCCTCCCCCTCTCTCTCTGCTTTCCGCAGGGATCGCTCCCTACGTGACTCCCTTGTCCATTCATCCCCCCCCATCCCTCCCCACTGATCTCCCTCCTGGCACTTATCCTTGTAAGCGGAACAAGTGCTACACATGCCCTTCCACTTCCTCCCTTACCACCATTCAGGGCCCCAAACAGTCCTTCCAGGTGAGGCAACACTTCACCTGTGAGTCGACTGGGGTGATATACTGTGTCCGGTGCTCCCGATGTGGCCTTTTATATATTGGTGAGACCCGACGCAGACTGGGAGACCGCTTTGCTGAACATCTACGCTCTGTCCGCCAGAGAAAGCAGGATCTCCCAGTGGCCACACATTTTAATTCCACATCCCATTCCCATTCTGACATGTCTATCCACGGCCTCCTCTACTGTAAAGATGAAGCCACACTCAGGTTGGAGGAACAACACCTTATATTCCGTCTGGGTAGCCTCCAACCTGATGGCATGAACATCGACTTCTCTAACTTCCGCTAGGCCCCACCTCCCCCTCGTACCCCATCTGTTACTTATTTTTATGCACACATTCTTTCTCTCACTCTCCTTTTTCTCCCTCTGTCCCTCTGAATATACCTCTTGCCCATCCTCTGGGTCTTCCCGGACCTCCTGTCCCATGATCCTCTCGTATTCCCTTTTGCCTATCACCTGTCCAGCTCTTGGCTCCATCCCTCCCCCTCCTGTCTTCTCCTATCATTTTGGATCTCCCCCTCCCCCTCCAACTTTCAAATCCCTTACTCACTCTTCCTTCAGTTAGTCCTGACGAAGGGTCTCGGCCTGAAACGTCGACTGCACCTCTTCCTATAGATGCTGCCTGGCCTGCTGCGTTCACCAGCAACTTTGATGTGTGTTGCTTTACTTCTCATAATCTTACTTACCTTTATCATGTCACCGTTCAGCCTCCTCTGCTCCAGGGAAAACAAACCAAACCTATCCAATTTCTCCCCATTTCTGTAGTCCTTCAATACAGGCAGCATCCTGGTGAATCTCCCGAATCCGAATCAGTTGTCATTGACATGCATTGTGAAATTTATTGTTTTGACACCGCAGTACAGTGCAATACATAAAATATACAATAAGTAATAAGAAATATATATTTTTAAAAAATAAGTTGTGCAAGAAGAGAGCACAAATAGTGAGGTAGTGTTCATGGGTTAATTGGCTGTTTGAAAATCTGATGGTAGTAATGCAAAGGGGGCATGTCGTGAGAGATGGGGGTCATCAATGATGGATACACCTTTTTGAGGCACGCTGTTTGATGCTGTCCTCTGCTGGCAAGGAGAAGCTGTCTGAGTTTACAACCCTCTGCAACTTTTCGAGATCCTGTGCAGGCCCCCCCCCCCCCATACCAGACAGTGATGCAACCAGTTAGAATGCCCTCCACCCGTGCTCTCTCGCCAGTGCAATCACAATTTTCCTTCTGGCAACCAGGATTGCACACAATACTCCAGGTACAGCCTACACTAGTATTTTGTAAATCTGTGACATAAAAGTCCCAACTCTTATTCTGTGTGCCCCAATCTTTGAAGACAGGCCATGCCATCTATTTTCTTAACCGCACTGTCAAATTGTGTTGCCCCTTTTAAGGCTACTGTTGACCTGGATCTCAAAGTCTCTCCGGTCATAAGTATTCCTTAGATTTCCAGCATCTGCAGTACCTCTTGTGTCCTTTTCCTCAAAGTTTCTTTTCATTCTGCCCCCAGCCATTCCGAACTTCCTGCGGGTCCCTGATGCCTTGACATGTGTTCCGAGTTCATCATCCAAGGCTGAGTCAACGAAAATAAATGCTGAGGGAAATGAAGAACGGTGACATTTTCCTTCCTGAGTGGCAGTGAATTGCTGATCCCTCTTGAAATATTAAATGCTGTTGACTTGTATGAACTGATTTCCTCCTGGTCATTAAAGGGACATCGTTTTGTTTCAGTGAAGGACAGGCCTAGGTTGGAATTAGCCTCAGACTCTCCCAACATGGTTAATGAGGGGTACTCCAGCACATTGTAGAACTCATTCAGCACGGTTATAGCTACAAATATTCATTTGTTCCCAACTCCCCTCGCTGAGGTTTCTGGGTGAAGCTTAGTTATTTTGTTGTTTATTTAGAAATACAGCAAGGCAACATGGCCTTCTGGCCCAGCATGCCTGTGTGGCCCAATTACACCCAAATGATCAATTAGCCTACTAACCCGTACACCTTTGGAATGTGGGAAGAAACCAGAGCACCTGGAGGAAACCCACGCGATCATGGGGTGCACGTACAGATCCCTTACAACAGCGGAACTGAACCCAGGTCGTTGGCTCTGTTATAGTACTAAGCGCTACACTTCTATGCTGTCAGATAGCATCAATTAGACTCTAAGAACAATACAGCACAGAGTCAGGCCCTGAGGCCTAATCGGTCCACGGCAACCAAGTCGTCCACCTAGTTAGTCCCAATTCCCCGTGTCCAGCCCATATCTATGCAAGCCCCACCCTCTATACCTCAAAGTACACTTATCATCAAAGTACGTATATGTCACCATATACTGTTCTGAGGTGTAGTCATGTGGCCAAGTGGTTAAGGCTTTGGACTAGTGACCTGAAGGTTGTGAGTTCGAGCCCCAGCCGAGGGAACGTGTTGTATCCTTGAGCAAGGCACTTAATCACACATTGCTCTGCGACGACACCGGTGCCAAGCTGCATGAGTCCTAATGCCCTTCTCTTGGACAACATTGGTGTCGTGGAGAGGGGAGACTTGCAGCATGGGCAACTGCTGGTTTTCCATACAACCTTGCCCAGGCCTGCGCCCTGGAGAGTGAAGACTTTCCAGGCGCAGATCCATGGTCTCGCAAGACTAACGGATGCCTTTACTGTTCTGAGATTCATTTTCTTGCAGGCATTCAAAGTACGACAACGAAATACAATAGAATCAATTAACAGCTACACACAAACCAAAACTCTCAAACAGCCAATGTGCAAAAGAAGACAAACGAATAATAACAATGATAGTAAGTGAATAATACTGAGAACGTGAGCTATAGAGTCCTTGGCAGTGAGTGCGTAGGTTGTGGAATCAGTTTAGAGTTGAGGTGAGTGGAGTTATCCTCACTGGTTCAGGAGCCTGATCGCTGAAGGGTAGCAACAGTTTCTGAACCTGGTGGAGTTGGACCGAAGGCTTCTGTAACTCCTTCTCAGTGTCAACAGCAAGAAGAGAGCATGGCCGGAATGGTTTACCTCACGTAAAAGTGGAATCCAGAAATACAAAGGAAAATCAGGCAATATGTATAGATAGAGAAGTTGAGTGGACTTTTTAGTTGCCCGACAGTTCAACAGAGTTGTAAAGTTTTAATTAAGTTCAAAGGTACATTTTATTATCAAAGAATGTATAAATTATACAACATTGAGATTTGCTTACAGGCAGTCACAAGACATGAAACCGAAAATAACGCAATTTTAAAAAAATGTCCAACACCCAATGCACAGAGAGAAAACAAATCAAAGCAAATCATGCACACAATAAAGAAAGCATCAGCACACAGAATGAAACTGAGTCCATTAACCCGAAGCTGGAGCTGGAGCTGGAGCAGGCCCATAGTCTCAGTCCATCACGCAGAGGCAAATTGCAGACACGTAGCCCCGAGCAGCGGGGTACGACACAGCCTCGGCACAAAGGAGAGCGGAGTAAGATGTCGCAGAGCACAACCAGCTCAACCCTTGCCTCTGGTCCCGGCACCCTGCCTTTTCGGTCCATCCGGCCCGGCGTTTAAATTACCGTGTCCATCTGCTGCCCAGCTTCCTCGGAGAAACTACTTCCACTGGTTGGGGAGTGTGGAAGAGCAGAGACTAAACACTGCACTTTGATTGCATTCAGGCGTGTTGATAAGTGGTAGTTAACATTAGTGACATTAGTACCAGGCAATTGCCATCTCCAGCAAGAAGGTTCAAACCATTTACCTTTGACATTCAAGTCCCCCAGTGTGATTTGTTCAGAAGCTCCTCTGACCCAGGTACTAGGGTAGGTCAGAGGTTCAGTATCTTGCAGTGAGGATCACCTCCTTATACCTTAACTAATCCATCACCTACCAGCATGTCATGAGGATCAGAATATTCTCCGGCTGCCTGGATGGCTTCACCTTCAATGACTCAGCGTAGTATAGCAGTTAGTGTAACGCTTCACAGCATCAGCAATCAGTGATCAAGGTTTGATTCTTGCTGCCCTCTGTAAGGAGTTCGTACGTTCTCCTCGTGACAGCGTGGCTTTCCTTTCACATTCCAAAAAAGCGTGCGGGTTGGGATTAGTGAGTTGTACGGGTGCGGAAACGTGGCGACATTTTTGCGGGCTGCCCCCAGTACATCCTCAGGCGGTGTTGGTTGTTGACTCAAACAGTGCATTTCACTGTGTGTTTCGAAGTTTCACTGTACATGTGACAAAGCTAATCTTTAAATCCCTTTTCATTTTCAACTCATTTGCTTGGCATACAACATATGCCAATGAGATTAAATCTGATTCAGATTCTACCTGTTTATTACAGATTCTATCTACCAGCCCACTCACTTTGGCAATTCGAGTGCTGCTCAGATTCTTCTCAAGTGTTACGAGTACACCTAGTCTCACACTCCAAATCTGAACAACCCTCTGGGTGACAATATTCCTTCTCAGTTCCCCTCTATACCTCTTACTCCTCAACTCAAACCCATGCCGCCTGGTCTCAGGGGGTTTGATGTACTTATTGCCATTTGCATGGGGGTGGGGGGGTGTTGGTGTTTGATGTTCTTGTTGCCATCTGCATGTGTTTTTGTGCATGGGGGAGGGGTTGATGTTTTTCTTTCCACTTCCATGGTTTTCTTTGTTTCGTGGCTTTCTGGAGAAGACGAATCTCAGAGGTGTATACTGCATAGTTTAGTGATAAAAGTGCCTCGATCCTCGAAGAAGAATTTATTGCCCTCTACTCTATCTATGCTTCTGCTGATTTTTGCATGTTAATATGTGGGCAGGTGCCTGTCCCCTTAATGACGTGAGACATAGATATCTGCCCACTCAGAAGGATGTAAAATATTCCATCTCATTCTCTGAAAAGAAGGGACAATCCTTCCTTATCATGGTCTGTTCTTTCCAAAGTCAAGATCATGCGTGACAGATTTACCGGACATTTATCTCATTGCTGCTTCTAGGAACTCACTGTAAATTGGCTGCCTGAGGTAGTATTATTCGAAGAGCATGACCTTGAAGCACTTTGGTAGATCCTGAGTGGTGTTATGTAAACATTCATATCTCTGGAAAGGAAAAATTAAACAAGATAATTTGTTTAATGTTCTGGGGAATTTCTTTCTTATTGTTAGCCAGTTGCTCATCTTTTTATAATGCTATTTACATTGTAAATACATGCATATTTATGTACTTATGCACAATTAATTCCATATATGTACTGATAACTATTTTTATCTAATTCTTTATTCCAAGTAATTGTTGAATGTTGTCATTTTTTGTTGCATGTGACACTCCACAGCAAATTCCTAATAAATTTTACTTACTCTGCTAGACCAAGCAAAACTCCTCAACATTGTCCACTAGCCACTGGAAATGGGCAATGCTAGTTTGGATTCAGAGGGGGAGTTTTTCACCTTCTGCACGTCAAAGATCAACTTTATTCATCAGACACTCAGTAGCCACACTCACAACACACTGGAGGAACTCAGCAGGTCGGGCAGCATCTGTGGAAACGATGAGTCGACGTTTCGGGCCGGAACCCTTCATCAGGACATTTTATTAGTCATTTAGATCACATTTCTCCCCATTATGATGTTTGATCTGAGCAACAACTGAACCTCTTGACCATGCCTGTGTGCTTTTGTGCATGGAGTTGCTGCCACATGATTGGCTGATTAGATATTTGCATTTACGAACAGGTATACAGGTGTACCTAATACTGTAGTCACTGAGTATATAGTGAATAAAGTTGATCTTTGATGTACAGGAGGTGAAAAATCCCCTCTCTGAATCCAAACCAGCATTTTCCATTTCCAATGGCTGCTGGGTTTACACTGAGACAATGTTGAAGAGTTTTACTTTGTCTAGCTGACCCCTGTGTAGGATACCTTGTCCTGTGTTGACACAGCTGATTTTGCTCTTAAACCACCTACCTTTTTCATTCCTCACAGTCTCCGGAATACATGCCCGAAATTAGCAAGTCCTGCATCCAGCAGTGCATCGAAAACCTCGAAAAGGGCCCGTGTAAAGAGATCTTCAGCGAATGCTTAACGTAAGTACTTTCTAGACCGTACACTCTTATCAACATCTGCAATGGAGCAAGCTTTGTGGAAGTTATAACAGAGCTTCTACGAGCATTCAAATGCCTCAAAGCATGCTCCCCTGGACCTTAGTATTTTGACCATTCATTCTGAGATGGCATCTAGGGGTAGGTTCAAAGGGGGTGTGAGGGGTAAGTTTTTTAGTCAGAGTGGTGGATGCCTGGTATGGTGGTAGGGGCAAATAAATTAGGTTTTTTAAGAGAGATTTGGATAGGCACATAGATATAAAAAAGATGGAAGGATGTGGACATTGTGTAGGTAGGAGGGATTAGTGTTTAGGGTGATTTGGATTTGCCTTTCAGCTGTGTCGGCACAACATTGTGAGCCGAATGGCCTGTTCCTGTGCTGTACTGTTCTATGTTCTATTTCACGGTTTGCAATACTGTGCTGATGTTGTATCACAAACACATCCTTGAATTACCACTAAAACGCAGGTCCCCTGGTCAGTCCGGAATGTGAGTTCACCGGGAGAGTTAGAACCTGATGCTTTTGTGATCCGATAGTTCCTCGGAAGTCAAACTTGCTTCTTACGGCCGTTTATTTGAGTGTTTCAAGAACAAAGAGATGAGCAGACAAAAAGTAGTTAGTGGTGTTCTCAGACCTGACTAGAGATGACAGAAATTCCACTGTTAACACTGAGCCAATAAGATAGCCAGATTCATGGAATTGGTTCATTTATTGAGAAACACCACAAAATTGGCCCTTCCAGCCGGAGGAGCCTCACCACCCAACAATCCCCAATTCAACCCTAGCCTGATCACAGGACAATCTACAATGACCAATTAACCTACTAACCGGTATGTCTTTGGACTGTGGGAGGAAACCCACACGGTCAGGGGGAGAACATACAGACTCCTTACGGACAGCGGCGGGAATTGAACCTGGGTCACTTGTGCTGTAAAGCGTTGTGCAAGGGGTCCGTGGAGCCCAGGTTGGGAACCCTTGCTGTAGAAGAATCACTTCCATGAATCTTGTTTTATTCTCCCTGTGTTCACAATGAGTGTTCCCACACTCTATCGCACATTAGGGAGAATTTATCACGGCCACTAATCCACAAACCCTGTGGGATGTCAGAGGAAACACAAGCAGTAAAAGTTGAATACGCGAACTCCACGCAGTGCCAGAGTTGTGGGCCCGAAAATCTGTGCCACCGTTGTGTGTTGGACTGAGATTAGAAACCCGTTTGCCATAACTCATTATTCTGATTATGAATTCCAGTCCCAGTCCATCCTCTTGAGCACGTAACGCAGGCTGGTAATCCGTAGCATTCCCGTCGGAAATCCATGCTGTTTGTGATGCCATCTTCTGAACAAGACGATAAATCAAGGCGTTGCCTGCCCTGACCAGAGCATATTTAAGATCTATGGCAAAACTTTAAAGAATTGGGGAGAATTCCCCAATACAATTATGAAGGCACGCCCTCTACCACAATCCCTGAGGTGTCTAAGTACAAATTATGGTTTCATGCCAGTCTGCTGCAGATTCAAATTCAAGTTCAAGTTTATTGTCTTAAGGTATAAATGCCATGAAAATTCGCTCTTTGTAGTTGCAGCACTCTGTTGCAAACAGGAGTTAACAGAAACTTGAATGAGCATAAATTAAAACGAACATAAATTCATTACCACAGGTAGATGTGGAGGCCAACCCATTGGGTATATTTAAGGAAGAGGTTGATGGATTCTTGATTAGTCAGGGCATGAAGGAAGGAGATTGGGCCTGAGGGATCAGCCATGATGAAAAGGCGGAGCAGACTCGATGGGCCAAATGGCCTCATCCTGCTCCTATATCTTATGGTCTTGTATGTAATTTAAATGCCAAGTGAACACACCCAAGTTGGACAGTCCTATATTGATTCTGTTATGATTATTATTCTATAGGTTTATTGATAATGCCAACAAGAAAAATTAATCTCAGGGTCGCATATGGTGACGAATATGCACTTTGTTATTAAATTTACTCGTGAACTTTTTTTTTGAACTTTTGAAATTCAGTGAAAGTTTTGTGTGTGTGTGAGAGAGAGATAGTCCGAGGTAGTGCTAGATTTTTCTAAGTCAGTTCTAGATGCTGATGGAAACTCCCACACTTTGGCTGTTGGAGTAAAAAGACTTCTGTCCTCCAGGTTTGAGCTGGATTCTTAAAGCAATGCCTCCAAGATGAGGGAACTCGTTCTAGTTTGTCTAGTGAGCTCATTCTTCACCATATATGGGGAAGATGCACTGTAACCTGTCTCTTCTATTGCTCAGAAACAAGACTTCCTCATAACCCTAACATATCGCTAGAATTTGTTCAGGGACATCTGTGAAGCACTATGTCCAGTTACTTGTTTCTCACACCAGGCTGGTGCTGTGTGTGTGTGCGCGCACGCCTGCACTCAAACAAGTATGTGAGTGCAAGTCTGCATGAACAGATATATGTGTGGTGGGGGATGTATCTGAGGGTTTGCCTACACACAAATATGCACGTGATAAAATGGCCTCTGAGTCTATGTCCTCGGTCTTCTGCTTCTGTAGCCCATCCACTTTCAAGCTTCAAAGTGCTGTGCTTTCAGAGGTGCCCTTCGGCACACCACTGTTGTAACGCGTGGTTATTTGAGTTACTGTCGCCTTCCCGTCAGCTTGAACCAGCCTGGCCATTCTCCTCTCAGTATCAAGGTGGTGTTTTTTGTTATTTTTTTTGCACCATTCTCTATAAACTCTGGAGACTTGTGAATGGAAATCCTTGGAAACCAGCAGTTTCAAAGATACTCAAATCACCCCATCTGGCACCATGTCAAAGTCACTTAGATCACATTTCTTCCCGATTCTGATGTTTGGTTTGAACAACTGAACCTCTTGACCATGTCTGTATGCTTCTATGCATTGAGCTGCTGCCACATGATTGGCTGATGAGATATTTGTATTAACGAGCAGGTGTACGGATGTACCTAATAAAGTGGTCACTGAGTGTGTATGCAAATTGGACCTGCATGACTGCATGTGCGTGCGTGCAACTGTGCGTATGTTTGTGGTATATTATATCACCAGTTCAATCCAAAACATTAACAGATTTTGTTTTGCAGTATTCACAAAAACCAGAATCGGAAATCAACAGCCAAGCAAGTGCCCCAGTTCCACTGAATTCTGAAGGATTTCCACTTTTGTTTGCGCTTATTAGTTATAACAGGCACCAAACAGTCCTGCTTTTAAATAGAGCCCGAAACCCTCTCACGTTATCCCAGGGCCTCACCCCCTGGTGAACTATGTACATGAGCCGTGCGCCCACTAATTCTATTTTTTTTGTTTTGGACTTCAAAGTTCAGTATTTCAAAGTAAATTTATTGTCAAAGTACATATATGTCACCAAACACTACTGGAGATTCACTTTCTTGCAAGCATTCACAGTAGAACCCAGAAGTACAATGGAGTCAATGCAGAACTCTTCACAAAGGCCAGCAAGCAAGCAATTGCAAAAGACAAAATGTGCATATAGAAAAAATAAACTAATAATAATAAACAAATAATACAACGAACATGAGGTATAGAGGCCTTGAAAGTGAGTCCTTGGGTTGTGTTCAGTGATTAGTTCAGTGTTTTGGTGCGAAAAGATGTCCACACTGGTTCAGGAGTCTGATGGTTGAAGGGCAATCACAAACAGGAGAAAATCTGCAGGTGCTAGACATCCAAAGCAAGACACACAAAATGCTGGAGGAGCTCAGAAGGCCAGGCAGCATCTATGGAAAAAAGTAAATAGTCTTGGCCCGAAATGTCAAATATTTACTCTTTTCCATAGATGCTGCCTGGCCTGCTGAGTTCCTCCAGCATTTTGGTTGAAGGGTAATAACTTGTTAGCCAGTTTATGCAGGGAGCCTCAGAAGGTGACCATAAAGTTAAGTTTGTTCTTGGTCCAAGGGAGGGACTGTGGACAAAATTCCAGAACAACCTTCTTTTAAAAAAAATACTTGCCATGTTGTGACCATCTGGACAGGCAGCTGAGAAATTTTGTTTAGCATCTTATCCTAGAAGTAGCACTTGTGACAGTTGCCTTCTGCATTGATACCTCAGCTGAGATTATGTGTTGGTGTGACATGCAGTTGGTGATCTGGCTGAGGTAAAATGGAAATGTAATGCCATCCTTTCAAGAACAGTGCGATGATGAGCATTAAATGGGGGTCTTGCCAACAGCCCCCAATTCCATGAGAGAAGAAATGTCTCCAATTGAATGGGGAAAAAGAAATGGTGATTTACTTTTCTGATGGAGGTATGAGGGATCTGGTTTCCAATCTCTTGTGTCATTATTGTTTGGTAGTCTCCATGTTCTCCAGCTTCTTGAATCATGGATTAGCGTGGTCAGGGTAAGTGAACAAAATTGGAGGGAAATTTTGGAAAGCAAGTGAGCAAAGAGCATTTGATGGCTTGGGGCCTGTAGTCACTGGAGTTCTGAGGAATGGGGGTGGGGGGAGTCTCATTGAATCCTATTGAACATTGAAAGGCCTAGAAAGCAAATGAGCAAATGCTATCATCATTTGCTCGTTATTATCATTTGAGCTAATAGATATAATTTTTCCACGATCTAATTGTAAATTTTTCAGTATATTTTCTTTTCTTGCTGGCGGTTTGTTGTTTATTTATAGAAGTTTTTTGTACGACGCATGGCTCCGGGGTTGTACACCTAATGGGTTCTTTTTTTTTTCTCACTTTTCTGCTTAGTAGGTTTTTTTTGTTATCACAAATTTTTTTTTCAATCTTTAGGATAATGTCTTTTTTGAGACATTGTACGTGTTGTTACTTCAATGTACTCATGTTATTTTTTTTGTATAACAAAAAGGTTTGAAAAGAAAGAAAGGTCTAGATACAGTGGATGTGGGGAGGATGTTTCCTATAGTGGGGAAGTCCCAGACCAGAGGGCATCACCTCAGAATATAAGGACTTCCCTTTGGGACTGAGATGAGGTGGAATTTCTTTAGCCCAGAGTGTGGTGAATCTGTGGACTTCATTGCCACAGATGTCTGTGGAGGCTAAGTCATTGGATATATTTAAAGAGGAGGTTGATGGGTTCTTGATTAACAAAGGGTGCTTGAAGATATGAGGAGAAGGCAGGAGAATGGGGTTGGGAGCGATAATAAATCAGCCATGATGGAATGGTGGAGCAGACTCGTTGGGCCAATTGAGCTAATTTGTTCCCATCTCTTAATGCCTTACGGATCTAGTAGTTGTACTTGAGGAGATAGTTCAGTAAAAAATGGAAGAATCATGTTGGGTGTGAGATCTTGGCTCTGTTGTGCAGGGAGAAAAGGCAGGACCTGTATATGAAGGCTCCTTGTCGATACCTGTCTTGGTGAAGGATTATTGGTCTGCACAGTCTGGAAAGGCTCACTAGCTCTTTGGTTTTGAGCAAACCATCTTTAGTTATTTTATGCAGATCAGCTTTCTAAGCAAACTAAATGTTACCTTGTTCGTTTGGACTAGGGGCCCTCATCAATATCTCAGTGGAGAGCCGTTCACGAATTACCAAGGAAGCATGTACTTTGATCGATTTCTGCAGTGGAAATGGTTGGAGAGGTAAGAATGATGATTTGCCTTGACTTGTTGCCATCTGTCTCCCCCTTGGAATTAGACCAAGGCTTTTGCATCACTTTTACCCTGTGCCTGAGCACTGAGAGGTGACAAGAAAAGAAGATGCGTGGTCGCTGATCTCAGTCATACACCTTGAGGGCTCAACTTGCAGGTTGAGTTGGTAGTAAGGAAGGCAGATGCAATGTTCTTCATTTAGAGAGGACAAGAATATAAAAGCAAGAATGTACTTTGTGGGGTTTATAAGGTTGATAGAAAGAGCACATTTGGACTATTAGGAGCAATCTTGTGCCCTATATCTAAGAAAAAGTGCTGGCTCTGGAGAAGTTCCAGAGGAGGATCACAAGAATGATTTCAGGAATGAAAGACTTTAATGTTTGAGGAGTGTTTGGTGTCCATGGGCCGGTACTCAATGGAGTTCAGAAGGATGGGGGGTGGGTGGGTGGGTGGTGATGATCTCATTGGAACCTACTGAATACTCAAAGGCCTGGAGACAATTAGTAGGAGAGATTGGATCTGAGGGCACAGATTCTATTAGTAAGAGAGATTGGATCTGAGGGCACAGCGTCAGAATGAAAGGGAAATCCCTTCAGAACTCCGATGGGGAGAAATTGCTTTAGCCAGAGGGTGGCAAATCTGTGGAATACATTTCCATGTAGGGCCATTGTCACCAAGTTAGTGGGTGTATTTAAGGTAGTGATTGATATGCCTTGATTGGTTGAGGGGGAGGTGCTGAAGGTTGTGGGGAGCAGGCAGGAGAATAGGACTGAGACCAAAAACAATTGGCCAAGGCTCAATGGGCTGAGAGGCCTAATTTTGCTCCTTTAAATGATGATCTTGCGAGACAATGGAACTTTGCTATATTAGGTCTGTCCTTAACCAGCTAGCTCTTTCTGAACGACTGACTGTTTTTCGGGGAGAAAGAATCAATTAAATCTTCTAAATGAAGTGTTGCAATATGCTCTAGATGTATTTAAATGGGGGTAGATATATTACTGAGAGATTAGAGACATATAGCGTTATTTTAGATTCAGAATAAACCCATTCATTCACACTTGGTGCAGACACAGTTGGTGTGTGGAATTCTATCGCTGTAGAGACTGAGATGAGATGGTGAATCTGTGGAATTCGCTGCCATAGGCAGCCGGCTGTGAAGGCCATGTCATTGGGTATATATAAGGCAGAAGTTGATAGATTCTTAATTAGTCAGGGCATGCAGAAGGCAGTGGGATTGGGGCTGACAGGGAAAAGGCAGGATGTGGAGAAGGCAGGAGATTGGGGCTGACAGGGAAATGGGTTAACCATGATGAAATGGCAGAGCAGACTTGATGGGCCAAATGGCCTAATTCTGCTCCTATGTCTTATGAGACTTAAAGGGGGCCTGGACTGGATTATCAATGGCTCTTTTTAGAATTGTGATTCTGGTGGTGAATGGGGCTAATTTATGGGGTTGATTTATTGGTCTCCTGAAGCCCTTTTTCAGAGAAGCTCTGCTGGATGAGCAGCCCTGAGGGTGGGGGTTGAAAGGGCAGAGAGTGGGGTGGAGTCAGTGGCGAACGTTGCTGAATGTGTATCTGATGATGCAGCGTCTCCAGAGTTCCAACACGATGCTCTGTAATTGCAGCCTTGGGAGGGTTGAATTTAACCATTTTGCTCCTGAATTGGTGTTGCCTTCAATCTGAATCTAAAATAATTGTCGACCATTTCATTGAGCTCCTCTGTTCATGTCGGCTGTAATAGCCATGACCTCCCGGTGGATATCCATTTCATCTTGACTTCTCATTCCATTACCACCATGTCTGTCCATTACTTCCACGACGAGGCCAAACTCTGTTTTGAAGGAGCAACCTCTCATACTTTGTTTGGGCAGTCTCCAACCTGATGGCATGAACATCGATTTCTCTAACTTCCAGTAACCATTTCTCTCTGTTTTGCACTCCTCTCCCCCACTTCCCTTTTCCTATTCCCCTTTCTTGTTGCCCTTTCATACTTTCTCTGTTTTTGCCCTCATGACCTGCCCATCACCTCCTTCTGGTTGCCCATTTCCTTCCCTTTTTTCCATGGTCTGCAGTCCCCTCCAAAATTAGATTTTGACTACTTTCAGCCCTTTATGCCTTTTACTTTTCACCTCCCAGCTTCTCATATCATCACCCTCTTTGCCTCACCTGGTCTCGTTCATCACCCCCTTTGCCTCACCTGGTCTCATATCATCACCCCCTTTGCCTCACCTGGTGTCATTCATCACCCCCTTTGCCTCATCTGGTCTCATATCATTACCCCCTTTGCCTCACCTGGTCTCATTCATAACCCCCTTTGCCTCACCTGGTCTCGTTCGTCACCCCCTTTGCCTCACCTGGTCTCGTTTGTCACCTCCTTTGCCTCACCTGGTCTCGTTCATCACCTCCTTTGCCTCACCTGGTCTCGTTCATCACCCCCTTTGTCTCACCTGGTCTCGTTCATCACCTGCGAGCTCGTACTCCACCCCCCACTCCACATCCTTATTCTGGCTTCTGCCCCCTTCCTTTCCAGTCCCAATTAATATTCTTGGCCCCTCCATAGATGCTGCCTGACTTGCTGAATTCCTCGAGCATTTTGTGTGTGTAGCTCTCATTCAACCGTGGTCTCTGTGGCCTTCATCAACAATTAAATTCAGCACTAAAGTCAAAGCCAGAACTCCTATGAGTGTGGTATTTGATACAATTCCATTGGGATTTTCATTCCTTGTCTTATCGAAGACTCTACAGTAGTCATCCACTGCCTATCTTCACTTGGATTACAGTTAACAGGAAAATGAAATCTTTGTAGAGTTTCAACAATGACTTCGTTCTTCCTTTTGTGTTCTTCAGGCAACCCATCACCAAAGATACTTTCAGACAATACAGGGTTCTGGGAAAAGGAGGATTTGGAGAGGTGAGTGTCATCAACCATTAAGGCTGGGAGATTGTGGATTGTCTCCAATGCATTAGTACAAAGAAAGGTGATAGATGACCAAGGTCGCAGCATACTGAGACCCTTTTGGAGGAAGAGTCATCTTCGACCCAATATTACATGAATTTTATATGCTAAAGATCAAAGGACAATTCTGTAGTTGCAATGTACCTACAATGCTTCCTTTGAATTGCATATAACTTTCACACCTCTTTCTTTGTACACATGCTCCAGACAGTGTTAGTGTTAGTCAACAATGTCAGGTTTTCCAATTAACTGCTGTTTTCACAGTTCTAAAAGCTCACTATCCAGAGTTTCATTTTAAACTTAATCTACAGTCCATATTCAGATCTGAAGATTGGTTGGTGAAGTTAATGGAGTCACCCTAAATCCAGAATAAGCTGTAACAGAAGGCAGAGTAAAGAAATTAAGTTTGTACTTTGGTCTTTTTTGGAGTGGAGTCATTGTTGGCAAGGCCAATGTTTATTGCCCCTCTCCAGCCTACCCCTGAGGAGAAAGGATAGTGTCTATTTGAGTCATATTCATCATCATTATTATGTGCCATGTGATATGATATGGGCTATCATGGTCTCGTGACCATAATCATTCTTGGCAATTTTTTTCCAGAGAAGCGGTTTGCCATTGCTACCATCTGGGTAGTGCCTTCACAAGATGGGTGACCCCAGCTAATTATCAATCCTCTTCCAAGTTTGCATGGCAACAGCAGTCACATAGCTAGGACTTGTGGTATGCAACCGTTGCTCATATGACCATCCACCACCTTCTCCCATGGCTTCATGTGCAGGTGCTACACCTTGCCCAAAGGTGACCTAAAGACTAGTGGAGAGAAGGAATGCTTTACACCTCCAATTCCCCGTACAGTGGATGCAATGGATTGCAGAAGTGTCGATGAGCTCCAATCATACCATTGTTTGAGAGGACAATGGTGATGGGAGGTCATCAATGGCTTATGCTCCACTTAGAAGCTAAGGGCCCCAGTAAGTAAGTAAATAAGTAGACCTCCTTTGGTGAAGATGCATCACCATACCATCACCCAAATGAGTCATTTTAGAAGGCAGTTAATCAGCCCCATTGCTATTGGCCTGGATTCGCATGTAGAGCCCACTGGGAAAGGGTGACGCATTTCCTTTCCAGAATAATTTTACGGGTTGGCGGTGCAGGCTCAAAGGGCCGAATGGCCTACTCCTGCACCTATTTTCTATGTTTCTATGTTTGCCGACTTCCATAAAGGGTCAAGGTTAAGTCTCATACCAACTCATTGGTACCAAGGGACTTGGCTAGGGATGTTCTTACTGATCAAGAACCTATCACCCTCCCCTTTAAAAATACCACACCACACCATCCAAATCCATGGTGATTTAGCTGATGAAGAACAACATGGGCACAAGAAGGAAAGGAGGGGTATGGGGCATCAAAGACAAATCCTTGAATGTCCTTCCTCCCCCTCCCAGAATTCTAAAGGGCCAGGAGACTTGCAAATGGAAAAAGTGATCTAAGTGTAAATTCCTTCACAAGTTCAGTATAGGTTGGTTCGGAAAGTACCGCCGCAGAGAGTTTGTGAAGAAAGTTCCTGTGAGTCTATTATGCTGGGGCAAGGAGCACCTCAGCTTGACTTACTTCTTCCTGCTGAATAAGTAAAATCCAGTCTTAGATTTGCACCAGCTTCTCCACTGATGTCTGGCATATCTCCCTGATGACTGTCGTCTGCTTTTGGGCCACTCACAGAATTTACTGCATTGCAGTCAATGAGTGATGATATCAACCAATCCTAAATTCAGTAATTTTCACCTTGTGTCCCATGTGTTTAATCGCTTTGAACGACTAAGGACTTGCCCTTCATTCAAGGCTGGTGAACCAATGGCAAGTGTGCCCAAAATGGCACGTGCAAGAAACTTTGCTGGCACATGGCATGCAGTGCCACCCCTCAATTCTGTAAATCCTAGCCACAGTAAGAAGATGCATAATGATTATCTGTACTGCCAAGTGAAGCAGTATCTTTTAACAACTCAAGAGCAGTGAGATGTTTGCAGAGGAAATGTCTCACGACAGCTTGGCGCAGGCTGGATGGTTCCGGGAGCACGTGACATTGGATGATACATTTTGGAATCCTCGCAGACTTGGTGTGCACATCAGCACTTAGATAGTAAACAGTTACAATAACAATACTATTTAAAAATGTTATTTTTCAGTTGTCTTTTTAAAAGATTAATGCTTCATTTATTGCAATCTGCCTCTGTTCTGCTTTTATTAACAGTAAAACAGTAATTACATGGAAATAAGCAACAGCATTCATCCTTTTTCCTTAATGAAATCTATAGTTATTATTAGTAATTCATTAATCAATAATAATCTCTGCTCCAAAATTACCAGGAGATGTGAGAGAATTTTATTACCAATTTTGGGTACATGCACACTTTTGTTTAGTATTAAATTCTTTATTTTTTAATAAGACCATAAGATATAGGAGTAGAATTAGGCCATTTGGCCCATTGTGTCTGCACCGCCATTTCATCACAGCAGATCCATTTTCCCTCTCAGCCCAAATCTTGTATCTTCTCCCCATATCCCTTCATGCCCTGACTAATTAAGAATCTGTCAACCTCTGCCTTAAATATGCTCAATGTCTTGGCCTCCACAGCCGCCTGTGGCAACAAATTCCACAGATTCACTACTTATGAATCTTTATTCCTTACAACTGTTGAATGTCGTTGTTTTCTGTTGCAACATTCCACAGCAAATTCGTAATACTTACATATGTACATGATTAATAATGTTGAACATTAAAAAGGTTCACCACCCCTGCCTTAGTGTGCAATGCGATGCACTCAATACAGATCCTGTAAGTGCTTTTTATAACAGAACAGCTTCTGTGAGCCATACATGACGAATTTATGGATTTTGAATCAACTCAGGAATTCAACTGATCTTTGTCCACATCTGTCCGCTGCTGAGCGGTAAAATTGGGTCCTATTTGTTGGTGTCTTGTGTCCTGAAACATTCACGACTGGCTGAGCTCAACTCTTTGTTCATTCAGGTCTGTGCCTGTCAGGTGAGAGCTACCGGAAAAATGTACGCTTGCAAGAAGATGGAGAAGAAGAGAATCAAAAAAAGGAAAGGAGAGACGATGGCATTAAACGAAAAGCAAATATTAGAAAAAGTAAATAGCAGATTTGTAGTAAGTATCTCCTGCTCATTGGATTCTCATACTGTCTGTTATGCCGCAGGCAGCTAGGACAGCAAGGAAGGTCCTCCATCTCTGGTGGTGTTCAGGGCTTCCTTCATTGTGTCAGTAACTTCTTCTCAATTTTCACTACTGTCAGTCAAGCAAGTCCCGGGTGGAGACCCGGGAATAATATCGCACTCAGGCATAGAAGGATTCTTCATTGCTGTTTCTGTAACAATTTTGTTTCAACTGTCAGGGTTGTTAGCTGAGTTGAGCCCCTGAACCTGGAAGACTGGTTAGTCTGGCCTCCACCCTTTGACCTGTTTGGCATGGCTGACCCTACCAAGAGCCAAAGCATAAAGCCCTGACTCCAGCCAATATTGCTCTCTGGGTCATTGAGGCACACAAACCTCCAAACCATGACAAGGTTGCAGTCCTCTTGGAGGTGGTTAGATTATAATTGGTAGCTAAAGATTTGAGTAAACTCAGAGGAGCTGCTGAGATTATGTAGCATTGTTTGAAGTGTATTGATTGACTGCTGTTCAAGTTATTCTGAGACGAAAGTGCCTTATTCATTTATCTGTTTATTGATTGAGATACAGCATGAAATAGGCTCTTCCAGCTCTTCGAGCTGCGCCGTCCAGTAATTCCCCAATTTAATCCTAGTCTGATCACAAGACAATTTACAATGACCAATTAACCTACCAATCTCTTTGTTTTTGGACTGTGGGAGGAAACTGGAGCACACCCGGAGGAAACCCACACAGTCACGGAAGAACGTACAAACTCCTTACAGGCAATGGCGGGAATTGAACCTGGGTTGCCCGCAGTAAAGCATGTGATATACTGGTCTTTTTATTTAATTGGATATGCACTGTGCCAATGCTGAGCTCCCGTCCTTGTCTTGTTGAGGCTAACTCAAAAGGTTTCCGACTTTTTGCTTTGTTTCCCAGGTCAGCCTGGCGTATGCCTACGAAACTAAAGATGCACTGTGTTTAGTTCTAACCATTATGAATGGAGGAGACTTGAAGTTCCACATTTACAGCATGGGTAACCCGGGCTTTGAGGAGGAAAGAGTTATATTTTACGCTGCTGAGATCTGCTGTGGCCTGGATCATCTCCATCGGGAAGGTATTGTCTATCGGTAAGTACAATCCCTGAACTCATTCTGAAACCACAAAACCATGTGTGGTAACAAGATGAAGCTCACATTTTTAGAGCATTTTCTCTTTGAGAACAACAAGCTATTATTCCTGAAGTTTTAACAGATTGCTTCCATTTATGGCATATCTTAATCATTGCCTTGATTTCTCCGGACCCACAAATTATTTTGTTTTTTGCAAATCACTTATAACTTTAGTATTGGTGGGCGGGGGTGGGTTTCAAGCCAGCTTTGAACTGTTGTCTTTGGAGCACTGTAATCTTTAAGGTATGAGTTGATTGGAAAGTAATTTGTTTGTTACGGGACGTCATTCTTTGAGAGTTTTCTTGACCACTTTGGGCAGAGATTTCAAAGATTAGTCGGAATAAGGCAGGCATGTGAGATTTGCGCTATTATATACACAAGAGATTCTGCAGATGCTGGAAATCCAGAATGTCTAACACACACGCGCACGCACACACATGCGCACGCACACACACACACACACACACACACACACCCACCCACACACACACACACACTCACACTCACTCACGCTCACACTTACACTCACACTCTCTGTCAGAGGAACTCAGCAGGCTAGGCAGCATCTATAGAGAGGAATAAACAGGCGGACATCCTTTATCAGGACTGGAAAGGAAGAGGGAAGATTCCAGATTAGGAAGGCAGGCTTGCCTGGCTTCACCAATCATCCTCCAGTTTATAATCCTTCCCCTTCCCCACACCTTGTTCTGGCTTCTTCCCCCGTCCTTTCCAGTCCTGATGAAAGGTCTTGGTTCGAAACATTGACCTTATTCCTTTCCATAGATGCTGCCTGACCTGCTGACCATTACCTGAATGAATACCCAAAATGGTCTGTTTCCGTCTTGTACACAGTCATTTCGATCGTTCTTTCTTCTCCCCTCATGTTCTCAAAAGGCCTGAGAACATGACTTAAGGAGAGCTTCTATCCCATTGGTATCAGATCTTGAATTAGCCTCTCATGCGCCAAAAGGTAAGCTCTTGATCTTCCAATATTCATGGCCCTTGCTTTTCATTTGTCTGCCCGACCTGCACTTTCTCTGCAAATTGTAACACTTCACTCAGTATTCCTATTTATTACTTTGATGTACTTGTGTCTGCAGTGATCTAATTTTCATGCAAAACGTAAGGATTTCCTCATAAATCAGAGCATGTGACAATAATAAACCATAGTCACACACGCTTGCCAATGGTTGGAAGTTAATGCTGGTTGTCTGCTCAGAAAGCCTCCAGTTCCATGCCTCAAACAGAACTCGGCATGTTTATTTATTTACTTACTTATCGAGATACACCACGGAATAGGCCCTTCTAGCCCGCCGCCCAGCAACTCCCAATTCAATCCTAGCCTAATCATGGGGCAATTTACGACAACCAATAAAACCTACCAGTCTTTGGACTGTGGGAGGAAACCCACATGGTCACAGGGAATTTGTACAAACTCCTTACAGGCAGTGGCAGGAATTGAACCCTGGTATCCTGCACTGTAGAGCATTGTGCTAACCACTGCACCACTGTGTTAGCTGGAATAAGGTGCTTTTAGCCATTTTGAGTGCTGTTTTGCGATCACTGGCCCGCCTTTCCAACAGAATATGAAATAAGGGGGAAATTTAAATCACCATTTTCCTTCTCTGACAATCAGATAAGATGCTTGGCTCATTTCCATGAAAGGAATAAGTAAAGAAAATTTGGCTAATAATCATCAGACTTTAATCTGATGGCATGTAATAAAAAGCTAAATGGCTCTGACTTATAAAGCAGTCCCTGATCTGATATGGTTTGCAGCCAAACAAAACGTACAAACCCCTCCGCTCACTTCCCACAACAGTGCCTTTAATGGCTTCCTGTGATAACTAACTTCAAAACTTGATGGTCTGTTGGCTTAAGAAAAGCTCTGGCTCATTCTTTTTAAAGAGGTTTACAGCTGAACCATCTGGTGTTTGGTGTTTTGTACTTTTATTAAGTAGTTTGGTGGGTCCACTGGCACGAGAATATGAACCGCACAACTTAGGTTGTCTGCCCTGCAAAGGACACAATAGCTCAAGGCGTAGCACTGGGTTGACTGACATCCAGTGTCTTCCAGATGGTTCTCTGTAGCAATGGCATTGTTCTGGTGAGGTGATTTCCCCTGGTTCGACGTTGGTGCAATCTATTATTGAGCACCTCCAAAGGGGCCTTTGGCATTTGGTCAGCAATAAAAATGCTTCCTACCGGAACAAGTTTACTGAGTAACCTCTCACTCAACATCAAAGAGCTGATCATTGGCTACAGGAGGAAGAACCCCAAGTTCAGGAGTCAATCCTTAGAACGTAGAAAATGTACAGCACATTACAGGCTCTTCGGCCCACAATGTTGTGCCGACTTTGTAACCTACTCTAGAAGCTGCCTGGAGTTTCCCTACAGCATAGCCCTCTATTTTTCCAAGCTCCATGTACCCGCCTAAGAGTCTCTTAAAAGTCCCTATTGTATCTGCTTCTACCACCTTTGCTGGCAGAGCATTCCACGCACCCACTACCCTCTTACTGGAGGGTCAGATGTGGAGTGGGTCAGTAACTTTAAATTCGTTGGTGTTATCGTAGCAGAGGAACAGTCCTCAGACCAGCGTGTAAGCGCCAATACAAAGAAGGTACTGCAACACCTCTACTTTCTTCGAAGTTCGTACAACAGATTTGGCATGATATCTAAGACTTTGACAAACTTCTATTGATGAGCAGTGGAGCGTATACTGACTGGCTGCGTCACAGTCTGGTATGGAAACACCAATGCCCAAGAACTGAAAAAGCGTACTATACAACCCAGTCCATCAGAGGAAAAGCCCTCCCCACCACTGATTACATCTACAAGAAAGGGGCACCTGTCATTCAGGGCACCCACCATCCAGGCCATGCTCTCTTCTCGCTGCTGTCATCGGTCCCACCCTTAAGTACCACACTATCAGGTTCAGAATCAGGTTCATATGTCATAAAAGTTATTGTTTTGCGGCAGTAGTACATTGCAAAAGATAGAAATAAAAACTATAAGTCACAATAAGAAGTATATATAAAAAAGTTAGATTAGATAATGAGAACACGCAGTCCTCTTTTATTGTCATTTAGTAATGCATGCATTAAGAAATGATACAATATTCCTCCGGTGTGATATCACAGAAACAGGTCAGACCAAGACTGAAAAACTGACAAAAACCACATAATTATAACATATAGTTACAACAGTGCAACAATACCATAACTTGATGAGGAACAGGCCATGGGCACAGTAAAAAAGTTCAAAGTCTCTCGAAAGTCCCACATCTCACGCAGATGGGAGAAGGAAAAAAACTCTCCCTGCCATGCCCGACCACAGTCCGACTCTGAGTCGTCTGAAAACTTCGAGCTCGGATCAGCCCTCCGACACTGAGTACCGAGCACCATCTCTGCCGAACGCTTCGACCTCAGCCTTGGTCGCCAGCAGCAGACAAAGCCGGGGATTTTGGGGCCTTCCCCTCCGGAGATTCTCGATCGCTCAGTAGCAGCGGCAGCGAACCGGGTATTTCAGAAATTTCTCCAGATGTTCCTCTGTGCCTTCTCACGTCTGTCTCCATCAAATCAGAATTGTGCACGCCATCCTACTAACAACATTTCACCGGAGAGCTGTGCGCGCTGCGTCATGCCGCCATCTTCTCCTCCTGCCGGTAGTGTAAAAAGAGAGGGGTGGTGTTTGGGGGTTCATGGTCCGTACTGAAATCTGATGGTGGAGGAGATGGAGCTGCTGCTGAAACACTGAGTGTGCCACCTCCCTGTTGGCAGCAATGAGAAGAGGGCATGTCCTGGGTGATGAGGGCCTTAATGATGGATGCTGACTTTCTGAGGCATCATCTTTTGAAGATGCCCTCGATGTTGGGGAGCCTAGTGCCCTTGATGGACCTGGCTGAGTTTACAACTTTCTGCAACTTCTTCCGATCCTGTGCAGTGCTCCCCCCGTACCAGACGGTAACGCAAAACAGTTAGAATGCTCTCCGTGGTACGAGTAGAAATTTGCAAGCGCCGTTGACCAGCGGTCCCCAACCACCGGGCCGCAAAGCATGTGCTACCGGGCTGTGAGGAAACGATATGAGTCAGCTGCACCTTTCCTCATTCCCTGTCACGCACTGTTGAACTTGAACATAGGGTTGCCAACTGTCCCGTATTTGCCGGGACATCCTGTCTATTGGGCTAAATTGGTTTGTCCCGTATTTCCCCCGCTAAGGTAGAGCGTTCCTATGAAACCTTTCGTGCCGAAATGGCGTGAAGTGAAGAAGCAATTACTGTACCATTAATTTATATGGGAAAAAATTTTCAGCATTCACAGATGCAAATAATAACCTAACAAATCATACCAAGTAACACATAAAACCAAAAATAAATAATACTAACATATAGTAAAAGCAGGAATGATATGATAAATACACAGCCTATATAAAGTAGAAATAATGTATGTGCAGTATAGTCGGGAAGATGAAGGCAAAACGGATTTGTGGGGGAGAAAATCGGCATGCCATGCGCGCGCAGGTGCCCGTGCAAGGCTTCATGGTCATGGTAGTCTTTCTGGGGTAAAGTGTCCCGGGATTTGACTGCTACTTCTGTCCCTTATTTGGGAGTGAGAAAGTTGGCAGCCCTAACTGTAAAAGACATGTTGAGGTGAGTTTAACCCTACTTGAGCACCCCCACCCCGCCCCTGCACCGGTCGGCCAGTCCGCAAGAATATTGTCAATATTAAACTGGTCCGCGGTGTCAAAAAGGTTGGAGACCCCTGCCTTTGGTGACACTCAAACTCAAACTCCTAATGAAATATAGAGTAGCTGTTTCCGTGCCTTCTTTGAAATTGTTTCCCAATATTTTGGACTCAGGACAGATCCTCAGAGCTGTTGACACTCAGGAGCTTGAAACTGCTCACTCTTTGCACTTCTGATCCCTCGATGAGGACTGGAGTGTGTTCCCTCGACTCCCCCTTCCTGAAGTCCACGATCAATTCTTTGGTCTTACTGGTGTTGAGTGCGAGGTTGTTACTGCGACACCACTCAGCCAGCTGATCTGTCTCACTCCTGTACGCCTTGTCACCATCTGAAACTCTGCCAACAATAGTTGTGTGGTAGGCAGGTTTATAGGTGGGTTTTGGTGCTGTGCCTAGCCACACAGTTATGGGTGTAGAGAGAATAGAGCAGTGGGCTAAGCACACATCTTTGAGGTGTGCAGGTGCTGATTATCAGTGAGGAGGAGTAGTTATTTTGATTTGCACAGAGTGTGGTCTCCCAATAGGAAGTCAAGGATTCAGCTGCAGAGGCCCAAGTTTTGGAGCTTTTTGATTAGAACTGAGGATATGATTGTGTTGAACAACGAGCTGCAGCCAGACGTAGGTATTACTATTGTCCAGGTGATCCAAACCCAAGTGGTGAGCGACTGAGATTGCATCCACTGTAAACCTATTGTGGTGATAGGCAAACGGCAGTGGGTCCAGGTCCTTGCTTAGGCAGGAGTTGATTCTAGCCATGATCAACCTCTCAAAGCACTTCTTAGTTGTTGTGAGTGCCTCTGGGCAGTAGTCATTGACGCAGATCTTCCTGCTCTTCTTGGGCACTGGTATGATTGTCACCCTTTTGAAGCAGGTGGGAACCTCTGACTGTAGCAGCGAGACATTGAAGATGTCCTTGAACGCTCCTGCCAGTTGGTTCATACAGGTTTTCAAAGGCCTTTTAGGTACTCCATCCTTGTAAGGGTTCACCCCCTTGAAAGATGTTCTGACATCAGCCTCCAGGACAGAGATCACAGGGTCACCGAATTCTGCAGGGATTTACATTGATGTAGTTCTATTCTAAAGCGTGCATAAAAGAGATTTTGAGCTTACCTGAGAGTGAAGCGTCACTGCCATTCATGATATAAGGTTTTGCGTAAAAGGAAGTAATGGCCTGTCAACCCTGCCAGTGCTAGTAAAGGCCTGTCAACCCTGCCAGAGCTGACATGCTTCTGATTCGGTTTCTAACCTCAATCAGAATTGGGGTTTTTTTTTTCCTGCTCTTGAGACAGCCTTCCGTAGGTCTTACATGGACTTCTGTACAGTTCTGGGAAACCAGTCTGGAATGCCACAGATCTAGCACACAACGGACTACGAATCTCCTCATTCATCCATGGCTTTTAGTTCGGGTAGGCCCGGAATGTTCTTGAAGGCACACACTCATCTACACAGGTCTTGATGAAGTTGGTGAGAACTGTGGCGTATTCATTCAGACTCGAAGATGAATCTCTGAACATTGCAGCTCTATAAGACTCTGTTTAGGCCACACTTGGAGTACTGTGTCCAGTTCTGGTCGCCTCACTATAGGAAGGATGTGGAAGCATTGGAAAGGGTACAGAGGAGATTTACCAGGATGCTGCCTGGTTTACAGAGTATGCATTATGATCAGAGATTAAGGGAGCTAGTGCTTTACTCTTTGGAGAGAAGGAGGATGAGAGGAGACGTGATAGAGGTGTACAAGATATTAAGAGGAATAGATCGGGTGGATAGCCAGCGCCTTTTCCCCAGGGCACCACTGCTCAGTACAAGAGGACATGGCTTTAAGGTAACGGGTGGGAAGTTCAAGGGGGATATTAGAGGAAGGTTTTTCACTCAGAGAGTGGTTGGTGCGTGGAATGCACTGCCTGAGTCAGTGGTGGAGGCAGATACACTAGTGAAGTTTAAGAGACTACTAGACAGGTATATGGAGGAATTGAAGGTGGGGGGTTATATGGGAGGCAGGGTTTGAGGGTCGGCACAACAGTGTGGGCTGAAGGGCCTGTAATGTGCTGTGCTGTTCTATGTTCTAAGTTCTATGTTGTTCAGTTCAGACTCAAAGCAGCCCAGTAAGTGCTCCTCTGCTTCCCTTGCCCATACTTCTTGGCCCTCACCACCAGTGCTGCAGCCTTTAATCTCTGCCTATACACTGGGAGTAGAAGTACAGCCAGGTGATCGGACTTTCCACCGTGTGGGCTTGGGGTAGCGTGGTAAGTGTTTTCGATGGTGGTATAATAATGGTCAGGTGTGTTGGCTCCTCTGGTCCCACAGGTGATATGTTGGTGGTAGTTGTTCAGAGGCTTCTTCAGTCTTGCTCTAAGGTTTTCAGTTTTATTTCCCAGAGACTGCATTCACCAGCAGGGTAGTCAGGAGTCAAGTCTAAGGCTCTGCTCTACTGTTGTACCTGTAGACTGGCGTGGTGTCCTTGCTTTCACTTTCTTAAAAGGGGAACTGCACTCGTGACCGGAGTCTGCCATCCGAGGTTCATCGATTTTGAGTATTGATAGAGTTTTTTAAAATATCTTTAAATGATGCTGCTTACCAAAGTGCCCATGGCTGTGACTGTGGATTTCAGCTATCGTAGGGCTAAGTGGGGATATTAGATGGTTCCTGTTAGAGCAGCACGCAAAAGGTCGCACTTAATGGCTCCATCTCTCAGGTTGGAAGCTAACTAATACTTCCAACCTGAGAGTGGCTTCTTCCCGGCGGTAGAGGTGCCATGGGCCGACAGGTCAGAATGGGAATTCCCATCGGGAAATGCTGATTTTTGCAGATGGAGCGAAGGTGCGGTCCCTCAGTCTATGTTGGGTCTCACCAGTGTGCAGAAGGCCACATCAGGAGCACCCGATACAGTAACAGCCCCAGGAGATTTGCAGGTGAAGCGTTGCCTCACCTGGAAGGACTTTGTGGGGTCCCGAATTGAGGTGAACGATCAGGTATAGCACTTCTTCTGCTTGCAGTGATAAGTGCCAGGAGGGTCTCGAACAGATTTTTAAACCAGCGTGCATAACTTCACTCGCCTCATCTCTGAACTGATTCCACAACCTATACACTCCCTTTCAAGGACTCTACAACTCATGTTCTCAGAATTACTTTATTTGTTGGTATTTGCACAGTTTGTCTTTTGTATATTGGTTGTCAGTCTTTGTGTGTAATTTTTCACTGATTCTCCTCAATTTCTTTGTTCTACCATGAATAGCTACAAGAAAATGATCTCAGGGTAGTATATGGTGACATGTATGTACTTTGATAATAAAATTACTTTGAACTTTAGCTAGGTTACTTTGCTACAATTGGAAGAATAAAGTGTACTTGTATTTTAACAGAGTTCCACTTAAGTAGCACTTGAAAACTGTAAATCATGTCAAGGTAATTCCTCTAGGAAAAAATAACTCCAGTTAGCAGCACTCCAGTGATGAAAAGTGGTGGCATGGGAACAAATAGTCATAGTCATACTTTATTGATCCCGGGGGAATTGGTTTTCGTGACAGTTGTACCATAAATAATAAATAGTAATAAAACCATAAATAGTTAAATAGTAATATGTAAATTATGCCAGTAAATTATGAAATAAGTCCAGGACCAGCCTATTGGCTCAGGGTGTCTGACCCTCCAAGGGAGGAGTTGTAAAGTTTGATGGCCACAGGCAGGAATGACTTCCTATGACGGTCTGTGTTGCATCTCGGTGGAATGAGTCTCTGGCTGAATGTACTCCTGTGCCCAACCAGTCCGTTATGTAGTGGATGGGAGACATTGTCCAAGATGGCATGCAACTTAGACAGCATCCTCTTTTCAGACACCACCGTCAGAGAGTCCAGTTCCATCCCCACAACATCACTGGCCTTACGAATGAGTTTGTTGATTCTTTTGGTGTCCGCTACCCTCAGCCTGCTGCCCCAGCACACAACAGCAAACATGATAGCAAACAAACAAACAGCAAAGCGGTTAGCGCATCACTTTACGGCGTCAGTGATCACCGATTGGGGTTCAATTCTCACCACTGCCTGTCAGGAGTTTGTACGTGCTCCCTGTAACCGGATGAGTTTCCTCCGGGTGCTCCAGTTTCCTCCCACATTCCAAAGACGTACGGGTAGGGTTAGTGAATTGTGGGCATGCTGTGTTGACGCTGGAAGCATGGTGACGCTTGCAGGTGCTGAGCACAATCCTCGTTGATTTGATTTGACGCCAATGATGCATTTCACTGTATGTTTCGGTGGAGATGTGACAGATAAACTAATCTAATCTAAAAGTGTGTTTTTAATTAAGACTTTTTTAAGAAAACATTCCAGCATGAGTAGTTAATCAAAGCCTCAAACTGTACCAACAGACAAGATGTTTGAATCTGAAACAAAATAAAAGAGAACTCAACCGGTTCACAGTTTGCAGAGTTGTGGCCTGTTATGTCCACATACACCTTTTGCCTCCATAGATGCTGCCCGACATGCTAAAGTTCAGTGCCCCAAGCTATACCAGCCAATCACAGAGATCCTGGATTGTCACTATTAGTAGTGCGATCACTGAAGTCGAGTATGATGTTCTCCCACGGGGTTATTCCCTTAATCCCTGTGCGTGACTTTGTCTAACGTTGGTAGGTCGATGCGCGAGCAGACAGCACGCACAGTCCTTGACAGATTGGTGTTGGGTCCAGTAGAATGGAAATGAAGGTGACTGGGGACCCCTCACTGAGGCAGCCTTCCTCTGCCTTCACTGGCATGTCACCATTTTCTGCCAGCTCCACCACTGAGGTCCTGGTTGGATTGCTCTTACCATGGGTGGTGGGCTTAAACTCCAGGCAGCATTGCCGTTTGGATCTCAGAAACTCTCAAGCTTCTCTACCATGTCAAGATGTCGACCCTCAGATCTTGATTGGCATTAAGCAGGCCCAATGGCAATCAGAGCTGGTCCTCAAGATTGGTTTATTATAGTCACATGTACTGAGGTACAGGAAGAGCTTTTGTTTGTGACCATCCAGTTATAGCCCATGCCACACATTGGTACATTGAGGCGGTTAAAAAGAAAAAAAAAAGTTGGTAAACTTTTGCCTCTGAGAAAGTTCAGGTAAACACAAAGCGCAAGGCTCTTGATCTCCCAATCTGAGGTAGAATGGGAGATCAAGAATTCATCTTTAATGTCGGAGAGATCCACCCAGTGTTTGGTAACAGTGGGGATAGAAGCTGTCCTTGAAACAGGTCGCACATGGTCTTAAGCTTTTGATTCTTCTGCCCAACTGGAGAGGAGGGGAGAGAGAATTATTAGGGTTCTTGATTATGATGGCTACTTTCCGGAGGTAGTGGGAAGTGCAGATGGAGTCAGTGGAGGGGTAGTTGGTTTGCGTGACAAGTGAGGCAACTGAGTGACTGGTTCTCATGTTCCTCTTTCCTCTTCCTCCACAGGGATCTGAAGCCAGAGAACATCCTGCTCGATGACAATGGTGGGTGTAGCGCAAGGTCTCCAGGACCAAGTGTGAGGTCTGCTGGTTAGGTGACTGTTCAATAACCGTGGCTGGAGTTGGCTTCTTCCTGCCACACTATGTGTCCGCCCAGATTACGTTCTCCAACAGTGTCAACATTACCATTTCTCTAACTGCAAGAACGTTGGCTATGCTACAACCTTTCCAAATTTACTTTTCAAAGTCAAGTTAGTTTATTGTCATAAGCCCGGGTACATTACTCAACATTCACAAGAAAAACTGCAATTACATAGACATTTTTACAAGAAAGAGCACACTTAGAACAGTCGACTATTGTGTAACCTGATCCATGAACATTGATATCTCCAACTTCTAGTAACTTTTTCCCCTCCCCCTTCCCTCTTTTCCAATTCCCCACTCTGGCCCCCCCCCCCACCTCTTCTCCACACCTGCCCATCACTTTCCCCTGGTTTCCCTTTCTCCAATGGTCCACTCTCCTCTCCTATCAGATTCCTTCTTCTCCAGGCCTTTACCTTTGCCACCTATCACCTCGCAGCTTCTTACTTCATCCCCCCCCCTCCCGCGCATGGCTTCCTCTATCACCTTCTAGCTTGGCCTCCTTCCCCTCCCCCTACCTTCTTATTCTGGCATCTACCCCCTTCCTTTACAGTCCTGATGAAGGGTCTTGACTGAAACGACGACTGTTTATTCCCCTCCGTAGATGCTGCCTGACCTGCTGAGTTCCTCCAGCATTTCGCGTGTGCTGCTCTGGATGTCCAGCTTCTGCAGAATCTCTGGTGTCTATCAAAATCAATGTTTTACCCTTAAAAAATATGCTGGAGACATTCAGCAGATCAGGTAGCATCCATGGTAAGCTAAAGTGCGGTTATGTTTCAGGTCTATAACTATTTTGTCTGACAGAGTGCCACAGATCTGAAATGTTGACTCTTTATCCTTCCCGCACATCTGCTGCCTGACCTATTGAATGTTGCATCTATTCTCTGATTTTTTTTTCTATTTCCAGCAGTTTTTTTTATTTTTTGCTTATTGGTCTGACTTTGAGGAGGTATTGATAAGCTTCAGGCATTGAACAGCGCACTACAGGCTCTTCAGCCCAAAATGTTGTGCTAACCCTTTAACCTACTCCAAGATGAATCTAACCCTTCCCTCCTAGAGAGCCCTCTGTTTTTCTGGTAATGCTCCACCCCTTCAATGCTACACTGGAGTCTCAGCCAAAAGTTTCTGTGCTCAAGTTGAGTGAACGTAAAACATTGCAGCACAATACAGACCCTTCGGCCCACGATGATATTCTGACCTTTTAACGGTTAAGGTTAACGCCAACCTCCAGGCCGTGAAGCATGCAGGGGTGCAGCGGTAGCCGGAGTGCTCCCAGCACATCTTTAAGAAAAAAGCCGGAATAAACAAGCTAATTCATTTGGTGCTGCCCGGCACGTAAGTGTCGGCCCAGGTCAGAGGCGATTGCCGATTTCACTCGCTCTGCATGATGTTCACTCCTCTTTCCAGGGTGCTGGAGCCTTCAGCTGTTCCATTGTTTGGTCAATTTAAATGCCAACCCAAACAAGCTGAAAAGACAGGGCTGTCAGGATTGAGGTGACATGTTGAATCTACACAAACTTCTAATAAAGTATAGACGCTACCGTGCTTTCTTTGTAATGACAATTACGGGCTGGTCCCAGGACAGATCCTCTGACACTCTTCAGAGGGAGAAACGTCGATCCTTAATGCCGAAGAGTTTAAAGCTATTGACCCTCTCCACCTCAGTTGCACTAATAAAGACTGGCTTCTGGGCGGCACCTAATTAATTAGCTTTTTTATTTCAGCTCTTTTCTTAAAGGTGTGCTGGGTGCGCTCCGGCTAGCACTGTACCCTGCATGCTTCACGGCCCGGTACTGGTCCGCGGCCCGGTACTGGTCCGCGGCCCACAGGTTAACCTATCCAAATTCAATCTGGATAGCCCTTCATTTTCTTTCATGCATGTGCTTATCTAAGACTCTCTTAAATGCCCCTAATGTGTCTGCCTCCACCACCACACATGGCAGTGCGTTCCACACATCTACCACTCTACGTTAAAAAAAAAATCTACCCCTGTCATCCCTCCTATACTTCCCTTCAATCACTGTCAAAATCTGCCCTCTTGTACTAGCTGTTTCTGCTCTAGGAAATGTATTTCTGCAGAGCATATTTCCGCATTGGGTTAGAGAGGGCTTTACTGTTCAATCGAGAATATCTCCAAGTTAGGAATGTGAGTGACTTGGAGGGGAACCTTAAGGTGGTGGTGTTCCTAAGTACCTGCCCTACCGTCTCCTCTTTGGAGATGGAGGTTAAAGGTAAAGATTGGCTTTATTTGTCACATGTATATTGAAACGTACAACAGAATGCGTTGTTCGCGTCAAATCAAATCAGCGAGGATTATACTGATTTACAATGACCAACTACCCTACCAACGGGTACGTCTTTGGATGGAAGGAAACTGGAGCACCCGGAGGAAACCCACGCAGTCACAGGAAGAACGTACAAACACCTTACAGGCAGTAGAGGGAATTGAACCCAGATCGCTTATCCTGTAAAGCATTGTGCTAACCACTACACCCTGCTCATGGAGTGTTTGTCCCACTCCCATCAGGTAGGAGGCTACGCAGCATCCAGGACCACCAGACTCATTAGCAGTTACTTTCCCCAAGCAGTAAGGCTGATCAACTCCTCCAACCACTAATCCACCCTGCTACATGCCCCTCCAGCAATGCTTTATCGGTTCCTGTCGGAGTCACCTTACGTACAAACTCTCCTGTGCCTTGCATCAATTTATGGACATATAATCAATCTATGTATATAATCTATTTTATGTATTTATATGTATTTTTTATTGTCATGTTTCATATTATATAATTTTTATGTGCTGCATTGGATCTGGAGTAACAATTATTTTGTTCTCCTTTACATTTGTGTACTGGAAATCACATTAAACAATCTTAAAAACTAAACCGTTACAAATACCAACACAAGTACTAAACAACAGAACCATGACCTCCTATCTGTTGCTGTGTCAAGGAAAAAAAGAATTGAATTTACGAAGTGCCTTTCATTTCATCCTAAAGCACTTCGTCAGCCAGTGAAGTCCTTGTTTGCTTTTGAGGTGTAGTTATCAAATGTAGTTTATCAAATCTGGCAGCAGTTCTGCAAACTCTAATCTTCCACAAGTAGAAGTGAGATTATGACCAAATAAAATGGTTTAATGATGTTGAACAGGGGATCAATATTGGCTCATGCATGTATGGATATAGGAATTAGGAGCAGGAGTTGGTCAGCTGACCTTCATGGTGGCCATTTAATCAGACCATGGCTGATCTCCTTGCAGGTGCAACCCCACACTCTCCCACCATCGCCAACAGCCATTCTCCTCCTACCCCCTCCATTCCCCCACCATCTCGCTTTATTAAGTGTCTGTCTGAATTTCAGAAGATTTTGCTTGCACCATCCCTTCAGTTAGAGGTCGCAAAGAATCCGAAATGTCTGAGGTGAATTGTTTGGCCTCTTAACTGGGTGATCTGTTAAGTTTAAACAGGGCCCCAAAGTCCAGGTTCTCCCATTTGAAGAAACGCTTCACCAGAGGCCCTCAGAATGGGAGTAGCTGCGATATTCCCATTTTGTTTAGAGAAACAGGGAACTTGAGGTCCATGTCCATAAATCCCTCAAAGTTTCCAAGCAAGTTGATAAAGTGGTTAAGACCATAAGACCATAAGACATAGGAGCAGAAGTAGGCCATTCAGCCCATCGAGTCTGTTCCGCCATTTTATCATGAGCTGATCCATTCTCCTATTTAGTCCCACTCCCCCGCCTTCTCACCATAACCTTTGATGCCCTGGCTACTCAGATACCTATCAATCTCTGTGTTAAATACACCCAATGACTTGGCCTCCACTGCTGCCCGTGGCAACAAATTCCATAGATTCACCACCCTCTGACTAAAAAAATTTCTTCGCATTTCTGTTCTGAATGGGCGCCCTTCAATCCTTAAGTCATGCCCTCTCGTACTAGACTCCCCAGTGAAGCATTAAAGGAAGAGTCGTACACATTGAGCTAAAGGAGGAAGTATTGATGTAAAATGGTCAATGGCAACAAGGAGAAAAACTTAGTAAAAATAACTACGTCAATAGTGACACACACTATGGAAATGAATAAACAGTCGACGTTTCAAGCTGAGACCCTTCAAGACTGAAGAAGTGTCTCAACCCCAAACAGCAACCATTAAATCATTTCCATAGATGCTGTCTGACGTGCTGAGTTCCTCCCGCATTTTGTGTGTGTTACTCTGGGTTTCCATAATCTCCACCATCAAGGGGTGTTTATATCAGGGAGTATTTTGCCATAGTGAAGAGCAAGAGGATAAGATGAGAGAGAATAGGACCAATCAAGTGTGACAGTGGAAATGTGTGTAGAAGGCTTACTTAGTCTTAATTGGCCTTAATTAGTTGGGGATTGAATTCAAGAGCCATGCGGTAATGTTACAGCTCCATAAAACCCTGCTTAGACCACACTTGGAGTATAATGTTCAGTTCTAGTTAACTATTTCCTCTAGGGGACCATTGGGTTCCTCAAGCATCTTGTGGGTGCTTGATAGTCAGTACGGACCCATTGGGCCAAAGGGCTGTTTCCAGGCTGTGTCATTCTATGACTCGATATGAAGTGAGGGGTTCACGGAAACTTTGATTTGCTGTATCCTGACATGCCTGAGTAATGTTGGATGTCCTTCTCTCCTCCTGGAACAGGACACATTCGATTGTCAGACCTGGGGCTGGCAGTGACGATACCACAAGGAGAGAAGATCCGGGGGCGAGTGGGCACCGTTGGGTACATGGGTGAGTGAACTCTTTGCTCCAGTACAAAAAACTTTTTAAAATTGGCAGCATTTTTTATGGTTTTATGTATTTCCATAGTAAAGGTTCCATGACAATGTTTATTCATTGTGCTGAAGCCTGGAAGAGATTTGTTTATGAGCAACTTTAGCTTTCCAAAACCTTCCCTTTCCCAAGCAAGAGCTGGATGGTTTAAATATTTAGATTAAATTCAGCAGCTACGTCCGAAAAGCGAATGACTCAGCTCCAAGGCAGGTTTCAGATAATTCAGTCAGCTTCTGATGTGATGTGGAAATTAATTGTCTCACAGTCTGGGACTTTGGTTGCTTGGACCTCATATCCTGCATTGTTCCCCCCACACCCCCCCCCAACTCCCCAGTGGGCTGTGGCTACACTATTATAGAACTCAGTGCAATCTTTGTGCTTTTTGAGGGAGGTTGGTCAGTAGGAGGGTGTTCTGCAGTTGGGTTGCTGTGTTCCTACCTAATTTCAACGACTGGATGTTTCTAAGGAGTATTTTCTTTCAGTGACATTGTCCTGTAACCCTTTAACCACCCCCCAGCCACCAGTCAAGAACACGGTACATGGAGGCGAGAGGCTTGGTGGGTTATGGGCTGAAGGTGGGCAACTTTGGGTTAACAGGGAGGATGTTGTGCTGGGAGTGGACTAGTTCGGCTGAAGGGTCTGTATACAGACTGTATTACTCTGAGTCTAACCTCCCAGTCTCAGCCTTAAATACAGCCAGTGACTTGGTCTCCACAGCCCCTCTGTGGCAACGAATTCCACAAATTTACCCCCCCCCCAACCCCGGCTGAAGGGAAGGAAATGGGCCTTTCAGGGCCTCCAGGCCAAACTCAGCATCCTCCCAGTTACCCGTATTCAGCTCGTAACCTTACGAGCCCCTCCCCTCCCTTTACCAGGTCCTTGATTGGTAAGGCATTTAAGGGTGTCGGGGGGAAAGGCGGAGCAATGGGTTGAAGACACAATTGGCCATGAATGACTGGTGGAGCAGACTAGGGGTCAAATGGCCTAACTTTGTTCCTGTGTCTTATCAAAAGTTCCAAGTACGTTTATAATCAAAGTATGTATATGATACAGATCCTTGAGATTTGTCTCCTTAGAGGCGGCCACAGAACAAAGAAACCTAATAGACCCATCTAAAAATAAAAACACTGTCAAACACCCAATGTGCAGGAAAAAAATTCAAATTGTGCAAACAATAAAAGTAAGTAAATATCATTCAGAACTGAAGTTCATGGAAGTGGATCCACTGCCCACAGCCAGTCATCACTGCAGCCGATCTAGGAGCCCGTTAGCTGCAGGCCAACAGCCTCAGTTCAGTGCAAACCTCGCAGAGCAGCGAGCTGTCCGCCGGCCCCTCCCTCGCCTCCAGCCCCGACGCCCTGGCGCTTTCAGTCTGGCTCAGTGCTTAAATCAGCCAGACCCTGGATCATCTTTCAGCCGCAGGACCAGACCCTGCCACTGCCATACGCTGTCAGTCCCAGGGCCTGCGCCTCGATTCGGTTCGTGCCCGACCTTTCCAGTTCGGCCTGGCATTTAAATTGGTCAAACCACAGCCTGGGCCTCAGCCTGCGCCTGGCCGCCTCAACACTGCCTTGCCTTGGTTCTGCCTTATGGTGAAAAGGTATACATCGAAACATGTGTCAACAGCCATCACAGTCCAAGTGTGAGCTGGGGGCAGCCCGAAGGCGGTGCCAGGCTTCTGGCACCAACATCGCGGGCTCACAGCTCACTAAAATGAACTGCGCCTCTTTGGAAACCGGAGTAACAGGAGGAAACCCATGCAGTCAGAGGAAGAACGTACAGATTCCTAACAGACAGCTGCAGGAATTGAGCTCTGGTTCCTGGCTCTGTAAGGCGGTGTGCTAACTGCTCCACCACCGTGCCGCCCCACAGTACATTTCCCACTGAGGCTGGGTGGGACTACAACCAGAGGTCATAGGTTAAAGGTGAAAAGTTTAAGGGGTCACGAAGGGAAACTTCTTCAGTCAGAGGGTCATGAGAGTGTGGAACAAGCTGCCAGGGCAAGTGGTTCATGTGGGCTCGATTTCAACGTTTAAGAGAAGTTCGGACAGGTACATGGATGGTAAGAGAATGGAGGGCTAGGGTCCGCATGCAGGTCAATTGGAATAGGCAGTTTAAATAGTCTGGCACAGATTAGATGGGCTGAAGGACCTGTTTCTATGCTGATCTTTTCAATAACTTTATGACTCTGGGTACAGTACAGGTGTAGATTAAAGTGTGTCAAGTGGAGAATATCGCAAGTAGAATGAGTACAATTACAGAAAGTGTTTGAAGCTTTCGTCCTCCCATCTCCAGCTCCCGAGGTGATCAACAACGAGCAGTACACAGTGGGCCCCGACTGGTGGGGTCTGGGATGTCTCATCTATGAGATGACAGCCGGACATTCGCCGTTCCGTGCCCGGAAGGAGAGAGTGAAACGGGAAGAGGTGGAGAAGAGGGTACAACAACAGGAGGAGGAATACTCGGACAAATTCACGGAGGACGCTAAGCGCATTTGTAGGATGGTAAGCTGCAGAGTCTTCCCAGGCTAACTGCAAATGAAACGTTAGCATTCTCACATTGCTGGTTACAAAAAAATAATGATTGAAATAGATTTTTATTTTTGTGTGGTTTACTTGGAACCCATCTTTGTGGGTGATGCACCTGCCATCAGCTTTCTCAAACCAACATTAGAGATTAAAATTAGGCAGCGATGCAAAAATAAAATACTGCAGACGCTGTAAATGCAAAATAAAATCAAGGGACTAATAGGTAGAGTTGATGAAAGGTTATCATTGTGAATCTTTCTCTGTTTCTCTCCACACAGATGCTGACTGACTTGTAGAGCATTTCCAACATTTTCTGTTTTTTTCTTTAAATCAGGCTGGTTTCCTTCTCCCTGTTCTTAATATGGTGCTTTTGTGCTCTGTAAAAACCACAACTGTCAGGCCATGGTTGGGCTCAGATCTGAAGCTTTCTGCATGACTGCACGGAGCACCCTGAAACAGAGGATGTGACTTTGAGATTGTACTCAGAGCAGAGGTCAGGTTTACCACTGGTATTTGTGGTTCATACTTGTGGTAATGAACCGGGTCAGGTCACAGACCTCTCAGTGGGTGAACATCTGGGGGACAGTGACCACCGCTCCCTGGCCTTTAGCATTATCATGGAAAAGGATAGAATCAGAGAGGACAGGAAAATTTTTATTTGGGGAAAGGCAAATTATGAGGCTATAAGGCTAGAACTTGCGGGTGTGAATTGGGATGATGTTTTTGCAGGGAAATGTACTATGGACATGTGGTCGATGTTTAGAGATCTCTTGCGGGATGTTAGGGATAAATTTGTCCCGGTGAGGAAGATAAAGAATGGTAGGGTGAAAGAACCATGGGTGACAAGTGAGGTGGAAAATCTAGTCAGGTGTAAGAAGGCAGCATACATGAGGTTTAGGAAGCAAGGATCAGATGGGTCTTTTGAGGAATATAGGGAAGCAAGAAAGGAGCTTAAGAAGGGGCTGAGAAGAGCAAGGGGGCATGAGAAGGCCTTGGCGAGTAGGGTAAAGGAAAACCCCAAGGCATTCTTCAATTATGTGAAGAAAAAAAGGATGACAAGAATGAAGGTAGGACCGATTAGAGATAAAGGTGGGAAGATGTGCCTAGAGGCTGTGGAAGTGAGCAAGGTCCTCAATGAATACCTCTGTTCGGTATTCACCAATGAGAGGGAACTTGATGATGGTGAGGACAATATCAGTGAGGTTGATGTTCTGGAGCATGTTGATATTAAGGGAGAGGAGGTGTTGGAGTTGTTAAAATACATTAGGACAGATAAGTCCCCGGGGCCTGACAGAATATTCCCCAGGCTGCTCCACGAGGCGAGAGAAGAGATTGCTGAGCCTCTGGCTAGGATCTTTATGTCCTCGTTGTCCACGGGAATGGTACCGGAAGATTGGAGGGAGGCGAATATTGTCCCCTTGTTCAAAAAAGGTAGTAGGGATAGTCCGGGTAATTATAGACCAGTGAGCCTTACGCCTGTGGTGGGAAAGCTGTTGGAAAAGATTCTTAGAGATAGGATCTCTGGGCATTTAGAGAATCATGGTCTGATCAGGAACAGTCAGCATGGCTTTGTGAAGGGCAGATCGTGTCTAACAAGTCTGATAGAGTTCTTTGATGAGGTGACCAGGCATATAGATGAGGGTAGTGCAGTGGATGTGATCTATATGGATTTTAGTAAGGCATTTGACAAGGTTGCACACGGTAGGCTTATTCAGAAAGTTAGAAAGCATGGGATCCAGGGAAGTTTGGCCAGGTGGATTCAGAATTGGCTTGCCTGCAGAAGGCAGAGGGTGGTGGTGGAGGGAGTACATTCAGATTGGAGGATTGTGACTAGTGGTGTCCCACAAGGATCTGTTCTGGGACCTCTACTTTTCGTGATTTTTATTAACGACCTGGATGTGGGGGTAGAAGAGTGGGTTGGCAAGTTTGCAGATGACACAAAGGTTGGTGGTGTTGTAGGTAGTGTAGAGGATTGTCAAAGATTGCAGAGAGACATTGATAGGATGCAGAAGTGGGCTGAGAAGTGGCAGATGGAGTTCAACTCGGAGAAGTGTGAGGTGGTACACTTTGGAAGGACAAACTCCAAGGCAGAGTACAAAGTAAATGGCAGGATACTTGGTAGTGTGGAGGAGCAGAGGGATCTCGGGGTACATGTCCACAGATCCCTGAAAGTTGCCTCACAGGTGGATAGGGTAGTTAAGAAAGCTTATGGGGTGTTAGCTTTCATAAGTCGAGGGATAGAGTTTAAGAGTCGTGAGGTAATGATACAGCTCTATAAAACCCTGGTTAGGCCACACTTGGAGTACCGTGTCCAGTTCTGGTCACCTCACTATAGGAAGGATGTGGAAGCATTGGAAAGGGTACAGAGGAGATTTACCAGGATGCTGCCTGGTTTAGAAAGTATGCATTATGATCAGACATTAAGGGAGCTAGTGCTTTACTCTTTGGAGAGAAGGAAGATGAGAGGAGACATGATAGAGGTGTACAAGATAATAAGAGGAATAGATAGAGTAGATAGCCAGCGCCTCTTCCCCAGGGCACCACTGCTCAATACAAGAGGACATGGCTTTAAGGTAAGGGGTGGGAAGTTCAAGAGGGGTATTAGAGGAAGGGTTTTTACTCAGAGAGTGGTTGGTGCGTGGAATGCACTGCCTGAGTCAGTGGTGGAGGCAGATACACTAGTGAAGTTTAAGAGACTACTAGACAGGTATATGGAGGAATTGAAGGTGGGGGGTTATATGGGAGGCAGGGTTTGAGGGTCGGCACAACATTGTGGGCCGAAGGGCCTGTACTGTGCTGTACTATTCTATGTTCTATGTTCTGCGTAAAGGGTCACAGAATTCTAAAGCACAGAAAGAGGGCCTCCAGCCCATGATGTCCGTGCTGATCAAGGGCTATATTCAAGCTAATCCCATTTCCCAGCACTTGGCCCATATTCCCTTAAATTCTTGTCATCCATGTACCTGTCCACATGCTACTTAAATGTACCTAAAGCACCTGCCTCAACAAGTTTTTTTGGCAACTGGTTCTTTATATCTACAACCCATTATTTAAAAAAAAAATGTTGCCCCTCTGGTTCTTATTAATCCTTTTACCTCAAACCTCAGAACTATGTTCTCTTGTTTTTGATTCTGCAGCTCTGGATAAAAAGGCCACACCCTATCTGTGTCCCTCAAGATTTTATATACCACTTTGAGATTACCCCTCAGTCTTCTACGCTCCCACCTGGCCTGCCTAACCTCTCCATACAAGTCTGCCCCTCAGTGTGTAACGATTTTGTTTTACCAGTCAAGGTTGTTATCCCTGAGCTGAACCTCCGAACCTGGAGGACCGGTGGACCACTCTTAGTCTGGTCTCTACCCTTTGACCTGTTTGGCATAGGTGACCCTACCAAGAGCCAACGCATAAAGCCCTGGCTCCAGCCAGCGTAGCTCTCCGGGTCATTGAGGCACGCAAAGCTCCAAACCCATCAACATGGTTGTGGTCCTACTGGAGGATATCAGTGTGAGATCATACGCAATTAAAAGTCAGTTTGCAGTTTCAATGCTTTTTGAATTTTTTAATCAAAATAAACTATTCACAATTTTTAAAAATAATTACTAGAATAAACCATTCCATGCCTTTCTATTCTTTACTGACGTAGTCAATGCTTTCCATACTGTTCCAGCACTGTTGCCTCTCGTGTGGCACTTTGGGGTTTTATATTAAATACTACATTAATTGAGGTGCTTCCTCCCCCCACCCAGCACCTCCCTGTCCAGGAGAAGAACTCTGCACCGTGGTCCTTCCCCACCAAGCTCTTAAAACCTTTTGTAGCAGACTGGTGGGCACTTCAGCCTCTCCTCCATTCTGACCAAGATCTTCATTTAGGTTCATCTACTGGCCTGTATGTGGCCTCCATCTCTCTAGATCAGGAGTTTCCAACCTTTTTTAATACCGTGGACCGCTATCATTATCCAAGGGGTCTGTGGACCCGAGGTTCAGAACCCCTGCTCAGACCTTTCCTATCCATGTATCTGTCCAACTACCTTCTAAGTTGACAATGATTGTAGATACCCTGACTATACATTCTTCATTGCCCATCCTCCTTGCAATCTGGTCATTTGCATTTCAAAATGATGCATGCCATTAATTTATCTAAGTCCAAAAGAGGGATACCAGTGAATTATAAAATAGTTGGCCTAACTTTGGTTGTCAGATAAACATTTAGAGCAGAGCTAAACGCCTTGAAGTTCTCTGGGCATCAAGGAAGAGTCAGCAAGGGTTTCTAAAGTATGGTTTGTGTCTGACAGCACCGATAAGGTATTCAAAGACGTGAAAGTGGTCATGGGGAAGGGGAATGTTTGTGGATCTTACTTGTATGGACTTCCAAAAAAAAAGTTATGTTTTCCTTCGCTAGTGATTGTCAATTAAAGTTATACTAGCTCATGGGATTGGTGGTAAATTATTGACCTGAACTTGGTGCAGCGGAACACAGAAGAGTTGCCATGTCAGAACAACACAAACAAAATGCTGGAAGAACTCAGCAGGTCAGGCAGCATCTTTGGATGGGAATAAGCAGTTGACGTTTTGAGCCAAGACCCTTCATCAGGACTGAAAACGAAAGAGGCAGGAGCCAGGATAAGAAGTTGCGGGGAAACAGATTTGCAGATTCAGTAAGTGGGATAGAAGAGACTGATTACGAGCAATGTTCCCTCTAATTTGTAATGACCTGTGAGCACAAAAATCTTGAGCCGTGGATTTTTTTTGCCCAGTGACAACAACATGTGCGCACTGAATAATTTATTCAATAAAAACAGTTTAAATAAGCCAGTTCTAAAATCTGCAGACAAATCATTGCAAACTCCACATTATCAACACTGCCCATTATCAGAAACCAGAAAAGGAAATGTGATTGTGTACGATGCCAACAAGGTAGAGGGCGACAGCATTTTGTGCGCTAGTGGCAAAAAGATCTGTGCGTGCCCACGTGCACACCTCAGAGGGAACATTGATTATGAGTAAACATGCTAACTATTTACAAGGCAAACATTGAAACAATCAACCAAACATCTAAGTTAAACAAGCACTTATCCAAGCCCCCAAAGTTACAGGACTATGGCACCCTTCAAACTAAACTCGCTTACAGAAAATTATTTAAAATGAACGCCCAAAGTGGCAGGACAAGACAGGCACTAAACATACACATAGTGACAAATATTAACTAAAGTGTGCACACAGGCCTTTACTACAGCGCAACCCTGCTGTCTTCCGTTTCCATGGCACCTATCACCTACCTGGTCCATGGCAACGTGAGACGAAAAGGGACTGCATGGTTACCGTGTACTAGATTTAAACGCTACTGGCACTGTTGATGTCATCAGCTAAACGGAAGCTAGTGGGAGTGGCTGCAATGCTCCTTACATGGTCCTGCCCCCATCACCCACGGGAGAGTGGCTTTCCATCAGCAGGTAAATTAAGACATTTGCTGCGACAGAGGGGAAGAGGTATAAGCTTGCAGGTGATAGGTGAGGCAGAAGAGGGATTGGTGGGGAAGGAAGGATAAAGTAAGAAGCTGGGAGGTGATAGGTGGAAAGAGGTACAGGGCCGAAGAAGAAGGAATCTGACAGGGGAGGACAGTGGACCATGGGAAGACAGGATAAGTGGATGGAGTTGATGGACAAGTGAGGACAAGAGGAAGTGTGAGAGGGTAACTAGAATGAGAAATGGGAAAAAGAGAGAGAAGGATATGGCAGGCGGGGGGTGGAATTACTGGAAGTTAGAAAATTAGATCACATGCACGAGGAAATCTGCTGAAAATTGAAGCAACACACAAAAAGTGCTGGAGGAACTCAGCAGGCCAGGCAGCATCTATGGACGTTTTGGGCTTAGAGTCTTCATCAGGGCTCTTTTCCACCGATGCTGCCTGGCCTGCTGAGGGGCTCCAGCATTTTGCACGTTAACTTAGATCAGGTCATCAGGTTAGAGGCTAGCCAGGCGGAATATGAGGCGATGCTCCTCCAATCTGAGTAGAGGCGGCCGTGGACAGTCAGGTCAGAGTGGTCATGGGAAGTGGTAATGAAATGGACGGCCAACAGGAAATCCACCTCCCTGGTGGTGGACAGAGAAAAGGTGTTATAATCGCACAAATGTGGCAGCCTGCTTACTGTAAGCGCCCAATCCATTAACACTGAGGTCTGCGTTGAAAGAATCATGAGCACTGGCTGGGAGATATGTTTGTAATTGCCCCCCTGAGGAGCGAAGAGCCTCTTTAACTGCTCATCAGTAAGGCAGCACTGCTGGTGATGCTGCACCCCTTCAGCGTTACGCTGGAGTCCCAGCCGAAGTTTTAGTGCTCAGGTTGAGTGAACGTAAAACACTACAACACAGTACAGACCTTTTGACCCACGATGACGTTCTGACCTTTTAACCTACTCTATCAATCTGGATAGCCCTCTGTATTTCTATCATCCATAAGAGTCCCTTAAATGTCCCTAATGTATCGGCCTCCACCACTACACCTGGCAGCACATTGCACCTTACCACCACTCTCTGTGTAATTAAAAAAAAAAGTAACTCTGACACCCCCCCCCCAAATCATTCTCCAATCACCTTAAAATTATGCCTTCTCATATTCGCCATTTCTACACTGCAAAACAGTCTCTGGCTCTCCACTCTATCATCTTGTACACCTCTACCAAGTCACCTTTCACCTTCTTTCAATCCAAAGGGGAAAGCCCTAGTTTACTTGATCTTTTCTCATGAGGCAGACTCTCTAATCTGGGCTGCACCCTGCTAAATCTCTGTAATCTTTCTGAAGCTCCCATGTCCTTTCTGTAATGAGGTGACCAGAGCTCCAAGTGTGGTCTAACCAGAGTTTTATTGGACCTCAGCGTTACCTCAGGGCTCTGAATCTCAATCCCCCAGCCAGTGCGGACCAACACACCATGAGCCGCCTTATCCACCCGATCATCTTCCTCTGCATTTCTGGGACCTCTATGGGTGTGGGGCTCAAGGTTGCTCTGTTCCCCAATACTGCTAAGAATCCTGTATTCTGACTTCCAGAGTGTGTCATGGTGAACATGGATTCGAGTGACACAGAAGTGTCTTGTCCACCAATTCACAACTGATCATAATACAGAGGTTTAATAGAGACATAAATATTGTGTTGAAGAGGAAACGCAGACTCGAAGATTTATGTTAAGGTTACAGCAACAAATTAACCTTTATTTATGTCAATGAAAGAGCAGGAAATGGTCTTTGATTAGCTCAAACTGATTATCGTTCAGGCAAATATTTGCAAATCTCCACCAGAAAGCAGGCAACAGCTAAAGGGGTCCAGCTGTTTGTATCAGACTAAACACAGCCTTGCATCTTGCAAAGCCTGTGCTGTGAACGCTAGGATTAAAGTGTCAAGTGAGAGCCACAAAATGCCACAAATTGAAATGTTTGGTTATTCTTCTTGAGAAAACTACAGACACATTCCTTGACTAACGTCAGAAGTTGAATCCATTCTGAGAAATCAAGTCTGTAAAAGGATGGAGAGGACAATTTAAGTGAAAAATGATAATAAACCGACAGATGCGGGAAATCTGAACTGAAACAGAAGATGCTTGGAGAAACTCAGCAGGTCAGACAGGATCTGTGAAGGGAGAAAAACTAGCGGAACACAGAAGAGTACAGCACAGGAACAGGCCCTTCGGCCCATAATGTTGTGCTGAACTAATTAAACTAGTAACTAAATGTCTCACTAAACGAATAACTTCTGCCTACACAATGTCCGTGTCTCTCCATTTATGTGGCTATCGAGAAACCCCTTAAAGTTCCAAGTTTAAAGTAAATTTTATTATCAAAGTACATGCCGTATATGCCACCATATGCAACACCAAAATTCATTTCGTGGGCATGTTCAATAAATCTGTAATAATAGCCATAACAAACTCAATGAAAGACCGTCCAACTGGGGTATTCAACCAGAGTGAAGGAGACAACAAACTGGGCAAATACAAAAAGAAGAAATGATAATAAATAAATATTGAGAACATGAGATGAAGAGTCCTTGAAAGTGAGTCCATAGGCTATGGGAACAGTTCAGTGATGGGGCAAGTGAAGCTATCCACTCTGGTTCAAGAGCCTGATGGTTGAGGGGTAGTAACTGTTCCTGAATCTGATGGTGAGGGTCCTGAGGGTCTTGTACCTTTGACCTGATGGCAGCAGCGAGAGAAGAGAGCATGTCCTGGGTGGTGGACATCCGTGAAGATGGATGCTGCTTTCTTGCGACAGCGTTTATGGAGAATTGCTCAATGGTCGGGAAGACTTGACCCGTGATGGACTGGTCCAGGCCCACTCTTAAATCCCCTATCATATTTGTGTCCACAATCAAAATTCCCAAGTCTCTGTGTAAAGAAAAACTTGTCCAGTACATCTCCCTTGAATGTACCTCTTCTAGCATGCCCTCTGGTTTTAGACATTGTGACCCTGGGGGAGAAAGATCCAGCTGTCCACTGTCATAATCTTATAAAATTCGATTGTGTTTCCCTTCAGCTTCCACCGCTCCGGGGAAATCTGCACAAGTTTGTCCCACCTCTTGTTACAGCACTCCCTCCAATCCAGGTGCCATCTTGGTAAATCTCTTCTGAACCCTCTCCAAAGCTTCCGCATCCCTCCTATCGTTTTTTATTCTTTCTTACTTCTCTTCTTATGTTTCTGTATCTGAGCACTTGTAATGTTACTGTGACGCTGAAATTTCCTTTGGGATCAATAAAGTATCTACCGATTAATGTCCAATACTCCAAATGCAGCCTAATCAGGGTTTTATAAAGCTGCATTATAACTTGCTGGCCCTTGAACTCGGTTCCTCAACTAGTGAAGCTTTATCCTCTAAATCTAATAAACATCTATCACCCAATACCAATGGGTGAAGCCACTTTCAGAAAGCTATGGACCTTTAATCAGGGTTCCCCTGTACATCATCATCTCAGTCCTGACGAAGGGTCTCAGCCCGAAATCTCAACTCCACAGATACTGGCTGACCTGTTGAGCATTTTGTGCATATTGCTGAACATTTCCAGCACCCGCAGAGTCTCCTGTGTTACTAACGGTGTACTGTCCGTCTCCCAAAGTTTCAGGGTGTGGATCTTTCAGAGATCCAAGAGAGAAATGTGTAAATCTATTGTAGGTAATTTTCTTTTTCGCTTGGTTTGTTCCAGGATTGAATACTTGTGCATTTTGTTCCTTTTATTTGTACATCTGCCTTGTTGGGAGTGTCCCAATATGCTAAGTTATAGAGTATTATTTATTTATATATTTGAAGACACAGCGCGGAGTAAGTCCTTCTGACCCTACGAGCTGTGCTGCCCAGCAACCCCTAATTTAACACTAGCCTAATCAGGGGACAATTATCCTACAATTCTACACTACGTGGTCACAGGGAGAACACACAAAGTCCTTACAGGCAGCAACGGGAATTGAACCCACATCTCTGGTACTGTAAAGCATCGTGCTAACCACTAGGCTACTGTGCCACCCCAGACTTTTCAATGTAAGCACCACATCACACAGACAAAAAGACCTTTATCTGCTCTTTAGTGGCTTTATTATTCCACCTATCTGAAAATGCCCTTTGAGTGAGATGTTCGCCTTATTTGTACATTGTAACATACTGTGAAATGTGTTCTTTGCATCAGTGACCAATACAGGCCACAGATGTGAAAGAGTTGCTGTGCTCCCGACACCAACATAGTCTGCTCACAATTTACTAAACCTAGCCCACATATCTTTGGAGTTTAGGAGGAAACCCACATGGTCACGGGGAGAACATTGCAAACTCCTTACAGGCAGAGGTGGGATTTGAACCCCAATCACTGTTCACTGGCACTGTAAAGTGATTGTGCTAACCACTACATTACCTGACATGAATGTCTGAAGGACATGCTTTCAGTCTAGGTAGGAGGATGGGCCTCAAACACTGAGCATCTTAGGAGACTCCGAGCTTTCTTTCCTGACCAAGGGAATCCCATCCGAAAGTCATGTCAATGTTGATCGCGTCCTTCCTCTTCACAGTTGCTAACCAAAGATCCGAAGCAACGACTCGGTTGCAAAGCTGAGGGAGCCAGCGAGGTGAAAGAGCACTCATTCTTCAAAAGCATAAACTTCAAACGGCTAGAGGCTGGCATGTTGGAGCCTTCCTTTGTACCAGATGTAAGTGTGCGGGCGAGAGGGGGAGGCAGAAAGGGGTTTGGTACCACATCCTCTTCCATTAGAACCGCGTGGCCACCGCTGGTAAACAGCTGCAGAGCATCTGGTGACTTCCTGAGGAAGTGGAAGGTGTTCAATAAATGCAGAATTGCAGGAATGTTCATTGATGTACGTGTTATTTTCCAAACAAAGGGAAGCATGTAGGAATAAAGGGACAGGGTTTGTGTGGGAACTGGCAGATTTCTGGAGAGAAATGCATTGGAGTCCCTGATGGCTCAGTAATAAGGTCATTGCTTTATGTGTGATATACACATCACCAGAGCTTACAGACAGAGAGAAATGTTTTGATCCAGGTAAATGAAACAAAATTTGGTAATATGATAAGCAATTAGTATCAGACTTCATCTGCTAGAATGGGCAGACACAGGGCAAATGCAGTTTGATGCATTGGGTCTGAAGCAATTACAAAACCCAGCACTAATGGCAGTCTAACCATTCAGCCTATCAACTCTGCTCTGCCATTCCATCATGACTGATTTATTGTCCCTCTCGACCCCATTCTTTTGCCTTCTCCCCATAATATTTGACACCCTTACGAATCAAGAACCCATCACCTCTGTTTTAAATATACCCAATGACTTGCCTCCACAGCTGCATGTGGCAATGAATTCCACAGATTCACCACTCTATAGGTAAAGAAATTCCTTCTCATCTCTGTTCTAAAAGGATGTCACTCTATTCTGAGGCTGTGCCCTTCGGTCTCAGACTCCCCCACTATAAGAAACATCTTGTCCCTTGCTGTATTTATCAGCTGGAAGCCTGGATTAAATTGATGGGTTCTGTGGATGGGAATGTATTATGATGATGTGATGCAGTTTGATTGTTGCCTCCATTCGTTCACGAGTGCGGCTGTCCCTCCACCGCCAGAGTTGTTCCTTTAACGGTGTGTCGCCCCTTTGTCTCTCACTGGCAGCCCCGCGCTGTTTACTGCAAGGACGTGCTGGACATTGAACAGTTTTCCACGGTGAAGGGGGTTTACCTAGACCAAACCGACAACGACTTCTACGTGAAATTCGCCACAGGCAGCGTTCCGATCCCTTGGCAAAACGAGGTCAGGTGCAAACCATCTCGTGCATTGTGTCGCAATTCTGCTGTGATGTGGGGAAGTAAAGGGGCCTCAAAGGTGTCAGGAGGGGGGGCATCCAGATGAAAGTAATCCCAGTTCTTAAAAAGATCAAAGATTAATTTTATTTGCCACACGCGCATCGAAACATACAGTGAAGTGTACCATTTGTGTCGAAGACCAACAAAGTCCAGGGATGTCTTGGGGACAGCCCAGGAGTGTCGCTATGCTTCTACCAGCGACATAGCATGCCCACAACTTACTGCCCTTACGCCATTGTAGGAGGAGCCCAGAGCAGCCAAAGGAAACCCACATGGTCACAGGGAGAACGTACAGACTCCTTATAGGCAGCGTCAGGAATTGAACCCCAATCATTGGCACTGCACTAACCCCAACACTTTCAAGCCATCTGTCTGCCCAACATGAAGGACAGTCTGCAGCAGCTAATTGACCTACGTCCTCGGGGCGGGGGAGGGAACTGGGGCACCTGACAGAAACTCACTTGGTCATAGGGATGAAGGTGTACGCTCCACGCGCCCGACGCCTGAGCGCAGGATCGCACCCGGGTCACCAGAACTGTGAGGCAGCAGCTCCACCTGCTGCGCCGCTGTAATGAACGGCGGGCTCTGCGTCGTTTTCCCCCCAGCTCCCTCCTCATCCCGGCTCCACTGCTTTCCTGCCACCGCCTCCAGGTCACGCCCTGCTGCAAGAGGTCACATCCGCTCTGAGCGCTGGACAGAGAGAGAGCTGGTGGTGCAGAGTTCACAGGCACCTGACCATAATCATACGGTTAGCCTGTTGCGACCTGCAGACTGTCCAAGGTCCACCTCCTAAGCCTGAGGTCCTCTCCTCCAACTGCCCCTATCATCCACCACTCAACTGTCCTTGTAGAATGTGTTGCCATTCCTCCTTTATATAAGAGGATTCTTTTCGGTGAGATCTAGAAGGGGATACCAATGAATGTGAATGGTCTCAGACCGATGCTTTGACTGATTTACTCCCCTCCGTAGATGTTGCCCAACATTTTATGCATGATATTTGCGTGTAGTTTTTCATTGATTCAATTATATTTCTTTGTTCCACTGTGAATGCCTGCAAGAAAATGAATTTCAGGGTAGTATATGGTGGCAAAGTCAAATAACTTGGAACTTCAGAACGCAGGAAAATGAGAGCTGTGCAGAGTTCATTGGCACGGTAGGGGTAGTGTGGTAGTGTAGCAGTCAGCGCGCTGCTTTATGGCGCCAGCTGTAAGATCGCGGTTCATATTCCACCTGCTGACCGTAAGCAGCTTGTACGTTCGCCCTGTGACTGCGTGGGTTTCCTCCAGGTCCTCCGGGTCCTCCGATTTCCTCCAACTTTCCAAAGACGTATGGCTAGGGTTATTGAGTTACCAAATACACTACACCGGAGCCAACAGCGTGGCGACACGAGCCGGCAGTTCAGCGCAGTTCTCGCGAATTTGATTTGACACAGATAGCTAATAAATTTCACGACACGTGCCGGTGATAATAGACCGATTCTGAAATGAATCCAGTACTGTATATAGATGGTGCACCACGCTAATGTTTAATGAAATTTTAAAGTGGTCATTTCACAATTATTCAAGAGCAAGGATTATTGTGAATCTGTTGTCCACGCTAATCTGCTAAATCCTGTTGTGCGGGAGAGGGGTGTACAGCTATCGCCTCAAAATAAGTGAATGAGGTCATATGAGACTGCTTTGTTGCAGGGTTTTATCTCAGTAATATTAACTTATCAGTCACAAGATTACCGAGATAAAGATTGTGTGCTTAAAATAGTTAAATCAATTCTATTTCTCAGGGACTTGGCTGTAGAATGTTTTGGATCACTTTGTCTGCCAAGAGTTTGGGACTCAGATTTATGCCCTTGGGCACAGCTGGTCTGTGTTCAGGTCAGCGCTTGTTCAACGCTCTCTTCCAGGATGTGGCAGAGGTTTATTGGCCATTTCCTCTTACAAGGCCCAGAATTGGGGCAGAGGTTGAGACCAGGTGCAGCCAAATAATGTTTCTGATTTCACCCCGCCCCCCACGCTTTCTGCAGATGATCGAGACGGAATGCTTCAAGGAGTTGAATGTCTTTGGACCAAACAGGACCAGATCTCCAGACCTGGATTGGAACGTTCTTCCAGAGCCGCCAAAACGGGGTCTGCTCGATCGGATTTTCCGACGACATGTAAGAATCTGCTTGCTGTGCTTCAGAGTGAAGTAAATTGAGGCTCGTCTAAACCCTTTGAAATGTGCCAGTTAGGGTCTGTGTCTTTGTATTGGTGTTGGAACCCCTCCATCAACCTGATGGCATGAATATCAATGAGGCCTTACTCAGGTTGGAGGAGCAACACCATATGTTCCATCTTTGTAGCATGAACATTGATTTTTCTAACTTCCAATAATTTCTCCCTCCTTCTCACCCTTCCATTCTCCATTCTGGCTGTGCTCTTACCCCTTCCCTTCTCACTTGCCTATCTCCTCTCTCTGGTGTCCTCCTTCCTTTTCTGCCATGGTCCACTCTGCGCACCTGTAAGATTCCTCCTTCTGCCTATTGCCCTTCAACTTCTCCGTTCATCCTCTTCCCCCACCCACCCACCACCTTCCCCCTCAGCTGTCTTCACCTATCACCTGCCAACTTGTGCTCCTTTCTCACCCCCACTTCTTATTCCTGCATCTGCCCCCTTCTTTTCCGGTCCTGATGAAAGATCTCAGCCTGAAAAATCGACTGTTTATCCTCTGCATAGATGCTGACTGACCCAAGTTCCTCCAGTATTTTGTGTCTTTTACTGATGAATTGACCTGTACAAAATTTCTCACTGTACCTTGGTACGTGTGACAATAATAAACCAGCTTTACCAATACAGAGCAGATAGCTTCTCACACCTCCCCACGGGGTTGCACAGCTGGTAGAGTCACTGTCTGTTAGTGCGAGGGACCCCAGTTCAATCCTGACCTCAGGAGCTGTCCCTGCGGAGTTCGCACAGTCTCACAGTGACGACTTAGGTTTCATCACACATCTCAAAGACGTGTGGGTTATGGGTTTGTCATTGTCATACTTTATTGATCCCGGGGGAATTGGTTTTCGTTACAGTTGCACCATAAATAATAAATGGTCATAGAACCATAAATAGTTAAAAAGTAATATGTAAATTATGCCAGTAAATTATGAAATAAATCCAGGACCAGCCTATTGGCTCAGGGTGTCTGCCCCTCCAAGGGAGGAGTCGTAAAGTTTGATGGCCACAGGCAGGAATGACTTCCTATGACGCTCTGTGTTGCATCTCGGTGGAATGAGTCTCTGGCTGAATGTACTCCTGTGCCCAACCAGTACATTATGTAGTGGATGGGAGACATTGACCAAGATGGCATGCAACTTAGACAGCATCCTCTTTTCAGACACCACCGTCAGAGAGTCCAGTTCCATCCCCACAACATCACTGGCCTTACGAATGAGTTTGTTGATTCTGTTGGTGTCTGCTACCCTCAGCCTGCTGCCCCAGCACACAACAGCAAACATGATCGCACTGGCCACCACAGACTCATGGAACATCCTCAGCATCGTCCGGCAGATGTTAAAGGACCTCAGTCTCCTTAGGAAATAGGGACGGCTCTGACCCTTCTTGTAGACAGCCTCAGTGTTCTTTGACCAGTCCAGTTTATTGTCAATATTATTAAATGGTCCCATGTGCAGATGTGGGGTAGACTCAATGCGTTGATGGGAACGCGGGGAGAATGTTGAACCCCACTCACCGGCACTGTAAAGCCACTGTTAGGCTTTGTGTTAATGGACGTTTGATGGTCATGGTGGGCTGAAAGAAGCCATTTCTCTGCTGCATTTCTCTATGATGCTGTACAGGGAGAACCACGAGCACACACTCATCCTCCCGCCCGCCCCAATACACCCAGAGTCCCTCTGACTACTGACATTCCTGGCCTGAAGGCACCCAGGGGTGAACTGCGGCATTAATGCACCTCGACTCCAGAAAGGGATTCCACAACCTGTGGACTCATTTTCAAGGACTCTACACCTCGTGCTCTCAGTACTATTTATTTACCTATTATTGTTATTTTTGTATTGGCACTGTTTGTCTTCTTCTGCACAGTGGTCATCTGCCCATCTTTGTGTGTAATTTTTCATTGATTCTGTTGTGGTTCTGTGTACCTACTGTGAATGCCCACAAGAAAATGAATCTCAAATGATATATGCACTTTGAATTTTGCCTGTGGTGTAGTTTCCAGTTCTACATTGAACTCTGAAACTGTTTTGGTATTCACTGTAGAACAGGAAATACATCATAAGGCTTCAAAGTCCAAAGTGCATATGTATCACCATATCCATGTTTTTCAGTGAAATTAAACAGAACCAATTCTGAAGTGAAGATTGAATTACATCAGAGTGTAGAAGTTCCCCTTTCCAACAGGACATTATCATATTATCTCAGTGTTTTGACTTACATAATAGCCTGTGGTTTCCTTTCACTCATCCGTTCTGAGAACTCAATGTGTGAGGTGATGTTTGAGATTAAGAATTTCAGGGAGAAGGCAGGAAAATGGGGGTTGAAAAAAAATCAGCCATGATTGAACAGCAGAGCAGAGTCGATGGGCCAAATAACCTAATTCTTTGTCTTATTGTCTACGTAGAAGAGTACAGCACAGGAACAGGCCATTCGGCCCACAATGTTGTGCTGAACCAGCTAAAAAGCAAATCAAAAACACCCAAACACTAATCCCTCCTACCTACACCATGTCCATATCCCTCCATCTTCCTTACGCCCACGTGCCTATCTAAACGTCTCTTAAAAGCCTCCAATGTATTTGCCTTACCTCCATACAAGGGAGTGCATTCCAGGTATCCACCAGTCTCTGAGTAAAAAGACACCCCTCACATCCCCCTTGAGCCTATCCCCTCTCCCCTTCAATGCATGCCCTCTGGTATTAGACATTTCAATCCTGGGAAACAGATACTCTCTGTCCACTATATCTTTGCCTCTCATAATCTGAAACCTCCAGCAGATCTCCCCTCAGCCTCCGGGCACTCTCGAGAAAACAAGCCAAGTTTATCCAGCCTCTAAACTAGGCAGCATCCTGGTAGAGCTTTAACTCTCATTCACGCCCAGTTGCAAAGTGGTGAGTCTTTGAGGTGTTACTGTTGGTCGGACCGCACTTGAAGTATTGTGAGCAGTTTTGGGCCCCTTATCTAAAAAAAGATCGTGCTGGCATTGGAGAGGAGGTTCATGAGAATTATCCCAGGAATGAAAGGGTTAATGTATGAGGAGTGTTTGATGGCTCTGGGCATGCACTCACTGGAGTTTAGAAGAAGAAGGGCGAATCTTATTGAAAGCTATTGAACATTGAAGGACCTCGATAGAATCTGATGTGGAGAGAATATTTGCCATGGGAGGAGTCTAGGACCAGGGAGTACAGCTTCAGAATAGGAGAACATTCCCGTAGAACAGATGGGGAGGAATTTCTTTGGCTGGAAAGTGGTGTATCTGTGGAAATTATTGCCACAGATAACTGTGGAGGCTAAGTCATTGGGTATATTTAAAGCAGAGCTCGATAGGCTCTTGATTAGCAAGGGCATCAAAGGTTACAGGGAGAAGGGGGTGAAGAGAGCCATGATGGAATGGCAGAGCAGACTTGATGGGCTTAATGGCCTAATTCTGCTCCTGTGCCTTATGATCTTGTTGATTCTGTTGTGGAAGTTGAGTTCTACTGTTGTCACGCATACCAAGGCTCAGTGAAAAATGATGCATACCAATCATTTCATGAAACAGTTCACCAAGAAAACGGTAACAGAATGCAAAAGAGCAGTGCAGCAGTTAGAGACAAAAGAGCAGTGCAGGTGGACAATAAGGTACAATGAGGTCAAGAGTCCAGTTTATCTCATTGGAGATCCCATTCAGTTGACTTAACAGGGTAGATGCTGTCCTTGAGCCTGGCGGCATGTGCTTTTAGGCTTTTGTATCTTCTGCCTGATGGGAGACATGAGAATGTCCTGGATGGGTAGAGTTTTTGATACTGTTGCCTACTTTACTGAGGCAGAGAGAAGTGTAGACAGAATCCATGGAGCAGAGGCTGGTTTCCATGACGTGCTGAGTCACGCCCATCTTGGGGAAATTCTTCTTCGTCAGGTTCCCTCTAATCTCCCCGTGACCAAGTGGGTTTCCTCCCATAGTCCAAAGACGTACTGGTGAGTAGGTTAATTGGTCGTTATAAATTGTCCCATGGGTAGGCTAGGGTTAAATCCAGGGATTGCTGGGCAGCAAACTCGACGGGCTGGACCAGTCTATTCTGCACTCTGTCGCAATAATCCTTCCAACTTCACCCTCAACCTGTGCTCTCCTGTCTTAGGTACCAATCCTCTGGAAAAATTTTTGCTGATATCTACCTTCTCTAAGCCTTTCATAATTTTGCATGTTTTTATCAGGCCCTCCTTCAGCTCCTCTGCACCAAAGATAATAAACCCAGCCTATTCACTTTCTGCTCATAACTCCATCCCGGTGAATCGTCTCCATTTGGGGGCGGCAGGGTGGAGATACGTCTTTACCAAAGGAAGTGTATGGTACCCCTTCCCTCTGCAGGTCACCCTCGGGCAAGGTATAGTCCCTCCTTAGCCCCCCCTCATCCCGATCAGGGTCACGTGAAGCCATGGGAGCAGGTAGTGGATGGTCGTACGAGCAGCTGGTGCGTATCACAAGTCTTGGTTATGTGACCACTGATGCCAGGCAGACAATCTCTGAAGATTGTGGTAATGGCTGGGGTCACCCATCTTGTAAAGACACTGCTCGGAAGGTGGCAATGGCAAACCATTTCTGTAGAAAAATTTGCAAAGAACAATCATGACCTAGGTCATACGACACGGCACATAACGAACAAACGAACCATTGCAATCACCCCCTTCTCATAGTGTGGTGACCCAGAACAGTACACAATATCCAATCTGCAGTCTCACCGATGTTTCATAAGGACGCACCACCACTCTCTTGTTCATATATTATACACCCACCTAATGTTGATGCAGATTCCAGCACTGCTGTCTCTTATGTGTCCTGTGCTACTTTATCTGCAAGTGCTGCCACCTTTAGGAATCATTGAGCAACTACACCAAGTCCCTCTGGTCTTGGAATAGTTCCCGGGCCAGACCAATCACTGCTTACATTCTACCCTATTAGTACTGAGATTAAAATTTAAATTGATAAAAAGGTTTTAACTCGACATTACTTCATTCTCCCCCCTCTCCCAACTCACTCTCCCCTTACCCCCTCTCCCCCACTCTCTCCCCACCCTCTCCCTCACCCTCTCTCCCTCACTCTCTCTCCCCTTCCCCTCTCCCCTTCCCTCTCTCCCCTTCCCTCTCTCCCCCACTCTCTCTCCCCCACTCTCTCCTCTACTCTCTCCCCTCTTCCTCACCACCTCTCCCCCTCCCTCTCCCCCTCTCCCCCTCTCCTCTCCCTCACCCCTCTCCCCTTCCCCTCACTCCCCCACCTGCTCTCCCCTTTCCCCTCTCTCCCTCTCCCTCACCCCCTCTCCCCTTCTGCTCTCCCTCACCCCTCTCCCCTTCCCCCTCTCCCTCACCCCCTCTCCCCACCCACTCTCCCCTTCCCCCTCTCCCCTTCCCCCTCTCCCTCACCCCCTCTCCCCACCCACTCTCCCCTTCCCCCTCTCCCCTTCCCCCTCTCCTCTCCCCACGCGCTCGCTCGCTCCTCCCCCACCCCTCTCTCCCCCACTGTCACCTCTCCCTCACCCCCCTCTCCTCCCCCACCCCTCTCTCCCCACCTGCTCTCCCCCTCCCCCGCCCTCTCTCCTCCACCCCCTCTCCCCTCCCCCCTGCTCGCTCTCTCCCTGTGTGTGTGTCTCTCGTTCTCACCCTCTTCCTCTATTTATCTACCTGTCTCCCTCTCTTTGCAACTCTCTCACTTTCCAAGGTGCTGCCTGACCTCATGAGTTTATTTCAGATTTGCATCATAAAAGTGAGAAGGGAGGAGAAGGGGGAGAAGAGAATGAGGCCTTTCGGCCCACAGAACCTGTGCTGACCACCAGCCTCCCATTTACAGTCATCCCGATTTTCATTCCCCCAACATTCTCACCTGCTCCCCCCAGATGTACAATGAGACGGACTCTTGCCTTCACGATCCACCTCGGCACAGCCTTCCACCTTATTGTCTGCCTGCACTGCACGTTCTCTAACACTAGATTCTGCATTCCGTAATTGCTTTGAGTACAACCATGACTTACTGAGGGGACGAAATGATCTGTGTGGATGGCACACAAAACAGGTTTTTTTTTGTTGTACTCTGATGCACATGACAATAAATAAAAGCATTTTACCATTTCTACACTCATTTACAGATTATCTGTCTTGGTTTGCTCTTGAATTACCACTGAGTTTCTGTTCTTTATTTCAGGCGCACGATTACGCCTTCAGTAACACAACCGATGCAAATTCCAGCCTCCCGCCTCACGTGAACTTGAACAACAGTGCGCCCAGCGCCAGCCAGACCCCCACAGTCGCCTGACGTCGCCCGCGAAATTAGGCTCAGTTTGGGACAAATTGCCTCCTCGCTGTCATCTCAGGTTTAACTTGGATGTAAAGAAATTAGTGGCATTTTTAAAGTTGGTAACGCAGTGAGAGTCGAAACAGTGCTGCTTTGTGTAAATAAAAAATGTAGTCTGAGGGCAGGATAAAGAAGACATGTTTCCCACGAGGCCTAGCCACACGGCGTCAGGCTGCTGAGCACACACTGGGATGAGAGGTGCAGAAGTGCTTCCTTCAGCATCTACTTATATGGTTGCTTATTCGCCAGGGATTCTTTGCCTATTTCTGTTTGGACTGTCACGCTGGAAATTCACTAATATCTCCAGCATTACAGGGTTCTCAAGGCAAGGTCCGAACCCTATGTGTCGGTAAAGAAGTGGTGTGCGGAGGATTGTCACGAATCTACTGACACCTAGTGGAGGGATGTCTGAGCTGCAGCCTTCCTATGAAGTTGAGATCTCAAATGGTGGTGTGAATGTTATGAACCAATGATGCTTCCTTCTCAACAGCTAGAGAGTAGCAATATCCTGTCCTGAGTAATGTTCAACCTTGAGGTTGAATCTTCGCAGTGTGGCACTCACCTGAGAAGTTGCCCCTGAGCTGATAGTCCAAGAGCACACTTATCAGGCGGTGACTTGATCATCACCTGAGCAATATTGTCCTTCAGGGCACTTCCCACAGCTGGCAAGGTCAAAGGGTGCAGCCCAGCTAAGATCAAAGAGTGGGGCAACATTTGGATTGGTTGGAGACTTAGAATGTTAAACATTAGTGGTGCTGTCCATAATCGGACCATTCAAACCCCTCTTCCCAGAGTTTAATGGACCTTTGCTTTGGGGCAAAGGGAAGCCTTTCTTCCAGCGTTCCACCCTTAACCATGCAGGTGGGATCGTGCCATGCTCAGAACGGCTGCTGCCACTGGCTTTGCGAGCCAAGGCAGGTCACTGTGTTTTGTTGTCCATGGAAGGCGGAGATGGTACTGATAGAAGGCGGGGGTGTCAGGGATGTCCTTCCTGAGTGTGCGGGCTTGATCTCCACTGGACTAGGAGAACATAGCCCCCATCGTTTTCGGTGGAGGAGCTGAGGTGAGTTACGTGCAGTTGCTAGGTGGGGGTAAGGAGGGAAAGGATCCAAAGCCCGTTTGAGTTGTTCAAAGGCCGGTCCTTTTCATTGAAACAGGAAGGGCCTACTCGCTGAGCCCTTTCTCCGGCTCATCGTCCCGGCCACTCCAGTGGGCTTCCAGCCTTCCCGACTTGGGCCCTCCGTGCCAGGGTAGCAAGCAACTTGCCAGAAGAACTCAACAAGCTGAGCAGCACCTGTAGGAGGAAAAGGATTTGCCAACATTACAGATCTAAGCCCTGCATCAAATGTTTACAATTCCTTTCCCTCCAGCAGATGCTGCTCAGCCAGCCGAGTTCCTCCAGCAGATAGTTTGCTCTCCAGATTCCGGCTGTTGTGGTCACTCCATGTCTCCTCTGGCCCAATGCTTTCTATGGCAAGTTACTATGTGATTGCTCTTCAACAGGCCTTTGACCTTAACCCCTGGCATTTGGGGATGAAGGAGGTCATTGGAATTCCTTACCTTTGACCACTGGGAGGCCAGGAACAAATTCTGCCTACTCATGGTTCCCCTGGTCTTGGGCCAAAAATGGAGACTCCACACATGTACCCTGGTTAGACACCCGTGCCTCGACGGAATGAGGGTCATAAGCAAGATGCTAATATTCTCGTGTGCGGTGCAGACACCAGCATTTCTGAACCATCTGGGTTCTTAGGCTCAAGTCTCTGTCTGGTCCAGAGTCTGGACCACTTGCGAATGAACCTCTTTGGCTGGAAAGAAACAATTGCTCTGCCTAAGTCGCACCATCGGGGCTCAGTGCATAGGAAGGCCAATGGCCTTACAGCAGTTGTCCTGTGGCCAATGGTGCTGCAGAAAGAGAATTATAACCAGGAAAATGGGATGGATGTCACTACAAAGTCATTTCCTGGTATTTGGCAGATGAACGGATCCTTCCCATTTCCCCATGGCGACCATGACAGCGCATGACAACATGAGTTGCGGGGTTACGGCACCCCCTGCTGGCAACTCAGGGTCTCTCAACCCCTCTGTGCCTCCTCTGGCGGGAGAGTGGCTTGTAATACGACGACTAATTGTCTTGAGTTTTGAACTTGGTAATTTTTTTTTGTTCTGCCAAAGCGATATGTGTAAATTGCTCAATGTGTTGCACCAGTTTACATGTCTGTACATTTGTATGGAGCATACATCAGGATGTATATGTTTATCTGTGAAAGAGTTTCAGTCGTGTTAGCAGTTTTTAAATGTCAGAGACTCCTTCAGGATTGAAGCAGTGGAAGAAGATAAAACTTCCTCAACATTGGAACAGATTGCTCGAGAAGCCAAAGCAATTGGATATACCCACTAGTTTATAGTGCCCTCTGTTAAGATATTTAAAGTTAATGATGCTGGGGGTATTTTTTGACTTTGGCTTCCGAGTTGACCCTGCGTACATTGTGAAGCAATGGTTTTGTGGGCAGGACTGCAGAGTCACTGCCTGGAAACAGTCGTGCCTGTGGGGGGGGGGGGGGTGCTGTCAAGCGGTTGTCCACAGCTGCCCAAGGCTAGACTGGGGGCGTCCACTTGAGAAAGGGTTTGTTTTAAAAATGAACTGACACATTTCAGACTGTCCACATTTGCATCCCTTTGGATATGTATTTTTGTGAGGGGAAAATCCAGAGCAGATCAGCACAATTCTAGCCATCACCAGCTTCTAGTTATTAGTCAGGAAATTTGACTCACTTCTATACCATGCATGCAAGGAGGCGGTTTTAAATCACAGTAAGATAAAGGGTTGTTGTATTTGGGACAGATTCCTGTGGAGGTCTCCTCAGTAAGCAATTTATAACCAGTGTAATTGAGGTTAGCAAGGTCCACGCTTTAGCCCTGACCCTTACACAGCCCATGTAGCGCAGCTCTCAATCCTTTGTACAAGACAGCAGAACCGAGCGCTGCCAAAAGGACTAATAACACTCTGTGCTGTTATGACTCACTAAGATATGTTTTTTTTAAACTCCATCAATGTCTAATAAAAGAGTTTTGGCCAGGACTGGTTCTCTGCAAATCCTTCAGCAAAACTTCCCTTCAGCATTAAAGAGTCTCGAAGATACTTTCAGACTTCCTAAGCGTGAAAATAATCTGAGATTTGAAGACACCACAGTCAGCAATCCAGGAGATAAAAATGATATTTAATTGTTCAAGACAAGGTGAAATAAAGGTTAGAACATATGCATGGTATTAAAAGAACCACTTACAGCGCAAAACTCAAAATAAAATCTTCTTTTTTAAATTTGCAACATTCCGCTTTTTCTTTAGGAGGAAGAATCATTGCTCAGGGCCAGAGCAGTGGTTCAGCAGTAAATAACTGGAGTAACATTGGAGCAGTTAGTTGTTCCTGATTAGCATTGACTGTGAGAATAATAGATAAATAATTAAAGTTTTGATCATTTCATTGATTCTGTGTTGATCTATTTGGAGACACCACCAATTGCAGGTGTGGAGGATCAGGTAATTTGTGCTTCTCTTTAACTGCCTAATGAATGCTACTAGTTCTGATAGTAACAAAGGTGAGTATCCTCAGCAGTCTTCCCCATATTTTACACAAAACCGTGTAAAGATTTTAAACTAATAACAAAATTTCTACACACAGGGCTTCTGTCCAGGACCCTACTTTATCTCCACAGGATCAAAAGCTTTAGCCAAATCTATAAAAACAACCACAGGGTTCTTAACAGTTCTTTTTGCTCCTGATGACAAATTATTAAGAATTGCTATGTTTTCATTACAACCAGGGCTTCCAATAGTAAAACCTTTTTGAAGTACAATAAATAATTTCATTTCAATAATGTCCACCAGTCTTTCAGCTAAAATCTTAGTAAAAGTCCTCAAAAACAATCAACCCAATAGTAATTAGCTACCAGTTAGCTGGACACAAAAGGCAGCAGAGGCTGGAAGTCTGGAGCGATACACAAGATGCTGGAGGGACTCAGTGTATCTGGCAGCATTTGTGGAGGGAAATGGACAGTTGACATTTCCGGTCAAGACCCTTCACCTGGACTCCGTCTCGATCTGAAATGTCGATTATCCATCCCACCCCCGCATCTGTTGCCTGACTTGCTGAGTTCCTCCAGCACCTTACCAGCTAGCCATGTCATTTAATCAGTTCATTGATTTCAGAACAAGGATATTTTTAAGCTTTCCCACTTAAAATAAAAATACTTGTCACTGCAAACTCCAGGCCCATGTGCTCTTTGGATCCTTGCCCCTGGCGATGGCTCCTTTTGGTTTGCAGCGTCTATTGGAGGTTGCTCCTAAAAGGTCAGCACACAGGTGGGACAACGAACCAGGTCAAAGATGAATTGATCTCCTCCACAGAAGTTTGTGAACACCTTGAGGGTTGGGGGTTTAATGTAAAACAAAATTCCAGGCCCGTGACTAGTTTGCAGACCTAACAGCAAAACAAATCATGCCTCTGCTAATTTCCAAGTTTTCAATTGACTAGAATCAGAGTAAACACAAATTCCAAATGGTTGCACTTCACCATGAGAGCTTACTGGTTTTCGGTATTCCAGCATCGAAGTGCAGTGATTTGGACAAGTTATTGTAGTCACTGATCTGTTTACTGTAAAATGGGGGAGTCCAGTTTCTCTACTTAATGTAACTGTATCCTTCACACCTAGTTCTTCCTATGAGGTTTGCAAGACCATTGGAATGGCCATAAGGTGTCCTGTTGGTAACCACCCAGTCTCGCCTCTGTTCTAGATCATGTGACATCAAATCTTCCAGTAAGAGCAATGGTACCAAAGCCATGTTGTATAAAATCATAGAATAAAACTAAGTTGGGATGAGGTATTGCTATGTTACTGTAAAGGTCTCTTTCTAAGTGTCCAGTGGGTGTATCAAAGGAATTTTTTTTTTAAATATTGCATACAATGCAAATTTGATATTGTACAATATATTGACTGTACATACATTGTATTGACGAATGCCCTTTTCTTTGTGGAATATTCTTTGGGATTCCCATAATGTTGCAACTATTAAAAGGCTCTAAAGTCAAACTGGGTAAGTGTACTGACCAACACACAAGACAGTACATTCCACAGCAGGGGAAGTGTTAGAGCAACTCTTGTAGGTAAAGATATGTTTTATATGGATGTAGTCTTTCTCTTTCATGGATCTCTGATTGGCCAGGTTCCTGGAGACCACAATAAATCACACACTCAGTCATTATGCTCCTCAGCCAGGATGGCCAGCTCTTTAGGGATTGCCCGTAGTTTGGACAGTTGGTTCAAGCAACAGACAGAGACACAAACACAAATTACGCTGGAACTCAGCAAGTCAGGCAGCGTCTATGGAGGGAAATAAATTCATTCCCCGGCTTGCTGAGTTTCTCCAGCACTTTGTGTGTTTGTTGCTCAAGATATCCAGCCTCTAACGCGTCTCTAGGGGCAGCACAGTAGCGACGACCCAGGTTCAATTCCCACCGCTGCCTGTAAGGAGTTTGTACGTTCTCCCCATGACTGCGTGGGTTTCCTCCCACAGTCCAAAGACCCAGGTTAATTGGTCATTGTAACTTATTCCGTGATGGGGCAAGGATTAAATCGGGGGATTGCTGGGTGGTGCAGCTTGGGGGCCCGGAAGAGTCTGTTCCGCCTTGAATCTAAGTGAATAAATAATAGTCTCCAGTTGTTTGGAGATGCACGTGGGCGATAGATGGAGCCTGCCAAAAGCTGGCTAGTGAAGATAGGAACTTAACATTTAGTTGAAGAAAGTTTTTAAGTAGGATGTACCAACTATGAGGGGTTGCACTTTAGGAGATCAGAAGTAAAAGGATGATACAGGGTTAATGGTGTCAAATTAAGCTCCCTTAAAGTTGATTAGGTAGTAAAGGAGGCATATGGTACACTTGACTTTATTAGCCAAGGCATTGAGTTTAAGAGTCATGAAGTTGTATTACTTCATCAAACTCCAGTGAGGCTGCACCTCGAGCAAGGATTCCCAACCTGTTTTATGCCGTGAACCCCAGGTTGGAGATACCTTTTCTAGAGTTTACAAAGAATGGTGCAGAAAAGCAAAAGAACATGCACTGAGTGGCGGTTCTGTGGGTGAAAACACCTCGTTAATGAGAGAGCTCAGAGGAGAATGGCCAGACTGGTTCAAGCTGACAGGAAGGGAACAGAAACTCAAACAGCCACACGTTACAACAGCGGTGTGCAGAAGAGCATCTACTCAGTGGCCATGTTATAACGTACAGGTGGTGAGCAGCTGGACGACAGCAAGGTTTGTGTTCTCCTGGGCGGTTCAGTTCGCTGGTTTGAGAGGAGCTAGGCAAGTCACAGTGGTGCGCAACGGTGAATGGAATGACATTCAGGATGGAGACTGAGGTGCCAATCACAAGAGCACCTTGTGATGCTCTGAACTTGTGATGAAGGACACACTTAGCTGGACAGGTGTTGAAGATTCCCTCGCCTTCCTGATTTGCAGGGGAAAGACTTCGGAGTGCCAGAAAATGAGTCAGTCAAAGAAGAGCTAGCCTTGAGCCTCAATATTTGTGTGTGTTCCTCTATTTACGTTCCTGTTAGTTGAGAATAAACAGAAGGCAGGAAGGGATGAGCGAGGCCTGTTGGCGTATTTAAGCTGAGGTGACAAAGGAAGACGCTACTGCAGGGAACGCTGGATCGAGACGTGAATGTGACAAAGGAAGTCAGCGTAGGCAGCCCCCCCGCCGGGATTCTTGTCTTCAACCAGGAACTGCTGGAACTGGCTCTCTGAAATATCCGACTGTTTCACGATGAGTAACTGGAAAAGCAAGTTAGAGTGAGCATTAGTATGTGAGGCTGGGGATTTCTCATTAATATCTGGAGGATGCAGGGTTTCCAAGTGTGAGGAGGCTCTGCCCTTCCTTAGTGACGGTAGAAAACCATACGGGTTTATCTCACCTCTTGAGAAATTTCACTTCACAGACTAGCAGGAGAGCTTTAAAAGAGCAGGTTTCATTTATTTAGTGTTTGACTAATTGGGCAGCAGCTGCCAATAAGAAGGTTAAGCTCAAATGGAGCAGCCATTGTGTGAGTGGTCGGTGTGTGGAGGGGGACATTGAAGCCTTGGCTCGAGCAGAGGCCGAGAAAGTGACCAGAGGCTAAAGTGACGTTCTGGTAAAGTCTCGTTCTTACCGCTCAGGTAGAGCAGTGGGAATGACAGCCAGGGCACTGGGTCTCTCTCTTCCAGGATGTGTGAAGTCGGGGAGACGTCCCGTGCCCTGATGACTACACCTGCGAGAGGTGCATCCGGCTGCAGCTCCTTGCAGATTGGTTAGAGAACTGGAGCTGAAGCCGGCTAAGCTCCAGATCGGTTGGGACGCTGAGGGGTTGATAGATGGGAGTTACTGGGAGGCAGCTACCTGGGTGACCATCAGGAGTGTGAAAGGGAATAAGCAGCCAGTTCAGGGCATCTCTGTGGCCGTTCCCCTCAATAACAAATGCAGTATATTGCTTTGAATACTACTGGGGGAAATCTGCAGCAACCAGATCTATGGCTAGAAGGAAAAGGGGTAGAAGAAGAGAGCTTTGGTGATAAGGATTCAAACAGGAGATACTGTGCACAAGAAAGAGACACCCAGATGGTATGTTGTCTCCCAGGTGTCAGGGTCAAGGATGTCTCCGATTGAGTCCACAGCATTCTCAAGGGGAAGGGTGAGCAGCCAGCGGATGTGATACACGTTTGTACTAATGAGCGTGCTAGGAAAGGGGATAAGGTCCTGAAGAGAGAGAACACGGGGAGCTAGAAATGAAACTAAAAAAGCAGGACTTCACCGACAGTAATCTCTGTCCCACTCGCCAGTGAGGGTAAGAAGATAAATACGTGGCTGAAGAGTTGGTGCAGGGGGCAAGGTTTCACAATGTTGTGCTGAACCAGCTAAAAAGCAAATCAAAAACACCCAAACACTAATCCACCCACCTACACAATGTCAATGTCCTTCCATTTTCTTCACATCCATGTGCCTGTCCAAACTTCCCTTAAAAGCCTCTAATGCATTTGCCTCCACCATCATACCAGGCAGTGCATTCCAGGCATCCACCACTCTGAGCAAAAAAAAAACTTGCCCCTCACATCCCCTTTGAACCTACCCCCTCTCACCTTCAATACATGTCCTCTGGTATTAGACATTTCAACCCTGGGAAAGAGATACTCTCTGTCTACTCTATCTATGCCTCTCATAACCTTGTAAAACTCTACCTAATGCCAGGAGACTCCACAAAGCCCGACCTGCATCCTCACCTTCATCTATCCCAACCACTAAACTGTTCTACTCCCTCCAACCTATTTCCTGTTCCCACCCCTACCTCCATGTAACCTCTCCGAACTTCTGGTCCCATATCCTAGAACAGGAAACAAAACTTGCCTTCAAGAATCTCAGCCTCTCCTTGCGAATCCTGTCGATGACGTCGCGGGTCTGTCGGGAGACTGTGTTATCCAGCACAGGGAGGGAGCCCTGAAACAGAGCAAGGGGCTTCACTGAACCAAATGTTTCCCTGAAGATGCAGTGCCTCCTTCTGTCTGAGCCCCTCCCCAGGGGGCAAAACCTGCACTGAAACACCAATACGCCCACAAAAGGTTCAGAGACCTGGGACACTATATCTTGAAGAGGCAAAGAGTGGGAGGGGAAGACACGAGGAGGAGGAAGATCATGTCCAAATTTAAACAAACTACCCAATCCCAAGTTCAGGAGGTGAATGGAGGAAGTGGTTCCATGAACTGAAGTAAAAGATGACTGAAAATTTGAGGTTGCACTTAATTTAGTGGGAGGAGAGAATAAATAGGAATTTATTGGGAGGAGAGGAGGAATTTGTTCAGCAGAGGGTAACGAATTTGTAGAATTCATTGCCACAGTTGGCTGTGGAGGTCAAATGATTGGGTATATTTAAACCGGGAGCTGATAGGTTCTTGATTAGTAAGGGTGTCAAAGGTTACAGGGAGAAGGCTGGAGAATGGGGTTGAGAGGAATAATAAATTAAAATCCAAAGTACATTTATTATCAAAGTATGTATGCATCATACAACTTTGAGAGTCATCTCCTTACAGGCAACCACAAATGTAAGTAAGCAAGTAGCATTCAGAATAAAAGTGAGTCCTCAGACATAACGCCCAGAGCAGCCCCACAGCCTCAGGCTCCATTTAACACTAAAACAACCAATGGTGGAATGGCAGAGCAGACTCCATGGGCCGGACAGCCTAATTCCAATCCCACGTTTTATTGATTAGTGTAAATGGGTGTTTAATGTTCGCCGCAGCCTCAGTGGGCTGGTGGGCCCGTTTCAATGGTTGCAGTTCTCTGGTACAAACCAGAATAGAGTTTCCTCAATGTGCTCACCCCAGTACACTGTAGACCATGTTACAGAGCAGCAGATAAATAGAAACACGTAAATATGAACCCTAGAAAGCCACACTAAAGGTCAGATGCACAAGATGAAGAGTAGTTACAGTAACTAACAGAAGACAGTTGGGAAGAAAGGGCAGGAAACTGTAGACACTAACACTGGATGAATCAAAACTCACAGCCAGCACCTCCTGGGTCTTACCGGGAGAGTTGTTGTTCCTTTTCATGCCTTGTGGCTTCTTGGGCGGAATGTTTGCCGTTTGTCTTTTTTTTTACAAGGTTGAGTTGCTAGCTCGACGCTCAACTCAGCACAGATCGAAAGTATGCAAGGAACTGGCTGGATTTGAACTGGAGAGTAGTGTACTGTTTTGTCTTGATATTTAAGAAGCGTATGTCAGCTTGATTATCATGATAAAGGGGTTAAACAATAAAGAGGGGTATGAAGTATAGAAGAGCAAGAGGTGACATTATTGAGAATCGGGCATGAGAATCCCTGTTGGATCATATAGCAAGAAGCCACGTTTTCAAAGCAAGGGACTGTCCATTTAAGAGGGCATTTTTTCCTTGGGCATTGTGCCTCTGGAATTGTCTACTCAGAGTGTCGTGGAGGTGGCATCGTTGAACTGGATGGAGACTGACAGATATTTAAAATACAACAAAGTCAAGGGTACGGAGAGAGGGTGAATGAAGGGGGTGTTGAGGGCAAAATTGGATCAGTCATTATTTTATCCAACAGCAGAGTGAGCTTGAAGGGACGGTCAGCTTACTCCTGCACTTCTGTTCACCATATGGGGGCAGCTCAGGGACAAGAGGAGGAGGAGGAGCAAAACTCTATTCACTTGGTCTAACGGACAGTACTGACCACACCACAGTCCACTGCGTTGAAGGAGGGCACCCCGAAGACATTCTGGATCCACTCAGTGGGCGCGTACATCCCGATCCACAGGAGCAGGCTCAGTCCGTCCTCCAGCAGATAAACGCCCTTGGCTGACAGCCACTTGTTGGAGCATCGCACAGCCCGTGGCAAGGATGCCTGGCCCCCATCCAGCTCGTGCTGCAGTTCAGGGAGGGAGAGGGGGAAGGGGGGAGTGAAGGATGGGGGAGGGGGGAGGAGTGAGGAATGGGGAGGGGGGAGGAGTGAGGGATGGGGAGGGGAGAGAGGGGAAGGAGGGAGGGGGAGAGAGGGGAAGGAGGGAGGGGGAGAGAGGGGAAGGAGGGAGAGGGAGAGAGGGGAAGGAAGGAGGGGGAAGGGGAGAGGGGGGGAAGGGGAGAGAGAGGGGAGAGGGAGAGAGAGGGGGAGGGGAGGGAGAGAGAGAGGGGGAGGGAAGGGGGAGAGAGGGGAGGGGGAGGGAGGGAAGGGGGAGAGAGGGGAGGGGGAGAGAGGGGAGGGGGAGAGAGGGGAGGGGGAGAGAGGGGAGGGGAGAGAGGGGAGGGGAGAGAGGGGAGGGGGAGAGAGGGGAGGGGGAGAGAGGGGAGGGGGAGAGAGGGGAGGGGGAGAGAGGGGAGGGGAGAGAGGGGAGGGAGAGAGAGGGGAGGGGAGGGGAGGGGAGAGAGGGGAGGGGAGAGAGGGGAGGGGAGGGGAGGGGAGAGAGGGGAGGGGAGGGGAGAGAGGGGAGGGGAGGGGAGAGAGGGGAGGGGGAAGGGAGAACACATATGTGTATGCCTTGAACAGTGCATGTATCTGTGTGCATGTCATGCGTGTGTGTATGCATGCATGTGTACATCATAGTACATAGTCTCTGCTTTATTATTTCATATAGTATTATTGTCAATTATTGAACAGTGGTACATTATTATTATTATTCTGCATTTTGTTATTAGTTAAGTCTGCACACTGCCAAGCGTGTTTTTAAATGTTGCTGCTGTAACAAAAGAATTTCCCACTAGGGATCGATAAAGTATTTTTTATTATTATTATGGGTTTGTACATGAGTTAGTGTGTGTATCTATGTGTATTTGTATTAAGGAGAACCCACCAACTTAATATAACCCCATGCTGTTCATATCAATCGTTTCTCCCATCAATACCCTCTCGCACCTGATTCTCAAACTGCAAACCAGGTAGGAAGGGTCCCTCTGCTTTCCCACATCCACAGATGTGATTAACTTCTGCAGCTCTGTTGCAGGAGAGGCTCTGAGTCGGTGGACACGACGGTCACGGCCAGGTGCACCACACCCCCTCACTGAAGCAGGCACCATTCTGACGGGCTTTGTCGGAGTTTCGGGTCAGAGGATATACCGCAGTGGAGGTATATAGAACTGGGGTTGGGGTGGGAAGTGTGTCTCGGGAACGGTTGTGGGTAAGAAGGAAAGCCTTCATTCAGTGGGTGGTGAATCTCAGAAGACTGAAGCCTGGAGAATGGAGGACTATCTCTGTGTGTGGGTGGGAAAGGGGCCTGTTTGGTTGATTGTTTTATTTTGACGTGACTTGCTGAGAACTATGGACGTACAACACGGGCAAACTGTGTGGGGACTACTGCACGCTGCCTCCAGCACATCCCTAGGTGTGTTGGATGTTAACGCAAACAACGTATTTCACACAGCATGCTAGAGGAACTTAGCAGGTCAGGCAGCATCTATGGAAAAGACTAAACACTCAACATTTCAGACTGAGTCCTGAAGAGGGGTCCCAGCCCAAAACGTCAACTGTTTACTCTTTTTGATAGATGCTGCCTGGCCTGCTGAGTTCCTCCAGCACTTCTTGTGTGCTGCTTTGGATTTCCAGAACCTGCAGATTTTCCCATGTCTGTGACACATTTCACTGTATGTTTCGATGTCCACGTGATAAATAAATCTGAACACCACCAGCGTCGCTGTGGGAGGCACTGTTCAAGGCAGCCAGGGTTCATGACAACAGCCGGAATACTTACTACTGGCAAAAGACGAGGGTAGAAGAAGGCATTAGTTTCTGCGATATCCATAGACATAACCATGTGCCTGAGGTAGACCCTCTCATCGATGGAGGAATCTGGCCCTGCCAGGAGAACTTTACTCTTCCGCAGACAATTCAAATACAAAGGCAGGACTTTTAGGAATTGCGGCATCACCATCTATTGGGAGTAAGGCATCAGCATTAGTTCAGTTGCTTTCAATTACCCTGACCTCTAGGCTGAGGGACCCAGGTCTCCTTTTCAACTCTTACGCAGTTAAACTTCTCCTCTTCAAAGTATCAGAGTCACAGAACACAGAACAGTGCAGTCCTTTCGGCCCACAATGCGATGCCAGCCCTTTAACCCATTCCAAAATCAATCTGACCCTTCTCTCTCACAGAGCCCTTCATTTTTTCTTTCATCCATGTGCCTGAGACTCTTAAACGTCCTTAATATATCTGCCTCTGCCATCACCCCTGACACCATGCACCCAGCACTCCGAGTGAAAAAAAACTACCTCTAATATCTCCCCCTGTACTTTTCCCCAAGTACTTTAAGGTTATGCCCTCTTCGGTTAGCCATTTCTCCCCCGGGAGGAAGGCCAAAATCAAGCATTCACGTCAGGCATTACAGGGTTAAGTCCAGGGTAAACCTGGGTTGAGACTGTACTTGCCTTCGGCTCCCTGCCTCTTAGCTACAGCTTATATTCTTCCTCCCAACAACCATCCTTTCAAAGTAGTCAAACCCACTTAACTGGGACTCTTGCTCCCAGTTGAGAAAGGAATGCCCAGAGTATGATTTACTCGAGGAAGGGGAGAGGTGATCAAGGCCAGTTCAGAACACACACCTTGATTTCTAAACTCTGTGTAATCTCCGAACAACGGACACACACAACAGCCTGTACCCTATAGAACACAGAACAGCAGAGCGCAGTACAGGCTTTTTGGCCCATGATATTGTGCCAAGCATTTAACCCACTCAAAGATCAATCTAACCCAGGGGTTCCCAGCCTTTTATATGCCATGGACCAATACCATTAAACATGGACTCCAGGTTGGAAACCCTTGATCTAACCTTTCCCTCCCACATAGCCCTCCATTTTTTTTCATCCTTTTGTCTATCTAAGAGTCTCTTAATTTATCTGTACCACCACCCCGGCAGCATGTTCCACACAATCACTAATCTCTGTATGAAAAAAAATCTCTCCCATACTTTCCTCCAATCATCTTAAAATTATGTCCCCTCATATTGGCCATTTCCACCAGGGAAAAAGTCTCTAGCTCTCCACTCGTTCTATACCTCTAAACATCTTGTAAACCTCTATCGTTGCCTCTCATCCTCCTTCGCCCCAGCTCAATCAACCCACCCTCTTAAGCCGTGCTCTCTAATCGAAGCAGCATCCTAGTAAATCTCCTCAGCGCCATCTCTAATGCCTCTAAATTCTTCCTATAATGAAGTAACCAGAACTGAACCATGCAATGCACGTAGGAGATTATGGACTCCTGATATGAAGAACCCAAGCCAATAACTCCATTTCAGGTTCAATGACCAATGAACTTGGATCCCAATTACCGATCAACTGACCCTTCCAACAGCAAGAGCAAAGGATGCCATTTTTATGAAATTATGGATCTATATGCCCGGATCCCTCCATTCCTCAATGCCTGACTGTTCACCGTGTAAATCTACCTGATTTGTCCTCTCAAAGTGCAACACCTCACACTTGTCTGCATTAAACTCCATCTGCCATCTATCAGCCCATTTTTCCAGTTGGTCCGGATCCCCACTGCAAGCTTTAATAGGTCCTCTTGCCGAGTCACGCCGAGTGCAAGTATCAGATGGCAGGGCTCCGGGTCTCACCTGGCCTCCGTGGGCCGAAGTTTGGGCACAGTGCCTTCGGTAACAGGCCAACATCCGAGTGACGCGGCTCACCAGCTCGTCCCGCACCATTTTCGTGGAACGACCAAGCATACTGTGGTAAGCTGCCGATAAAAGAGACATCACACTGATTGAGTGTTACATCTGCTTGTGGAAATGCCAGCCACACGAAGTAGTAATCCCAGTGGGTTTGTCCGGCCAAACAATTCTTCGATAAGTAATAAAGTAAATGAAAATAAACGCGCTTAGTTTTGTCTGTAACTCATGGGATGACTAATCTTCAGTTACAGACACTCTGTGACACTGTTAGAAGGATTGTAGCACACTTAAGACTGCATTTCATCACAGTGCATTGTAAAGCTCCACTTGAGATTTGTCTGCTTACAGGCAGCCAGAAAACAAGAAATCCAAAAGAACCCAATTTTAAAAAAAAGACCAACACCCAATGCACAGAGAGAGAGGAAAAAAAAATCACAAATCCCGCAAACAATGAAAGCAAGCAGATAGCAGAGTAAGTGTCGCGGAACGACGAGCACCAATCAGCCTGACCCCCAGTCCTGACACCCTGCCTTTTCAGTCCATCTGGCCCGGCATTTAAATTGTCCAAACATCAAGTTGTCCCCCATACTAGGACCTGGGCCCTGTCTCGCTGATACACTCGGGGCCTGGACCCTGCTGTCTCATTTCAGCCCATACCCGATCTTTACAAATTGGCCCGGCACTTAGATCAATTCAACCTCACTCTCGGTTTAGGTGGACGAACTCCGAGGCTCCCCTGCACTGACTTTTCTCTACCCTTCTCGTTCCAACTGGTTCCCTAGATGCTGATATTCACTACAGAGACCTGTAGATTTCAGGGCACAGAGGAGACTCAAAGGCCTTTGGGACTAGACAGGAGAACAGAGGGGCATAGGATCAGCCCTGACCTCACCAAATGGAGGGGCAGATTGCTCTCTTAGCCTTTGGGATCTATACCTCTGTGTTCCTGGAGCCATAAGGGAATGAGGGAAATGATGGGAGTTCTCCTGAATCCTCGTACCTTTCACTGCTCAGCCCATTCCCAGAGAGAACCTAAACAAAGGAGATGTTTGTTGACTTCAGGAGGACACAGAGCGACCACTCTCCGCTGAACGTCGACGACTCCTCCGTAGAGATCGTTAAGAGCACCAAATTTCTTGGTGTTCACCTGGTGGAGAATCTCACCTGGTCCCTCAACACCAGCTCCATAGCAAAGAAAGCCCAGCAGCGTCTCTACTTTCTGCAAAGGCTGAGAAAATTCCATCTTCCACCCTGCATCCTCACCACATTCTACAGAGGTTGTATCGAGAGCATCCTGAGCAGCTGCATCACTGCCTGGTTCGGAAATTGCACCATCTCGGATCGCAAGATAGTGAGGTCAGCTGAGAAGATCATCGGGGTCTCTCTTCCCGCCATCACAGACATTTACACCACACGCTGCATCCACAAAGCAAACAGCATTATGAAGGACCCCACACACCCCTCATATAAACTCTTCTCCCTCCTGCCATCTGGCAAAAGGCACCGAAGCATTTAGGCTCTCATGACCAGATTATGTAACAGTTTCTTCCCCCAAGCCATCAGACTCCTCAATACCCAGAGCCTGGACTGACACCAACCTACTGCCCTCTACTGTGCCTATTGTCTTGTTTATTATTTATTGTAGTGCCTGCACTTTATGCAGTCCTGGATAGGTCTGTAGTCTAGTGTAGTTTTTGTGTTTTTTCTTACGTAGTTCAGTGTAGTTTTTGTATTGTTTCATGTAGCACCATGGTCCTGGAAAACGTCTCATTTTTACTATGTTCTGTACCAGCAGTTATAGTTGAAATAACAATAAAAAGTGACTTGACTTGACTTGACTTGAAACATCCCTGCGAACCAGCAGCCACTAGCACCTGGAATGGAGAGCTAATTTTCATGGCTTTTATGCTCTGTGTATGTAAGTCTATGAAAGTAAACTGGACTTGCAAAGGGGAGAAGGGTGTGTAATTAGTGATCGTCCCAGGGTCTCGGCAAAGTCTGGAGAGCTGTCAGCTTTCCCTGGGTTCATGGTGGGACAGTGAAATTCCATTGGGGTTATCTTGTCTGCCCTGAAGTTGCTGGCCTGTAGGTTAAAGTAGGCCAGATGAGTTAGCCTCTTGTTACAGCTGTGACTCGCCTGGGGAGTCTTGTGGTTGGCAGTGGGGGGGGGGGGGGAGGGAGGCTTGGAAGGTCCCTAGATTAAACAAGCAGATCGCCCCAGTGCAATACTCACAAAGTGCTGAAGGAACTCAGCAGGTCAGATAGCATCTGAGGAGGGAAATAAACATTCAGGGTTTCCCGCCTCCTTCCCTTTATTACACTATCCTCTCCTCCTTCTTCAGCCCTTTACTTTTACCCCTCCCCTCCCACCCTCTCACATCAGCACCCCCTCCCCTACCCACCCACCATCCCCCTCACCTGGTCTCACCTTTCTGCTGCCAGTTTATACTCTTCCCCCCTCCCCCAGCCACCCTTCCTCCACCTTCTTATTCTGGCCTCTGCCCCCTCCTTCTCTAGTCCTAATGAGGGGTCTCCGCCCAAAACGTCCAGCATTTTTTAAAATTGATATATTGAGATCCAGCATGGAATAGGCCCTTGCAGCCCTTCGAGCCGCGTTGCCCAGCAACCCCCCGATTTAATCCTAGCCGACCACGTGCTCAAGATCTCCAGTACCAGCAGAATTTTGCGTCTGAGATCTTCCCAACCTGGGGTCCATGGTCCCCTCGCTTTATTGAGTTGGTCCACAGCATACGAGAGGTTGGGAAGCTCTGATTCCAATGGATGTCACGTACACGAGGGACACACCAGTGTGGAGCATCTCAGGGTTGAATTAGCCCTTCAGCCCACAACATCAGACTGTTGAGGAAGTTCCGCAGGAGTTCCCAAATCCTAAGGACTTTCTGCAGGGGCACAATTGAGAGCATCCTGACTGGCTGCATCACTGCCTGGTATGGGAACTGTACTTCCCTCAATCGCAAGACTCTGCAGAGAGTGGTGTGGACAGCCCAGCGCATCTGTAGATGTGAACTTCCCACTATTCAAGACATTTACAAAGACAGGTGTGTAAAAAGGGCCCAAAGGATCATTGGGGACCTGAGTCACCCCAACCACAAACTGTTCCAGCTGCTACCATCTGGGAAATGGTACCGCAGCATAAAAGCCAGGACCAACAGGATCCGGGACAGCTTCTTCCACCAGGCCGTCAGACTGATTAATTCACACTGACTCAATTGTATTTCTTTGCTATATTGACTGTCCTGTTGTACATACCACTTATTACAAATTACTATCATTTGCACATTTAGACGGAGACGTAACAAAGATTTTTACTTCTCATGTTTGTGAAGGATGTAAGAAATCCTTGTAAGGATGTAAGAAAGAGTGACATAGTTAATTCAGAAACAAAGGTTCTGAACTTAAAGAGAGGTAACTTTGAAGGTATGAGACGTGAATTAGCTAAGATAGACTGGCAAATGACACTTAAAGGATTGACGGTGGATATGCAATGGCAAGCATTTAAAGATTACATGGATGAACTACAACAATTGTTCATCCCAGTTTGGCAAAAGAATAAATCAAGGAAGGTAGTGCACCCGTGGCTGACAAGAGAAATTAGGGATAGTATCAATTCCAAAGAAGAAGCATACAAATTAGCCAGAAAAAGTGGCTCACCTGAGGACTGGGAGAAATTCAGAGTTCAGCAGAGGAGGACAAAGGGCTTAATTAGGAAGGGGAAAAAAGATTATGAGAGAAAACTGGCAGGGAACATAAAAACTGACCGTAAAAGCTTTTATAGATATGTGAAAAGGAAAAGACTGGTAAAGACAAATGTAGGTCCCCTACAGACAGAAACAGGTGAATTGATTATGGGGAGCAAGGACATGGCAGACCAATTGAATAATTACTTTGGTTCTGTCTTCACTAAGGAGGACATAAATAATCTTCCAGAAATAGTAGGGGACAGAGGGTCCAGTGAGATGGAGGAACTGAGCGAAATACATGTTAGTAGGGAAGTGGTGTTAGGTAAATTGAAGGGATTAAAGGCAGATAAGTCCCCAGGGCCAGATGGTCTGCATCCCAGAGTGCTTAAGGAAGTAGCCCAAGAAATAGTGGATGCATTAGTGATAATTTTTCAAAACTCGTTAGATTCTGGACTAGTTCCTGAGGATTGGAGGGTGGCTAATGTAACCCCACTTTTTAAAAAAGGAGGGAGAGAGAAACCGGGGAATTATAGACCGGTTAGCCTAACGTCGGTGGTGGGGAAACTGCTGGAGTCAGTTATCAAAGATGTGATAACAGCACATTTGGAAAGCGGTGAAATCATCGGACAAAGTCAGCATGGATTTGTGAAAGGAAAATCATGTCTGACGAATCTCACAGAATTTTTTGAGGATGTAACTGGTAGAGTGGATAGGGGAGAACCAGTGGATGTGGTATATTTGGATTTTCAAAAGGCTTTTGACAAGGTCCCACACAGGAGATTAGTGTGCAAACTTAAAGCACACGGTATTGGGGGTAAGGTATTGATGTGGATAGAGAATTGGTTAGCAGACAGGAAGCAAAGAGTGGGAATAAACGGGACCTTTTCAGAATGGCAGGCAGTGACTAGTGGGGTACCGCAAGGCTCAGTGCTGGGACCCCAGTTGTTTACAATATATATTAATGACTTGGATGAGGGAATTAAATGCAGCATCTCCAAGTCTGCGGATGACATGAAGCTGGGCGGCAGTGTTAGCTGTGAGGAGGATGCTAAGAGGATGCAGGGTGACTTGGATAGGTTGGGTGAGTGGGCAAATTCATGGCAGATGCAATTTAATGTGGATAACTGTGAAGTTATCCAGTTTGGTGGCAAAAATAGGAAAACAGATTATTATCTGAATGGTGGCCGATTAGGAAAAGGGGAGGTGCAACGAGACCTGGGTGTCATTATACACCAGTCATTGAAAGTGGGCATGCAGGTACAGCAGGCGGTGAAAAAGGCGAATGGTATGCTGGCATTTATAGCAAGAGGATTCGAGTACAGGAGCAGGGAGGTACTACTGCAGTTGTACAAGGCGTTGGTGAGACCACACCTGGAGTATTGTGTGCGGTTTTGGTCCGCTAATCTGAGGAAAGACATCCTTGCTATAGAGGGAGTACAAAGAAGGTTCACCAGATTGATTCCTGGGATGGCAGGACTTTCATATGAAGAAAGACTGGATGAACTAGGCTTGTACTCGTTGGAATTTAGAAGATTGAGGGGGGGGATCTGATTGAAACGTATAAAATCCTAAAGGGATTGGACAGGCTAGATGCAGGAAGATTGTTCCCGATGTTAGGGAAGTCCAGAACGAGGGGTCACAGTTTGAGGATAAGGGGGAAGCCTTTTAGGACTGAGATTAGGAAAAACTTCTTCACACAGAGAGTGGTGAATCTGTGGAGTTCTCTGCCACAGGAAACAGTTGAGGCCAGTTCATTGGCTATATTTAAGAGGGAGTTAGATATGGCCCTTGTGGCTACGGGGATCAGGGGGTATGGAGGGAAGGCTGGTGCAGGGTTCTGAGTTGGATGATCAGCCATGATCATAATAAATGGCGGTGCAGGTTCGAAGGGCCGAATGGCCTACTCCTGCACCTATTTTCTATGTTTCTATGAAATAAAGTCAACTCAAATTAATTCAAATCTCCACTGCTCATTATAGCCACTCACACTAATCTCTTTTACCCTCGCTAGATTGGTAACTTTCTAAAGACTACAGACTGACTGGCATATCAGCCATGCTTATCATATCATATGATATCAGCTCCCTATGCTTCAGCTGCAATCATTTCCTTCTCAAATCCCTCCCCCACCCCCCATGATGATGTTAATTGGTAAAGACCAGGGGCCAGGGGAGTCACTTCATTTATTCTTCAGATAATCATAACCCTGCCCTCCCAGCCATTCTCTGGCTAAAGAAATTCCTCCTCATCTCCATTCTAAATGGACGTCACTCTATTCTGAAACTGTGCCCTCTGCTCTTATACTCCCCCACCAAAGGAAACATCCTCTCAACGTACACTCTATCAAAGCCTTTCAACATTCGATGGGTTTCAATGAGGTTCCCTCTTCATTCTTCCAAATTCCAATGAGTACCGACCCAGAGCCAAACGTTGCTCATGTGATAAGCCATTCAATCCCAGAAGCATTTACGTACATATCTGGAATGTGGGAGGAAACCAGAGCACCCAGAGGAAACCCACATGGTCACAGGGAGAACGTCCTTACCAACAGCGGCAGGAATTGAACCTAGATGGCTGGCAATGTAAAGCATTACACCAGTCAGTACATTACTGCTACACCCAGCCCTTCCAGTTTCTCCTCATAAGTGTAACTCAATAAGCCAAGCAACATCATGATGAATCTCTTCTGCGCCCTCTCCTGCACTACCCCATCTTTCCTGGGACCTTCCGCAAAGTGACAGCCAGGCATGAGGTCCCACATCCCGTGCCCCAAATCACCCTCGGCTTCTGGAACCCTGGGCAGTCCTGCTCACCTCAGTCAGCTGCCGTGCTCTACTCACCGGTCTTGGCGAAGTAGTTCAACAGGGTTTCAGCCTGGGACGTCCTGAAGGTATCAACCAGCTGGCTGGAGCAGTTGAGAGCAACATTATGAATTCTGAGTCTGCGCTGCCCACCAAGCGTTGTGTAGAGGAGAACAAACTGAGGGGCAAGGAACAAGAACAGTCAGTTCCGGTTGTGCAGCGAGAATACTAGCCTGGCTGCACAAGCAAGCAAACAGCACACCTTTGGATAACTACTACATACATGGATTTCTATGTCAGTGGTATAGTGGCATTGGCACTGGACTTCAGAGCAAGAGGTCCTGGGTTCGAATCCGGCCGGCTCCTTGCATGAATTCCACCTGTGCTGGCTCAGCCTTGTGAAACAGACAAATTCTAAAGAAATGGCAAGGTTTCTGCCTCACAACACGCTGGAGGAACTCAGTAGGTCGGGCAGCATCCGTGGAAACAATCAGTCAACGTTTCGGGCCAGAACCCTTCGTCAGGCCCGAAACATTGACTGATCGTTTCCACGGATGCTGCCCAACCTGCTGAGTTCCTCCAGCGTGTTGTGAGTGTTGCTTTGACCCCAGCATCTGCAGAGTATTTTGTGTTTAAGGTTTCTGCCTGATATGCCAAACACGGGGAGGAAAAACAATATGTCATGAAAAACTAAATTGTTCACTGTCTCTTAGCACATGTGACTATAATAAATCAGTAGTAGTAGTGTAGAGTGATCACTGGATTAAGTATAATATTCTCCTAAATCAGAGGGTTCCCAGCCTTTTTAATGTCACGGCCCCCTACCATTATCCAAGGGGCCTGTGGACGCCCGGTTGGGAATCCCATCCTAAAGGGTGCCCTGGATGTTAGGGTGGGTTCTCGTAATGGCAAACACACATGCGTGACTGTAGATCTCGTCTGCCCAGTCCACCAGAGCTGACTTCGCATGCTAGGACAGACGTGTCCTTATCTCACCCGGGTAAAATTCCCACCAGCTATCCTCACTTGGTTTAGCCCTCCTGTCGAAGGAGTGTACCGGGGTGAGACCGCTGTCGCATGCAAACAGCTACTTGGAGCCACAGGTGGGAACTGAGTGTGCGGTGGGAACCAAAGGTGAGTGAGCTGCCCCAGAATGGACATGACAAGCCCCTTCACCAGAGGTGCTACCCTTCCCTGGATTCTGCTGTAATGTTCTACAAAATGATGGTTAGCGTGGAGGAAATATAATGAGGATTTACCTGTATGAGCACACCATCCTTTTCCTGCAGCTTCCCATCATGTTTGAACTCCACCAGCAGGGCTTTGTCACTGTCAATTGCAGCCAGTTCCACCTCAGCTGAGTTCATGAGCAACGAGCCATAGTAGTTGGTCGCTCTGATACCTGGGCCCAGAGCAAAACAATGTTCAAAGCATCTCTCCCTCCCATAATGTTCTTACATCTAGAGTATGATTGCTGCCTTTGGCAAGGTCATGGCCCAAATCCTTCACTTCCATGGGTGCGGCCTGACCCACCGAGTTCCTCCAGCAGAGGCCTCTGACTGGGAAATGGGAGCCTAGGCTATTGGTCAGCCACTTTCTTCAGTGGGTGGAGATGGAGGAAACTGCAAAGGCCAAGATGGACAGAGGTGTGGAGCCTCCGGTGGTGGATGTGCCTGTTTCAGACTTTGTCTCAGGCCAAGTCTGGGCAGCCTCTGGATGGTGGTTTGGGGGGAGGGGAGAGACCCTCACTTCAAGAAGCTTCCTGTTTTCAACTTTTTAATATGGACTGATGGACTGTGCATATGATGTCCATGTAGAGCAGTTGAATCTGATACAACCTGGATTCCCTCCCCAGTCCATATATAGCACAGTACGTCCATCAGCTAGCTAAGAACATGAAAGACAGAAACAAAAGTAGGCCCCCCAATCTGCTCCACCATTCAATAAGATCAAGGTTCATCCAATCTGCACTTTACTGCCCTTGAATGGAAAGTCCTGTGAAAAGTAATGGATACAGCCCAGTCCATCATGGGTAAAGCCCTCCCCACCATTGAGCCCATCTACATGAAACGCTCTCACCAGAAAGCAGAATCCATCATCACCGTTCCCACCACCCAGGACATGCTCTCTTCTCACTGCTGCCATCAGAAAGAAGGTACAGGATCCTCAAGACTCACACCACCAGGTTCAGGAACAGTTATTACCCCTCAACCGTAAGGTTCTTGAACCAAAGGGGATAACTTCACTCGCCCATCATTGAAATGTGCCCACAACCTATGGACACACTTTCAAGGACTCTTCATCTCATGTTCTTGATATTTATTGCTTATTTATTTATTATTATTTCTTTCTTTGTATTTGCACAATTTGTAGTAATTTGCACATGGGCTGAATGCCCTAGTTGGGTGATCTTTCATTGATTCTGTTATGGTTATTATTCTATGGATTTATTGAGTATGCCCACAAGAAAATGAATCTCAGGCTTGTATATGGTGACATATATGTACTTTGATAATAAATTTATTTTGAACTTCTTTCATCTCTCTAACCAGACCCCTTCATTTCCCTGTATTTAAATATCTCTCAGCCTCCATCTTGAATATACTGAAAGACTCTGTGCAGTATTGTGTTACTAAGGACTTGGCAAGTTTCCAAGCCATCATATCCCTTAGCTGCAAAAGGCTCAGAGTGATCTTCCTTCCAGGTACAGTGCAAGAGTGATCAGACCAAAAGAAATCATTGAATCATACGGTATAGAAATGGACCCATCACACCATACCGTCCATGCCGATTATAACATCCAGTTACACCAATCCTACCTGCCTGTATCCCACTATCCATCCTTAATCCCATTATTTTATTAAAGTCATAGGAAAGTACAGAACAGAAACAGGCCCTTCAGCCCATCTAGTCCATGTCAAAACTCCTCCCCCTGCCATTTTCTCATCAATCTCCCTCTTTTCCCCTGATTTCACCACTCACCTACATACTAGGGGTAATTTGCAATAGCCAGTTAATATACCAACATGCACATCTTTGGGATGTGTGGGAAAATCTGGTGCTCTTGGAAGAAACTCGATGCAAAAACGTGCAAACTCCACACAGACATCATCCAAGTCAAGGCGCGAACTGGGATCTTTGGCACTTTTGAGGTGGTGGCTTTACTAACAGGAGAGATTGTGCAGTTGCTGGAGATCCAGAGCAACGCACACAAAGTGCCGGGGGGAACTCAGCAGGACTGCCGAAGGGTCTCGGCCCGAAACGTTGACTGTACTCTTTTCTGTAGATGCTGCCTGGCCTGTTGAGTTCCTCCAGCACTTCGTGTGTGTGTTGCTTGGATTTCCAGAATCTCGTTTGTAGTTGACGTTACTGGCTGAGGCCCTTCATCAGGACTGCAAAGGAAGAGGGAAGAAACCAGAGCAATGCTAATATCAGAGAATTTAAACACTCTGATAATAGTATATCAGAGTGTATACTACATACTCTGGAGGGGAAGGACTACAAGGTGGCAGGTGATAGGTGAGACCAGGTGAGGGGGTAGGTGGATAGATTGGAGGTGGGAGGTGGTAATGGCTCTACCAGCTGCATAACTGTGCCATTCATAACATTACTATTTGTGCTGGCGCGTGGCCAAGTGGTTAAGGCGTTCGTCTAGTGATTTGAAGGTCACTAGTTCGAGCCTTGGCTGAGGCAGTGTGTGTGCCCTCGAGCAAGGCACTTAACCACACATTGCTCTGCGACGACAACGGTGCCAAGCTGTATGGGTCCTAATGCCCTTCCCTTGGACAACATCGGTGGCGTGGAGAGGGGAGACTTGCAGCATGGGCAACTGCTGGTCTTCCATACAACCTTGCCCAGGCCTGCGCCCTGGAAACCTTCCAAGGCGCAAATCCATGGTCTCATGAGACTAACAGATGCCTATATTTGAAACCAAACTACATTTCATTAAATAAGGGCAACACAGAGCGTCATAGGAAGTCATTCCTGCCTGTAGCTATCAAACTTTACAACTCCTCCCTTGGAGGGTCAGACACCCTGAGCCAATAGGCTGGTACTGGACTTACTTCCTGGCATAATTTACATATAACTATTTAATTATTTATGGTTTTATTACTATTTAATTATTTATGGTGCAACTGTAACGAAAACCAATTTCCTTCGGGATCAATAAAGTATGACTATGACTATTATAAACCCTACTGATGTTTTGAAATAAAATGGCTGAATAATAATTGACCAAATGTCTAGAGCTTCTGACAGACTGCAGAGTTAGGCAAATTATATGACTGCTTGTCTCCCCTGTCTCCGTGGAAGCAGCGATATCTGCCTCTCCCTTGTTAGTGAGAGCGAGAACCTGAGGGATGTCAACACGTTTGAGTGAACAGTTAGTTTTCGATGGACTGTAGACCGTGGTCTCTCTTAGGGGCTTTGCTGTTGCTTGCATGGTGAGTGGTGAAAATGCTGATGCTTTATGCTAGAATAGGCGGGGGTGGGGGGTGGGGGAGGGCTGACGCTGCTTGTGCGTCGGGGGGTAGGGGGCTTGGGGGTCTTACATTATTTTCTGTCATTCATTCTTTGGGATTTTTTTCTTCTGTTTCGAGAATGTCTGTGGAGAGTAAGAATTTGAGGTTGTATAGTGTATAGATTCCCTGATATTAAATAGAACCAATGAACCATCCGTTCAGCAAGGTTACACTCTTGTTTTGCTAGAGTAATTGTAAAATTACCAAAAAGTTCAAAGTACAATGTAAATTTATTATCAAAGTACAGACATTGATAATACAGACATTGTGAAATGTGAGGAGGATGTTATGAGAATGCAGGGTGACTTGGACAGGTTGGGTGAGTGGGTAGATGCATGGCAGATGCAGTTTAATGTGGATAAATGTGAGGTTATCCACTTTGGTGGCAACAACAGGAAGGCAGATTACTATCTGAATGATGTCAAGTTAGGAAAAGGGGAAGTACGAGATCTGGGTGTCCTTGTTCATCAGTCACTAAAAGTAAGCATGCAGTTACAGCAGGCAGTGAAGAAAGCTAATGGCATGCTGGCCTTTATAACAAGGGGAATTGAGTATAGGAGCAAAGACGTCCTTCTGCAGTTGTACAGGGCCCTGGTTAGACCACACCTGGAATTTTGTGTACAGTTTTGGTCTCCAAATTTAAGGAAGGACATTCTAGCTATTGAGGGAGTGCAGAGTAGGTTCATGAGGTTAATTCCCAGGATGGCGGGACTGTCATATGTTGAAAGATTGGAGCGACTGGGGTTGTATACACTGGAATTTAGAAGGATGAGAGGGGATCTGACTGAAACACATAAGATTATTAAGGGATTGGACACGCTAGAGGCAGGAAACATGTTCCCGATGTTGGGGGAGTCCAGAACCAGAGGCCACAGTTTAAGAATAAGGGGTAGACAATTTAGAACGGAGTTGAGGAAAAACTTTTTCACACAGAGGGTTGTGGTTCTGTGGAATGCTCTTACTCAGAAGGCAGTGGAGGCCAATTCTCTGGATTCTTTCAAAAAAGAGTTAGATGGAGCTCTTAAAGATGGCGGAGTGAAGGGATATGGGGAGAAGGCAGGAAATGGATACTGATTGTGGATGATCAGCCATGATCACAGTGAATGGTGGTGCTGGCTCAAAGGGCTGAATGGCCTACTCCTGCACCTATTGTCTATTGTCTATTGACATGTCACCAAACACAATCCTGAGATTCATTTTCTTGTGGATATAAATAAATCAACAGAATAGTAACTATCCAGAATCAATGAAAGACTGCACCAACTAGGGCATTCAACCACAGTGTAGAAAAAGTGTGCAAACAGAAAAAAAAGAAGAAATAATAATAAATAAATAAGCAATAAATATGGAGAACATGAAATGAAGAGTCCTTGAAAGTGAGTCCATTGGTTGTGTGGGAACGTTTCAATGATGGAGCAAGTGAAGTGAACTTATGTTTCATGAGCCTGATGGTTGGGAGGTAATAACTATTCTTGAACCTGGTGGTTGTACCTAAAGGAAGATTAGCGGCAGCACGGTAGCATAAATGCAATTACTGTGCCAGACACCTAGGCTCTGTTCCGCCACTCTCTATAAGATTCCCCGTGACCTTGTGGGTTTTCTCCAGGTGTTCCAGTTCCCTCCCAAATTCGAAAGACATACAGGTTGGAAAGTTACACCTGCAAAATGCTGGAGGAACTCAATAGGCAAGGCAGCATCTATGGAAAGGAGTAAACCATCTAGGTTTTGGGCTGAGACCCTTCATCAGGACTGGACAGGAAGGGGGGGAAGAAGTCAGAATAAGAATGTGGGGGGAGGGGAGGAAGTAGTACATGATGGCAGGTGATAGGTGGAACAGGGAGAGGGAGGAGGGGTGAAGAAAAGAGCTGGGAATTTGGTTAGTGAAAGAGATAAAGGGCTGGGGAAGGGGGAAATCTGATAGGAGAGGACAGAATACGATGGAAGAAAGGGAGGGGGAGGAGCACCAGAGGGAGGTGATGGGCAGGTAAGGAGATAAGGTGAGAGAGGGAAACAGGAAAGGGAAACGGTGAATGAGAGGGGGAGCATTTACGAGATACTCAAGAAATCAATGTTCATACCATCGGAAACAACAGAAATTCTGCAGATGCTGGAAATTCAAGCAACAGATTGCCACCTCCAACGGGATCCCACCACTAAACACATCTTTCCCTCCCCCCCCTGCATTCCGCAGGGATCGCTCCCTACGCCACTCCCTTGTCCATTCGTCCCCCCCATCCCTCCCCACTGATCTCCCTCCTGGCACTTATCCGTGTAAGCGGAACAAGTGCTACACATGCCCTTACACTTCCTCCCTTACCACCATTCAGGGCCCCAAACAGTCCTTCCAGGTGAGGCAACCCTTCACCTGTGAGTTGGCTGGGGTGATATACTGTGTCCGGTGCTCCCGATGTGGCCTTTTATATATTGGCGAGACCCGACACGGACTGGGAGACCGCTTTGCTGAACATCTAAGCTCTGTCCGCCAGAGAAAGCAGGATCTCCCAGTGGCCACACATTTTAATTCCACATCCCATTCCCATTCTGACATGTCTATCCACGGCCTCCACTACTGTAAAGATGAAGCCACACTTGGGTTGGAGGAACAACACCTTATATTCCGTCTGGGTAGCCTCCAACCTGATGGCATGAACATCGACTTCTCTAACTTCCACTAAGGCCCCACCTCCCCCTCGTACCCCATCTGTTACTTATTTTTATACACACATTCTTTCTCTCACTCTCCTTTTTCTCCCTCTGGGTCCCCCCCCCCCGACTGTCTTTCTTCCCGGACCTCCTGTCCCATGATCCTCTCGTATCCCCTTTTGCCTATCACCTGTCCAGCTCCTCGCTCCATCCCTCCTCCTCCTGTCTTCTCCTATCATTTTGGATCTCCCCCTCCCCCTTTCAAATCCCTTACTCACTCTTCCTTCAGTTAGTCCTGACGAAGGGTCTCGGCCTGAAACGTCGACTGCACCTCTTCCTAGAGATGCTGCCTGGCCTGCTGCGTTCACCAGCAACTTTTATGTGTGTTGCTTCATACCATTATGAGGCAACTTTTATGTGTGGAGGCTACACAGATGGAATGTACAGTGTTGCTCCTCCAACCTGAGTGTGGCCTCATTGTGGTCAGTAAGTTAATTGGTCTCATGGGTACAATTAGACAGTGCATACTCATTGGGTCAAAAGGCCTTGTTACCATACTGTATCTGTAAATACATACATTTTTAAAGATAGAAGATTCTCAGCTACTAAAGGTGGATAACCTACTGTGGCTACAGCGACACAGAAGAGCTTTGATGTTGTGACAGGATGGAGATTTAAACAAGCTGGTATTTGGCAGGGCAGTGCACTGAGTGGCGAGGTTCGCTACACGCAAGGAAAGGGGTGAGAAGAGCAAGTCATCAGAAAGAATGGTATGGTCAGGGTGAGGCTTTAATTCTAATGGACAGTTTTTAATTTAAAAGGAATGGTTACTCAGAGAGAGTCACTAACAGTGGTTACAAGGGCAGAGTTACTAAAGCTATGGCAATTCCCGATCAGGTATGATAACTTGTCAAAGAATGAATAGCAAAAAAAAAATACTGGGTTCACAAGAGACATGAGCAGATGCTGGAATCTGGAGCAAGATGCAAGTTACTGGAAGAATTCTGCTGATCAGGTGGTATCTGTTGACGAAAATAGACAGTTGACAGGACAGGAGACAAATCTCAAGATTGTATATACTTGGATAACAAATATACTTTGAACTTTGAGTTGATGTTTCAGTTGAGACTGTTGTGTTTTGTAACTTCAAAGCATTAAACTAATTTAAAGGAAGACATGACAGTCCAGGAATGCAGGTCTAACTTTGTGGTTACTTTATATATCATGTGGTAGCATGATGATGTATGCAGTTTGTGTATTTTAACATATAACCCATAATGAATCATTTAAATAACCAAGAATGTTTAATCAACCAATATATATACAAGATTACTCAAATTTTATTGAAATGTCTGTAAATGAGATTGTGTTTCACTGGCTGGGTGGTAATTACATGGACTGGGGGGTGAGGGACACGGTGGTGTAGTGGTTAGCACAACGATTTACAATACCGGTGATCTGGGTTCAATTTCCGCCACTGCCTGTAAGGAGTTTGTATGTTCTCCCCATGACCGTGTGGGTTTCCTCCCACAGTCCAAAGATGTATCAGTTGGTAGGTTAATTGGTCATTGTAAATTGTCCCGAGTGGGGACGTGGCCAAATGGTTAAGGCATTGGACTAGCGACCTGAAGGTCGTGAGTTTGAGCCCCAGCTGAGGCAACGTGTTGTGTCCTTGAGCAAGGCACTTAATCACACATTGCTCTGCGACGACACCGGTGCCAAGCTGTATGGGTCCTAATGCCCTTCCCTTGGATAACATCGGTGGCGTGGAGAGGGGAGACTTGCAGCATGGGCAACTGCTGGTCTTCCATACAACCTTGCCCAGGCCTGCGCCCTGGAGAGTGAAGACTTTCCAGGCGCAGATCCATGGTCTCGCAAGACTAACAGATGCCTTTTAAAAAAATTGCCCTGTGATTAGGCTAGGGTTAAATTGGGGGATTGCTGGACAGTGCAGCTTAAAGGACCAGAAGGGTCTACTCCATGCTATATGTTAATAAATAAGTAAATAAATAAATTACTGAAGTATTAAATACACAACAGAGACCCTCCTTCTGGACATCTGGATGAAGTGTCTTGACTTGAAACACCAACTATCCATTTCACTCTACAAATGTTATAGAAAGTTTATGAAGAGAAGGCAGGAAAATGGGGTGAGAGGGATAATAAATCAGCCATGATAGAATGGCAGAGCAGACTAGATGGGCTGAAGAGCCTAATTCTGCTCCTGCGTCTTATGATCTTATGCCAAGTTACTTGCTTAAGAAAATGGGTTCTACAGCTTTGTGTTTCAAGCAATGAGTCAAGATTTTCTGGTAGCTTGGGATGCATTACCTCCACAAAATAAATATCCACAAGAATGGACGAGGTACCTTTCCTTGTGTGGACGTTCAGCACAGCATTGAATCCCAGAAGCTTCTCCACGTTCCTTTGAAGGTCCCCCTGGAACTGCTCTGCATCTCTCTCAACCTGCCGATCACATCAAAAGGGTGGGATGGAGAGTTTGCCAGACCCACCAGGTTGTTTTGATTCATTCTGGAGTCGTATTCTCACAACTCCAAACCACTTTCTTTGGGTGGCTATTCTTCAGCAGTGGCTACGGATCACGACGACTGCACCGCAGGAGGGGACACACCTTAACATTCTTCATATTTAACAAAGGCTACTCAACAGTCACATCAATATCACAGGAACTGCCCCACCAGTCACCACCCCACCGCTATTCAAACCCAGCTAAGTTGCTGGAGGGAGTAGTTTTCAACAGTGGCAATATTTTAACTCAGACAACAATTCAATGATTTAATTTTAGTTTCCACCTCGACGTCACGCTTCAGTGGTGGCTCCCGCTACACAGTGGCGACATTTTAAAAGTGTCTGCACCTCCACAGTGGTGACTGTACTTCAATGAGTTCATCTCCACGGTAAACCACACCTCAAACGTGAACAATAGCTGCACGTCAACACTTTCGTTTTTGTGCTTGTGAGCAGCTTTGGACCCCTTGTCTAGGAACGGATCACAGGATCACAAGACAAAGGAGCAGAAGTAGGCCATTCAGCCCATCGAGTCTGCTCCGCAGCTCCCCCATGAATTAAACTATTCACCCATCTAGTTCCAATTTCCGGCTTTTTCCCCATGTCCCTTGATAGCCTGACTAATTAGATACCTGTCAATCTCCTCCTTAAACACCCTCAATGATCGGGCCTCCACAGCTGTATGTGGCAACGAATTCCACAAACCCTCTGGCTAAAAAAATTTCTCCTCATCTCTGCTTTAACTGGGTACCCTCTAATTCTAAGACTATGGCCTCTTGTCCTGGACTCACCCACCAAGGGAAACAACCTTTCCACATCTACTCTGTCCAACCCTTTCAACATTGTGCTGGCATTTGAGAGGGTCCGGAGAAAGTACATGAGAATGATCCCGGGAATGAGAGGGTTAACGAATGAATAAGGAACTTTTGATAGCTCTGGGTTTGTACTCACTGGAGTTTATAAGAATCAGTGTGTGGGGTGGGGGGGGGGGGCGGGAAGGGAGTGTCATTGAAACCTAGTGAATATTGAAAGACCTAGACAGTGTGGAAGTGGAGAGAATGTTTCCAATACTGGTGGTGTCCAGGACCACAGGGCACAGCCTCAGAAGAGAGATGAGGAGGAATTTCTTTAGCCGGAGGGTGGTGAATCGGTGGGATTCATTGCCACAGTGGCTGTGGAGGCCAAGTCAACGAGTATTTTTAAAGCAGGTTATGGGTAGAAGATAGGAGGATGGGGCTGAGGGATAATAAATCAACCATGATGGAACAGACTCGATGGGCCAAATGGCCTAATTCTGCTCCAATGTCTTATTTGGGAATTTTCCTTTATACTTACATTTTTAATCTTTACAGAGTTATTGGTACTGAGGTTAAAAAAAACCTTAAAGAATGTTGGAACAGACACCTGGATCTGTTTCCGCTTTCTCTCTCGTGTATGACTGGACTTCAGCAACGACTGCACCTCACTAACTACAATCATCTATAAAACGGTAACATTTCACATCAACAATGATGCACCAGAATAATACTTCTGCGTTAGGACATTTTAAAGTCATGTAAGAAGATGCTCGGTACTCGGTGTCGGAGGGCTCATCGGAGCTCGAAGTTTTCGGACGACTCAGAGTCGGACTGTGGTCGGGCACGGCAGGGAGAGTTTTCCACAAAATTATCTGCAGATGCTGGGGTCAAAGCAACACTCACAACACGCTGGAGGAACTCAGCAGGTCGGGCAGCATCAATGGAAAAGATCGGTCGATGTTTCGGGCCGGAACTCTTCGTCAGGACTGTAGGGGGAAGGGGCAGAAGCCCTATAAAGAAGGTGGGGGGAGGGTGGGAAGGAGAAGGCTGGTAGGTTCCAGGAGAAAAACCAGAAAGCAGAAAGATAAAGGGGTGGGGGAAGGGAGGCAGGGAGGGGATAGGCAGGAAAGGTGAAGAAAGAATAGGGGAAAACAAAGGGTAGTAGAAGGAGGTGGAACCAAGAGGGAGGAGGTGGGCAGCTGGGGGAGGGGGCAGAGTGACATAGGGATAGGGAGAGTTTTCCTCCTTCTCCCGTCTGTGTGAGATGTGGGACTTTCGAGAGACTTTGAACTTTTTTACTGTGCCATGGCCTGTTCTTCATCAAGTTATGGTATTGTTGCACTGTTGTAACTATATGTTATAATTATGTGGATTTTGTTAGTTTTTCAGTCTTGGTCTGTCTTGTGTTTCTGTGGTATCACACCGGAGGAATATTGTATCATTTTTTAATGCATGCATTACTAAATGACAATAAAAGAGGACTGTGTCCTCATAATCTAATCTAATCTAACATTGTAGTATTTGGGGGGGCGGGGTGTGGGGAAGTGCTCGCTTGGTGGATCTAGTGGTGAGCTTGCTCCTGGGCCTGGCCAAGATGTCCAGGCAGCTGACAGTCAAGGGCTCTGCCCAAGCCAACTGCTTGCCCCTCTTCCAGGATTACGATCGTGCCCAGGTGACCTTGAAGAGGAAGCGTGCGGTCACGATGGGCACAGAGTTCTGAAAACAGAAGCCACCTTCCCCACCCCCAGGAACTGAGTGCCCGTAAATAGTTTTGAAAATCCCTGATTATTGCGTACATTTTGTGTTTGAATAAGCTTCTGTAGTTTTGTAAAAAAAATCCTTTCTTTCTGAGCACCTCAGAATTAGCTTCTTTATATCTCTTGAATTGCGATGACCACCTTATCATGGGAAATAGTGTCAACCATTTACCGTGCAGTGAAATAAAGAAAACATAATGTATTGGAATCATGATTTGATATAAAACCAGCCAAGGACATAGGAGATTCTCCCCATTCTTCTTAATAAACATTCTGTAACACATCATAAACACAAGAAAGTCTGCAAAGCAACTCAGGCAAAATGCTGGAGGAACTCAGCAGGTCAGGCAGCATCTATGGGAAAGAGCAAACAGTCAGCATTTTAGGTTGAGACTCTTCTTCAGGGCTGAGAAGGGAGGGGAAGACGCCAGAATAAAAAGGAGAGGGGAGGGGAAGAAGGATAGCTAGAAGGTGATAGGTGGAGGGAAAGATAAAGGGCTGGAGAGGAAGGAATCTGATAGGAGAGGAGAGTGGGCCACAGGAGAAAGGGAAAGAGGAAAGGACCCAGGGGAAGTGATAAGCAGGTGAGTAGAGGTAAAAGGCCAGAGTGGGGAATAGAAGAAGAGGTGAGAGGGAGGAAAAAATATTTACCAGAAGGAGAAATCAATATTCACGCCATCAGGTTGGAGGCTACCCAGACAGAATGTAAGGTGTTGCTCTTCTACACCAAGGGTGGCCTCACCTCGGCACAAGAGGAGGCCTTGGACCGACATGTCGGAAGGGAAATGGGAATTCTGTAGCATCTTTTATATTCACCTGAGTCAGTAGTGGATCTTAAGGTTTTATATCTTTCTAGAGTTGGACTTGAGGCTATGAACTCCTGAGTCAGCAAACAGGGTCCTAATTACAGATCTGAGGAAAACTGAGAATACACCTGCAGTGAGCTAAAGTTGCCCGATTAAGAGTGACATAACCTTAAAGTTGCTGTAGCTGTAGAGGTTTCCCCCAGTCTTGAAGGTCACCAGAGCCAGGGAGGCCAAGTCTACGCACTGGTCGGAGAAGATGAAGAGGTCCGTGCTGCAGCCCTGCTGCACACACCGCTTGGCCAGCGTCAGGTAGTAGCTGCTTCGAGGCTGGAATGAGGACTGACACAGCAGGCACATATAATCTCAGAACTAATTCACTTACAACACTTCAGTGCACAATGAAACACTCTGCCCTGCCCACGGCCAAGCCAGCGGGAAGAAACTGTGAGGTGAAGTGACGCTTTTTGCTCTGTCCAGTACTGCCTCGCCCTCTCGGCTCAGCTCTCGACTCCTGGTGTGAAGCAGCACATTGCCTGCTTCTGGCTTCAAGGGATGGAGGCCTTGACGAGATTGTGGAAGGAAATAAACTATCCGCCACTTGATTTAGAAATTGCTTACCCAGTTACCCTGTGCTTTTCACTACAAAATACAAAAGATAAAAATTTCTAGTGTTCAAAACATAGTTGGCAGCAAGATTCTTAGCTCTTATTCACACCCATCCCACATCCTTCCCACAAATACTGGCATTCCACTGGCACTTAAGGGCTAAGTGATATATCCTTGTGTGGGATGTAGTTCATTCTTTATGTGCTGTGTCATATGATGTGGGCGATCATGGTCTTTCCAAGACTATGATTATTCTTGGCTAATTTTTCTACAGAAATAGTTTGCCATTGCCTTCTTCTGGGCAGTGTCTTTACAAGACAGGTGACCCCAGAACTTTTCAATACTCTTCAGAGATTGTCTGCCTGGCATCAGTGGTCACATAACCAGGACTTGTGCTATGCAACAGCTGCTCATATGACCATCCACCACCTGCCCCCATGGCTTCACGTGACCCTGATCAAAGGTGGGGGGGGGGGTTTAAGCAGGAGTTACACTTTGCCCAAGGGTGACCTGCAGCTAGCAGAGGGAAGGAGCGCCTTACACCTCCATTGGTAGAGACGTATCCCCATCCTGCCAACCTACATTTGGAGATACAGCATGGTAGTAGACCCTTCCAGCCCAACAAGCCCATGTCGCTCAATTACATCCATGTAACCAATTAACTTATGTTGGAAACCGCTTTTTTTTTAAATGATACTTTTTAATCAGTCATGTATTTTTCACATTATGTGGTGGTTCATCCCCACTCACTGGCAGAAAGCGGTATAGCAGCTAAACTAACGGTTTACCACCTTTCTCATTTTTCATCAGCTAAGTATTAGCACATTACCCACATGACGCAATTGTTTTCATTATGTAGACTATTAACGAGTTTATTCTCTATGTAAGGGAATTCTCTTAAGTTATCTATAAAAGTGATGGGTTTTTCACAGGCACCATCTTGGCTTCTTTATTCCTTTTGTCTTTGCACCTATATACCCCTGAGCATCATTTCTCAGCTCTTTATTTTGTCTGCTTGGTATTTGCACGTTTATTTGTACTCTAAAATAAAATGAAATCTTGGAATTAAGACTGCTTCCCAGAAGAACCCTGTGGATCAGAAAGTAAACACTAACCTGGAATGTGAGAGGAAACCAGAGCACAAAGGGAAAACTTCTCACACGCACGATTATGGGGTAAATGTACAAATTTCTTACAAGTAGCAGCAGAATTGAACCTGTATTGACACTGCAATAGCATTGTGCTAACCACTACCTTTAGCGGGGATTGAGGATGAGAAAGGGGAATTTAGAATTTAAAGATCGCAGGGGCTAGAGGAGGTTGCACAGATGAAGACAGCGAGAACATTATTTCTTGCTGTGCCACAAAGCAGGATTCGAAACCTTCCATGTTGAAAAGGAGGAACACATTTAATAGGAATTATCTTGGAGAAAGTTCCTCTCAGTGGGCATTACAATACATCCCACTGACACCCTAGTGCAGAGCCAGAATTAGCCTGATCATTAACCCTTCTCTACACTGGTGACCATCGAGGTGCTGACCAACAGGTGTGGTTGCGAAGGAGGTACTCCCACACCCTCTCCCCCCGCCAGTACCTGTTCCTTGTTGGGGTTGCGGTTTCTCACAGGACCTGGGATGGCCACGGTGGGCAGCGATGTGTGGAAGATGAAGAGTTTGCCGAAGCAATGAGCAGCCTGGTGGAATGAAGAGAAAGACAGCGTTAATAGCAAATCATAAACACAAGAAAGTCTGCAGATGTTGGAAGTCCAAAGAAACACACACAAGATGCTGGGGAAACACAGCAGGTCAGGCAGCATCCACGGAAAAGAATAAACAGTTGATGTTTTGGGCCTAGACTCTTCATCAGGATTGGAAAGGAAGGGGAAGATGCCAGAATAAAAAGGAGAGACGGAGGCTAGCTAGGTCATAGGTGAAGCCAGGTGGGTGGGAAAGGTCAGGAGCTGGAGAGGAAGGAATCTGATAGGAGTAGAGAGTGGACCATAGGAGAAAGGGAAGGAGGAGGGGCCCCAGGCAGAAGTAATAGGTAGCTGAGAAGATTTATTTACCAGAAGGAGAAATTGATATTCATGCCATCAGGTTGGAGGCTCCCCAGACAGAATATAAGGTGTTGCTCCTCCACCCTGAGTGTGGCCTCATTTTGGCACAAGAGGAGTCCATGGACCGATATGTCAGTGTGAACAGGAATTAGAATTAAAATGTTTGGTCACCCAGGAGGTGCCACTTGTGACGGATGGTGCAGAGGTGCTCGACGAAGCGGTCCCCCAATTTAGGGGTCTCACCAATGTAGGGGAGGCTGCATCAGGAGCACCAGACACAATAGACGACCCCAGCAGGTTCACAGGTGAAGTGTTGCCTCACTTTGAAGGAATGTTTGTGGCCCTGTATGGAGGACCCTGCAACCTTTCATTCTTCTTCTCAGCCTTAAACATTCTACTTGTTATCATTGCTTGGGTTAAGCTACTTTCATCTCCTGAACCTTGTTCCCCTTCGTCCTAGTTTATCTACAATTTAGTAGGCGGTCTAAGAAAGTCCAGTAGAAGGCAAATCTAAAAATGAAAATCTGGTAGAGGGTCAGGGAAGTGCCCTTCACTATATCCAGGCCATGCTTGAAAGCAGACTTGCCCTAAATCAGAAGAGCAGATTCTGTTCCCTTGATGGCCAGCCCTTGGTGCTGATCACAGCTGAGGCAAATCTTCCTCTGGCTGGGCAAGCTTGCTCACCCACATCTATGTTGTTAGCACAGTGAAGGAGCTAAGTGATTCTCCTGGTGCCCTGGATAGGCTGCTTAGGGGCATTCTTGTTCCTGTACACTGAAGGAGCTGGACAGCTGACAGCACTGCAGACAGAAGCAGCCGTCTCCCAAAACTGTTCTTACAAAATTTGGTCAAGATTTGCCATCTTAAATGGTGGAAATCAAAATGCAAACCATTAATGTATTTTCTGGGATTGCCCCATTATCAAAGACTATTGGAGTGGGATACACAATGCCCTACAAGACATTTTTAAATGTGAAATACCCTTAGAAAGTAAGACCATATATTTTGGGTATGTACCTCAAGAATGGTTGAAAAGAGATAAATATTTAATGAATATACTGCTGGTGGCTTGTAAAAAGACCCTTACCAGGAAATGGTTATCACAGGAAAACCCAACTTTAAATGCATGGATGGAAATTACAATGAACATTTACAAAATGGAGAAGATAACAGCATCTGTTAATCATAAGTTGGAACAATTTGATTCATACTGGGAAAAATGGTTCAACTACATAACACCTCATAGGCCTGATTTTATTCTCACTGTTACGTACCCCGTAACTGGGTTGCCAAACCAGCAGAAATGGAACGCTCGTTGGAGTCTGGATTACTAAAAACTAATAAAGTTTTATTAAAGACATAAGTAATACAGTACTCTAATCATAAGGATATCGATGTAACAGGTTAGCAATGATAATACACACATATACACAGAAATAGGGTAATAGGAATCAACCAAGCTCTATCGCAGTCTAGGGGTAAAATGATCTGTCTTAAGTGAAGCAGAGTTCAGTTCAGTTTAGTGCAGTTCACAGTAATCGCTGTTGTTGTACCGTTGGAGAGAGAGAGAGATGCAATTTGGTTCAGGCAGACCTTTGATGTCTTCGCTGTTGGTTTTGGGCAGACCCTTTCACGTCTTCTAATCCCCGCTGTGGTCACCGACTGTGACCCCTCCGTTCTGGATACGATCGTTCTTCCGCGGTGAACCCGGCACCCAGGCAAGGGCGGACACACACCCCAGGTTCCCACCGATCGTACCTTTACACCCTGTGAACCTCTGGTCGGTTCCCGCGAACCAGACCTCCAAACTCCCACCACTTGTGGGGGTATACTGCTCTTTCCAGGGTCTCAGGGTCTCATGGTCTCGTGGTGTGTTGCGTGCCTTAGCAAACCTGCTCTTTTTATCCCCCTGCTGGGGTATCACCTGTCCATCAAACTTCAAACAGTTCAGGTTCAAAGCAACCGGTCTGTCAATATTCTGAATTGTGTTTCTTTTCCGTTAATCCCTCTTTTCTCTCTTATTAGCATTTTGAATGTTTCTCCATTGTCTTTCTTATCGCTCTCATTAGCATCAATCGTCCAATAGCTTTGCTTGGTGTCACATCACAAATCAATGAATATGTTGTAAAAAACAGATCACTCCCTACTTGTACATAGCTTTCTCTTTTTGCTTGTTCTTTCTTTCCTCTCTTTTCTATAGGTGTATACCTCAGATAAATATTATGTGGAGACTTGTGGCAAATATGATTATATGATATATATGTACAGTATCTGAAATACATCTTATGGAAACTTGTTTGATGATGAACTTCAATAAAAAAAATTACAAAAAAAGAGCTGGTGTCTTCATTCGTGTTCATTGGACAGTGTTTTCAAACTCCCACATCCTAGTTAATGCCCTCACAGAGACTCTGTCACTGAATTGAAATGCAAAACAATGCTGGAAATTTAAAGTAAAAGCAGAAAATGGCAGAAAAACTCAGCCAGTCAGGCAGCATCTGTGCAGGGAGAAACAGTGAACATTTCAGGCGGAAGCCTGTCATTTATTTTGAGTGTTTCTGCCATTTTCTGCTTTGATTCTAAGATCTAAAACGTTTAATTTCAGATTTAAATTGGCACATTACAATGGGCATATTGAGATGGATCACTTCGATGAGAAGGTGAAGACTTTACTCAGTAATAGTTATAGGATAGGTGGACTGAAAACTATTTTAAAGTAATCCTCGCTGATTTGATTTGACACAAACAGTACGTTTCAATATACATTTCGATTTAGAGGGATCAGAAATGGAGAGATTGAACAATTTCCAGTACCTCTGAGGACTTAACCTGGACCCAACATATCAATGCAGCTATAAAGAAGGCAAGACAGCAGCTATTTTTCATTAGGAGTTTGAAGAGTCTTGGCTTGTCACCTAAAACACTTGAAAACTTCTACAGATGTACCTTGGAGAGCATTCTGACAGGCTGCATCACCATCTAGTATGAGGGGACTACTGCACAGGATCGTAAGAAGCTATAGAAAGTTGTAAGCTCCATCATGGGTACTAGCCTCCATGGTATCCAAGACATCTTCAAGACGCGGTGCCTCATAAAGGCAGCGTCCATTATTATGGACCCTCATCACCCAGGACATGCCCTCTACTCATTGTTACCATCCAGAAGGAGGCACAGAAACTGGAAGCACACACACAGTGATTCAGGAACAGCTTCTTCCTGAAGTTATGGAATCCAATCCTATCTTTAGTCAGCAAAGTAGAGCTAATGTTTGATGTTGTGGTGGTCACCAAGCTTGTAGACATTTCATCACCATTTGAGGGCTGTTTCACTCTGGGAGTGCTAGAATTTGCACACCTTGGTCCTGATTGGCTTTCCCCTTCAATTAACCTTTGAATTCCATTGGCTCACGTTTCTTTGGCTCAAAGGTCAACTGATCAGGACCAAAGCAAGTGAATGGGGGCCTATATAAACGCAAGCACTCCCAGAGCGGAACACCAACAAATGCGCACTGAGGATGTCACCTCGACGGGTGGTGAAATGTCTGCAAGCTAATGGCCAAGCTCGGCAAACACCACAACATCAAACGCCTCAACCCACGCTACCAATATTCACCACCATCCTAGAGCTAACATTCTTTTGAAGAAAATCATTATAACTTGCGTACACCAAGATTGCCACGGAGACCATGGGAACTGACAGCTTTTGGTGCTTTTGGTTAGGAAAAAAAGTTTGGTATGGGGAAGTGGGGAGAGAAAATTGGCTAAGTCACTGGGAGACCTCTACTGTCCAATCATGCAAAGCAACCCAAGCGCAAATGCCAATTGGGTAAGATCAGAACAGGAGCAATGGGAAATTTGTGGTGCAGACTGTTGTTTGCAACATATCAGGTTGTCAAGAAACCGAAAAGTGAAAGCTAACTATCATGCTGATTTGCCTGACGTTCAAGGTCCACATTCAAACCCGCCATCTTATTACCTTCAGAGCCTCCAGGCCTGCCTGGATGACTGGGCCAAAGAGAACCTCCTCCTCAGCACTGTCCACGAACAGCAATGGGATCCTATCCAACAGTCTGGAACCAAAGGAGTAAAGAAAACACCCATTAAACACTCTGAATGTTACAGGTGGTCCCTTCACGCAGTTTCAGGGCGAGGAAGATCCTATTTGCATTGAGAAAGTGAGGAAAGAAATGAAGTTGGCAGGTCACTTGGTGATCTCTACTGCCAAATGATACAACGGGACCCAAGTGGTGGAGATACTCTCCAAATGTCCAAAAAGAGGGCATAGTTATAAAGTCAGAGTAAACTATCAAAGCATGTACATGTCAGCAGATATTACCTTGAGATTTGCTATTTATTTAGCATACAGTACAGAGTAGGCCCTTCAGACCTTCCAAGGCACACCACCCTAGCAACACCTGACAGCCCCCATTTAACCCTAACCTAACCACGGGACAATTTACGATCACCAATTAACCCACCCAGTACGTCTTTGGACTGTGGGAAGAAACCGGAGGACTCAGAGAAAACCTACACATTCCACGGGAAGGACAGACAGAGACTCCTTACAGACGGCGCTAGGGTTGAACTCTAGTCTCCAACACCCCGAGCTGTCACAGCGTCACCGTCACCGCTACACTACCGTGGCACCATTTTCTTGCAGGCATTTACAGGAAAATAAAGATTTATGAGGGAATCAATGAAAAAGGTTACACACAAAGACTGACAAGCAGCTAATATGCAAAAGAAAGGCAAAATGTAAATACAGTAAAACCAAGAACATGACTTGTGGAGCCCTTGAAAGTGAGGCCATAGGCTGTGGAATCAAGGGGTCAGCAGTGAAAAAGGTAAACAGCTTTACGCTCCTGGGTATTAACATCTACCCTGGGCTCAACATATTCATGCAATTATGAAGAAGACATGTCAATGGCTTTATTAGCATGATACTAATGCATTCCGGGGCTCAGAGTTCAATTCCAGGGCCATTCTGTAGCGAGTCTGTACATCCTCCCGTTGGAATGCGTCCATTTCCCCCTGGCACTCTGGTTTCCTCACACAGTCCAACGATGTACCGAGTGGGTTAACTGGTCATTGTATATTGTCCCGTGATTAGATTAGGGTTAATTCTGGTTTGTCAGGGGTTACTGGGGCAGCGTGGCTTGAGAGGCCAGAAGGGAATACTCCACACTGTATGGCTACATGAATTAATACCTCATTTGGAGTTTATGGAGATTGGGTACGTCACCAAAGACTAGCAAATTTGTACAGATGTACCACAGAGAGCATTCTGACTGGTTGCATCACCGTCTGGTACAGAGATACCAACGCATCGGGTCGGAAAAACCACAGAGGATTGTAAGCTCAGCCAACTCCATCACGGGCACTAGGCTCCCCATCATCGGGGACATCTTCAACAACAATGGCTAAAGGTGGCGGTATCCATTGTTAACAACCCTCACCATCCAGGACACCTTCTTCTCATTACTACCATCAGAGAGGAGGTACAGGAGCTTAAAGACACACAAATTTCATGACAGATGTCAGTGATAATGCACCCAATTCAGAACAAGGGAAACCCAAGACATTGACGGTATTATTTTGCTAACTTCAGCTATTCCTTGTATGAATTTCCAGTTCTTACTTGTTGATAAGTGCAGCGGATTCCCTCACGTTGACCAGGAACCCGTCGAACATTGGCGTCGTCACATCGGAGATGTCCGTTATTACTATCATCTGCGGCTGAGTCAGCGAGCTTTTCAGGTTGTAGAAATGTAGAAACTTATGGTACGTTAGGAATCCCACTCTCACAGCTGACTCCTCAGCCCCAGGGTCCCTGTGAAGCAAAACCCAGAGAACTGATTACACCCAATAGTTCAAGGTAAATTATCAAATTATGTATTTATTATCACATACTACCTTAAAATTCATGTTCTGCAGGCATTGATAGGAAAAAAGAAATACAATAGAATTTTACTAAAAAAACTATACAGAAAGAAAGACTGAAAAACAACCAAAGTGCAAACAAAAATAATACTGAGAACATGAGTTGTGAAGAGTCATTGAAAGTGAGTCTGTAGGCCACAGGATTAGTTCAGAGTAGCGGTGAATGAAGTTATCCATGCCAATTGAAGAATCTGATGATTGTAGCGTAATGACGGTACCTGAACCTGGTGGTGTAGGACCTAAAGTGTCTGCATCTTCTGCCCAGTAGTAGCAGGGAAAAGAGGGCATGGCCTGGATGGTGGGGGTCCTTGTTAATGGGTGCTGCTTTCTCATGGCAACACTCTTCGTACATGTACTCACCGGTGGCTTTGCCTATGATGGACTGCGCTCTTTCAACCACTTTTTGTACCTTTTTCCATTCTAAACATTGGTGTTTCCATACCAGGCAGTGATGTAACCCCTCAGAAGTCTGTCAAAGGTTTCGGTAACATTCCAACTCTACACAAACTTCTAAGAAAGTAAAAGTACTGTCGCGCTTTCTTTGGGAAGACACTCATGTGCTGGTCCCAGGACAGATCCTCTGATAGGTTAATGCCAAGGAATTTAAAGCTACTGGCACTCTCCTCCTCCACTCCCCTCAAGACGACTGGCTCATGGACCTCTGGCATCTTCCTCCTGTAGAGTACAATCAGCCCTTGGGTTTTGCTGACACTGAGTGAGAGACTGTTGTCATGCCACCACTCAACCAGATTTTCAATCTCCCTCCCAAATGCTGAAGAAATGGGAAGTGTTGCTTAGCAGAACTACACCAAGTATCAACAGTTTCAGCTGCACAAGGTAAAACAGGAATACCAAACTTGCTAAACCTCCAGACTGCCCCATCAAATCCTTAACAGCTAGCTCAAATAACACACCTGGAACACATCTTAATCCTTGCTTGTCAGCATTACACCTTTATAGTGAGAGTTTGGCATTCCTTTGCAAAGGTTGTCGATCTCCAGTGAGGTCTTGTATCCGGTCATTCTGAAGTTGAACGGGGGCATGGTGAAGGGAACATCTCTTCTTAAGAAAGGTTAATCCTCCCCTTAATGACAAGCATTTCTCCACAGATTAGCTGAGATTCGAAACTCACAGCGGGCAGCCAAGTCTGCAAACTGGCCGGTGCGGTCTGTGCAGTGGGCAGCACGGTAACGTAGCGGTTAGCACAATGTTTTACAGTATCCGCGACTCCAAGTTCAATTCCTGCTGCAATCTGTAAGGAGCTTGTACGTTCTTCCCGTGACAACGCGGGTTTCCTCCGGATGCTCTGGTTTCCTCCCACAGCCCAAAGACGTACCGGTCAGTAGGTTAATTGGCCATTGTAAATTGTCCCGTGATTAGGAGGTTGCTGAGTGGCATGGCTCAAAGAGCCGGAATATACTCGACGCTGTATCTCAATAAATAAATAAAATCTAATTAAAACTAGAGTTTGCACAGGGCTAGGGAACAAAATGAAACTGAGGATTAAATGTATGGCTAATATAAAGGGACACAATTTTAAGGTTTTTGGAGCCACATACAATCAGTTTATGCATATAAACTAATCTTATGTATATACAGCCACACTCAAAAGTTACCCAACATTGAATTTTATAAGATTGCTTTTATATTTATATTTACTATATTATTTTGTTATTTTATTGTGTTCTGTATGCTTATTGTTTTTTTTAAATATATGCTGCATCCGATCCAGAGCAACAATCATTTCATTCTCCTTTACTCTGTGTACTAAAGAATGACAGTAAACAATCTTGAATCTTGAAAGTATCTGGGAGAAGTCAGGGGTAGCTTTTATTTAAAAATACGGGGAGGTAGGTGCATGAAACACACCACCAGGGCTGGTGGTGGAGGGCAGATACGTTAGGGACATTTAAGAGACTCTTAGATAAGCACATGGACGAGAGAAAAATGGAGGGTTATGTTGGAGCAAAGGGTTAGAATTGACTTTAGTGCAAGGGTTCCCAACTTTTTTTATGCCATGGAGCATTACCGTTAACCAAGGGGCCTGCAGGCCCCAAGTTGGGAACCCCTGCCTGAGAGCAAGTTAAAGGGTCAGCACAACATCGAAGGCCAAAGGGTCTGCACTGTGCTTTACTGTTCTATGTTCTATGAAGGGTCTGAAATTATAGTCAAACAAGAGAAGGGAGGTCAGTAACTTCTAGTATGTTGCCTGTGGCTATGAAGACAATATAGCTGATAGGTTAATTGGTACAAAATACTGTATCAACACTGATGCACCTCAGGGCTGAGTGCTTAGCCCACTGCTCTACTGTCTCTATACCCATGACTGTGTGGCTAGGCATAGCTCAAATACCATCTATAAATTTGCTGATGATACAACCATTGTTGGTAGAATCTCAGATGGAGACGAGAGGGCATACAGGAGCGAGATATGCCAACTGGTAGAGTGGTGTCGCAGCAACAACCTGGCACTCAATGTCAGTAAGACGGAAGAGCTGATTGTGGACTTCAGGAAGGGTAAGATGAAGGAACACATACCAATTCTCATAGAGGGATCAGAAGTGGAGAGAGTGAGCAGTTTCAAGTTCCTGGGTGTCAAGATCTCTGAGGATCTAACCTGGTCCCAACATATTGATGTAGTCATAAAGAAGGCAAGACAGCAGCTATACTTTATTAGCAGTTTGAAAAGATTTGGCATGTCAACAAATACACTCAAAAACTTCTATAGATGTACCGTGAAGAGCATTCTGACAGGCTGCATCACTGTCTGGTATGGAGGGGCTACTGCACAGGACCAAAAGAAGCTGCAGAAGGTTGTAAATCTAGTTAGCTCCATCTTGGGTACTAGCCTACAAAGTACCCAGGACATCTTCAAGGAGCTGTGTCTCAGAAAGGCAGCATCTATTATTAAGGACCTCCAGCACCCAGAGCATGCCCTTTTCTCGCTGTTACCATCAGGTAGGAGGTACAGAAGCATGAAGGCACACACTCAGCAATTCAGGAACAGGTTCTTCCCCTCTGCCATCCGATTCCTAAATGGACAGTGAACCTGTGAACACCACCTCACTTTTTTAATATATTTCTGGTTTTTTTGCACAATTTTTAATCTATTCAATATACGTATACTGTAATTGATTTACTTATTTATCATTATTATTGTTCTTCTTCTTCTATATTATGTATTGTACTGAAGTGCTGCTGCTAAGTTAACAAATTTCACGACACATGCCGGTGATAATAATCCTGATTCTGATTCAATGGAGTATTGCAACCTATTGAAGGGTTTCACAGTGTACATATAGTTCAAAACTCAGGTGTGCTCTGTAAACTCTAGCGTAGAAACCTTGGGGCAACCCAACTTCAGTTGTATCCAAGACTTCACGTGCAGGTACTTCAGTGAGATAGATGATGTTAGTGGGGATAATGGGATCTATGAGTGATGGATAATTGTGGACAGGTTAAAGGTTGGTGTTTCGGGGGGTGACACGACTATTGGGAAACGATGGAGGGACCAGACAGCAAATCTGGAGTGGTGCCCCTAAGGCAGCTGGATCCTTCCAGCAGCTCCTGCAGCCAAGCTGGTGCCAAACGTATTGCTTCATAAAGCTTTACATGGTGAGGCCAAAAGGGGGATCTTGACGACTGGACATCTCAGGATCTCCATACCTTCCCGCCCAGGCTTATGATGATGATCATTGCCCATTATCCTTCAAGATAGATGGATGCCAACCAATGCAGAAAACCAAATAATTACAAAGGGGTCACGGTCTTTTTCTTGGCTATGGGAAGGTGTAGGCTGACTTGCCAGATATCCAGTTCACCACATGGCTGGAAAACACAGGTTATCACAAGTGTGCCCAACACGAGGCATTCCCAAGGTAACTTGATCCAAGTCCCAATGCTAGGCTCCAAAAGGAAAAGAATAGAATAGAACTTTATTGTCATTGCTCAAAACAACAAGATTGCAGTGTTACTCCAGTCCATACAAAAACAGATATTTACAATGCATGCGCTACACTTAATTTTTTAAAATCCCATAATTAAGTGCAACAGGCGACTTTGATAGTCCATATCACTCAAAGGCCAGATCATTTGGCATGACACTCTCCATGGGAGGTGTGGAATTTGCAGCGTGGAAAGGGTTAAAATGGTGTGCTAACAGAACAGAGCGCAGATACTCTGTACAGCCTTTCCTATGTGTGGAGGTTCAGCAAAGGTAACAGTCAAAGTGATAAGGTGACAGAAACCGTGTGCAGACATAGTGCAGTCACCCAGGCTGAACACAGCTCTAGGAAGCCTTGTACATCCTTTTTGTTCCAGCCTGGAAACCCAAGTCACCAAGTACATCAAGACAAGATAAAAAAGCAGACAAAGGATTCTGGGGCAACACTTACTATTGGACAGTTATTTTACTAATTCTCAAGTATTATTGGCCTTTAACGCGTAGATTTTTAGTGGTATTAGCGTTTGAAATATGCATTACCAAAGGGGATAACTTCAATCTGCTTCACTTTCCCCATCTTGAAATATTTCCACAACCAATGGACTCACTTTCAAGGACTTTTCATCTCAAGTTCTCAATATTTCTTGTTTTCTTTATTATTATTTCCTTCTTTTTGTATTTACACAGCTTGTTGTCTTTTGCACATTGAACACCCAAGTTAGTGAGGTCTTTCATTGATTCTGTTATGGTTATTATTCTATAGATTTATTGAGTATGCCCACAGGAAAATGAATCTCAAGGTTGTATATGGTGACATATATGTACTGTGATAATACATTTACTTTGAACTGTATAGTTACTTAAATATGCCAATGATGAGTACAAATGCTTGTATATGAGTCAATTTTCGTATAAAAATGGTACTTCTTTGTTCAAACTTCATTACAGCACTGTTCTCCTTTTGCACAAGTATTAAGTGATTGAGGAATGAGTGCAAATTGTCAGAGTCTAGTTACATGGCAATGACAACTCGTACTCAAAAGCTCCCAGAGAGATGCAAAGACTGCAGATGATAGAATCTCAAGCAAAAATAAACAGCTGGAGGAACTCAGCCCTCCAAGAGGACCACAAACTTGTCACGGCTTGGAGGTTTGCATGCTTCAATGACCCGGAGAGCTATGCAGGCAGGAGTCAGGGCTTTGTGCGTTGGCTCTTGGTAGAGTCACCCACGCCAAACAGGTCAAAGGGTAGAGGCCAGAGTAAGAGTAGTCCACTGGTCCTCCAGGCTTGGGAGTTAAGCTCAGGGCTAACAACCCTGACTGGTAAAGCAAAACTGTTACAGAAACAGCAGTGAAGAATCCTTCTACATTTGAGTGTGACGGTACTCCTGAGTCTCCACCCAGGACTTGCAGGACGGACAGTGGTGAAAACTGAGCTACTGACATGATGAAGGAATCGCTGAACACCGCCAGAGATAGAAGGCCTTCATTGCTGCCCTAAACACTAGCAGTGTAATGGGCAGTAGAAACGGGAGGATCTCAGTGGGTAAGGAAGCATCGTGCTGGGAAATGGACTGCTGACATTTCAAGTCCAGATCCTTCTGCCACCCAGATGAATTTACTGATGCAGAATAACATGGAAACCAGTGTCATTCTGCAAATAGACACAGCTTTTGAACTGCATAAGGCATCCGTTAGTCTCGCAAGACCATGGATCTGTGCCTGGAAAGTCTTCACTCTCCAGGGCGCAGGCCTGGGCAAGGTTGTATGGAAGACCAGCAGTTGCTCATGCTGCAAGTCTCCCCTCTCCACGACACCGATGTTGTCCAAGGGAAGGGCATTAGGACCCATACAGCTTGGCACCAGTGTCGTCGCAGAGCACTGTGTGGTTATGTGCCTTGCTCAAGGACGTTGCCTCGGCTGGGGCTCGAACTCACGACCTTCAGGTCATTAGTCCAATGCTTTAACCACTTGGCCACGTGCCCACAAACTGCATAATACTGGAATAACATTGTGAAACTGAATTTCAAGAGATTTTTTCATCTCAGTTTATTTTGATATGAGTAAACAAATATTAATTTCTAAGGTTTCTACAAATGATGAGATACTTTTGACACATCCCACATGTTCTGTTCATTTCACATTGTTATGTTTTGTAATTTCAAAACGTTAAACTAATTCAAAGGAAGATGCGGGAGTCCAAAATGTGAGTCTAACTTCGAGTTTACTTTTAGCAAGGCACGCACGTATCACATGGTAACGTGATGACATGTGCAATTCACATATTTATACATATAACCTGTTATGAATTCCCTCAAGAGGACCACAACCTTGACGTAGGTTTTGGAGGTTTGCGTGCCTCAATGACCCAGAGAGTTACGTTCGCTGGAGTCAGGGCCTTGTTCTTTGGCTCTTGGTAGGGTCACTCATACCAAACAGGTTGAAGGGTAGAGGCCAGATTAAGAGTGGTCCACCGGTCCTCCAGGTTTGGAGTTCAGTTCAGAGCTAACAACCCTGGCTAGTCAAAAAACAATTGTTACAAAAACAGCAATGAAGAATCCTTCTGTACAGACAGAGATGGAAGACTTTCATTGCTGTACTAAACCCCAGCGGCATAACGGGCAGGTACTTGTAATAAATTATTTAAGCAAACAAGGTGTGGGTAGGTGAGTAGGGGTGTGGGTATGTGCGCGCGCGCCTATGTGCATGTGTACGCACATAGGCAGAGTCTGCACCTTAGGCTGTGTTCAGTCAGCACAAGTGGACACGGTTGGCCACCTACCTTGGTAAACGTTGTACCACCTTCTTCAGCTCACCACAGATTAAAGCAAGCAAGCCACTCCTCACCGCCTTGTATGATACATCGATCATGAAAATGAATCCCACTAAACTTGAGCCTCGATCGTTCTGAATAGGTAATATAAAGAGGAGATTTTAAAAATTATTTTTAAATAATTAATCCCATAGAACGCAACCAATTACTCAGCTTCTGTTCATGGGGATCAGCGCTTCAACGAAAAAAAATCTATAGCAAATGCAGTCAGCTGTGTACTAGAAATACTGTTTTTAAGCTCCAACTGGATCAGAATCAGAATCAGATTTAATATCACCAGCATATGTCACGAAATTTGTTAACTTAGCAGCAGCAGTACAAAGCAATACATGATAATATAGAATTTAGCCAAGATTTTGCACTCACAGAGGGCAGCAAAGTTTGCAAACTGGCCTGAGCCAAGTGTATTGTCATTTAACTATATACATGCATATTGTCAAACGAGACAACGTTTCTCCGAACCACGGTATAAAGCACAGTAGTACCCAGAACACACAATAACTTAGGATAGTAAGAATTAAATCTACAAATAGATTATATATAGATAAGCAAAACAAAGTGCATAAATTAAGTATTGTAGGGTACAGTACAAATTATCCAGTGACACTTCGAATGTGATGCAGCAGTGAGTTCAGAAGTCTAATGGCCTGAAGGAAAAAACTGTTTCCCATCCTGACCGTTCTTGTTTTTATGTATCGGAGTCTCCTGTCTGATGGTAGAAAGTCAAAGAGGATGCTGGATGGATGGGTGGGATCCTCAGTAATACTGAGGGCCCTGCATATGCAGCGCTTCCTGAGAAATGTCCCTAAAAGGCGGGAGGAGAAGATGGCAGTGCACGCAGCTCTCCGGTGAAATGATATCATATCTGTAAGTAGGACGCCGTGCACAATTCTGATTTGATGAAGACAGATGTAAGAAGCAGAGGAACATCTGGAGAAATTTCTGAAATGCCCGGTTCGCTGCTGTTGCTACTGTGCGATCGAGAATCTCCGGAGGGAAGGCCCCAAAATCCCCGGCTTTGCCTGCTGCTGGCGACCAAGGCTGAGGTCGAAGCGTTCGGCAGAGATGGCGCTCGGTACTCGGTGTCGGAGGGCTGATCAGAGCTCGAAGTTTTCAGACGACTCAGAGTCGGACTGTGGTTGGGTATGGCAGGGAGAGTTTTCTTCCTTCTCCCGTCTGCGTGAGACGTGGGACTTTCGAGAGACTTTGAACTTTTTTACTGTGCCATGGCCTGTTCTTCATCAAGTTATGGTATCGTTGCACTGTTGTAACTATATGTTATAATTATGTGGTTTTTGTTAGTTTTTCAGTCTTGGTCTGTCCTGTGTTTTGTGATATCACACCGGAGGAATAATGTATCATTTCTTAATGCATGCATTACTAAATGACAATAAAAGAGGACCGCGTGTCCTCATAATCTAATCTAATCTAATGGATGATAGGGAGGCCCCTATGATCCTCTCAGCCGCTCTCACAGTCCTGTGAGGGACTTCCGGTCCAAAGCTCTGCTGCTCCTGTTCTAGATGCAGCTTGGCAGGAGCGGTTCTCATTCAAATAAATGTCAGTTTGCAGAGGGCTAGGAAACACATTGAACCTGTGGATGAAGGATCTGAAAAGTACAGTCAAACGGAAAAAAGGAGATAAGTTGTCTCTACTATGTTGGCTGAAAATCTGTCGTTGCCTCCGAAGGTCTTCATGGCTGCCTCAGAAGCAGAGTGCTGTCCAGACATGATAATGTCAGTGGAACATCAGGTGCAACACTACAGCAATAAAACTCCTGAAACCATGTCCCCTAAACTAATATTCAATAGATTTCTACAGATTTCTAGCAGGTTTCTACAGATGTACCATGGAGAACATTCTAATTGTTCTGGTAGGGTGGGGGAGGGGGTCGCGGGGTGCTACTGCACAGGATTGAAATAAGCTGCAGAGACTTGTAAACTTAGTCAGAATCAGAATCAGGTTTATTATCACCGGCATGTGACGTGAAATTTGTTAACTTAGCAGCAGCAGTTCAATGCAATACATAATATAGAAGAAAAAAAATAAAACAAAATAATAAAAGTAAATAAGTAAAAGTATACAAATATTGAATAGATTAAAAATTGTGCAAAAAAACAGAAATACTGTATATTTAAAAAGAGAGATAGTGCCCAAGCATTCAATGTCCATTTAGGAATCGGGTGGCAGAGGGGAAGAAGCTGTTCCTGAATTGCTGAGTGTGTGCCTTCATGCTTCTGTATCTCCTACCTGACGGTAACAGTGAGAAAAGGGCATGCCCTGGGTGCTGGAGGTGCTTAATAATGGACACTTCCTTTCTGAGACACTGCTCCTTGAAGATACACTGGATACTTTGTAGGCTAGTACCCAAGATGGAGCCGACTAAATTTACAACCCTCTGCAGCTTCTTTCGGTCCTGTGCAGTAGCTCCCCCTCCAATACCAGACAGTGATGCAGCCTGTCAGAATACTCGCCACGGTACATCCATGGAAATTTTTGAGTGTATTTGTTGACATACCAAATCTCTTCAAACTCCTAATGAAGTATAGCCGCTGTCTTGCCTTCTTTATAACTGCATCGATATGTTGGGACCAGGTTAGATCCTCAGAGATCTTGACACCCAGGAACTTGAAACTGCCCACTCTCTCCACTTTGATCCCTCTATGAGGATTGGTATGTGTTCCTTCATCTCACCCTTCCTGAAGTCCACAATCAGCTCTTTTGTCTTACTGACGTTGAGTGCCAGGTTGTTGCTGCAGCACCACTCCACCGGTTGGTCAGCTCCATCATGGGCACTAACTTCTGTAGTATCCAGGATATCTTCAAGGAACAATGCCTCAGAAAGGCAACATCCAACGTTAAGGATCCCCACCACCCAAGACACACCCTCTTCTCATTGCTACCATCAGGAAGAAGGTACAGGAGCCTGAAGGTACATACTCAAGGATTCAGGAACAGCTTCTTTCCCTCTAAAATCCAATTTCTGAATGGATATTGAACCTACGAACACTACCTCACTACTTTTTTTTGCACTACTTATTTAGCTGTTTAGTATCTTCATTCATACTGTAATTCACTGCTTTTATTCTCTGTTATTATGCACTACATTGTGCTGCTGCAGCAAAGCCAACAAAACTCAGGACATGGGCCGGTAATATTAAATCTGATTCTCATTCTGATTGAATTAGAATTCATGGCTTCACCGTGATATTATTTTTAAATCTATGTCACAACTCTTGTTGGGATGGGAGCCTCTTCCTGATTTGCCAGCTGCTGTCCTCTGCGCCACATCTCTCGCTGTATAACATCATGTACGTGATGCACTATCAATTACTGCAAAAGACTGGAAGTAGGGTAAATACAGCAAGGCTTTTATTCGCAGTAAAATGTGACCTCCTCCATGCTGAGTGTCTGCCCTGGACTGAGAGGAGGAGCAATGGCGCAATCGCCTTTATTCAGGGATCTGTGGGAGAAGCCACAGGAGCAGTCAACAGAGGGGCGTGTCCAGACAGGTAACCCAGTTACAACATATATATATGGTTTACCACAGTACAAGAGTTGGGACATTATCTAAAGATAAAGATTTGCTGCATTTGTCACAAGTACCTCAAAACATTGAAACGTACAGTGAAGCACGTTGTTTATGTCAATGATCGACAGCCCGAATATGTGCTGAGCCGGCAAGTATATCAGGTGCTAACATAACATGCCCATGATATACTAACCCCAATTCACATGTTTTTGAAATGTGGGAGGAAACCGGAGCACCCCGGGGAAACCCACGCTGTCACGGGGGAGCGGAGAAACTCCTCGTAGGCAGCAACAGGAATTGACCGCCGATTGCCAACCACTGGCGCTCAGCAGCAGATTCCCACGGACCCCATGTATCTTACCTTGCTTTGCTGTTCTGGTAACAGGAACTCATAGGAGCCCAGAGATAACTCCGGCCTACTAAGCCGATCAGCCCGCTTCCCGCTGTAGTCAACGGGGTGAAAGTAGTGGTCCGGTACTAGTCCAAAAGAAAAGAGAGAGAGCCAGCAACATCAAACAGTTAATTTCATCCCAGAACACCAGAAAACACCAATGCAAGCACAAAACATTCACACTTATGATGCATAGCCTAGTTAGTATGGTTATGACGTAGTCAGTATATGCTGAGTAATAACTTCTGTATTCCCTCCAAAGTCATGCAAGTACAGCACTAAAACAGGCCCTTTGGCCCATCTAGTCTGGGCCGAACCATTTAAACTACCCACTCCCATCGACCTGCATCGATGTCCCTACCATCCATGTACCTACCTAAACTTCTCTTAAACATTGGAATCAAGCTCGCGTGCATCATTTGCACTGGCAGCTTATTCCACACCCTCACGACCCTCTGAGTGAAGATGTTTCCCCTCATGTTCCCCTTAAGATTTTCACCTTTCACCCTTAACCCATGACCTTTGGTTGAGGTCCCTCAATAGAAAAAGCCTGCTTACATTTACCCTATCTATACCCCTCATAATTTTGTATAGCTCTATCAAAGTCCTTCATTAAAGCTCTATAGATGTATTTCTCCCAAGTATTCATGTACAATATGTGAGCATAACCTTTGTTACCCATGTCAAATGTCCCAGAGATGGTGACACAGCAGCAGTGTGAGTGGTGAAGATGCTCCTACAGTTCTGTTGGGGAGGGAGTTTGAATATTTAGACCCAGCAACAACAAAGGAATGGCAATATACTTCCAAGACAGGATATCATGAGACTTTTGAGGGAAACATGCTGCTTTTTTGCCTTTCTTGGTGATAGAGGTCACAGATTTTTGAGGTGCTGTTGGAGTAGCCTAGGTAAATGGCTGCGAAATATTTGTGGATAGTACTCACAGCAGCCATTGTGCATGGATGCTGGAAGGAGTGAGGCCTAATTTGGAGTATTGTGTGCCATTTTGGTCACCTGCCTATAGGAAAGATGTAAATAAGGTTGAAAGAGTACAGAGAAAATTCACAAGGAGGACCTGAGTTATAAGTAAAGATTGAATAGGTTAGGTCTTTATTCCTTAGAACATAGAAGATGGAGAGGAGATCTGATAGAGGGATACTATACTATGAGGGGTATAGATAGGGTAAATGCAAGCAGGCTTTTTCCACTGAGGTTGTGTGGGACTACAACCAGAGTTCATGGGTTAAGGGTGAAAGGTGAGAAGTTTAAGGGAACATGAGGGGAAACTTTTTCACTCAGAGGACTGAGAGAGTGTGGGATGAGCTGCCAGCACAAGTGGTGCATGCGAGCTTGATTTCAATGTTTAAGAGAAGTTTGGATAGGTACAAGGATGGTAGGGGTATGGTCCTGGTGCAGGTCGAAGGGAGTAGACAGTTTAAATGGCTCAGCACGGACTAGATGGGCTGAAGAGCCTGTTTCTGTGCTGTACTTTTGTATGATTATGACTGAATAAGGCAGATGGGAAAGACCATACTCCTTCAACTGATCAATAGCAGCAGAGTGAGAGCAAGTTGAGAAAGTGTGTACACAATTCCTTAGTTCAAACTTCTAAGTAATTTTATTATCAAAGTACGTATACAGTACCGTGCAAAAGCCTTAGGCACATATATATAACTAGGGTGCCTAAGACGTTTGCAAGTACTGTAATTGTCAATGTGGAGCGGACAGCGGGTTTGTAAATCCGGTGGGAGCAAAGGATGTTGGGAATGGCGAGGTTGGAGCACCACAGGAGGGGTGTGGGACAGGTGGCAGAGAAAGAGTGCCGGGGAGGGGGGGGGGTGCGGGTGTAGGCACACCCAGCCCTGAGACACCAGGCAAGGTCACTTATTTGCAAACAGGTGGTTTATTTGTCATGACAATGTCTCTCTAGTGCTTCCCGCTCCTTCCCCTCTCCCTTCTCCAAATGATGATTCCCCTCTCCCTGCCTCCTTCCCACTCTCAGTCCACAATAAAGACTAATAAAGACAGTGCAATACATAAAATTACTACAGTACTGCATCCCTAGCTCTATATTTTATATACACACACACACACACACACCCCCCCCATGACTTTTGCTCAGTACAGTTATGTCACCTTATACTACCCTGAGATCCATCTTCTTGCAGGCACTCACAGTAGAACAAATAAATACAAGAGTCATTTTTTTTTAACTGCACACAAATCTGACATACACTGTGCAAGTACAAAGAAGGAATAATAAATAAATAATACTGATAACATGAATTGTAGAGTCCATGACAGTGAGTCCATCAGTTGTAGAATCAGTTCAGAGATGAGGTGAGTGAAGTTATCCACGCTGGTTCAGGAGCCTGATGATTGAGGGGTAATAACTGTTTCTGAACCTGGCGGTGCGGGACCTGAAGCTCCCGTATCTCCTTCCCAATTGCAGCAGTGAGAGGAGTAGCCTGGATGGTGGAGATCTTGATAGATGTTACCTTCTTGTGGCAGCGCTCCTTGTAGATGTGCTCAATGATGGGGAGGGCTTTTCCTGTCATGGACCAGGCTGTAGCCAAACTTTTTTGAAGACACATGAGCACCAAGTTGCCCATAAGCACCAAGCAGTGCTTCTCCCATTGACAACCATTTCAAAAGTTGGTAGGGTTGTTAAGGAGGCGTATGGTGTGTTGTCTTTCATTAGTTGGGGGATTGGGAACAAGAGCCACAAGGTACTGTTACAGCTATATAAAACCCTGAAAGTCACTTGGAGTATTGTGTTCAGCTCTGGTAATCTCATTATAGGAAGAATGTGGAAGCCTTGGAAAGGGTGCAGAGGAGATTTACCTGGATTAAAGGACATGTCTTATGAGGTTGAAAGAGCTAAGGCTTTCCTCCAAAGAAAAGAGTGATGAGAGGCGATTTAGAAGAGATGTACAAGATGGTAAGTGGCTTGGATTGAGTGGGTAGCCAGAGACCTTTTCCCACAACATAAATGACTAATATGAGGGAGCATAATTTTAACGAGATTGGAGGATAGTATAGAGGGGACGTCAGAGGTAAGTACTTTTTTTTAAACACAGAGAGTAGTCAGTACATGCTGCCAGGGGTGGCGATAGAAGCAGATGCTAATTCACAGTTCTTTCAGAGATATTATCACTCTCCCTCAACAATATCCTTTGTTTAATTAAGAAGAATAGTACTCACTCACCCCATGAAATTCTGTCACAGAATGGACACAGGAAACTATGTCCGTTGTCCAGGAATTGCATCATCGGGCACATGTAGGCCGCACATTTCTCACACTGGACAGGAAGAGTTTCACCGCAGTCCACCAAACGCACAGGACCCTGAAATAACCAAGTTCTAGGCATGACTATAAAATTATGGCAAGGATATTCATTACCTGATCTGCAAAGTGAAGGGGAGATGAACAGGCTTTTGGAGATCGGTGGAAGTCCGAATGTGAAAGAACCCATGATCAGAGAGGACAATACTAAGATGGAAGAGTGAGAAAGAAGGAAAGAGATTCCATCTGAAATGTTGCAAGGGTTCAGATGTCTGGGATTTTTTTCTATCTTTTTGCACTTCTTATTTAACTTTTTAAATATATATACTTATTACTGTAACTCACAGTTTTTATTCTTATGTATTGCATTGTACTGCTGTTGCTTAGCAACAAATTACATTACGTAGACTCTCGGTTGGTCAGGGCATGAAGGGATATGGGGAGAAGGCAGCAGATTGGCGCTGAGAGGGAAATGGATCAGCCATGATGAAATGGCAGAGCAAACTTGATGGGCCAAATGGCCTACTTCTGCTCTTATATCTTATGGTCTCATGGACATGTGCCAGTGATATTAAACCCGATTCTGACTCTGAAGTGCAAGGAGGTGCAAGACTGGGAGAGCTTTATTGTCAATAAGCTATGATAAGTAAATTAAAATATTAATATGTTATGGTATAAGAGAAATACCATTTGAAAATTATATTACTCTATGGTACATTGAAACATGCAGTGAAATGTGTCGTTTGTGTTAACCTAAGGATGTGCTGGAGACAGCCCAAGTGTTGCCAACGTATCATGCCTATAATGTTCAGCAGAACAACAGAGATAACAACAGCAAGAACAAAGCAAGTCAACAACAGCCTGACAAGGTCTCTAATTTAAATATCAACTTCATTGGAAAGGTGCTAATTTTGCTCATAATTAAGTTTTCGGCATCATGGGTAATTAACCTGTCTACAAAATTCAGCAGCTGTGTCACAAAATTATCTCCACAACGCACAGACTCATTTAATAGTATGGGCCTGTCTCCCTTCCTCATAGACGTGACTTATTTATAGCTTCAAATTCCCTTTCGCAACAGGGTAATTGCCCTTCAACAAACTCATTCGTAAGGCCAGCGATGTTGCAGGGATGGAACTGGACTCTCTGACGGTGGTGTCTGAAAAGCGGATGCTGTCCAAGTTGCATGCCATCTTGGACAATGTCTCCCATCCACTACATAATGTACTGGTTGGGCACAGGAGTACATTCAGCCAGAGACTGATTCCACCGAGATGCAACACAGAGCGTCATAGGAAGTCATTCCTGCCTGTGTCCATCAAACTTTACAACTCTTCCCTTGGAGGGTCAGACACCCTGAGCCAATAGGCTGGTCCTGGACTTATTTCATAATTTACTGGCATAATTTACGTATTATTATTTAATTATTTATGGTTTATATTGCTACATTTGTACTCTATTCTTGGTTGGTGCAACTGTATAGAAACCCAATTTCCCTCGGAATCAATAAAGTATGACTATGACTATGACTTCAGTTTACCTTGAACAAGGGCCCAGGCATACCTCTGACCGGTCCAGAAATATCACAGTTTTGAGAAATATTTACCTCAAAAAACCATCAGTCGAAAACTCAGAATAGTCTTTCCACCCTTCAAACCAGGGCGTCCATGGACCGCAGGCTGGGAACCCCTGCTTTAAATGATTAGCATGGCAGTGCTGATATTGAGGCACATGAGAAATGAAGTTTCAGAGCCAGTCCCAGGGCGCGCGAAGTCAACGATTTCTCACCTCCCCTTCTGGCAGCACAGCCAGCGGTTTAACAACAGCAGCGAGAGGAAAGTGGGAGAGCTTGGCCATCTCTGGAGTACAGGGGAAGGTATACGTCGTACATCGGACAAACCTGGGGCTCGCAAAACCTAGAAAATGGAGCAAACAGCGTTTACAAAGTTACAGCCTCTAAACCAAGCAGTGTACAAGCATGGAATTTCTCACCGGCACCCTAACTCTAGGAGTGTGGTGAAGTTCTGCACACAAAGGGCACAGTAGGACATTTTCTTTTAAACGTAGCACTTCCAGCCCAAAAAACCCGCGATGCCCAACTACACGCGTGACCAATTGATCTGCTAACCTACGGGTCTTTGGAACGTGGGAGGAAACCAGGGCATCCCAAGGAAACAGACAAGGTCATGGGGAGAATGTACAAACTCTTTACACACATACAGCAGGAATTGAACCCGGGTTGAATCCAAATGTCCCTTCCTCACAAAGAGTCCAACCATAGCTCAGGCAATGACGCTGATATCATTGAGCACATCTACAAAGAGTGTTGACACAGGAAAGCATTATCTATCATCAATGAACCCCCCCCACCGCCCCCCACTATCCAACTATCCATGCTCTCTTCTTGCTGCTACCATCAGGAAGGAGGTACCGAAGCCTTAACGCACACACACCCCAGGTTCAGGAACAGTTATAACCCTACAACCATCAGGCTCCTGAACCAGCGTGGATAACTTCACTCATCTCAACACTGAACTAACACCACAACCTATGGACTCAGTTTTCAAAGACTCTACAACCTATCTTTTCAGCATTAATTAATTACTTACTAATTTTCATTATTATTTTTATTTGGGTTTTTATAATTTCTGGTCTTTGTGTAGTTTTTTACTGATTCTATTGTACTTCTTTGGTTCTCTCTGGAATGCCTGCAAGAAAATGAATCTCAGGGTAGTATTTAGTGACATGTACGTACTTTGATAGTGAATTTACTCTCAGCCTTGAACTTTGCTGGGATGGAACCCTGCTTACTAAACTTCACCTTTCCAGTTGATGCCATCAGTGACTGAACTCCGAAAACCCGGCACTGGATCAGAGAAAGAGGGCACATTTGTAGCCTCGAGAAGTGAGGCTTCAGATAATGATATCCTTTAGACCAGTGGACTCTGGTAGGGTGCAGGGAAAGAAGCAGCCGAACTGAATGTTCAGAGACAAGTCAAGCTTGTAGTCAATATTTCCCAAGAACTCATCACTATTGACAAATCCCTAATACTAAATTAAATTACTAAGTTAGACCACACTTGGTATATTGTGTTCGGCTCTGGTCATCTCATTATAGGAAGGACGGGGAAGCTTTAGAGCTTTAGAAGTGCAGAGGAGATTTACCAGGGTGCTGCCTGGATTGAGAGGCATGTCTTAAGAGGATAGCTCGAGTGAGCTAGGGCTTTTCTCTCTGGAGCAAAGGAGGCCGAGAGGTGACTTGATAGAGGTGTACAAGATGATAAGAGGCATCGATGGAGTGGACAGCCAGACACTTTCTCCCCCCAGGCCTGATTTGAGGAAGTATAAGTTTAAGGCGGTTGGAGGAAAGCGTAGGTGGGACTTCAGAGTCAGGTTCTTTTTAAACGCTGAGAATGGTTGGTGCATGGAACACGTAGTCAGGGATGGTACAAGAGACAGAATCATTAGGGATATTTAAGAGCTCTCTGGGCAGACATGGATAAAAGTTCAATGGGGAGCTATGTGGGAGGGAAGGGTTAGAATGAGAGGGTAGAATGTTGGCACAACATTGTGGGCCCAAGGGTCTGTACTATTTTATGCACATTGGCTCGCCCATAGTTCCATGACTGGTTATAGTATCTAGGATCACATTCACTTTATTAATTGATTTATTAAACTGTTCTTCCAACTTCAGAGATTTACACACAGGCAAATCCAACCTTCTCCCTTTGCGCACTCCCTTTAAAACATTTGCAGCTTGCTTTCTGTTTACTTGAGTCCACCACTCTTAAACTTTACTCATCATAGATAGGCACGGGAATTTGAGGAAAACTGAAGGATATGGACATTAGGTAGGCATGACAAATTAGTTTAGTTGGCCATTTGACTACTAATTTGTTTGGTTCAGCACTACTTTGTGATCTGAAGGGCTTGTCCCTGTGCTGTACGGTTCCAGGTTCCATTCCACAGTGGAGGTCATGACTTACCTTGGTCCTCCACTCGGAAGTGTGTTGTGCTCAGTGGAGGTACTTGCCCTCTTGTGTCAGTGTAAAATACTTGAGATTCCCATAACTCTTTATCATTCTCTGCCACCTGAACCTATAAAACAACAAACACGTTCAGAGCAACACTCACAAAGTGCTGGAGGAACCAGCAGGTCAGGCAGCATCTATGGTGATGACTAAATGGTCGACGTTTCGGGCCGAGACCCTTCATCAGGAGTGGAAAGGAAGGGGGGGGGGGAAAGCCAGAATAAGAAGGTTAAGGAGATGGAGGACGGAGTACAGGCTGGCAATTGGTAGGTGAGACCAGGAGAGGGTGAAGGTGGGTGGGGTAGGGGAGGGGGAAATGAGGTGAGAAGCTGGAAGGTGACAGGTGGAAGAGGCAAAGGGCTGAAGGAGGAATCTGATAGGACAGAACTGTGGACCTTGGAAGAAATGGAGGGGGAGAAGAACCAGGGGGAGGTGATGGGTAGGTGAAGAGAAGAGAAAGGGTAAGAAGGGAGAAAGAAAGAGGGATAGAAAAAAGATAGAGGGGGAAGGGGGAAGGGGGAAGGGGGAAGGGGGAAGGGGGAAGGGGGAAGGGGGAAGGGGGAAGGGGGAAGGGGGAAGGGGGAAGGGGGAAGGGGGCACCGATATTTGGTTCTTTTTTATTAGAACTGGGCTTCCACCCTGTTTAGTAAGATGGTATGTTGTGCAGAGAGAGCATTGCATGTAATGGAATAGCCTATCAAGGAAATCCCTCCCTTGGTGGAATTTCGTTCGCCTCTTTCTGAATCCTATCCTTCTCCCATGGTGAAAATAAACAAGTACAGATCAGCATGTGTCCAACCTCAACACTATTCTCAGAAGGAGTACTGATTCATACAGTTATACAGCAGGGAAACAGACCTTTCGATTAGATTCAGATTCATTCATCACATGTACAACAAACATAGTGAAATGTGTCATTTGTGTTATCAACCAACACACCCAAGGATGTGCTAGGGGCAGCCCGTAAACGTTGCCATACCCACAATGCTCAGCAGAACAACAGTACCCATAATGCTCAGCAGAACAACACAGTACCCACAATGCTCAGCAAAACACCACAAATGGCAATAGAACAAAACAACAGCAGCAAAACAATGTCCCTTCCCACTCTCCTACCCACCTTGCTTCTCACACACTCAAACTGGCCTACAACCCTTGGCCCGGACTCTCAGATATCGGTCCTCCAAACTCCAAACATCAGTCTCTGATCTCCAAACAAGTAAACCTGGGGCTTCGAACTTTGGGCCTCTACCTCCGGACTCAGCAAATTTGGTCTTCAACCATCAGGCTTCTACCTCCAGTCTCACCGAGCTTTGGACTTTGACCATCAGCTTTGGAGTGTCTACACGGACCACCAAATGCTCATTGACATCAATAGTAACTCCTTTACTCCTTGTATACCCATGACTGTGTCACCACCCACAGCTCTAATCTGCTAATTAAATTTGCCGACAACACTACATTGATTGGCCTAATCTCAAACAATAATGACGTAACGTAAAGATTTTTACTCCTGATGTATGTGAAGGATGTAAGAAATAAAGTCAATTTAATTCAATTCAATTCATTCAACTGATTCTCCTGACATTCCCAAGAGGTTTATCTAACCGTTAAATCTATCTTGACTGGGAACTCACGGCCTTGATGTGGTATCTCAAGTAAGTCATGACCACCAGGTCTACAGGCACCTTGTAGCAAGGTCTGAGTCGGCAGTACCTTGACATGCTGACTCAGCATTTGTGTGCTGCTCTCCGTGTCCTCTCTTCTTTCAGTCATTCTCAGTGGTGGGAGATTCAAAAAGGGCCTCCAGCTTTAACATCAACAAACTGTACTTCTCACTGGGTGTTGAAACTTGGAGAGTAAGAAAGTGCCAAGCCATGCACAATCACATCCACGCTCGGAGGAAGTCTCCAGCAGCCAACCTAGGAGCTTCTCAACACTCCTTAAAAGCAGTGCTGGTGGAGGTTCCTCATACTATTCAACTGGACAGGTTCGGAGAATGGGCAAAGAAGTGGCAGATGGAATACAGTGTCGTGGAGTGTATGGTCATGCACTTTGGTAGAAGGAATAAAGGCACAGACTATTTTCTAAACAGAGAGCAAAGTTAGATATCAGAAGTGCAGAGACTTGGGAGCCAGTAGTAAAGGGAAATGCAATGTTAACATTCAATTTGAGAGGACTAGAATATAAAATCAAGGATGCAATGCTGAAGCTTTATAAGGCATTGGTCAGGCCACATTTGGAGTATTATGAGAAGTTTGGGACTATATCTAAGAAAGCATGTGCTGGCATTGGAGAGGATCCAGAGGAAGTTTACCAAAACGCTCCCAGGACTGAAAGTTTTTATGTATGAGGGGCGCTCGATGGCCTGTACTCGTTGGAGCTTAGAAGAATGATGGGGGTTTCATTAAAATCTATCAAATATTGGAAGGCCTAACTAGTGGATGTAGAGAGGATGCTTCCTACAGTGGGGAAGTCTAGAACCAGGGGGCACAGCATCAGAATACAGGGACGTCCCTTTAGAACAGCGATGAGGGGGAATTTCTTGAGCCAAAGAGTAGTGAATATGTGGAATTCATTGAAGAAGACAACTGTGGAGGCCAAGACATCGCGGATATTTAAAGACAAACAACAGAAAATCTGCAGATGCTGGAAATCCAAGCAACACACAAAAATGCTGGAGGAACTCAGTAGGCCAGGCAGCATCTATGGAAAAAAGTACAGTCAACATTTCGGACCAAGAATCTTTTTGTGTGTGTTGCATATATTTAAAATGAACGTTGATTGGTTCTACATACTTCTGACAGCGAAGCATTTATGACAGCAATAACATTTCCATTCTATTTTCACAGCTGACAATGGCCTACTTACTGGATTGGGGATTAGATCCAGATTCATCTCATTTCCTGGCTCCTCAGGTGATTCAGGTTTACAACCCTTTGCAAGTAAGCAGACAACATTCAGTTACAATCATTACACTGTAAAGATCTGTGACGACGAGCATGAGATTAAATAGCACTGAGCTGATGACAAGTTGAAACCTTGCCCTTTTTTTGAGGATTTTCCCGCCAAAACTTATCATTGGAAAATTCTGAAATCAACTTTTTCAACTTCTTGTGTGATTAATTTGTCCAGTCAGTTGCAGCAAACTTGATACTTTTAAGATTAGAACATTACTTTGACAATTTTGATAACTTTGACAAACTTCTACAGATGTGTGGTGGAGAGTACACTGACTGGTTGCTTCATGGCCAGGTCTGAAAACACCAATGCCCATGGCAGAAAAGCCCACAAAAAGTAGTTGATACAGCCCAGTCCTCACCACCATTGAGCTCGTCTGCACAGGACGCTGTCACAGGAAAGCAGCATCCATCATTAGGGACCCCCACCACCCAGGATATGCTCCCTTCCCACAGATTCCATCTGGAAGAAGGTAGTCCCTGGGCCCACACCACCAGGTTCAGGAACAGTTATTACCCTCAACCATCAGGCTCTAGAGGGGATAACTTCACCCACCCAATAATTGAACTGTTTCCACAACCTATGGACTCACTTTCAAGGACTCTTCATCTCCTGTTCTTGATATTTATTGCTTACTTTTTCTGTTGTATTTATACAGTTCATTATCTTTTGCACATTGGTTGTTTGTCCATCCTGTTGGGTGCGGTCTTTGATTGATTCTATTATGTTTCTTCGATTTATTGAGTATGCCCACAGGAAAATGAATCTGGTGACATACAGTACATATACTTTGATATTAAATTTACCATAAGCTTTGATTGGTTTTATTGAAATCTGCCTGATATGTAATGAAGAGCAGAAACAGCTGCTCTTCCAGCAATGTAGGAAGCTGTGGTTATCCAAAATGATCATGAAATGATTTTCCACTCGCTGTGTGAACTGCCACATTAATAGCTGCTTAAGTTGGTCCAGGTGCAGATACATTGAGAAGGGTGGATACATCTATCACTTGACAACTCCTGCCTCACCCCTCACCCTCCCCTCTACATTCTCAGTCCTGATACAGAGTCCGATCCCCTTGGCCTCCAGAGATACTGTACTGCCTGACCCACTGAGTTCACACAGCACTTTCCCACTCTGTGGCTTTAACACTTACTCTTGCTCAGTCTTCCCCAAGTTAGAACAGTGTGTTCAAGTGTTCACTCAGCAATGGACTCAGGGTCTTGATTTTATTTTTTTGCATGGTTGTATTTTACTGATATCCTATACATGCTTATCCTATATATCCTACATATATCACTAGTTTGAGCCTCAGCTGTGGCAGCGTGCTTGTGTCCTTGAGCAAGGAACTTAACCACACATTGCTCTAGTGTCTGTGCAAGGAGTGGCACCCCACACAGACTTCCAATCTGCGCCTTGTAAGGCATGAAAATGCCCGACACAGGCCTCTCATGGTCTGAGTCGACGTTCCCTCCCTCCTATACGTGCCTGCTACCTTGTGTGGATGAGGACTGGGCCTCAAGTTGCCAGGAGAGAGACAGTGGAGCCAGTGTGCTCCACCGAGTGTGGTGTGGCGTGACATTCAGGCTGGAGTCAGTGCTGCCCCCCCCCACCCCCCGCAACTCTTCAATCAGCAGACAACCTCTGTTGTGGTCGTCCGCAGATTTCGGCGGCGTTGGATGGCTTGAGTTTGGACTCTTTTACTGAGTGGCTATCTTATATGTGCTTATCTTAAGTTTCTTATGTGTACTTTGTGCTGTGTGTGACTGTTGGTTTTGTGTTTTGCACCTTAGCCCCGGAGTAACGCTGTTTCATTCGGCTGTATTCATGGGTATTCATGTATGGTTGAATGACAATTAAACTTGAATTGAATTGAACTGAACTGAAATTGAAGTAACTTTTCAGATATCTGTGCATATAATCAGGGGTTGGCATTTTAGTTCCTGGTGTTAATTTTTACATTTATCTTCTTTAACAAAGAGATAGGGAGCTGCCCTCATATCATCTTGGACAAGGCATATATTCAATTAGCATGTCTATAAATAAAGGATACGCTGAGCAAGCTAGGGATTCTCTCTTTAGAGTGAAGGAGGATGAGAGGATAAGAGTTGTACATAGATCGAGTGCATAGCCAGAGACTTTTCCCCAGGACAGAAATAGATAATATGAGGGGGCATAGTTTACCCTGTAAATAAGGTTGAAAGAGTGCACAGAAAAGTTACAATGATGTTGCCAGGTGTGGAGGCCCTGATTGAATATGTTAGGACTTTGTTCCTTGGAACATAGAAGATTGAGAGGAGCTTTGATAGAGGGAAACAAAATTATGAGGGTAAAGATAGTGTAAGTGCAAGCAGGCTTTCTCCATTGAGGTTGTGGTGGGACTACAACTAGAAGTCATGGGTTAAGGGTGAAAGGTGAAAAGTTTAAGGTGAACATGAGGGGAAATTTCTTCACTCAGAGGGTGGTGAGAGTGCGGAATGAGCTGCCAGTGCAAGTGGTGCATGCAAGCTCAATTTCAATGTTTAAGCAAAGTTTGGATAGGTGCATGGATAGCAGGGGTATGGAGGGCTATGGTCCCGGTGCAGGTTGATGGGAATAGGCAGTTTAAATGACTTGGCCTAGACTAGATGGGCTGAAGGGCCTGTTACTGTGCTGTACTTTCCTATGATTCTATGATTGGAGGAAAGTATAGGAGAATGTTAGAATATAGAACATAGAACAGTACAGCACAATACAGGCCCTTCGGCCCACAATGTTGTGCCAACCCTTAAACTCTGCCTCCCACATAACCCCACATCTTAAATTCCTCCACATACCTGTCTGGTAGTCTCTTAAACTTCACTAGTGTATCTGCCTCCACCACTGACTCAGGCAGTGCATTCCACACACCAACCACTCTCTGAGTAAAAAACCTTTCTCTAATATCCCCCTTGAACTTCCCACCCCTTAGCTTAAAGCCATGTCCCCTTGTATTGAGCAGTGGTGCCCTGGGGAAGAGGCGCTGGCTATCCACTCTATCTATTCCTCTTATTATCTTGTACACCTCTATCATGTCTCCTCTCACCCTCCTTCTCTCCAAAGAGTAAAGCCCTAGCTCCCTTAATCTCTGATCATAATCCATACTCTCTAAACCAGGCAGCATCCTGGTAAATCTCCTCTGTACCCTTTCCAATGCTTCCACATTAGAGGTAAGTTGTTTTTTTATTTTTAACACAGACACAGGGACCACGGTAAAGGCAGATACATTAGGGACTTTAAAGAAACCCTTCAGTAGGCACATGGTTGATAGAAAAATGGAGGACGATGTGGGAGGGAAGGGTGAGATTGATCTTAGAGTAGGTTAAAAGATCAGCACAACATTGTGGGCCTATACTGTGCTGTAATTTTCTAAGTTCTCTGTTCTAAAAATGACGTGGTTGTTTTCACATTGTTTTTGGGTGCAAAAGTTCAGACACTGCACTTTGTAGCACAACGCTGACAAGTCAAAATAATTTCACTTGCTGTGAAAGTGCTTGGAGATATCAGAGTCAGAATCAGGTTTAATATCACCAGCATAGGCCATGAAAATTGTTGTTATGTAGTAGCAGTACATTGCAATACATAATATTAAAAACTGTAAATTACAGTAAGTATATATTTTTTAAAGTTAAATTGAATAAATAGTGCAAAAAGAGAAGAAAGATAGTAGTGAGGTAGTGTTCATGGGTTCAAAGTCTATTGAGAAATTTGATGACAGAGGGGAAGAAGCTGTTCCAGAATCATTGAGTGTGTACCTTCAGGCTCCTGAAACTCCTTCTTGATGGTAGCAATGAGAAGAGGGCATGTCCTGGCTGATGGGGTTCTTCATAACGGATGCCACCTTTCTGAGGATTCACTCCATGAAAATGTCCTGAATACAATGGAGGCTAGTGCCCATGATGGAGCTGACTGAGTTTACAACTCTCTGCAGCTTCTTTCAATCCTGTGCAGTAGCCCAACCACCACCCCTCCCCACCCCCCCACCATACTGGATGGTGATGTAGACTGTTAGAATGCTCTCCTTGGTACATCTGTAGAAACTTATGTCTTTGGTGACAAACCAAGTCTTCTCACACTCCTAATGAAATACAGCCACTGTCTTGCTTTCTTTGTAGCCGCATCAATGTGCTCTAAATCTTAAGTTAATATATCCTTCCTTCCTATGTGTGTGTGTATCCTTTGTGTTGGGCATGTGGCCAAGTGGTTAAGGCGTTCGTCTAGTGATCTGAAAGTTGCTAGTTTAAGCCTCAGCTGTGGCAGCGTGTTTGTGTCCTTGAGCAAGGCACTTAACCACACATTGCTCTTGTGTCTGTGCGAGGAGTAGCGCCCCACACAGACTTCCAATCTGCGCCTTGTAAGGCATGAAAATGCCCGATGCGCAGGCCTTTCATGGTCTGAGCTGATGTTCCCTCCCTCCTCCTTCCTCACTTCTTACTGCCTTAGTAAAGCAGACAATGCAATTAAAGATCCCACTTACCCCGGACATTCCCATTTATCACCCTCCCACTGGGCACAAGATACGAAAGCCTGAAAACACGTACCACTAGGCTTAAGGACAGATTAGTTCCCATTGTTATCAGACTACTGGGGTCTCTTGAACAATAATATGGTCTCTTGACCTCACACTATCTCATTATGACCCTGCACTTTATTATCTACTTGCACTGCACCTTCTCTGTAACTGTAACACTTTATTCTGCATTGTTGTTTTCCCTCGTATTAACTTAATGCACTGTTGTAATAAACTGCACTAATGCACTATGTAAAACAGACTTTCTTCACACTGTGCTCATGTGCAATAATAAACAGGTTTAGTAATTTTTGCCATTAAGCTAATTTTCACACCAAGAGCCGCCAGCTATTTAATCCTCACCCTAACTGTGCTTCAAGTTCAAGTTTAATTAACCATACACGAATATTGTGGAAATATATCTATAAGCTTGAAGTCTTTATGAATTTGTAACCTTTTTGTAAAATGTAATGTAACAAAATGGAACCTATGAAATCCCAGGGTGCTTTGCTGGTTTGATTGGGAGGCATACAAATCTGTGTGCGCACGCATGTTTTATGATTGGAAGGGGTGTGTGCGCCCGTGTTTTAGGATTGGGAGGGGTGTGTGCGCACGTGTTTTATGATTGGAAGGTGTGTGTGTGTGTGTGTGTGTGTGTGTGTGTGTGTGTGTGTGTGTGTGTTTTATGATTGGAAGGTAGGAGTGTGTGTGTGTGTGTGTGTGTGTGTGTGTGTGTTTTATATGATTGGAAGGTGCGAGTGTGGCAGTTTGGCAAAAGAATATACCAGGGAAGGTAGTGCACCCGTGGCTGACAAGGGAAATTAGGGATAGTATCAATTCCAAAGAAGAAACATACAAATTAGCCAGAAAAAGCGGCACACCTGAGGACTGGGAGAAATTCAGAGTTCAGCAGAGGAGGACAAAGGGCTTAATTAGGAAAGGGAAAAAGATTATGAGAGAAAGCTGGCAGGGAACATAAAAACTGACTGTAAAAGCTTTTATAGATATGTGAAAAGAAAAAGATTGGTTAAGACAAATGTAGGTCCTTTACAGTCAGAAACAGGTGAATTGATCATGGGGAACAAGGACATGGCAGACCAATTGAATAACTACTTTGGTTCTGTCTTCACTAAGGAGGGCATAAATAATCTTCCGGAAATAGTAGGGGACTGAGGGTCTAGTGAGATGGAGGAACTGAGGGAAATACATGGTAGTAGGGAAGTGGTGTTAGGTAAACTGAAGGGATTGAAGGCAGATAAATCCCCCGGGCCAGATGCTCTGCATCCCAGAGTGCTTAAGGAAGTAGCACAAGAAATAGTGGATGCATTAGTGACAATTTTTCAAAACTCTTTAGATTCTGGATTAGTTCCTGAGGATTGGAGGGTGGCTAATGTAACCCCGCTTTTTAAAAAAGGAGAGAGAAACCGGGGAATTATAGACCTGTTAGCCTGACATCGGTGGTGGGGAAAATGCTAGAGTCAGTTATCAAAGATGTGATAACAGCACATTTGGAAAGCGGTGAAATCATCAGATGAAGTCAGCATGGATTTGTGAAAGGAAAATCATGTCTGACGAATCTCATAGAATTTTTTTGAGGATGTAACTAGTAGAGTGGATAGGGGAGAACCAGTGGATGTGGTATATTTGGATTTTCAAAAGGCTTTTGACAAGGTCCCACACAGGAGATTAGTGTGCAAACTTAAAGCACACGGTATTGGGGGTAAGGTATTGATGTGGATAGAGAATTGGTTGGCAGACAGGAAGCAAAAAGTGGGAATAAACGGGACCTTTTCAGAATGGCAGGCAGTGACGAGTGGGGTACCGCAAGGCTCAGTGCTGGGACCCCAGTTGTTTACAATATATGTTAATGACTTAAATGAGGGAATTAAATGCAGCATCTCCAAGTTTGCGGATGACACAAAGCTGGGCGGCAGTGTTAGCTGTGAGGAGGATGCTAAGAGGATGCAGGGTGACTTGGATAGGTTAGGTGAGTGGGAAAATTCATGGCAGATGCAAGCTAATGTGGATAAATGTGAGGTTATCCACTTTGGTGGCAAAAACAGGAAAACAGATTATTATCTGAATGGTGGTCGATTAGGAAAAGGGGAGGTGCAACGAGACCCGGGTGTCATTGTACACCGGTCATTGAAAGTGGGCATGCAGGTACAGCAGGCGGTGAAAAAGGCGAACGGTATGCTGGCATTCATAGCAAGAGGATTCGAGTACAGGAGCAGGGACATTCTACTGCAGTTGTACAAGGCCTTGGTGAGACCACACCTAGAGTATTGTGTGCAGTTCTGGTCCCCTAATCTGAGGAAAGACATTCTTGCCATAGAGAGGGTACAAAGAAGATTCACCAGATTGATTCCTGGGATGGCAGGACTTTCATATGATGAAAGACTGGATCGGCTAGGTTTATACTCTCTGGAATTTAGAAGATTGAGGGGGGATCTTATTGAAATGTATAAAATTCTAAAGGGATTGGACAGGCTAGATGTAGGAAGATTGTTCCCGATGTTGGGGAAGTCCAGAACGAGGGGTCACAGTTTGAGGATAAAGCGGAAGCCTTTTAGGACCGAGATAAGGAAAAACTTCTTCATACAGAGAGTGGAGATTCTGTGGAATTCTCTGCCACAGGAAACAGTTGAGGCCAGTTCATTGGCTATATTTAAGAGGGAGTTAGATAAGTCCCCTGTGGCTAAAGGGATCGGGGGTATGGAGGGAAGGCAGGTACAGGGTTCTAAGTTGGATGATCAGCCACGATTGTACTGAATGGCGGTGCAGGCTTGAAGGGCCGAATGGCCTACTCCTGCACCTATTTTCTATGTTTCTATGTGTGTGTGTTTTACGATTGGAAGGTGTGTGTGTGTGTGTGTGTGTGTGTGTGTGTGTGTGTGTATGTATGTGTATGTGTTTTATGATTGGAGGGAGTGTGTGTGTGTTTGTTTTATGGTGGGGGGGATGTTTTAAACAGGACAGGAGCTTCAAAGAACTAATGTCAGAACCAGGTAAGATACAGATAATGGAGGAATATTAAGGAATGAAGCAACCCAATTACTGTTCTCTGTAAAAAGTATAAAAGTGCTTTGTTTGACACGCAAGATCAAAGCTACTTTCCAGACAAAACAGCATTCCTGCAGGGCAGAACATATTACCAACAGTTAATGCACAGCAAAAGGCATTGCCCTATGCTTTGCCTTGCCCGATGCCAGCCCCCTAGGCCTGAGTCGACGTAGTAGTAGTAGTAAAAGGCACATGTAGCACTTACAAAATAGCAAGTGAACGAACAGTCACATACAAAAAAAACATTACAGCCCAAGTCCCTGGGTGACTTGCCCTGTAAATTTATGGAGCATGGGTGTTATTGGCAAGAACAAGCAGTTCTCAGCAGTTCATGGATGAACACACACACACCAATCCAGCTTGTCATTGCACCAGTTGAATACCATCCGGATGTGATTGATAACGTAGAAGCAACATGGTCAGAGCAAGCTGCTAAGCTGTGTACTTACTGGTACAACTACAGCTGCAGGGTGTGAATGAACATCTTCCTGTCCTGCTCCAGGATGGAAAGGGCTGTACAGTTTTTGAGTTGGTGGCTGAGAACCTGAGAAAGGGAAAATCAGAATGGGATAACAGTGCGGTGCATACACAAACTGCATCATCCTACTCTGCAAATCAAAGCTCCCACAGAATACCTTTTTGGGCAATCAGATACCTGGGTTTAATTTTGTTACAATGTGTTGGAGTCAAACAGCAAGGACACAAAGTCTATAGTAACCATCAAATACCCATTTACAGTTATTCTATTTTCTCCACATTTCCATCAAATATGGTTCTACCATTCACCATACAATGCATGGTCCCAGAGAACTAGAAGATTGCAAATGACACTCCAATCTTTAAAAAGGGAAGAAGGCAAAAGAAAGGAAATTTTAGGCCAGTTAGCCTAACCTCAATGGTTGAGAAAGTGTTGGAGTCTATCATTAAGGGCAAGGTTTCGGGGTACATGGACACTAATGATAAGATAAGCCAAAGTCTGCATGATTTCTGTAAAGGGAAATCTGACCTGACAAATCCATCAGAGTTCTTCGAGGAAGTAATAAGCAGGGTGGACTAACTACACTAAGTGGCCACTTTATTAGTTACACCTGCTCATTACTACAAGTATCTAATCAGCCAATCATGTGGCAGCAACTCAATGCATAAAAGCATGCAGACATGGTCGAGAGGTTTAGTAGTTGTTTAGCCCAAAAATCAGATTGGGAAAGCAGTGTGATCCAAGTGACTTCAACCGTGGAATGATTGTTGGTGCCAGACAGGGTGGTTTGAGTATCTCAGAAACTGCTGATCTCCTGGGACTTTCACACACAACAATCTGTAGAGTTTACAGAGAATGGTACAAAAAAAAACAAAAAAGCATCCAGTGAGCAGCAATTCTATGGATGAAAATGAGGGAAATCAGAAGAGAATGGTCCGACTGGTTCAAACTGACAGGAAGATGACAGTAACTCAAATGACCACATGTTACAACAGCAGTGTACAGAAGAGCATCTCTGAATGCCCAACAAGTCAAACCTTGAAGTGGTTGGGCTACAGCAGCAGAAGACCATGAACATACACTCCGTGAACACTTTATCAGGTACAGGAGGTACCAATTAAAGTGGCCACTGGGTGTTGTTTAGCATCCTGAACATCTTAGGGATGTGGGAGGAAACCAAAGCACATAGAGGAAACCATCATGGTCACAGGGAGAATGTGCAAACACCACACATTGGACATCAGTAATCATGAAATCTTGCATTTTGAACCTAGAAAGGATTGAGAAAGCACTTTACAAACACTGCAAATATGGAAATAGGTAAGGCTTATGTTGATACTTGTGAAAATTAATGAATGCTTATATGTAGAGAGATAGTTCCTTAAGGTTGTTATAGCCGGGGCTGGTAATGGGGACAAGCTCCCTCAACCTATTAAATGCTCCCAATGCGCCTCAGATAGCCTCTGACAACCAAGTCCAGCTCCTGGCCTTCATGTGGCTATACCCACTCATGTGGAAGGCTTCGGGAGTAAACCCCAAGGAAAAATCCAGAGCTGGAGTCCCTAAGGCAGTCCTACATTGAGTCCAATGCTGACAGGCAGCTCGTGCGATGGTCTGGTACCAAACTGTATCAGTCTCTGCTGTTCCTTTGGGTTCATCGAATGCGTAGAGAGGGGGAGCTTGCTACAAGGGCAACAGTTTGCTCTCGTTATTGTACTGCCCTGGCTTGCGTATCTAAACAACTAAATTGCAACATCCATGATCGACCCCGACTGACAGAGGCCTCGAGTATCAAAGGGAATGAAAGTTAATCCAGACTTAAGATCTAGAGCTCGGGTTGTTGCCAGGAAAGCATATTTGAAATGTTGATGTTAGGGTAATTGTGATTAATTTGTGGGCACATGGCCAAGTGGTTAAGGCATTCGACTAGCGACCTGAAGGTTGTGAGTTCGAGCTCCAGCCAAGGCAGCTTGTTGTGTCTTTGAGTAAGGCACTTAATCACACATTGCTCTGTGACGACACTGGTGCCAAGCTGTATGGGTCCTAATGCCCTTCCCTTGGACAACATTGGTGTCGTGGAGAGGGGAGACTTTCAGCATTGGGCAACTGTCGGTCTTCCATACAACCTTGCCCAGGCCTGCGCCCTGGAGAGTGAAGACTTTCGAGGCGCAGATCCATGGTCTCGCAAGACTAACGGATGCCTTTATTTATTTATTTAATTGCGATTATTAAACACCAGATTGATACATTACTTTTAGAATATGGAACAATAGTGGATATGTGAAATTAGGGCACAGATCACTTGGGATCCCATTGAAATGGAGTCGATAATTGACTCTATTTTGCCTATTAAAGCATCGAGGAAGATTGAAATATCAAGGCGAATGAGGATGGCGAGCCAGCGTTCAGCGCCAACTGCCTCCCTTTTCATCGGTGATGCGAACAAGTCTCTTGTTTGCTGCCAGAAAAGGAGTCTGTGTAGCAGCTGTTTTGTGTGAGGAGAGTGATTTTGGGGGTTGGTGTTCTTCTTACCGTTTTGCAAGTTTTTTGTTCATTTTCTTATGAGGGGAGGAGGTTTGGGGGTTGCCGGGTGGTGCAATTTGTTCAGTTTTTGTGCGGGGAAAGAGTGTTTGATGTTTTTTGTCGAATGACTTCCATGGTTTTCTTTGTTTTGTGGTTATCTGGAGAAGATGAATCTGAGTTGTATATTTTTATAATAACTGAACCTTTGAACTTTTGAGTGATGGTACTAAGTAAGGAGGCTAAATGGCCAACACCATTCCCGTGTTCCTAATCACACCTTGCCTCAGCTTCTCAACATAACCAATTGAATCCTTCTGGAATGTCTAAGCAAAGATACAAAACACTGGGCAACAAATTTTTTTGAAAGTATTACTACCTCAGAATTTTTTTTTTGTTTATGATAAACCATTTGAAACTAAACACAAATATAATTTCAGACTACTTGTATTATGTAGGAATTTGGAGAAACAAGAAATTAACTTTTATTGGATTATAATACATTTAATTGTATAACAGTGGTGACGGTTTGCTATAGTTCAACTAATATAAAACTGTTTTGTTGATGATTTTCATTTATACTCTGTGTCTTAGGCTTCCCTCCTAAGTGTACAAGAATAATCAGCCAGCATTTATGGATTCCAGTTGCCCTGATACCATTTCTCCACAACCACAAAGTCCCAGTGAAAACTTTCACCATGCTTGTTACCAACAGCACCAAGATTTTCAGGGAGGAAGAAGTCTAAATTGGAATAAAGAAAATGAATATTTAGTGACACGTTGCACTTCATGGTTTTGTATGCTTGAAGCATGTTGTCAACCAGTTGCACGCAGTTTGGCGCTCTGTAGTTGTCAAGAAAATTTTCCAACAACATCTGTGAATGCCTTCCATGCAATTTTCTCCAGTCCCACTAGAAGTTCTACAAACTGCCTGTCATTGATGACCTGCTTGATTTGTGGACCAACAAAAATGCCTTCCTTAATCTTGGCATCAGTTATTCTGACTGAAATTATGAATTGAAATAACACATATAGGCAAGTTCAAAGAAATGGTGCTAATAGAGAAATTTCATGGTGATTTTCATGATCAACATCCCAAAATCCATAAGATACACCCAAAAGTAATCAGGAAGCAAAGCCTTTGTTGTCCAGTGAAATCAAAGCCAAACTTAAATAGAAATGACTAACTTGTTGCATGCTTAGACCCAGAAAGGACTGAGCCAAGGCACCCTATTCTTACTGTATACAGATTTCTAAAAACATTGAGGAAAATACTAATAGTAAAGTTGCAATCTAGGTTAGAGACAGCACAATCTGTAACTTATCCTACTGAACTATTATTTTTGTACATGCAGTCAATTTAAAGGGACTTGGTGCCCACATAATGCCTGTAGGTCTTCATAAACATTCATCTAAATGGCCAAATTTAAAGTTGCCTCCAACCCTTGATTTTGTTCTGTGAATTCCTCAAGGACTAAGTTTTTGGTCTTGCTACTATTCACCGCCCAGAATTTAAGATGACCAAACACTCACTGTCTTGCTGCGATTGGTAGCTCTGATGAATTGGCTGAAAACCGTAGTTTAGATCCAGTCCTTGGTGAGTAATCGTAGGTGGTCTTGAATACAAAGTGGGTGTTGCGTTGTTTGATAGGCAGAGGGAGTTTGGAAGGGTGCTGGGATAGCAAAGAGCAGAGGTAGTCATTGCCCAGTTGTGATCAAGACAAGTAGAATTGACGTCGAAGCTCGAAGGTGCGTGAATTGACCAGCTGAGTTCATTTGGTGGCTGATTCCCTGAAAAATAAAACCAACATTATTTCAAAGGTAGTGCGGAGCATCCCCTCCTCCCACTGTAAAGTTGAAATCAAATGAATTTTATCATGGTAATAACTCTACAAGACTTCTGAAATGGAACAGCACAGGCTGAGAAATACTGTGGTTTGCCTTCTACTGTGGGATAATAACTGAAGCAACAACTGTACTCCCAAAGGCCTGAGATTCTCCCTAGTCCAGATGATCAGTAATACATCTCTCCGTCTTTCCAATGATGATGGATGTCTGATTATTTACACGCGTCCCAGTAAATGCTGCTGATTTCTAGTTTTTCTTAACTGCAATCATGATGATTTTTCTTTAGCTTAAAGTTGAAGCTGCACAAATCATTGAATTTGTTGGTAATTAACCCTTTAATAGTTAGCTTCGAACCTTTCTATCCACCTCACAGCTCAATGGCATGGAGAATATATCCCATAGAAATAATGGCATGGTTATTGGTGTTTGACGCACAGCGACACAGTGGATGCACACGAAAAGTGGTGGACACAGCCCAGACCACCACTGGAAAAATCCCTCCCCACCACTGAGCACATCTACAGGAAGTACTGCCACAAGGAAGGATGGAGGGCAGTTTTAGGGTGAGAGGAAGGAACCTCAAAGGGGATTTGAAGGAAAAGTTTTTATTTACACAGAATGTGGTTGATATCTACAACTCACTGTTAGAAGAGGTGATGAGATCAGAGAGAGTCATTGTGTTTAAGAGACATTAAGACAGGCACGAATAGTCAAGGGAGAGGAAAAGGACCAAATGTGGGCAAAGGGGATTAATATAGCTGGCAAAACAGTCAGCTCAGTGACTCCATTGTTAAAAAGGCATTGTGTGGCATATCAACTATGGTCATGGTCAAAGATCTGCTGCATATTCATACTCCACACCTTAATTTAATTCATGCAGAGAGAGCAAGGAGAATATGCCAAGCCCAGGACACCCATCATCCAGGCCATGTTCTCTTTTCAATGCTGCCATTGGGAAGGAGGTGCAGGAGCCACAGGTCCCACACCACCAAGTTTGGGAACAGTTTTTACCCTTCAATCATCAGGCTCTTGAACCAGCATGGACAAATTCACTCAGTTCAACACTGAGCTGATTCCACAATCTTCCTTCAAGGACTTTACAACTCATGTTCTCCATATTACTTATCTATTTATTTATTTATTTATATTTACATAGTTTATCTTCTTTTGCACATTCATTGTTTATCAGACTTTGTGTATAGTTTTCCACTGATTCTATTGTATTTCTTTGTTCTTCTGTGAATGCCCCAAGAAAGTGAATCTCCGGGTTGTATGGCAACATATACATACTTTGATAATAAATTTACTTAGAGCTTTGAGATCAGGCCAGGAACAGAAATGCAATTGAACTCAGGTATTTCAAGCTACTCTCTAAATCACCCTGCACTTTCAGTACCCTTTTGAAAACTTTCTGCCTTCTAGTTCATTGATTACATATTCAGTGGATTCCAGTTAATTGGGACACATCAGGACCAGTACATTTTGGCCCAATTAAGCAGCTGCCCCAATTAGCCAAAGCTTCATGGAAATCATTAAAAAGGTATTAAAAAGACAAACTATCATTTAACTGAGTAACAAATTATGTATTTAAATTAAATACAAACAAAAACACTACAATACCTGCACTATAAAACTGTATTAGTTCCTAATAGTTATCGACAGAGGAATTTACTCAGTGTACACTGCTGTGTTCTTTTGATTGATTGTAAATGAACAAAATCAGCAGACACCTGGTGCAGATAATGGACAGCCTTCATACAATCCTTCCAATGATTGAATCCTCCAAATCTTTGTTTTCATTGTAACATTCAAGATGATTGTCAATACCTTCAAATTCTTTATAGTTCCTAACTTGTTGAAGTAATTAAAATATTTCATTTTCACTCCCACCCGTTTTTGGCATTTTGCACCAAAACCGCAGTGAGCAAAACAATTCTGAATTGGCTGCTTATTTCTCAGCAACTGTCAGTGACAAAAATCATTATTTATCCACATCCTCAACAACGAGCCATATGAAAGTTTTCCAAACACAAATCTAAAAAGGAGAATCCATCCAATGCCAGATTTCATCGGATGTCTCACCACAATAAAAATTCTGGCTCACTTAGCCACAGGCATGTTAAAAATGCTTCCACCAACCTCATGTGACCTCTGTTAAATATTGACTGTGTAGCCATATATTTTCTTTCAGTTTCATGTGGGCTTTAAGACTCTGCTAAAACTGATACAAAGAACGTGGGGGGGGGGGTGAAACAGATTATTGATGAAGAGGTGCAGAGCGACAGAGGCCACAGGCTGTAATCAGATTATCATCACTGATTTACATGACATACTTGTCTTTCAGCAGCAGTAAAATACAAAGAAATAAAACCATAACTTACAAAAAAATAAATTGTGCAAATGAAAGGAATAACGAGGTAGTGTTCATACTTCCATTCAGAAATCTGAAGGCAGAGAGGAAAAGGCTCTTTTTAAATTATTGAACGTGGGTCCTCAGGATCCTGTACCTCATACCCAACGGCAGTAACAAGAGGGAGGCATGTCTCAAGCAGTGAGCACTGCTGAACAGCCTGCAGTACCTGGTGATATTTCAAATAATACTACAAAGAATAATATGCCTTTGTTAGATGCTGAGAAATACAGTACATTGTATTTGTATTTGATTCATTTTCATGCAATTATCATTTCTCAGTTTCCTAATACAATAGTCAGCATTATGCAAAACACTCAACTGGCAGTCAAGTTAGCACAACAAAATGGAGACTTGACCTGAAATTGTCCATTTCTCTCCACAGATGCTGCCTGACCCGCTAAGCTCATCCAGAAATTTCCTTCTTGCTCCTGGAACACCTTGCCGAGCCGAATCACGAGAGGACCTTCACCAGAAGCACGGCAGCAAATCAAGACAGCTCACCCCCAGTTCCTCGAGAGCAACTAGGAATCGTCAAATTCTGCAGACCTCGCTGATGGCACACAGATCTCACAAATGATTGATTATAAAATCCATCCCTGCTTTTCAGGCGAGGTTTTTAAAATTATATTATTTATTTTAATAAACATAAAATTACATTAAAATAAATGTTTGTCCTTCTTGAAATTTTCAACTGTTCAAGATTATTTAAATAATTATTTCCCCCTTTAAATAAATAATTTGCTTTTCTTTTCATTTAGCATTCTGTTGAAATCAACAATACCAGGATAGATAGGTACACACACTTTACTAGGTACACCTGCTCATTAATGCAAATATCCAATCAGCCAATCATCTGGCAGCGACTCAGTGCATGAAAGCATGCAGACATGATCAAGAGGTTCAGTTGTTGTTCAGACCAAACATCAGAATGGGGAGAAAATTGTAAGGTGCGAGACTGAGGTCGTCACTGATCGTGGCTGAAAGAAGATCATAGTTGGGAGCTTAACATCCAAGGATACTCCTTGTATTGAAAGGACAGGCAGGTCGGCAGAAGGGGTGGGGTGGCTGTGTTGGTAAAAAAAAAAAATGAAATCAAATCCTTAGAAAGAGATGACACAGGATCAGAGGTTGTAGAATCCTTGTGGGTACAGTTAAGAAACTGCAAGGGTAAAAAGACACTGACGGGAGTTATGTACAAGCACGGAGATGGAAAATGCATGCCAAAAGGGAAAAGTTACCAAAGTCATGGGGGACTTCAATATGCAGATAGATTGGGAAACTCAGGCTCGTGCTGGATCCCAAGACAGGGAGTTTGTAGAATGCCTACGAGATGGCTTTTTAAAAGCAGATTGTGGTTGACCCCACTAGGGAAATGAAATTCTGCAATGGGCGTTTCAAAGTACACTTAACATCAAAGAATGTATAAGTTATACAGCTTGAGATTTGTTTGCTTACAGGCAGCCACAAAGCAAAAACCTGAAAGAACACAATTAAAAAAAAAGACCAACACCTGATGCACAGAGAAAGGTAAAAAAAAAACACAAATCATGCAAACAATAGAAGCAGACAGCAACATTCCAAACCAAAATGAGTCCTTAGATCCGAACCCCAGCGGAGGCCCAAAGCCTGGATATCAGTCGATCATATTAGCAGACGCAGAGCATAACAGCCAGGACAGTCCTCATAGCCTCAGCGCCATGGAGAGAGCAGTGAACATCACGAGAGACCGAGCGAAATCAACTCTTGCCTCCAATCCCAACACCTTGTCTTTCCAGTACATCTGGGCCAGTGTTTAAATTGTCCAAACAGCACATCATACTTCGCACTAGGACCCAGGCAATGCTGCAGCGAAAGGCTCCGGGCCTGGAACATGCCGCCCAGTGACTCATTCCGGGACCAGATTTCACCGCTCTCAATTTCTCCAAATTGGCTTAACATCCAGAGCAATCCAACCTCGCAACTGAGCCAGTTGTGTGGGCATCGGAACTCCTCTGCCTCAACTTCTCCTCTCTGAAAGGCTCACTCCATCTGCATCGATTCTGTTATGTATCAGCACAGTTCATCCCTTGAATTCACTTCACCTTCGCTCACCTCTTCATTGTTTGCGATGATAGGTTACTACAATTTATAACTGTAGTTGTACTTGTAGTACAACTTACTACAATTTATTAGTAATGTTTTTAGTCATTGTTTAGGGTTGTGTTTAATAAGCCAGATTTGTTTAGGGAGCTTAAGGTAAAAAAAACTCTTAGGCAGCGATCATAATATGATAGAATTCACCCTGCAGTTTCAAAGGGAGAAGATAAAGTCAGATGTATCTGTATTACAGTAGAGTAACGTGAATTACAGGGGCATGAGAGTGGAGTTAGCCAAAGTTGATTGGAAGGGGACACTAGCAGGGATGATGACAGAACAGCAACATCTGGATTTTCTCAGGGCAATTTGGAAGGCACAGGACAGATACATCCCAAAGATGAAGTATTCTAAAGGGAGGATGAGGGAACCGGTGGTTGACAAGGGAGGTCAAAGACAACGTAAAAGCAAAGGAGGGGGCACATAGTATAGTAAAAATTAGTGGGAAGTTAGAGGATTTGTAAGCTTTTAAAAACCAACAGAAGGCAACTGAAAAAAAAGAATATGAAGGTAAACTTGCCAATAACATCTAGAGGAAACCAAAATATTTTCAGATATGTAAAGAGTAAACAAGAGGCAAAAGTAAATATTGGACCCCTGGTAAATGATGCTGGAAAGGTAGTAATGGGGCAGGAAGAAACTGTGGGAAACTTAATAAATATTTTTACATCAGTCTTCACTGTGGGAAACAATATGCCTGAAACTCAAGAGCGTCAGGGACAGAAGTGATTGTAGTTGCTATTACTAAGGAGGTGGTGTTTGGGAAGCTGAAAGGTCTGAAAGGTAGATAAGTCATCTGGACCAGATAGACTACAGCCTGGGTTCTGAAATAGGTAGTTCAAGAGATTGTGGAGGCATTGGTAATGATCTTCCAAGTATCACTAGATTCTGGGATGATTCTGGAGGACTAGAAAATTGCAAAAGACTCTCCACACTTTAAGAAAGGAGGAAGGCAGAAGAAAGGAAAGTATAGGCCAGCTAGTCTGACTTCAGTGGTTGGAAAGATTTTGGAGCCCGTTATTAATGACAAAGTTTTGGGGTACTGAGAGGTGCATGATAAATGCCAAAGTCAGCATATAGGGGAAATCTTGCCTAACATATCCGTAGGAATTCTTTGAGGAGGTAACAGGTAGAATCAACAACGGAGAGTCAGTGAATGTTGTTTATTTGGATTTTCAGAAGGCCTTTGACAAGGTGTTGCACATGAGGCTGCTTAACAAGATAAGGGCCCATGGTATTACAGGAAAGGTACGAACACAGATAGAATATTGGCTGACTGATTGGAGGCAAAGATAGGGATAAAAGGGGGCCCTATTCTGGTTGGCTGTTGGTAACTAGTGTTGTTCCAGAGGGGTTAGTACTGGAAGCAATTCTTTTCACGTTACATGGAGCAGATGTTTCCTATAGTTGGCGAGTCTAAGGCCGGAGGGCACAACTTCAGAATAGAAGGACATCCCTTTAGAAAAGATGAGGAGGAATTTCTTTAGCCAGAATTCATTGCCGTTGACAGCTGTGGTGGCCAAGTCACTGGGTATATTTAAAGTGGAGACTGATAGGTTAATTTTCTTATGCCTCAGATGAATATATATATGTATCCTTCCCTGCCTGGCTCCATCTGCCCTTCAATCCTGCATCTCTTTCCACCTATCACCTGCCAGTTCCTGCCTGTCCCCTCCTCCTCAACCCTTTATAACAGCCATCTCACTCAGTCTTGACACAGGACCTCAACCCAAAATGCCGACAATCCCTTTGCTTCCAAGGATGCTACCTGACCTGCTGAGATCCTCAAGCAGCTGTTTTTAAATATAAAACATATCTCCCAACAAAAACATTTATTTTTGAATTCCACAAGATGTCTTGTACAAGGATCGAGGAGGATAATTCCAGTAACGATAAGGTACTGTTTAACAGGACCTTGGATAATTCTGTGAAATGCTTAAAACATTTTGCAAGGTTTGAACAAATTTAGCAAAAGGAAGAAGCACTCCTACCATATTGTTGACGGTGCAGCTCTGATGAATATGGCTGACTGGGATGTATCTCCACACCATCCATTTGTTGCTTCAGTTGATCTTAGATGACTTCAATCTCCTGGTATATTCAGATTTCCTGAGAATGAGTGTTGGTCACCAGCATACTTCCAGTGCACCCTGTGGCTCCTGCTCATGGGATCTGTAAAAGGCAAGATTTTTACCCTTAATGACTAGAACATAGAACATTACAACACAGTACAGGCCATTCAGCCCATAATGTTGTGCCGACCTTTTAACCTACATCAATCCAAACCCTCCCTCCCACATGGCCTTCCATTTGCCTATCACCCATGTGCTTATCTCTTAATTTAGTCTCTTAAATATCCCTAATGTATCTGGCCCTACCACAAATAGCTCTGGCATCCATAAGGCCATAAAATATAGGAGCAGAGTTAGGCCATTCAGCCCATCAATTCTTCCCCATTTCATCATGGCTAATCCATTTCCCTCTCAGCCCCAATCATCTGTCTTCTCGCCATATGCCTTCATGCCCCAACCAATCAAGAATCTATTAACCTCTGCCTTAAATATACGTAAAGACCTCGCCTCGACAGATGCACCACTCTCTGGCTAAAGAAATTCCCCCTCCTCTCCATTCTAAAGGGATGTTTCTCTATTCTGTGGCTAAGTCCTAGACTCACTCACTATAGAAAACATCCTCTCCACATCTACTCTCTCAAGGCCTTTCCTCCAATCACTTAAAATTATGCCCCCTCATATTAGCCATTTCTGCCCTGGGAACAGTCTCTGGCTGTCCACTCGATCTATGCCTCTTATCATCTTGTACATCTCTGTCAAGTCACCTCTCATCCTTCTTCACTCCAAAGAGAAAAGCCATAATTCACTTAATACATCTCCATAAAACAAACTCTCTAATCCAGTCAGAATACTGGTAAATCTCCTCTGCTACCTCTCTAAAGAGCCCTCATCTTTAATTATCTACCCAATAATTGCCTAAACAGCTACCTATGTTCCAACAAATACCAGTGGCATATCTTGATCAGATGTTCCACCATCTCTGGGGCCTTACAAATTCACACTACCATTCCCATGCTTACCAACAAGTGCCCAAGTGGAGTGCAAACCAGCATGTCCAAATCTTAGTCTCGCCAACCACACATCTTCCCTCCTATTCCTTCCCTAAAGGAGCCTCCGCTGGACTGATGGAAATAAATTGTAATACCACCTCCCTATCCCACTCCTATCCCATAATTTCTGCCATTTCCCAACCCCAGCCAACCTAATACAAGTTTTGGCTTCATACTTTCCCACATTGACTATAATACCTACCTCAGTCTTAGTAAATTACTGTTTTGCTATAACATAAGGCCATAAGATAAGGAGCAGAACAAGACCATTTGCCCCATTGAGTCTGCTGTGCCATTTTGTGATGACTGATCCATTTTCCCACTCAGCCCCAATCTCCTGCCTTCTCCCTATATCCCTTCATGCCCTGACTAATCAAGAATCAACCTCTGTCTTAAACATACCCAATTACTTGACCTCCACACCCGCCTTTGGCAACAAATTCCACAGATTGACCACTCTCTGGCTAAAGAAATTCCTTATCTCTGTTCTAAAAGGGCATCCCTTATTTTCTGAGGCTTTATCCCCAGGTCTTAGACTTCCCTATCACAGGAGACAGCCTCTCCACATCTTCTCTATTGAGGCATTTCAACATTTGATAAATCTCAATGAGGTCACCCCTCATTCTCCTGAATTCCAGTGAGTAGAGGCCCAGAGCCATCCAATACTCTTCATATGACAAGCCTTTCAGTACCAAAATCATTTTAGTGAACCTCCTTTGAACCTTCTCCAACCTCAGCACATATTTTCTTAGATAAACAGTACCCCAAGTGAGGCCTCTCCAGTGCTTTACAAAGCCTCAACATTACATCCATATCTTTCAATACCCCATAAACCCACATGCGCAGGTACCCAACTGTTCTGTTCTTCTCAGGTGCTCTGGTTCAGACACAGATCAGGAAATTTGTTGTCTTGCAGCACCAGTACAGTGTGGGATATAAAAATTACTAAAAGTTACATTAGTAAATATATAGCGTCAAAGATGCACACAACCCAAAGACCTGAAAATTAATTGGTCACTGTAAATTATCCCTAGTGTGTTTATGAGTGATAGAATCTGGTGGTGGTGGGGGTAGTTGATAGGAACGTGGATCGAATAATGAATGGGATTAGTGTAGGGTTGGTTGATGGTCAGCATTGGCTCAACGGGCAGAAGGGCCTGTTTCCCTGTTGTATCCCCTCCATGATCATGATGTGGGTGGCCTCTGTGATGTGGGGAATGGGGAATGAGGTGGCCTTAGTGATTCAGAAGCTAAAATGTTGGTTTGGAGCGTACAAGATCGAGGAGAACCTTGTGTACTAATATTGAAGTCTCTGCTTAGGGCCCGCACAGCAACCGTGTTGCTGTTCCACTGATAAATTAGACCCGTTAGTTCAATTAGTATGCCCACAAGAAAAAATAATGCAGAGAGTTAGAGACTTAAACGGAAACTTGGAGCAACACATGGCCGGACTCAGCCAGTCAGGCAGCATCTGGGAGGGGAAAGGGCAGTCGACGTTCCGGGATGCAAAGTCCGAATGAGGGGTCTCAACCCGAACGATGACTGTCCATTTACCTCCGCTGATTCCCTCCCGTGTAACACACAGAAAATGCTGATATAACTTAGCAGATCAGGCAGCATCCATGAAAAGGAATTAAGAGTCGACTTTTCGAGCCGCGATTCTTCATCAGGACTGTCTTATATTTGATTCCCTCCGGAATTTTGCGTGTTTCTGTATGTTTGTGCACGTTCTTACCTCATGAAATGACCGGGTCCGAATGTCCGTCACTTGCCGCAACAGCACGCAGTTATTTAACGCAACACGCAGAACTCCACCGCTCAGTATTAACGCTAACATTTAACCCGAGATTTCAAGGCTCATCGTCTGCGATTCAACAGCGTTTAAACAAGGGTACTGAACATTACTGGGCTTTTCACCCTAGTATCATCCGTTTCTGAATTATTTATCTTTTTCAAAAAAAAAACGAAAAAACCCTTATTGCAATAACTAATACTCATGTGATGCTCCGGGAATTAAAGACTTCATTGGAGCTATGCGCAGAGATGCCTGGTGGCGTCAGAGACCAGGAGGGGCTAGTTTATTAAAATAGAATAAATCTCGTTTTGACGCCTTGCATTTGAAAACCACTCTCGTCGTCTTAGACTATGGGTTCAATGACAGTCGTAGGGGTAAAATGATGTTATATTGCCAAAAATGCAAATATAAACGCGCTGTACTTATTTCGGAAAATAATGCATTAGGATGAATTGGAGACATTGAGAGTCGAGTGACCTGTCGTTGCCAATGCCCTCTCACATTGCGGCGTTCCTTGTCACTTCCGAGTCTCTTGTAACTGATTGGTAGAGATTAACCACAATTAATCGATTCATTGCTGCTCTATCCCGTTTGTTAACCTAAAAAAAACACACACAAAATAAATAGTGTATTATTCCAAACACGAGAAAATTTGACAATGCTGGCGTTTCAAAGCAACGTATACGAAATGCTGGAGGAGTTCTGATTATAGGTCTTGGACCAAACGTCGACTGTTTACTCTTTTCCATAGTAGCTGCCTGGCCTGCCGAGTTCCTCCAGCATTTTGCGTGTGTTGCTTTATTATTCCCCAGGGTAGAAATGTCCAATGCTGGAAGATATAACACAATTTATGCTTGTAAATTATAGTAATTTGTCACCGCACTGCAGCCACGAAACAAATTTCACGACACATGCAATGATAATAAGCCTGATTCCGATGTCCAAGCATCTGACTTTTTAAAATTCATACATTCCAGCAATTTACACTCTACTTTGTTAGTACGCACTAATTTGATTTGCTGTGTCTGCAGGTCATTTAAAGTCGCGAAGATTACTTTATTATTGATTATACACAACTCTAACGTCCTTATTTACACCTTTTACTACATCGCTTCCATCCCACTTGAGCGATCCCTCTCTTTCTCTTTTGATGGCGAGTGAGAGCTCACCGAGTCGGGGTGGGGTGGGGTGGGGTGGGGTGGGGTGGGGGGATAGAGAAGCGATGCGGCAATTTGAGACAGCTGGTCTCCCCTCTCGTCACAGGAGCGATCTCTCTCTCCCTCGTTAGTGTGTGAGAGAGAGAGAGCCTGTCTGAGAAGTAGAAGTGCTGGTTATGGACTGTAATTTTTGATGGACTCTAGATCATTTTTTTGGGGGGGGGGACTTTGCTATTGCTTGCACTGGGGGGAAGGGTCAATGCAAGTGGGAGAGGGAAGGGTTGACGTTTTTGCTGCTGCTTGTGAGGGGGAGGGGTCTTTGGGGTTCTAACATTTTTCTGTTACTGTATTCTTTGTTTTATTCTGTCTGCGACGACTAAGAATTTCAGGTATACAGCATGCATTCTGATATTCAATTGAAATATTGATTTATTTTTTCAGAGGCTTAGAAACAACTTCCAATACCTCAGCTCGAAATGGCAGCTGTCCACTTCCCTCCAGCCCGACCAGTTGAGTTCTTCTTCAGTTTTGTTTGTTGCGCCAGATTTCAGCATCTGCAGTCCTTTATGTTTCCAACCTCCAACATTTTTTTTCGGTTCCCTACTTGCATAATCCCTAATGAAGTGCACAAGATCTTCTTGTCTTTATGGCTGCCACTAAATGTTAAATCCTCAAAACTTAAAGACAATAAGATTAAACACATTTGAACGTTTATGCTTTAGTTTGCTTATCTAACTCATGCCGCATGAATTTTGATACAGTGCCTTTAAATTCTGTAATTAACTTCTACTTGTCTTTGCTTCCCCCTATTTTTGCTGTTTGCAAATCGCCTTGTCATTTTCAGTTTTGTCCTCCTCCTTCTTGACTCTCCACTCTGGCTCCCAAACTGGATCATTGCTCTACCATTGGAAACCACCGCTCCTGCATAATTTGGAAAAGGATTCCCGGCAGTTTTTCCACTTTGCTTCCTTCTATCTGACCTGCTGAGCACTTCATCTTTTTTTTATATTTCCGAAGAAATGGTTCTCAGTTGCTAGAACCATAGAACCATAGAAACTACAGCACAGAAACAGGTCCTTTGGCCCTTCTTGGCTGTGCAGAACCATTTTCTGCCTAGTCCCACTGACCTGCACACGGACCATATCCCTCCATACACCTCCCATCCATGTATCTGTCCAATTTATTCTTAAATGTTTAAAAAAAAAGAACCCGCATTTACCACCTCGTCTGGCAGCTCATTCCATACTCCCACCACTCTCTGTGTGAAGAAGCCCCCACCTAATGTTCCCTTTAAACTTTTCCCCCCTCACCCTTAACCCATGTCCTCTGGTTTTTTTCTCCCCTTGCCTCAGTGGAAAAAGCCTGCTTGCATTCACTCTATCTATACCCATCATAATTTTATATACCTCTATCAAATCTCCCCTCATTCTTCTACGCTCCAGGGAATAAAGTCCTAACCTATTCAACCTTTCTCTGTAACTGAGTTCCTCAAGTCCCGGCAACATCCTTGTAAACCTTCTCTGCACTCTTTCAACCTTATTTATATCCTTCCTGTAATTTGGTGACCAAAACTGAACACAATACTCCAGATTTGGCCTCACCAATGCCTTATACAACCTCATCATAACATTCCAGCTCTTATACTCAATATTATGATTAATAAAGGCCAATGTACCAAAAGCTCTCTTTACGACCCTATCTACCTGTGACGACACTTTTAGGGAATTTTGTATCTGTATTCCCAGATCCCTCTGTTCCACTGCACTCCTCAGTGCCTTACCACTAACCCTGTATGTTCTACGTTGGTTTGTCCTTCCAACGTGCAATACCTCACACTTGTCAGTATTAAACTCCATCTGCCATTTTTCAGCCCATTTTTCCAGCTTGTCCAAGTCCCTCTGCAGGCTCTGAAAACCTTCCTCACTGTCTACTACACCTCCAGTCTTTGTATCATCAGCAAACTTGCTGATCCAATTTACCACATTATCATCCAGATCATTGCTATAGATGACAAATAACAATGGACCCAGCACTGATCCCTATGGCACACCACTAGTCACAGGCCTCCACTCAGAGAAGCAATTTTCTACCACCACTCTCTGGCTTCTTCCATCGAGCCAATGTCCAATCCAATTTACCACCTCTCCATGTATACCTAGCGACTGAATTTTCCTAACTAACCTCCCAAGCGGGACCTTGTCAAAGGCCTTACTGAAGTCCATGTAGACAATATCCACTGCCTTCCCTTCATCCACTTTCCTGGTAACCTCCTCGAAAAACTCCAACAGATTGGTCAAACATGACCTACCACGCACAAAGCCATGTTGACTCTCCCTAATAAGCCCCTGTCTATCCAAATGCTCTTAGTACTGTCTCTTAGTACTCCCTCCAATAACTTACCTACTACTGACGTTAAACTCACTGGCCTATAATTTCCCAGATTACTTTTCGATCCTTTTTTAAACAACGGAACAACATGAGCCACTCTCCAATCCTCCGGCACTTCACCCGTAGACAGCGACATTTTAAATATTTCTGCCAGGGCCCCCGCAATTTCAACACTAGTCTCCTTCAAGGTCCGAGGGAACACCCTGTCAGGTCCCGGGGATTTATCCACTTTAATTTTCCTCAAGACAGCAAGCACCTCCTCCTTTTCAATCTGTACAGTTGCCATGGTCTCACTACTTGATTCCCTCAATTCCATAGATTTCATGCCAGCTTCCTTAGTAAATACAGACGCAAAAAACCTATTTAAGATCTCCCCCATTTCCTTTGGTTCCGCACAAAGCCGACCACTCTGATCTTCAAGAGGACCAGTTTTATCCCTTACAATCCTTTTGCTCTTAATATACTTGTAAAAGCTCTTTGGATTATCCTTCACTTTGACTGCCAAGGCAACCTCATGTCTTCTTTCTTCCCTCCTGATTTCTTTCTTAAGTATATTCTTGCACTTCTTATACTCCTCAAGCACCTGATTTAGCCCCTGTTTCCTATACATTTCATACAACTCCCTCTTCTTCTTTATCAGAGTTGCAATATCCCTTGAGAACCAAGGTTCCTTATTCCTATTCAATTTGCCTTTAATCCTGACAGGAACATACAAACTCTGCACTCTCAAAATTTCCCCTTTGAAGGCTTCCCACCGACCAATCACATCTTTGCCAGAGAACAACCTGTCCCAATCCACGCTTTTTAGATCCTTTCTCATTTCTTCAAATTTGGCCTTCTTCCAGTTCAGAACCTCAACCCTAGGACCAGATCTATCCTTGTCCATGATCAAATTGAAACTAATGGCGTTGTGATCACTGGAACCAAAGTGCTCCCCTACACACACTTCCGTCACTTGCCCTAATTCGTTTCCTAACAGGAGATCCAATATTGCGTCCCCTCTAGTTGGTCCCTCTATATACTGATTTAGAAAACTTTCCTGAACACATTTTACAAACTCTAAACCATCTAAACCCCTAACAGTACGGGAGTCCCAATCAATGTATGGAAAATTAAAATCCCCTACCACCACAACTTTATGTTTCATGCAGTTGTCTGCTGTCTCTCTGCAGATTTGCTCTTCCAAGTCTCGTTGACTATTGGGTGGTCTGTAATACAATCCCACTAATGTGGCCATACCTTTCCTGTTTCTCAGCTCCACCCATAAGGACTCAGTAGACAAGCCCTCTGATCTGTCCTGCTAGCTAGCCATATATTTTCAACACCTACGCCTAGGGAAGATCGATTGCTGGACGCACCCCCCCCCCCCCCCCGAAGAGAATGACTCAATAGGAGGCGGTAATCTGGTTTTGATTGACATTTGAATTAACCAGTGACGACTTGCGCTCCGTTTAGGTCACAGACGCGGAAGACGTCATGACGTTATGGCGGCTCCGGGAAGCGGACAGTGGCTTTTTCCGTTCCCGTGTCCCTTGACAGCAGGGTCTGGGCTGTACCGGAGCTTTGCTGGGAAATGGTGAGGAAAGAGAGTGAGGTGGAGGGTGGGATGGGGTGGGAAGAGGGACGAAGGTGGAGGATGGGATGGGGTGGGAAGAGGGACGAAGGTGGAGGATGGGAAGGGGAGGGAAGAGGGATGAAGGTGGAGGTTGGGATGGGGAGGGAAGAGGGATGAAGGTGGAGGATGGGATAGGAAGGGTAAGGGAGATGGAGGATGGGGTGAATGTGGAGAACGGTGTGTGAAGGAGTGGGGATGGAGGAATGTGGGGGTGGAGAGTGGAGTGTAAGAGCGAAGGGGTGGGGTTGGAGGAGAGAAGGGCTGTGTGTCAATAAGTACATAAGTAAATCGCACACCTATCTTGGTAGATAAGCGAGAGTTTTTGAGGTTATAAAGAGAGCTATTACCCTGTATGAGGATTACATTGCCTCAAAAGGCTGCTGTAAGATGCTTTATATTGTCAAGTGTACTGGGGCATAGCGAAAAGCTTTGTTTTGAGTGCACTCCATACAGATCAGTTCATTACAGTCACAGTGCAGTGGAAAACAGTTACAGAATGCAGAAAAAAGTATTACGGTTAGAGAGAAGTTACAGTCAGGCAATAAATTGCAAAGCCATGATGATGCAGATTGTGAGGTCAAGAGTCCATCTTAAACTGGAGGCAGTTCGAAGTCTCATAGGAGCAGGATAGAAGTCTTTGAGCCTGATCGTATGTACTGTGGTATATGAAAGGTCTAGATAGTGTGGACATGGAAAGGATGCTTTCTGTAATGGGGGAGTCTAGGACTGAAGAGCACAGCCTCAGAACAGAAGGACGTTCATTTAAAACAGGGATGGGGGAAAATTTCTTTAGCCAAAGGGTGGTGAATCTGTGGAATTCATTGTGACAGATGGCTTTGGAGGCCAAGTCATTGGGTATATTTAAAGCGAAGATTGATAGGTACTTAATGGGCACGTGGCCAAGTGGTTAAGGCATTGGACTAGCTACCTGAAGGTTGTGAGTTTGAGCCCCAGCTGAAGGAACATATTGTGTCCTTGAGCAAGGCACTTAACCACACATTGCTCTGCGATGACACTGGTGCCAAGCTGTATGGGTCGTAATGCCCTTCCCTTGGACAACATTGGTGTCGTGGAGAGGGGAGACTTGCAGCATGGGCAACTGCTGATCTTCCATACAACCTTGCCTAGGCCTGTGCCCTGGAGAGTGAAGACTTTCCAGGCACAGATCCACGGTCTCACAAGACTAACGGATAGGTACTTAATTGATAAGGGCATCAAAGATTTCCGGGAGAAGGCAGGAGAATGGGGTTGAGAAGGAAAATAAATCAGCCAAGAGCGAATGTTGGAATAGCCATGATGGGCTGAAAGACCTAACTCTACTCCTATTTCTTATGGGACGACTGAGATTAAGACAGAGAACAAACTGAACTGACTTTCCTACAAGGATAGGAAAGGTTTAGGGGGATATGGTTCAATCAGAGGTAAATGGGATTGGAGACCAAGTCATTGGCTATATTTAAAGCAGAGGTCAGTAGGTTCTTGATTAGTGAGGGCGTCAAAGGTTATGTGGAGAAGGCAGGAGAATGATGTTGAAGGGGATATTAAATCACCCATGATGGAATGGTGAAGCAGACTGAATGATCTTTCATTATCTCCTGCTCAATGGGAGGAGGCAGATGAGCAAATGTCTAGAGTGGGTGTGGTCTGTGATTTTGATGGCTGCCTTACGAAGACCGCAGCAAGTACAGATAGAATGCATGGAGAGGAAGCTGGTTTCCATGATGTGCTGAACTGTGTCCACAACTCTGCTGTTGCTTGCAGTTTTGGGCAGAGCCCTACCAAGCCATGATGTAATTGGATGAGATGCTTTCTATGCAGTTTTGAGTCAGTTCATATTGGTGGTAGTATGATTCCTATGGGCTCACTTTCAAAACCTCTACAACTCATGATCTCAATATATTTGTTTAAATTTTTCTTTTGTGTTTGCAGTTTGTCTTTTGCACATTGATTGTCAGTCTTTGTGTCTCATTTTCACTGATCCTATTGTATTTTTTTGTTCTACTGTGAATGTCCCCTAGAATCTAAGGGTAGCATATGTAGTTATAAAGAAGGCAAGACAGCGGCTATACTTTATTAGGAGTTTGAAGAGATTGGCATGTCAACAAATACACTCAAAAACTTCTATAGTTGTACCATGGAGAGCATTCTGACAGGCTGCATCACTGTCTGGTATGGAGGGGCTACTGCACAGCACTGAAAGAAGCTGCAGAAGGTTGTAAATTTAGTCAGCTCTATCATGTGTACTAGCCTACAAAGTACCCAGGACACCTTTAGGGAGCGGTGTCTCAGAAAGGCAGCATCCGTTATTAAGGACCTCCAGCACCCAGGGCATGCCCTTTTCTCACTGTTACCATCAGGTAGGAGATACAGAAGCCTGAAGGCACACACTCAGCGATTCAGGAACAGCTTCTTCCCCTCTGCTCTCCGATTCCTAAATGGACATTATAATACACAGTATTTCAGTTTTTGCACATTCTTTTAAATCTATTCAATATATGTAAATGATTTACTTGTTTGTTTATGTTTTATTTTATTTATTTTTTCTCTCTCTCTGCTAGATTGTGTATTGCATTGAACTGCTGCTGCTAAGTTAACAAGTTTCACGTCACATGCCGGTGATAATAAACCTGATTCTGATTCTTCTGGTGACATACCTGTTTTTGTACCTTGATAATAAATTTGAACTTTGAACTTCATTTTAATCCAGTTTTCTTTTCTTTTACAGACACTGGTTCATGTTGGCTAATGGTCTGGAGCTAGGATCCTGAGGATATTTCCCTCCCTGCAATCAAGACATTCAGTCCAGTTCTAGGGCCAAACTGATGTCCAACTGAGATCAGGTAATTCACAACTTGCTTTAAGACTTGTTTTGCAGATTAGAGCTTGCTGTTTTTTTGAGACCCTGCCTCTTAGCAGCAGAAGTGAGGAGTCTGCAGAGTTTTAAAATTTGCAGGTATAAAAGGAAGTCAGGCTCCGGCTGAGTACCCGTCTTTAAAATGAGCATGAATTGAATGTCTTAAAACATATGAAGGTAAATCTCCAGGGCCGGATCAGGTTTAGCCAAGGACTCTGTGGGAAGCTAGAGCAGTAATTGCAGGAGCCCTGGCTGAGATGTATGCATCAACATTAGAGAAGGGCCAGAAGATTGGAGGGTAACTAACATAGTGCCTTTATTTAAGAAGGGCCACAAAGAAAACCAGAGGACTATTGACAAGTAAGTTATCAGAGAGGGTTCTGAGGGATAAGGTGTACAACCATTTGGAAAGGACAAGAAGATCAATTAGAGTAAGGTGGCAGATGTGGTCTCTATGGACTTCAGGAGTTCTGTGGTAAGAGTCCACATGATACATGGGGTGCTATGAAAAGTTAAATCACATGGGAAAAGAGGAGATACAATACAAAATTTGATGGTAGGAAGCAGAGGGTAATGGCGGAAGATTGTTTTTCAGCCTGGAAGCCTGTGATAATGATGTTCTCCAAGGCTCAGCTGCTAGATCCTTTGCAATAATTTGCATGAGAATTACAAGGAATTATCTAATCAGATCAAGTTTAATTATCATTCAGAGCATACATGGATACAGTCAAATGAGACGGCGTTCCTCTGGGGCCAAGATGCATAATATACGTTTAACATAGTGAGAGAGAGCAAAAAGACAGACATCGTTATGCAAGAAAACACATGTATAGTCCAAGCCCGTGAGCGACATGCAAATCGATGGTACAGCTCCTGGCAATCCAGCCTGTCGTTCCACTGGTGGAATAGCAGAGGGCAGCACTGACAGGAGAGGCCAGCTCCCAACCAAGCATGGACTCCAGGCTGCACTCCCTCAAGCATCATCTCACCTGGACTCCAGCAGTAGGCAAGCCAGCTTGTGGCCTAGTCCTTGCTACGACCAACACACATCAAAGTTGCTGGTGAACGCAGACCGCCTGTTTCGCCACCATACAAAGGAAACAGGCCTGTGGCATTTGCATTATCAATGTCTGACAAGTCTTGAGATCACAAGAGAAACATCCAAAACAGTCGCTCACGGTTACAGTCCGCCAGCTTCACCTTCTCCCGGCCCATTTGCCAGCTCCTTCACCCTAGCCAGCAGCTCCAAACAACGAACAGATGACTGATGCGGTAGACCTGCTGTGCCCATTGTTCTTAGAGTCCAGTATAGTCTTACAATCATAGAAAGGCATTTTAAAACGAAAACTGCCCCCGAGAGGCCACTGTGGTCAAATGCACCACCATCTTACCGGTAATCCTATCAATAAAATTAGTAGATTTGCTGAACACTAAAATAGGTGGCATTGACAGTGAAGGTGGTTATAGGATTTACAGAGGGATTTTTAACAGCTTGGGTAACTGAGCCAAAGAATGGCAAATGGAGTTTAATTCTGAAAATGTGAGGTATTGCATTTTGGAAAGATGGATTTTCACAGTGAATGGTAGGACCCTGGAGAATGGTGCAGAGCAGAGTTACCTGCTAGTGCAAGTACGTGGTTCCTTGAAAGTGGCGTTGCATGTAAACAGGGTGGCGAAGGAGGTTTTTAGTACACTGGCCTTTAGTCAGGGCACTGAGTACTGAAGTTGGAATGTTATGTTGCAGTTGTACAGGGTGTTGGTAAGCTGCATTTAGAATATTATTCAGTTTTGGTCACCCTGTTATAGGAAAGATGCCATTACAATGAAAATGGAGCAGGGGAGATTTACAAGGATGTTAACCAGGGCTCAAGGGACTGAGTTTTGGAGAGAGGTTGAGTAGGTGTGGATGTTTTGTCATTGGAGTGCAGGAGTGAGAAGTGAAGTTATAGGAGTGCATAAAATCATCAGGATTAGTGGGCCAAGGTTTATTTTATTCATTGATTATGAGGACACGCAGTCCTCTTTTATTGTCATTTAGTAATGCATGCATTAAGAAATGATAAAATGTTTTTCCAGAATGATATCACAGAAACACATGACAAACTGACTTAAAAACTAACACAAACCACATAATTATAACACATGGTTACAACAGTGCAAAGCAATACCGTAATTTGATAAGAACAGACCATGGCACAGTAAAAGTCTCAAAGTCTCTCGAAAGTCCCATCATCTCACGCAGACGGTGAACCTCCAGCGCCGCCAACTTGCCGGTGCAGCATACTGGAAGCATCCGACCACAGTTTGACTCCAAGTCCGTCTGAAAAACTCCGAACCTCCGAGCACCATCTCTGCTGAGCGCTTCGACCCCGGCCCTGGCAACAGGCAATAGGCAAAGCCGAGGATTTGAGGCCTTCCCCTCTGAGATTCTCGATTGCACAGTAGCAACGGCAGCAAAGCGGGCATTTCAGAAGTTATTCCAGATGTTCCTCTGCGCTTCTCACGGTTGTCTCCATCAGATCCGGATTGTGCACGGCCCCCTAGTTACACATATCGATATCTGTTTACGGTGTGAGAACAGAAATTTAAGAACCCCATGAACACTGCTTTTTCTCTTTTTTGCACTACTTATTTAATGTAACTTAATGTATATACTTAACTGTAATTTAGTTTTATTATGTATTGCACTGTACTGCTGCAGCATAACAACAAACTTCATGCCATATGCCAGTGGTATTAAACCTGACTGATTCTGAACATGAGCGCCAATTTTTTCATCAAGAGAGCAATCAGTGAATGGTAGAAGCTGCCAAAGGAAATGGTTGAGACAGGTATATTAACAACATTTGAAAGTTACTTGGGTATGTGGATTGGAAGGAGTCAGAGGGATATGGACCAAACCCTGGAAAATGGGACCAGTTGGACCAAAGGGCCTGTTACTGTGCTATGTGACTCCCAACATGTTACCTAACCTTCTTCTGTAGGATTTTTTTGTAATTCAAGAAACTTCCTTCAATTACCAATTAATTTCAAGAACCAATGTTGTCTCTTAAAACAAGATAGTTTATGGTCATCTGTCATTACACGAGTGTAAGGAGAACAAAATGATTGTTACTCCCGATCCGATGCAGCATAAAAATGGAAATAAAACACAATGAATATAAATATAAACACAATGTACAAGTAACTGTTCTATACATAGACTGTTTTATGTACATAAAGTGATGCTAGGTGATGTGTATGTATGTAGTGATGGTGGGGTGGGTATACTTAAGCACCTCCATTAGGCTGGTTGGGGTTGATCAGTCCGACAGCTTGGGTGGTTGTGACTGTTTTTGAATAGTAGTTCTGGTGTGGATGTTGTGTAGCCTCTTCCCTGATGGGAATGGGATAAGCAGGGTGGGTGGGATGCTTCATGACATTGCTAGCCTTTTCTGCACCGTTCTGTACATATGTCCTTGATGGCGGCTAGGCTGCTGCCAGTGATGCATTGGGTAGTTTCAACTACCCACTGCAATTCAGTAACTGCTATATATATTTAACGTGCCTACTTTTTGTTTCCTTGATTTTTTTTTACATTTTGAAATGCATTTTTTTTTATTAAGAGATGGATCTGATTGAAAATCAGCTGCAGCTCCTTTTGAAAGGAGAAGGCATGGAGGTACAGAACTATGACTCCCCACTGGATGAAGTGGTACCTGTAATCGTGCGGAAAACTGTCTGTTACATCGTTGCTGCAATAATACTAAATGAGCAGGTAAGCCAGCTACATCATCTACTCCCGGGAGCCAAATGTGTTGGAATTGGCTAGTGAGGAAACTAGTCCAGGACTATGACCCTTGCTGTGCAATTAGACGATATAGGGCAGGGGTGCCCAACCTGGAAACCATGGACCCTTCAGTTAATGATAGGGGTGCATGGAATAAAAAAGGTTGGGAACCCCTGAAATAAGATTAGTGCCACTTTGCTCTTCCTGCTGGTAGATCTTTTGACACAATATCCTTTTAGAAACTTTCTCAAGATTTTCAGCTCACTTCCTTAACCTGCTTCTGTCTCCCTGTTATTGAGAGATTTTGTTTTTACATTCAAGGTGTAAGTTTAGTAAAGGGATGGGCAATAGAAGAACTTTTAAAAACATTTGGTTCTGCACTCCTTTATTAGGGGAAGTCCTCATTGGGGGATGGGAGGTGGAGAGAGTCAATAACTTTAAATTCCTTAGTGTTATCATATCAGGAGATCTGCCCTGGGGCCAGTACACAAGAAAGGCATGGCAGTACCTTTACTTTCTAGGAAGTTTGCGCAGATTTGGCATGTCATCTACAACTTTGACAAACTTCTTTGGAGAACATAATAACGGGTTGCATCACAGCCTGTTATGGAAACACCAGTGCCCAGGAACAGTAAAGCTTGTAAAAAGTGGTGGGTATAGCCCGGTCCATCACAGGAAAAGCCCTCCCCACCACTAAGTATATCTACAAGGAGCACTGCCACAAGAAAACAGCATCCATCATCAAGGGCTCCCACCATTCAGGCCCAGCTTTCTTCTCGCTGCCATCGAGAAGGAGGTACAGAAACCTTTAGGTCCCACATCACCAGGATCACGAACAGTTATCACCCCTCAACAACTATCAGGCTCCTAAACCAGTGTGGCTAACTTCACTCACCTCAACACCGAACTGATTCCACAGCCTATTGATACTTTCAAGGACGCTACAACTCGTGTTCTCGGTATTATTTGCTTTTTTTTTAACTTATTTATATTTTATTATTATGTTTATGTTATTGCACAGTTTGTCAGTCTTTGTGATTCTGTAGTATTTCTTTGTTCTGTGAATGCCAGCAAGAAAATGAATCTCAGGGTAGTATATGGTGACATACACATACCTTGATAATGAATTTACTTTGAACTTTGAAGTGTTAGAAAAACTCAGCAGGTAAAGCAACACCTGTAGAGAACAAAATAGTTAACATATCAGATCAATAACCTAACCAACTTTGGTCAGTCACATGCATTACCACATGATCTAAGCAAAGTGCTACAACAAGGGCAAAACAGACATCATAGATAGGCAATTTTAAGAGTAAAGTGGGGCCAATATTTGGATAAAGGAGCCGGTCCAAGCTACTAAAAATTCAGTGAATGTGATAAACTGGTTTAGTTGTAGTTCTAGTTATTTTTAATTACAAGAATGTTACCACGATGCTTAATTAATGATATAATGCAGTGCTGCCACTCCACTGATGTGAACATATCTGCAAGTTAGTTAGCAATTCATGGTGATCTTTAATGTGGTTTCAGTTGCATATGTCTTCTCTTCTGTGGGCAGCAAGGTAGTGTAATGGTTAGCATGGCGCTTTACAATGCCAGCATTCCAGGTTCAATTCCACCACTGTCTGGAAGGACAGTGTTTTCCTGTGACCGCATGGCTTTCCTCTGGATGCTCTGGTTTCCTCCCACATTCCTAATACAGAGGGTTCGAGTTAGTAAGTTGTGAGCATGATAACGTTGGTGCCGGAAACATGCTGACACTTGCAGGCGGTCTCCAACACATTCTCCAACCATCCAGTCTGCTCTACCATTTCATCATGGCTGATCCATTTCCCCCAAACTCCTGCCTTCTCCCTTCTATTGGTCATCTTCTGCCTCTGTTGGTCATTGACGCAGATGATGCATTTCATTGGATGTTTCAATATATAGGTGACAAATAAAGCTAAGGATTTTTAACTTTCTTTCTTTAATATGGTTAATTCACTGGTGTTTAGCGATGTTCTTAAGTGTGTGTGCGCGCACGTGAATGTGTATATTCTCTTTGCTTGCTGAGCTGTGTTTTTCCTGTGATTCAAGTCCGAGATTCGATGGCTACTCCCAAGATGAGTCTGCCCTGCTGTGTTATATGTTGGACCTGGGCGAGTCCAATCATACATTAATGATGGCAAAGGTGTAATTTTTGTTAAAAATTATATGGACCACCTTTCTCCCAAATGCTAAATTTACAGTCCTTGCGACTTCTGTCCAAACATGCAGAAAGAAGTGGTGATGATGCAGGAGGCAAAACAAGAATGTTATGGCAAGTGGTACCTGCCAGCAGGGAGGATGGAACAGAATGAAACCATCATTGAGGCCGTGAAGAGGGAAGTTCAAGAGGAAACTGGTTTGGAATGTGAGCCCTACACTCTGCTGAGTGTGGAGGAAAGAGGTCCACGATGGATCCGTTTTGTTTTCCTGGCAAGAGTTACAGGTGCGCATTTCCCTTTTTGGTGAAGGTGGGAGTGATGGGAGTTAAAGTGGCTGTCGTACTGTGATGAGCGAGAGTACAAAGTAATGACTGCAGTCCTGAATTGTTTATTTTGGAACGTATACACTGGGTATATTTTGACGGGAATTTTTTTTGTAAATTGGTATTTTGTAACATATCAAACACTAATTTTAAGGCATGTTGTTTACATGCTGATTCCTTTTTATGTCAGAACTGGTGTCGACGGATTGTGCAATTAAGAATCTGAATTATTCTTTCAAAAATCTAAGTATTATGGATTTGGCTTTTGAGACCTTAGTGTTGTGGACTTTCCTAAATAAAAAATGAGGAACTAATGTCAATGAAATGGTTCATTCAGTGGACAACATTTGTAAAAGTCACCTGTAACTCAATGTACAGGTTGAGTATCCCCTTATCTGAAATGCTTGGGGCCAGAAGTGTTTTGGATTTTGGATTTTTTCAGATTTTGAAATCTATTATAAGATAGTTTGGAATTGCTATCATTTCCAACTTTGAATTTATGTGCTGCAAGTAAACAGTTTTTGTCTTACAGTGTTCATCACACATGTAGTTAACAGTAAAAATTATTACATTGCATAATTATAAAGTGTGCAGGGTAACAAAAGCAGCACAACAGCATCAGGAGAATTCCTCAGTCAGCTGTTGAACAGCAGCATGCTTTCAGTCTCCACCTACAATGCTGTGTTTTGATTAAAAGGTTACAGTACACTGTATTTAAACGCAAACAACAGGAATTCTGCAGATGCTGGAAATTCAAGCAACACACATCAAAGTTGCTGGTGAACGCAGCAGGCCAAGCAGCATCTATAGGAAGAGGCGCAGTCGACGTTTCAGGCCGAGACCCTTCGTCCTGAAACGTCGACTGCGCCTCTTCCTATAGATGCTGCTTGGCCTGCTGCGTTCACCAGCAACTTTGATGTGTGTTGCAGTACACTGTATTTGCTTTTTTTGGTTTAATGTAAGGTATAAAAACAGCATTTCTTCTGGTGTTAGATTTTCAACACCTACCCTTTAAAAATGTAATGCCATTATGTAAGGTATAAAAACAAACAGCATCGTATACTTGTTCTGGTGTTAAATTTTTGTGATCAGCAGATGTTTTAAAAATTTGAATGTTTTCTTAAATTTCTGCAACCAGCCTGCTGAATATTCACAATTACCTTCAATTTTCAGTTGGTCATGATAGGTCTTTGCTTGTTTCACGATCCGCATCCGTTCAGTCCTCTGATACACGATCGAGATCTTCATTATTTGCCTTATTCAGTGTTTTTCTATTTTTCTTTCATTTCTGTTCATTATATTTGTGAGGTCACTTCTCAGAACTGCCTGTGATGCACAAAGACCTGTGCATCGCCTGAGAACCTTCCTAGCATCTTGTGAAATTTTCAATTTGTGATGTCATGTCAAAAAATCTGATTTCAGAAGTTTTCGGATTTTGGAATTTCAGATAAGGGGTATTCAACCTGTAATTTATTTTTTGTGTTATGTTCATGGTTCTAAAGAAACATCAATGTTAGCTTTACAGAGGTAATTTTATCTAAAAATGTATTATTCACAGAGGTTTCATAGCAGTTAATCACTCTCAGATTTTGAATTTACTCCTCTAGTAACTTCAACAAAAATTTTGTATTGGGTGTTATTTTATTTGATGAGTCCAATGCTGATATTCAGCAATGTTTATTTCTAGGAGGGAACTTGAAGACTACATCAGAGAGTGATGCGGAATCCTTGCAGGCAAGATGGTGGGACAGAGTGTCACCACTTCCCCTGAGAGCCAGAGACATCTTAAATTTGATTTCATTTGCTGTCAAGCACAAAGAGAAAGCTTCTCATCCAGTGACTATGCCTGTTGAGTTGCCCTGCTCAGTTGTGTGTCACCGAGTAGTATCTGCCTTTCTCAACAAAAGCAATGAACTGTGGCTGCTGACCAACAATCAAAGCCATCCCCATTTCCCCGTGACAGTCTGTGGTTCCTCCTCGGCTGATCTATCCTGCAGTGTAGAAGTCGCCATCTACAGACTGATCAAGGAGTGCTTGAGGGATTCGCAGGTCAAGGTGAAAACTCATGGTATCTTGGGGTTGCAACACAGCGGTGGAATCACCGGGAAGACAGATGGCATTTGTTTCAATGTGCTGGTCACTGTCGCCCAGGTGGAAACTACATACGGCCAGTTCCCTCCAGATATTAACAATGTGAAGTACTCTTGGCACAAAGTGGACAATGATGATTTAAAAATTCAGTTGTTAGAGAGATTGTCATTTTCTTCTGTTGTGCCATTTTTGAATTAAAGTGACAAGGGAAACATTAAAATAAAAGGAGATTGAATCTTCTTTAAAAATGTAAACACGAGGAATTCTGCAGATGCTGGAAATTCAAGCAACACACATCAAAGTTGCCGATGTGTGTTGAATCTTTTTTATACTGATTACCTGAGTCTAGGCCTTGTAATGAAAACTCATAATTTTGAGGCATTCTTTTGTTATGTGCTGTGTCGTATAAGCAATCATGGTCTTCCCATGACAATGATTGTTTGCAGATATTTCTATAGAAGTGGATTGTCATTTGCAAGACAGGACACCCCAGCCATCATCAATACTCTCCAGAGATTGTCTGCCTGGAGTCAGTAGTAGCGCAACCAGGACTTGGGATATGCACCAGCTGCTCATACAACTGTCCCCACCTGCTCTCATGGCTTCATGTCACAAGGGTGACCTGCAGGCTAGTATATATAAATTGGAATTTTATCACTTGAGCAGCTATTTCCCACTTCACAATACGAGAGTATTAAGGAAAAATTTTCTATTAGTGGTTAGGCTTCAACATGTTGGGGGAAAAAAAGACCTGGTAGATAGATTGAAATAAAAAAGACACTTGACCTTGCAAATAACTGAATCTTGAAGACAGTGTAATTTTGCCCCCTTTACTGGTTTGGTCCCTTATTCAATCTTTCATTTCCTTACTCTAATGCTTGACGAAATTGGACTTGATTTAGCTTTTAAATGGTAGATGCCTGTTGAAAGCTTTTTGTACCACAATGCCACCACCCTTATTATTTTATTAAAGAGATTAATCAAATGTATTTTCCTTCTAAGTGTTTACTTTATTAATCCATCTTTTTCTAAAAGCTGATTAAAAAACAATTTAGAATAAAATATTCGCACTGCAGATTAAATACACGAAATATTTTCTCATAATCCACTTCAACTTACAGTATTGCAGTAAACACACTCACTACTTTTTTTTTACAGCTGCGTGGACCAACCATTGCTCTGAGCAGGAAATTTTTACATGTTCTGAAAACTGCACAGCACTTTAATTTTTTTTTGTTTTGTAATATGCATACTATGGATATTCAGAATGAAAATCACATACTTTTGGTTTTATTTATTAATTAAAGGGTTCAATAGTTCAATTTAATATCAGAATATATACAGTATACAATCTGAAATTCTTACTCTTCACAGACATCCATGAAACAAGACCTCAAAGGATGAATGACAGAAAAAAATGTTAGAGCCCCGAAGCCACCCCCTCCCATGCTCAAGCAGCAGCAAATGCAACATCCCTCCCCTCCCCAATTGCTCCAGCAACAGCATCAACCCCACCACCCTCTATGCAACTAATAGCAAAGTCCCCAGAGACCATGATCTAGAATCCATCAAAAATGCAATACAACAAACAAACATTTCGTAAACATTTTCTAGCTACACGGCACAAAGTCTAGGTACGTGGGAGCACTTCGGCTACTACGTAGCCACACTCTTGCACAGCTTGCAGGGAGCAGTGCTCGGGTGGCACTGAGAATGTGGAAGTCATGTGGCAGGAGCACAGAATAGACCTGTGAACCCCACAAATTACACACTACCCATCCCACTGGACACCCATTCCCCATCTGTGATAGATCCCCAGAGATTGCCTTGGAAGAACTGACTTTGAATTCAGTGGTGTACCTACTTGGGTTGGTTAGTCTGAAATCAACCTTTGGAAATTAATGGGAAAATGGCATTCCCAATGCCACAAACAAGAACCCACAACATTAACAGTGAGACGAAATCCTATCTGATGTATTTAGAGAATGCAAATGAGGCAAAGCAATATCTATGGAATTTATTGTAAAATCATCATCCCACTCCACCAGGTTCAGGAACAGCTATTACCCATCGACCATCAGGCTTTTGAACCAGAGGGGGTAACTTTACTCACCCCGACACTCAACTGATTCCACAGTATGGACTCACTTTTAAGAACTCACAACTTATGTTCTTGATACTTATTGCTTATTTATTTATTATTTTTGTATTTGCAATTTGTTGTCTATTGCACATCGGTTGTTTGTCCATCTTCATTATGTGTGGTTTTTCATTGATTCTATTGTGTTTCTTTGCATTTACTGTGAATGCCTACAAGAAAATGAGTATCAGGTCAGTATATGTACTTTGATATTAAATTTAGTTTGAACTTTATAAAAATATAAATCTTAATGACAATTTCAGACTTGGATGTGTTAGTATAGTAGAACTACCCCACACATTGAACCACTTACCAAAACAAATGACATCAGCATCTTCCTGTGATGGCAGTTGTACTGCCTTGGCAGCGAAGAACCACAGTTGGTGTTTTAGACTGCTACAGCACAAACAGATCCCTCATCCTGTGTTGTGTTCTTTATACGTACCGTGGGTTAGTAAGAACAAACCATAATCTGGAAGAATTAAAACTAGAACTTTTATTTGCAACAGCAACCACGTTTTTAACATTCTAGATCATTCTGTCATTTCTGCGTATGCTCCGAACTCTGTCCAATCACGTTCTTACACGTGATATCACCACAACCCGTCTAGTCAATTCCGAACCGTTATTCTGCCTAGTTCCAGCAACCTGCACCTGGACCATCGCCCTCCATTCCCCTCTCCTCCATATACTTTACAAACGTTTCTTAAATGTTGCAATCGAACCTGCTTCCACCACTTAGCTGGCAGCTCACTCCAAACTTGCACTACCCTCTGAGTGAAGCAGTTCCCCCTAAATATTTCACCTTTCACCCTTAACTTATAACCTCTGGTTTAAGTCTTGCCCATTCTCTGGGAAAAGATCGCTTGCATTTACCCCATCTATACCCCACATAATTTTGTGTCAACAACAGCGACGCCACCTTTCCTGATGGGCTGAATGCACCATATGACCAATTGAATGAAGTGGCATTGAGGAAATCCCCTTCTCTTGCCGGGGGACAGGGATGCTGTCTGGCCGCAGCTGAGGTGAGGGGGACCCTAGCCTGGATGAACCCACGCAAAGCTGCAGGGCCGGTCAACATACCCAGTCAGGTGCTGAGGGACTGTGCGGCCCAGCTAACAGGTGATAGCTGCGTCCTCTCGATGATCACAGTCGTATTTACCCCACGGGTCTGATGGCCAGTTCCTGTGAAAGGTATCCTATCTCGTCCAGAGAAAAGGGCCAGAACCTCTCCAAATTCCTGTGCTTCATAGTTAGTGGAAATCACGTGGTCACGCCCCGTTTGATTCCAGGTCACATATTCAGTGCTTCTGAGCGGTTTTTCAGAACACATCGTTCCCCTGGTTCCCATTGTAGAGCACTTTCACTCTCCCCTTACAGCGATGTCCTCCACACACTAGTCACAACTCTGCGCTCTGTACAGGAAACAAGGAATCACCAAGTCATTGATTTGCAACTTTTACAGATTTCTTGGTATCGATTTGTGGAAGCATCGTTTCAGATGTATGGCAGCTGCTCTGCCGCAGACTGCAGTTGTAGGCATGGCTCAGCACATTACGGAAACCAGCCTCCCCTCTATGGACTCTGTCCACATTTCTTGTTGCCTCGGGAAACCTACCGATGTACTGAAAGACCTCAACCACCCCGACATTCTCACTCCTGTAGGCTTCCTAGTCACCATCTGAGATTCAGCCACAAACAGTTGTGTCCTGGGTGAATTTATAGGTAGCGTTTGAGCTGTGCCTAGCCACACAGTCATGCATGTAAAGAAAGTTAGACCAGTGGTCTCAGCATGCACCCTTGAGTTGCACCTGTGTTGATTGCCAACGAAGAGGAGATGGTATTTCCGTTCCCTGCAGACTGTATACCTCATTGGTATCACCGATGAGGAAGTCAAGGATCCACCTGAAGAGGGAGTACAGAGGCCCAGGTTTTGGAGCTTCTTGATTAGTACTGAGCAGATGATGGTGTTGAACGCTGAGTTGGAATCAATAAACGGCACTCTCCCATAGTTATTGCAGTTGTCCAGGTGGCCCATGGCAGTGAGATTGCATCCACTGTAGACCTGCTGCGGTGGTAGGCAAATTGCAGCAAGTCCAGGCCCTTGCTCGGGCAGAAGTTATTTCTAGCCGTGACCAATCTCATAAAGATACTGCACAAGAAAGAACCCAGTCACTACCATTTGGCCGGTGTCAGCCCAATGAGAAAATAGTCCCACCCCTTACCACTTTCCAAAAGGTATCTTCACCTGTAGCGACCCGACTCAGACCCGTGCCTAGATTCCCCAGGCACAAAAATTAGGGAGTCAAGTTTGTTTCTTGTGACAATAATCTGAGGAGCATTTATTTTGTCTAGGAAGGTGCCCGGGACAGGTGCAGTCCCTATAGTAATGACATTCAGACCATTTATTGTCGTTGGTGTTCTGGGAATATCAATAACTGTGGCGCTTCTCTTCCTGATGAACTTAACGTATTCTCCGCAAGATTCGAACAGAATAGGAGCGTTCCGCTCCCTCCGGTTGAACCGGACCTGGTGGCATTGAGATTCATCGTCACCGAGGAGGACTTTAGAAGGGCCTTCCTGAAGATAAATCCAAGGAAGGCGACGGGCCCAGATGGCGTCCCAGGACGGGTCCTCCATGCCTGTGCAAGCGAGCTAGCTGGAGTGTTTGCTGACATCTTCAACTGCTCCTTGCTTCAGTCTAAGATCCCCTCGTGTTTTAAGAAGGCAACGATAATCCCAGTGCCGAAGAAGAGCAAGGTGGCATGCCTGAATGACTATCGATCTGTGGCTTTGTCATCAATTGCTATGAAGTGCTTCGAGAGATTGGTTATGGCACACATCAACCACAGCCTACCGGTCAACCTCGACGCTTTGCAATTTGCCTACCGGAGCAACAGGTCAACGACAGATGCCATCTCTCTGGCCCTACATTCCTCCTTAGAACACCTGGAGAATAAAGACACATATATAAGGCTCCTTTTCATAGACCACAGCTCTGCCTTTAATACCATCATTCCAAATAAACTGATTCCTAAGCTCCGGAACCTGGGCCTTAGTACTTAGATCTGCAGGTGGATCTTCAACTTCCTCACAGACAGGACCCAGGCTGTAAAAATAGGGGACAAGCTCTTCTCTACAATCACTCTGAGCACCGGTGCCCCACAAGGCTGTGTACTCAGCCCCCTGCTGTACTCACTGTACACCCATGATTGTGTAGCCAAGTTTCCATCAAGCTCAATATATAAGTTTGCTGATGACACAACAATTGTAGGCCGTATCTTGGGTTATGATGAGTTTGAGTACAGAGAGGAAATTAAGAACCTGGTGGCATGGTGCGAAGACAATAACCTATCCCTCAACGTCAGCAAGACAAAGGAATTGGTTGTTGACTTCAGAAGGAGTAGCGAACCGCATGACCCAATTTACATTGGTGGTGTGCAAGTGGAACAGGTCAAAAGCTTTAAGTTCCTCGGGGTCAATATCACAAATGACCTGACTTGGTCCAACCAAGCAGAGTACACTTCTAAGGCCCACCAGCGCCTTTACTTCCTGAGAAAACTAAAGAAATTTGGCCTGTCCCCTAAAACCCTCACTAATTTTTATAGATGCACAGTAGAAAGCATTCTTCTAGGGTACATCACAACCTGGTATGGAAATTGACCTGTCCAAGATTGAAAGAAGCTGCAGAAGATCGTGAACACGGCACAGCACATCACACAAACCAATCTTCCGTCCTTGGACTCACTTTACACCGCACGCTGTTTGAGCAGTGCTGCCAGGATAATCAAGGACACGACCCACCCAGCCAACACACTTTTCGTCCCTCTTCCCTCCGGGAGAAGGCTTAGGAGCTTGAAGACTCGTACGGCCAGATTTGGGAACAGCTTCTTTCCAACTGTGATAAGACTGCTGAACGGATCCTGACCCGGATCTGGGCCGTACCCTCCAAATATCCAGACCTGCCTCTCGGTTTTTTTTTGCACTCCCTTACTTTCCATTTTTAAAATTTTTCTATTTATGATTTATAATTCAAATTTTTAATATTTACTAATTTTTACTATTTTTAATACTTTTAATATTTAATATTTGTAATTCAGGGAGTGAGAAGCGCAGAATCAAATATTGCTGTGATAATTGTACGTTCTAGTATCAATTATTTGGCGACAATGAAGCATAAAGTAATCCTTTAACCCCTTAAATGTTAATGACCGTCTCACAATGACATCACAGCTAATATTCGACAACCCATTCAGAGCACATGGAAAAGAATATGGTATAATGAAACATTTAAGAAAAAGTTTTCTACTTGTTTCCGAACTTTTTATACTTGTTTTAATTTACTTCGGTCTTCCCCGGGAACAGTAAAAGGTTTGACAAAATTCTAATAGTTTTTGCACCAGTTATATTCACAAATCTTCCTGCCGAATGGAGGTAATTTTATCAGGATGGATAACACGTCCCATTCTCGAACTGATTCTTTTTCCGTGTGTTCCCAATTTATACTTTCACATCTAGCTCTCTTTGAGTTATCAGTGAATGGACCCCTTAGTGACTAGTTAAGTACTATTGCTTTTAAAATTGAAGGCAATGGGTTTATCTGCTCCCAACCCCAGCTGGTTAGCCCACAGATCACTATAGCTCTTTGTCACATACTATAGTCCTCTCACTGATTAGATTTGAATAAAGCTTAAAGCTCGTGCCAAAGAAAATCACATCCAACAATATACGTTGAGTGAATAGTAATTGCTGAAAAAATTCCAACGATCGTGAGGACTGCAAAGTTCAAAGTAAATTCTATTATCAACACACATATATGTCACTATATAGACCATTGAGATTCATTTTCTTCCGAGCATTCACAGTAAATAGGAAGAAATGCAATAGAATCGACGAAACCCCACACACAAGACGGACAAACAGCCGATGTGCAAATGTGCAAGAGTCAACCAATTGTGCAAATACAAATAGAAAAATAAACAAAATAATAATACATAAAAAAGCAAATATCGTGAACATGAGATGAGGAGTCCTTGAAAGTGAGTCCATAGATTGTAGGAACAGCTCAGTATTGGGGTAAGTGAAGTTATCCCCCTGATTTAAGAGCCTGATGCCTGAGAGGTAATAAGTGGTCCTGAACTTGGTGGTGTGGCTCCTGAGACTCCTGTACCTCCCCCCTTATCGCAGGAGCGAGGTGGACTACTAGGTTGTAACCACTACCCTTTGTAGGCTTTTCCATTCAGGGGGAATGGTGTTTCCATACCAGGCCGTGATGCAGCCAGGTGATGTGGACAGTGTAGAAACAGGCAAATAGAATCTAATTTAGAGGGGTGTGTGATATGTTTCTGAGGTAATGCAGAAAGGTTTGGGGACACATAATAAACAGGAGAGGTGTAAAGTTTTGGAATGTGTGCCAACAGATACTTATCATTTACAAGAGAGCTATGGATGGTGGTGAACCCAAGTAAGGCCTGGAATTAACTCAGAATTGAAGGAAACAAGTAACACAAATGAAATCTAAAAGCAAACAGCAGTAGGAGAAACGGAACTCCTACAATTGAGTACTAAGTGCCTAGCACGAAGCCTTTAAGTACAGGCTTTCCATATAAGGGATCTGGCAGGCAATAATTGGCAGTCTGCACCTTAAAGGGACAGCGTCAGCTAACCATACTCTGGGGAAATGGAGCGCCAAAATTTGGATGCCTGCTGCTGTTCAGTCGGAAGCATGACACCAGGTAGGTGTTTTGAAAGGCAACCAAGTCTTCATTTCTTTAGTACCAATACACCAATATGAATACCAGTAACAAATAAAAAATCAGAAATCAGAATCAGGTTTAATATCACCTGCATCCGTTGTGAAACTTGTTAATTTTGCGGCAACAGTACAATGCAATACATGATCAGTACAGAAAAAATGAATAAATGAATAAATAAATGAATTAAAGAAATTATATATGTATATTAAATTGTTACATTAAAATAAATAACACACAAACAGAAATTTTTTTAAGTATTTAGGTAGTGTTCATGTGTTCAATGTCCATTTAGAAATCGGATGGCAAAGGGGAAGAAGCTGTTCCTGAATCGTTGAGAGTGTGCCTTCAGGCTTCTGTACCTCGTCCCTGATGGTAACAATGAGAAGAGGACATGTCCTGGGTGATAGGAGTCCTTAATAATGGACTCCACCTTCCTGAGGCGCCGCTCTGTGAAGATGTCTTGGATACTACGGAGGCTAGCATCCATGATGGAGCTGAATAATTTTACAACTTTCTGCAACTTACTTCAATCCTGTGCAGTGGCCACCCGCCCCCCCACCGACCGCCTGCCCCCAATACCAGATGGTGACGCAGCCATTCAGAATGCTCTCCATGGTATAAGTGGGCAGGAATCACTACTGCCCTGTAGACCATGAGTTTTGTCCCAAGTCTGAGCTTTATGTCATAAAATACACTTTTCATCAATTAATCAAAAGTTGTTCTGGCACAGTGAAAGAAATAGTGAAATTCATCAATATTTGCCTTTCGCACAGAGTTAGTTCCCCAGATACAAGTCCACGTCTTCCAAAATCTTGAATCTTTACTGCATATTGGTATTTGAGGGCATCTTCTCAAAAAAAACGCTTTGGCATGTGGATGTTTGATGTAAGCCCATATTATCATGTACTCCAAAATGTCACTGCATACTTACTGAATGTCTTAGAAAACCGGCTCCAGGATTTGTGAATATAGCGTTCTGTTTCCAAAAGCTAATGTTTGCAATGAAAGTGACGAATGTGTCCCCTTTTGGTCATTGATGCCTTTGTCCAGTTTCAGTTCTAATTCTGGATTTGTTTGTTATCGTTTCAGGGAGGGAAACATTAAATCAAATTGTGATTAGTTTGATCATCTACAGAGAATCATTCTGTAATTGGATCAAATGACCGCTTCTTTTTCTGCTATGTCCATTTCACCTGTCTAATTAAAGGGGTCACACCCTGATGAAATACTATTTAGGAGAATTATATGGAGAGGAATTCCATTCTGACATGTTGGGCCTCCTCTGCCTCCACTGCCACAATGAAGCCACTTTCAGTTTGGAGGAGCAACACCTCATATTCTATCTGGGTAGCCTCCAACTTGGTAGCATGAACATCGATTTCTCTAACTTCCAATAATTTCTCTCCCCCCCCCCACCTCTTCTTCCATCCTGTTCTAATTCCTCTCTTACCCCTTGTCTTCTCTTCACCTGCCGATCAGCTCCTTCAGGTGCAGTTCTCCTTCCTTTTCTCCCATAATCTCCTATCAGATTCCTTCTGCCCTTTACCTTTTCCACCTATCAGTTCCCAGGTTCTCACTTCATACCCCCTTCCCCATTCTCCTACCTTCCCCCCTCACCTGGCCTCACCTATCTCCTTCTGGATGGTACTCATTCCCCTGCTCCCCCCTGCCGCCTTATTCTGGCTTCTCCTCCTTTCCTTTCCAGTCCTGATGAATGGTCCGAGCCAGAAACATCGACTACTTATTCCATTCCATAGATGCTAACTGACCTTCTGAGTTCTTCCAGCATTTTGTGTGTTTCCAAAACTCCAGTATCTGCAGAATCTCTTCTATTCAGGAGACATCTTGAACTTCAGTTACATTGGTGTTGCTGTATAAAAATGAGAACTCATTTCCATTCCATTTCAACCCAGTGATGAGGAGCCAACCTTCATGAATGGGAATTGCTACCTTCTCTACGTGTCTTTTATTGGATGGGGAGTATTTCCAATGTTCTAGTAACCTGATGAGATTGCACCTGTGTTTCAGAATATTGTTGAGCCAGAGCTCCAGGTCGTCAGCTGGGTCTGCTACCATTGATCAGGACTATTTGTGTCAGATTGTCATGTTGAAATGGCACATTTTCTTGCTCAAAGCTCAAAGTACATTTCATTACCAAAGTATCTATATTTTATACAACCTTGAGATTTGTCTCCTTACAGGCAGCCACGAAACTATGAATCCCAATAGAACCCTTAAAAAACAAAAGAAGACTGTCAAACACCCAGTGTACAGAGAGAGGGGAGAAAAACAAATTGTGCAAACAATGAAAGCAAGCAAACAGCATTCAGAACTGAAGTTCACAACACCAGATGTCACTGGAGTCAGTCCAGAAGCCCATAAGTTGCAGGTCACAGCCACAGTCCAGCACAGAGATGAGCAAACCCTGTGGGGCAGCGAGCTGAACTGGCCTGTCTCTCGCCTCCGACCCTGACACTCTGACAATTTCAATCTGGCCCGGTGCTTAAATCGTCCAAATCTCAGGCTGTTCCTCACCGTCGGGCTCTGGCTCCACCACCTCGATTCAGCCAGTACCCAATCTTCCCAATTCGGCTCGGCTCTTAAATCGATCAGATGTCCAATCTTTCTTCACCTCACCTCAGCTGCATCAAATTACCCTGTGAGGTTTGATGTACTGGGGACCAGGCGCTCCATATCCTCAGTTGGCCCAATACCACTGACAAGAATCCACTAATGCTTGTTTGGAGGCAGGTAATTAGAGGGACTGGCTAGCACTAATGTTACGTGGGGCTGAGTGCTTAACATGTTGTTGAAGCCAAGGCTTTACTTCAAGGGCAGCATGGTAGTGTAGTGGTTGGTGTATTGCTTTATAGCGCCAGTGACGCGGGTTCAATTCTGCCACTTCCGTAAGGAGTTTGTACATTCTCCCCATTGACCGTGTGGGTTTTCTCCCTGTCGTAAACCATATATATATATGTTGTAACTGGGTAACTGGACACGCCCCTCTGCTGACTGCCCCTGTGGCTCCTCCCACAGATCCCTGAATAAAGGCGATTTCGCCCTGCTCCTCCCCCTCAGACCAGGGGCAGACACTCAGCATGGAGGTCACGTTTTACTGCGAATAAAAGTCTTTCAATATTTACCCTACTTCAGTCTTTTGGAATTATTGAAGGTGCTTCAATTTTATTTGCAGTAAAGTGTGACCTCCATGCTGAGTGTCTGCCCCTGGTCTGAGGGGAAGGAGCAGGGCAAAATCGCCTTTATTCAGGGATCTGTGGGAGGAGCCACAGGGGCAGTCAGCAGAGGGGCGTGTCCAGTTACCCAGTTACAACATACGTATATATGGTTTACCACACTCCCACAGTCCAAAGATGTACCGGTTAGAAAGTTGCAATGTTGGCGCTGGAAGCATGGTGAGAATTGCAAGCTGCCCCAAGCACATCCTTGGACTGTGTTGGTTGTTCACGCAAATGACACAATTCACTGTATTGATGTTTTGATGTACAGGTGGCAAATAAAGCTAATATTTCCTGTTCAAAAGACCAAGGGCATCAAAATAGCTCTGTACCTGTATGTAGTAGGGGCTTGTATTTGGATATTTGGACCAGGACATTATAAACACATCGATATCACCCAAACTCTGATCCAATGAGCCATGCCATGGAAAAAGAGCTGAAGATGATTAGCTTTTATATTTACACAGGCATGAAGTGCACATTCAGCTGAAGAACTGGAGCATTTGATCAATGAAAACTCTGAAAGGGGTCATGTATCTAACAATAAACAGCCACAAATTATAGTGTGTATGGTTAAAAAGGCAGTGATGCTACATTCCACTCCCAAACACCGAAAAACAAGAATATTAGTTGGCACTGTAGTGTTCTGCTGAGCAAGTGTTTCAAGTTATCGGCTTCAAGAGGCAACGTTAAACCCAGGGATAGTCTGTCCTTCTAGATGCCACTTATTTTTAAGGGGACTTTTTTCTATTATAGTCAGTTACTTGCATTGAAGTAAGTATTCATATTAAAAGATGACAAAAATGCAAATTATGTGCTTAGAGTTTCAGGTAGTAATAATAACAACAGTTTGCTGGTATCATGTGCACATTTTGTGATTGTTTTGCATGCAGTTTAAAAGTAAGAATTAAAAGTTGTTGTTAGTGATTTAGTTGTTTTAAATGTTCTTAAAATATATCAGTTTATATTAGTTGTGTACAAAGTAAATTTTATTATCAGGGAACATATACATCACTACATACAACCTTGGGATAAATTTTCCTGCGGGCATACTCAGCAAATTGATAGAATAGTAACTATGACAGGATCAATGAAGAAGATCATCTATAGTGCAGAAGACAGCAAACTGCTAATGCAAATATAAATAAATAGCGAGAACATGAAATAACAAGATAAAGAGTGCTTAAAGTAAGATCATTGGTTGTGGGAATATCTCAATAGTTGGGCAAATGCGTAGAGTTAACCCCTTTGTTCAAGAGTGTAATGATTGAGGGGTAGTAACTGTTCTTGGACCAGGTGGTGCGAGTCCTGGGGCTCTTGTACCTTCTACCTGATGGTAGCAGCGAGAAAAGAGAATGGCCTTGGTGGCATGGATCTCTGATGATGTATGCTGCTTTCCTACAAGTGTTTCAATATTTATTCAGCACACGGTATAATGTCTTATATCACTAACATTACCTTTCTTTCCCCTGTTATTCTATTCAATTCCCCTTTTCTTCTTTTCTCTCCACCCCTAATCTTTCTACAAGGTTCTACTCCAGTCTCCTCTCCTACCTACCCGTTCTCCACCTTCTACTGTCCCTGTCCCCACCTTCTACTGTCCCTGTCCCCTCTAACCCCTTCACTCCCCTTCTCCCTATCTTATTTCCTCCACTTTACAACTCCTCTTTCCCTCGATACTTTCGTCCCTCAGCTTCCTTCGCAAGCGGCTACCCCATCAGCGGAAAATGCACAATTTTTAACCTGAGAGATGGTCATCTTCAATGAGCGATCTCTCAAAAAGTCAGCATCCATCATTAATACCTCCCATCATCCAGGACATGTCCTGTTCGTGAAGGCACACACTCAACAATTCAGGAACAGCTTCTTCCCCTCTGCCATCCGATCTTTGAATGGATATTACAACCAATGAACACTACCTAACTACGTTTTTTAAATTTCTATTCCCATAGATAGATGCATTTACTGTAATTCAGTTTTTCCAGCTATTATGTATCGCATTGTACTGCTGCCGCAGAAACAACCAATTTCACGATATGTGCAGGTGATGTTAAACGTGATTCTGATTCTGAAAGCCTTTAATTCGCTCAATACCAGCCTACATCCCTCGGCCAGGGACCCTCACCGCCGCCATCTTGCGATGCCAATTTTAGTGCGGGCGCACATCGGGCCGGCGTGGGCGGGTCCTCGTCAGTCCGCTTCTCCGATTAGCTGCGCTCCCTATGATGGACAGGAAGTTCTGGGTCTCCATTGGCCGGCGGGGCCATATATGTGTGTGAATGTCCGATGAGGGACGGGCTGGCCGGAGGGTGGGTGTTTCCGGCCGACCGCCCGACGACGAATTTCCAGCCTCCTCATATTCCCCCAACACCTTTCCCCCTTCAGCCTGCCCCGGGTTCGGGTTTTGTTTCTCGCCGGCATGTCGGAGCCTCGGACCCCGCGCTTCAGCGATAGAGCAGTGCAGGTTCTGCTGGAGCAGGTGAGGGCTCGCAGGGAGATATTTTTCCCCTCCGAGGGCAGGAGTGTGCCCAGGGAGAAGGTGCACCAGGCCTGGATGGAGGTGGCACACTGTGTTAATGCCAAGAGTGAGGTGCCAAAGACTTGGCTGCAGTGCCGCAAGAAGTTCAATGGCCTGACCTGGACTGCGAAGGTAAGCATGGTGGCAGCAGGAGTTCGCCCCCAGCCACTCTGCTCCAACCAGTCACCAGTCCTTGTGTTGGCAGGTTTCAGAATCAGGTTCATTATCACTGTCTCTCTCATGATGTGAAGTCTGTTCTGCGGCTGCAATGCAGTTCAAAGTCGTAACATCACTATACATTGCAAAATAGTTCTACAGAAAGAAATAATGAGGTGTGTTCTTGGGTTCATAGAGGGGAAGGAGCTGTTCCTGAATCATTGTTTGTCAGGCTTCTGTACCTCCTGCCTGATGTTAGTAACGAAACAGAGCAAAAAAAAGAATAATTAGTTACTGTTCATGGCACAGCTCAAAATACAAGGACAACCCTTTGGATGAGATATGAGAAGGGATTTCTTTAGCCAGAGGCTAGTGAATCTGTGGAATTCATTCCCCTGGATGGCTGTGGAGGCCATGTCATTGAGTATATTTAAAGTGGAGGTTCTTGGTGTCAAAGGTTGCAGAAAGAAAGCAGGAGAATGGAGTTGAGATGATAACAACTCGCACATGGTGGAGAAGACTCAATGGACTGAATAACCTAATTCTGTTTTTGTGTCTTGTGGTCTTAAGAAATCTGATAGCAGAGGGAAAGAAGCTGTTCTTAAATCATTGATGGTCTTCAGACTCCTGTACCTCCTCACCATAAGAAGAGGGTATGACAAAACTGATTTCCCCTGTATCATGACAAAGGCATGTGTCCATGTCAGAAATGGCTGTGGTCCATATGCTTCCCGCCCCCCCCCCAACAAAGTGTTCGGGCATACTCCAGTATTTTAGCCTGCCCTTGGCCTGCTAAACTTGCTTCTTCCTGCAGGTCATGTCTTGGGAGGTGGAAATGACCCCTGGAGGCACGACATGCAATCTGTTGGAGGAACTCAGCGGATTGAGCAGCATATGTCGGAGAAAAGGAATTGTTGAAGCTTCAGGTCAAAAGGCTGCATCAGGAGCAGGAACTGCGAACATTTCAGGCTGAAGCTAGCTGCAGGGCTAGTTTGGATGCAGGGTTTCAAACAGGAAGGCCAACAGTTCCTTTCTCTGATACCTACTGCTTGATCACGTGGATTTCCTCCAGTTGGTTGTTTATCATTGTCATCGGTAGTCTCCGATGTCACTCATCTGGAGGAAGGGCCCTTCCTTACAATCTGAAAAGCCACTGTTATGGTTTTCAGAATCAGTTTTAATATATCACCTTTAACCCTTTCTGTAGAAATTTTCAAGTGTCTGTTGACATACCAAATCTCCTCAGATCTGCTTTTTTGATCCTTTGGCTAATTTCTGTGTCTACGCCATCATTTTTGCATTGGCTTTGCTTTCCTTGTAAGTCTGCTGTGAAGTACCACATTAAATATGTTGAAGAGTAATCTGCATTTGTATGGAATCAAAGTTACAGCGCCCTAGGAGGTGATTCAGGCAAATATCTCTGCACTGGTTTTCTACCAAACCATTCCACTAGTTCCAGTCTAACCAATTCCTTTCCATTCTCTAGCCTTGCAAAGTTTTCATTGCTATATACACTCAGTGGCCACTTCATTAGATACAGGGTGCAACCTGGTATGGACTTTTGGTGCTGTAACCATCCACTTCAAGGTTCGACATGTGCATTCAGAGATGCTCTTCTGCACACCACTGTCGTGGTTATTTGAGTCATAGTCACTTTGAACCAATTTGGCTATTCCCCTTTGACCTCTGATTGACAAGACGCTTTCACCCACAGAACTGCCGCTCACTGGATGTTTTTTTTTTGTTTATTGCACCATTCTCTGTAAACTCTAGAGACTGTCGTGCATGAAAATCCCAGGGGGTGTCAGCGGTTTGAGATACTCAAACCTCCTTGTCTGGCACCAACACTCATTCCACGGTCAAAGTCACTTGGATCAGATTTATTCCCCATTCTGATGTTTGGTCTGGACAGCAAATGAACCTCTCCTCCTGAGGTTTTATGGCGGTTGACAAACAGCTTTGTGGTGCATTTCCGCCACCTTCTGAACTGGAATATGGGTCAGGATATCTAAACGTTATATATTTGTATATCTGTCAAATTCTATAAAAGACCTGTATTCTTAAGGAACTGCGCTGTATATTTAAAGCAACAATCCTGCGATCCTTTCTGCAAAATATTGTTAATGTTAAGTTGTGTTTTATTCTGTGATAACTTTAAAATCAACCATCCTCTCTTGGGCACCTCACCAGAATATACTCAACTGTATCTTGTTGATTACAATATTTGTTACTGTATTTCTTCATTAAAAATAATGTATTATTTAACCCTGTGTGCCCAAACCTCAATCTCACCTCCTCCCTCCTGCATTCCTTGACCATCCCACTTCCTTCCAGATATTATAAAGATAACTCAACCTCTTGACCATGTCTGCATGCTTTTATGCATTGAGTTGCTGCCATGTGATTAGCTGATTAGATATTTGCATTAATGAGCAGGTGCACCCAATAAAGTTGGCACTGAGTATATTTATTTAATTCCTTCCTTCTTGAAGGCCAGAATGGAATCTCCTTCCACTACATCTGCAGGCAGTACATTTCAGATTACAGCCACATGCTGATTTTTTTAACGGTTTTCTTTGTGTCACTCTTAATTCACTTTCCCTTAATATTTCACCTGTGGCCTTTAATCCTTCGCACTTTCCAGTGGGACCAGCTGCTTGCTATCCACTCTGTGTAAACCCCTCATCATGTTATACATTTCTGTCAAGCTTTCCTTCTGTAAAGAAAAAGTTTTGACTTTTCAAATCTTTCAGCATCTTTGCTGGAGAAAAACATCCCAGGAAGGATATCAAATAAAATGTTTCTGTGAACAATAAGAGCAATTAAATCAATTTACCAATAGATGGGGTTTAAAGAGCTTCTTAAGAGAGAAGTAAAAAAGCTGGAACATACAGCAAAGTTGCTGGTGAACGCAGCAGGCCAAGCAGCATCTATAGGAAGAGGCGCAGTCGACGTTTCAGGCCGAGACCCTTCGTCAGGACTAACTTCAAAGTTGCTGGTGAACGCAGCAGGCCAAGCAGCATCTATAGGAAGAGGCGCAGTCGACGTTTCAGGCCGAGACCCTTCGTCAAGACTAAAAAAGCTGGACGTGTTTGAAAGCATAAGTCATGGTATTTTGACCTTGGTATGTGAATGTAATAGAGTGACTGTGGAGAGGATGTTTCCTATGGTGAGAGTGTCTAGAACCAGAGGACACCGCCTCAGAATAGAGGGGTGTCCTTTTAGAGTGGAGATGAGGAAGAATTTCTTTAGCCAGACAGTGGTGGGTGAATCTGCGAAATTCATTGCCACAGGTGGCTATGGAGGCCTAGTCTTTGGGTATATTTCAGGCAGAGGTTGATAAATTCTTGATTAGTCAGGGCGTGAAGAGATATGGGGAGAAGGTTGAAGATTGGGGCTGAGAAGGAAAATGGATCAGCCATGATGAAATAGTGGAGCAGAATAACTGGACCAAATAGCCGCATTCTGCTCCTATGTCTTATGGTCTTGTGGTGAAATAGGTGGAGTGATTAAATTCAATAATTGTCAAGTAGTGAGAATCTTGGTGCGCATAGACAAGTAGGACTGAATGACGTCTTTCCCATCTGCATGACCGTTTAAGAGGACAGTATTAATGAGTGCAGATAGTTTAGAGATTGTAGCTTGGGGAGTGGGGTGAAGCCATGCAGCGTATGAAAATAAAGATGAGAATTTTTAAACTGGGATTTTGCTAACCCAGCAATCACTATGAATCACTGTGCATAATGTGTAACTAGATTTTATGCGGCATGGGTTAAGGGTAAGATAAGGTGAGCTTTATTTGTCACACGTATATCAAAACACAGTGAAAGGCATCATTTTGCATCAACAATCAACATCGTCCAAGGATTAAGCTGGGGGCAGCCCACAAGTGTCCCCATGCTTCCAGTGCCAACATAGTATTCCCAAAACTCATTAACCCTATTATCAACTGTACATGTTTGGAATATGGGAGGAAACTGGATCACCCAGAAGAAATGCACGCGGTCACAGGGAGCATGTACAAACGCCTTACAGACAGCAACAGGATTGAATCAGTGGTCCCTAGCACTACAAGGTGATGTGCCAACTACTATGCTACTGTACTGCCCTGCCCTTTTAGAAGTTGGTGTGGATGGGGTGGCACAGCTATACAGGTAAATCTCTTGACTGATATCTGTTGCAAAATGGGTTCAGTCCTAATCTCCGGTGTCTGTATGCAGCTTCCATGTTCTTCCTGTGTGCTTTGCTTTCCTTCCAGATGGCCAGTGGATTATTAATTGGCTATCTTACATTATTCCTAATGTATGGGATAATTAGCTATTATCCCATACATTAGGAATAATGTAAGCTGGAGGATTACAAGTACCTGGGGATGCGAATTGACAATAAACTGGACTGGTCAAAGAACACTGAGACTGTCTACAAGAAGGGACAGAGCCGTCTCTATTTCCTGAGGAGACTGAGGTCCTTTAACATCTGCCGGACAATGCTGAGGATGTTCTACGAGTCTGTGGTGGCCAATGCTATCATGTTTGCTGTTGTGTGCTGGGGCAGCAGGCTGAGGGTAGCAGACACCAACAGAATCAACAAACTCATTCGTAAGGCCAGTGATGTTGTGGGGATGGAACTGGACTCTCTGACGGTGGTGTCTGAAAAGAGGATGCTGTCTAAGTTGCATGCCATCTTGGTCAATGTCTCCCATCCACTACATAATGTACTGGGTGGGCACAGGAGTACATTCAGCCAGAGACTCATTCCACCGAGATGCAGCACAGAGTGTCATAGGAAGTCATTCCTGCCTGTGGCCATCAAACTTTACAACTCCTCCCTTGGAGGGGCAGACACCCTGAGCCAATAGGCTGGTCCTGGACTTATTTCATAATTTACTGGCGTAATTTACATACTACTATTTAACTATTTATGGTTCTATTACTATTTATTATTTATGGTGTAACTGTAACAAAAACCAATTTTCCCCAGGATCAATAAAGTATGGCTATGACTATTGGGGAGAACTGGTGGGCGTGTGAGAGAGTTACAAGGAAATGTGGGGGAATGGGGTTGATGGGACTGCACTGGCAGCCAACAGAGGGTAATGGGCCAAATTGTTTCAGTGTTGTAAGGAAATATGGAAAATGCTGGAAACACTTGGCAAGTCAGGGAGATTTTGTTGAATGGGAAACAGATTTGTCTGGGAAAGATACAAATCTAAACATGAGATTCTGCAGATGATGACAATCTAGAGCAACACTTAGAAAATGCTGGAGGAACTCAGTAAATCAAGCAGCATCTATGACGAGGAACAAACAGTCACCATTTTGGCTGAGACCCTTTATCAGGATTGGAAAGGAAAGAGACAGAGGCCAGAATAAGAAGGTGTGGGGAGGGGAAGGAGTACAAGCTGGCAGGTGCTAGGTGAGATCAACTGGGGTGGGAGGGCTGAAGTAAGGAGCAAGAAGGTGATAGGGAGAAGAGGTGAAGGGCTGAAGAATGAATCTGATAGGAGAGAAGGGTGGATCATGGGAGAAAGAGAAGGAGAAAGGGCAGCAGAGGGCATGTGAAGAAAAGAGGAGAGCCAGAATAGGGAACGGACAAGGAGAGGTGGGGGGGAATTACTGAAAGTTAGAGAAATCAATCTTCATGCCATCAGGTTAGAGGCTATCCATATGGAACATGAGGTGATGCTCCACCAACCTGAGTATGGACTGATCGTGGGAGTCGAGGAGGTCATGGACAGACATATTGAAATGGGTGGCCACCTGGAGATCCTTCCTTTTGAGAAGCATCAGATCTCACCAATGCAGAGGAGGCAACACTAGATACTGTAGACCAGTGATGCTCAGTGTAAGCCATTGGGTCCCCCAGGGGGCCATGCCAGATTTTGTCATGGTTACAAAGAAACTGGGAGCCACAGAAGTTTCTGAATAGGCCATGATAAGTTTACTGTTTTATTGAAAGATTACTAAAATATATACATAAAAAAGAAATGAGTATATGTAATTTAATTGGATGAAATAAGATGTGCTAGATGCTGCAAATGAGGCAGCAAAATAGCTTAGCTGTGTGTGTGGGGGGGTGGGGTGCGGCATATCATTCGCTCTCTCCTGCTTGACCACGCACAAATCACTGTTCACACCCTGCAGGGCGGCCCGCTGAGTCCTGTTGCACATCCACAACTGCAGATCTGCTCTTTGCCCCACTGAGCAAGTATATAACAAGAGGCTGGTTCCATTTGCCTTCCACCGACCTGTGCATGTTATATTACTTACAAAACATGACATGAAGGCTGCAGTGGGGTCCTCGGCCAGAAATAGCTGAACTGCAAAGAGGTGAGACTTCACACATTCTACCACTGCATCACTATACCATTACAACTTCTATTAAATCCCTGTTACGTATTATTTTGAAAGGAAGTTCAAATCACTCTTCCTGGTTAGTGCATGCTCCTTATTGCCATATAGGACTTGAATATATAATAGGATTTTAAAAAAATGCCCAATAAATAAATAATTTTTTAAAAGTATTGCCTAAAAAGCTGGTTTTATTTTTACATGTTTATTCAATACTGGTACTTTTTCACGTGGGATTCTACTTATAATAATTCTTTGACTTTTACTGATTTTCTATAGAGCCTACTCACTCTAAAGTAGGTCTCTCTACCTAGTTTGGTGTCATGGTTGTTACTGTTATACATCAGTGGTCGCATAATCAGGACTCGTGATCTGCACCAGCTGCTCATATGACCATCCACCATCTGCTCCCATGGCTTCACGTGGCCCTGATCAGGGGGGGCTAAGCAGGTGCTACACCTTGCCCATGGGTGACCTGCAGGCTTATGGAGGGAAGGAGTGCTTGTACCTCCTTTGGTAGAGATATATCTCCTCTCCGGCTATATATACCGGTATATATAATGTGAATGATGTTGTCATCACGTTGCAAGAATGTCTTATTGAGTTGCAGAGTGATAAAATGCTCAAGCAAAATTGAAACACAGCAAGCAACGTTTTTGAATATCTACTGTTTCCACAGCTTTGCGAGAAAGCCAAGTTTTTAATTGGATTTCCCACCTCTTATCTAGTTGAATGTGGTTTTAGTCAAGCTCTTCAACTGCGTTCAAAAGCTTGTAACCATCTTGATGTTGTGAAAAGATGTGATCTTTGGTTATCTCTAACCAAGTTCCAACCAGATATTCAAAAACTCACTAGTTTGCATCTGTGGCAAGGATCTCACTAAATACCCAATGTAACAATATTAATCGCCAATATTAATTGCTGGTTATAGTTTTATTATATATTATAAGTGAACTATTGTATTTAGAACTTTGAAATAGTTTTATTTTTCATACACACCTGCAACACTATATTTAACATGTAGTAACACTGATAACCTGTTAAGACATAAATATTGTCTGTAGATTACAATAAATAGTACAGTTGACAAAAAAAACCTTCGCAACTAATGGAGACATTGGAGGGTGGCGACCGCAGAGGTAAATGATAGTCTCAAGTGGGCCATGAGCAGAAAAGCCGAGAAGCACTGCAGAGAAATGACCTGACAGATACGCAGGTGAAGTGTTGCCTCACCTGGAAGGACTGTTTGGAACCTTGAGTTGTGGTGAGGAAGGAGGTGTAGGGATCAAGGTTGTTTGGTTGAACTCAAATTTATAAACTGTAAGCAAGGTATCCGCTTACACAGGTAAGCCTGGATGAAAGCCCTCAGAATTAGACATGAGCAGTGATTAAAACCTGGAAAACTTTTCACATCTCCTGTATGGTCAATATCCCGTAGAAGAAAAGTAATATAGTCACTGTCATATATTTTCGTGGAAGCATTATGTTTTATGCAAGTTGGCCACAACATTTCCTGCATTACAGCAGTGACTCTACTTTAGAAATAATGCTAAGGATAATAAATAAATTGAAGCCCTTCATTTTCTACACAAAACCAATAAACATGGCTGTTAACTGGCTACATCCCCGCCTCCTGCATGCAGCTGGTTCGCACGTCTCCGTCATGCATTATAACAATGAAGCACTAACTCACTCTCACTATTTCTACAGGAGAAGTTGGCCCACAAAACAAGGAAAAGAACCAGTTGCGGGGAACGCCCAGCATCTATTCTAGATCTCACCCAGATGGAGCAGGAAGCCCTGGACATCATTGGGCCAAACAGCAGGAGAAACATTGAGAATGGCAAGGCCGGAGGCCAAGTACCACAGGGTGCATTCCTATTTCTCTTACCTACTCTTTTCAGTCGTCACACAGACTGAGTAATCACCCTAGAGATGTTCATGTACTGTTCTTACTTTACCATCCCAGGACTCACCAATCTTGTCTCCCTCTTTTTCAGATCTGACTCATTACCTAGGCTTTATTGGACAGGAGATGGAAGAGGAGCATTTCACAGAAGATGCACAGTCACCAGCCCCATCTTTCCACTACATCAGCACTGACCTAAACATCTCCAGTGGAATGGACGGTCAGCTAAATGGATCTTCACATAATGAATTATTCAGTAGTAATGAACAGGAGCTGGACATAGTGGAAAGGACCATCCAGGAGACCGATGACTCCAGGGCAACCTCTGGTCCTAGCTGTATCGAAGAGGACAAAGATGCAGATCTCACAGGCCCAGCCTTTAGAAGAAAGATTTTCCAGGAGCATCATCAGTTGCTCCAAGCTTTGGACAAACTGCCAAAGAGCTGCCTCACGCTGTCTGAGAGTGTAGAAGAGTCTGCATCCATCTTTTGTGGGGTTGTGGCACAAGGTATCACCACCCTCCAGTCTACCATGGAGCGAGTTGCCAACTCTGTCGATGCAGCAATGAAGCCCTCTGTCCATGAGCCTGTGGCACCAACTTTGGCGTCACTGATTGAGGCTCAAACAAGTGCTATTCAGGCTCTGGCTTGCACCATTTCCACTAGTTTGGAAAGGTTGGGCGGGCGTATTGATAGGGGGTTCGGTCACATCTCAGACCTTCTGCAGTCTGCTCTGCCACAGCTCAATGGCGGCATGGAGTCACAGCCCCATGTGAGTGGGCCAGCTGGAGTGTCTCTTGCTAGCCTCTCTCGGGGTAACAGCACGTATGATCCCTCCCCATCTTCCGAAGCCCCATCTCCTCCAGAAGCACCATTGAATCTGCAGGTGGCAGTCAGATCCCCTCGAGGTCGAGCTCTTCGAGGCAGGCGTCCTTGAGCATCCTTCAGACACTGACTGAGTTACACTAACTGCCAGTTCTCTGAACTGAAGCCACGAGGGATTCACAACTAGGAATAGCAAACGATGACTTCATAAAGGTACTACAAAATGGTATCTGGAAGACTGCTGCTAATTGCATAAGCAATAAAATATTACTTAGTTTGCAAATCTAATATACTTGGTTAGATGGTTTGTAACCATGCTGCTGTAATGTCAACTGTTGGGGACATCTGTGTTAGTGGTTGGAGGTATCGCTGGATGACTGAAGACTTGAACATGCTGTTAATGGGCATGAGTTAAGTAGACTACTATTCAGGTATGAAAGACCAGGAAATGTGGTACACAGTAGCGTTTTTTAAATCTTTGTAACTTTCAGGCAACACTTTTATCAGAAGTTGGCACAAAGAGTAGTAAAAGGCCACTCTGGCCTTTTGAGACTGTTCCACCATTCAACATGATCAATACCACATTCTTGCTGATTCCCTAAAGCAAGGGTTCCCAACATTTTTTATGCCATGGACCCCTTGCCATATTGGGACCCACTTCCCTAAAGGTTAATTTGGCAGGTTGAGTCAGTAGAAAGGAAGTCAAATGCAACGTTGCCATTCATTTCAAGAGGACTGAAATATAAAAGCAAGAATGTACTGAGGCTCTCTCAGGCATTGGTCAGGCCACATTTGGTGTACTGTGTGCAGTTTTGGGCTCCATATCTAAAAAAGGATGCACTGGCATTGGAGAGGCTCCGTAACTTTACGAGTATGATCCTGAGAATGAAAGAGTTAATGTATGAGGACCGTTTGATGGTCGTGGGCATGTACTTGCTGGAGTTTAGATGAATGAGATGATGGGGGGGGTGGCATAAATCTCATTGAAACATACAATATTGAAAGGTCAAAATAAACTGGATGTGGAGTGGATGTTTCCAATAGTGAGGGAATCTAGGACCAGAGGACACAACCTCAGTAGAAGGTGGTCCTTTTAGAACAAAGATGAGGAGAAACATCTTTAGCCCAAATGCAGTGAATTTGTGGATTTTTTTGCCACATACGGCTGTGATGGCCAAATCTTTGGCTATATTAAAACCGGAGGTTGTTAGATTCTTGATTAGTGAAGGCGTCAAAGGTTATGAGGAGAAGGCAAGAAAATAGGTTGAGAAGGATAATAAATTAGATGGAATGGCAGAGCAGGCTCAATGGGCTGAATGGCCTAAATCAGCTCATATGTCTTAAAGTCTTACTGCTCTTTTCCCATAACTTTTTGAAGTTTTAATATCTAGAAATCTGTATACCTGCACCTTAAGTATCTCTATTGTCTTGGCTTCCCCAGTCTCCAGTGTTGGGGAGTTTCACACTGAAGAAATTTGTCCTCTTCTCACTCCCAAATGCCTTGACCCTGTCCTGAGATTCTAACTTTGGTTCCGGCACACACCCCTCTTACAGGAAAGATCCCTTGTGTATTGGGTCTGTTGAGCCCTGTCAGAATTCTGTAAGTTTCGATGAGATCTGCTCTCATTTTTTTCTGAAATCTATTAGTAGTGGAGTGGGTAACATATCCTCTTTCAGACAATACTGCCATCCTGTGAACCAGTCTGGTGATACTTTGTTGCACTCCTATGACAAGTATGTCCCTTGAGTAAGGAAACTAAAACTACACCAGGTGCTGCAGGTTGGCATCACCGATGCCCTGGGTAATTGACTTGACTTGACTTGACATTATTTCTCACATCCTTCACATACATGGGTAAAATTCATCTTAACTTTTGTTTTCAAAACCTGTGCAATAAAAGTTAATATACCATTTGCCACCTTAACCGCATACTTACTTTCATAGGCTGACGTACATGGACACCCTTTGTATGTCAGCAGTTCCCAATCTGTCACCCTAACCTGGCAAGGACAACCGGAGAACAGAACTGGAGATCAGGTCCTTTGGTTTTGAAAATCGAGCTCCTTTGTCTTTTCGTTCGGGTGAGCCTTGTGATGCTGAGGAATTCCTAAGAACTTATTTTTGAACTTTACTCTTGAGTAGTTGAACTGTAAATAGTCTACTTCACATGGTCCCACCGTAGCTACCTCAACCTTGACATTTATCTCTATATGTTAGCATCTCTTTGAGATGACATGATCTTCTGTAGGCAGCCAGGAGCAGCATCACTTTCTGATATTGGTCTAATTATCCTTTACCAACATGTTCTCTGATTATCCTCAAATCTAAATCCATTTCTCAATAGCCAATTTGTAATTTTGCTTTGATTGCATTGGTTGTGTCTCAGTTATTCTACACTTGCTTCTCATTCCTTAAACCAGCATAGCACTCTTCCCAAACTCTGTTAATTTAGGGTTTCGATTGCATTTCTTTTTATCCATGTTATGATATAGGAATGGGTTTGCTTGGTGGCCCAAACATCTGTTTCCTTGATATATGATTCTGCAATTCCTGGGGGGTGGGGGTAGTGGTTTAATGTGGTCCTGAGCAATTATTGCCTCGAGATTACCTTAAGATCAAGCACGAAGCATTCTATATCAAAAGATTTAAACCCTTTGCTAGGAATTTGGCTGGGTTGTGGAGAAGATTGATGATCAAATCTGCAGACGAAGAGCTGTGATATTAATTGTTCAGGAAGATCTGACACCCAGGATAATTTATTGCTGTTCCATCTCAACTCCAGTTTTTGCTTTATTGTCTTCTTTGTTAGACGATAGGAGGTAGGTGGTTTTATAAGCAGTAGAAGTGTTTAAAAATTATAAATATTTTACTGACAAATACGTTTTCACAGTTTTGACCATTTGTTTAATGTAGGTCATTCACTTTAATAACCAAAAAGCATAAATTGCTGCAAGCTATAAGTACCAGAGGTTCTACAAGTGCTGGAAATCCAGAGAAACACACAAAATCCTGAATAAACTCAGCAGGTCAGGCAGCATCTAGGAGAAGGAATAAACGGTCGACATTTCAGGCGAAACCCTTCAGGCAAGTTTTGCAGATTTTATGGATAGAAACCCATGATGGTTAAAAGAGACCTAACAGGCAGTATATATGTATATTTATGGTTAGTATGTGTGATATGTACAAGGAGTTGACTTTAATATTATAGACAGGTTTAAAGTAAAAATGCAATGAAGTTCTTTATATTTAGGAATTAGAAATTATTATGCCATAAAATATTAATAATTTATTTATAGAGCATTTTTCATACAGATGATGTAGTTCAAAATGCTTTACAATGGGATAAAAGTGCAAATGTGAAAATAGAATAAAAATAAACTTGAAAATAAAAGGTAATTTTATGATGCCATAATTGAATGACCTTTATTGTCATTATACATAGGTACAATGAAACTCTGTTTGGCTTCCTCTCAGGCAATTAAATAAAGCGGTAGATAAAATCAAGACAGTAATAGAAAAGCAGTATTAAATAGATAAGTAGCAGAAAATAAGTTGCAGCAGTGCCAGAATATCACAGTAATGCACAGAGTGCCGTTAGTGCAAGTATTTGAGTCCTTGTGTGTACATGTGTGTGCTCACAGTTTCAGTCATTGTCCTGTGGGAGTGGTGTGATGGAGGCCACAGCTCTGGGATAGAAGCTGTTCCTCAGTCTATTTGTTCTGGCTTTTAGTGTCCTGAACCTTTTGCTGGACGGCAGCGGGTCAAACAGGGAGTGGCGGGGGTGTGTGGTGTCTCTGGTTATGCTGATTGCTTTCCTCCTGAGTCTGCTGGAATAGATGGTGTCCAGTCCTGGGAGCTCCATCCTGACAATTCACTGGGCCGCCTTCACCACACGATGCAGGTCTTGTCGCTCAGCGGCTGTGCTGCTGGCATACCACACTGTGGCGTTGTCGGTCAGGATGGTTTCAATTGTGCTCCTGTAGAAGTTAAGCAACAGCTTTTGTGGAAATTTGGCCTGTTTCAGCTTTCTGAAGAAGAAGAGTCTTTGTTGTGCCTTTTTTTACAAGCAGCGAGGTGTTGGTGGTCCATGGCAGCTGTTTTGACAACATAACTCCAAGGAACTTTAGGTTTTCCACACTTTGCACTACCTCTCCATGTATATGGAGGGGGTGTGTACTCTGTCCTTTGATCTCCTGAAGTCAATGATCATCTCTTTTGTTTTAGAAGTGTTAAGGACCAGGTCATTGTCCTTACATCACTCCGTCAGATGATCCACCTCAAGCCTGGAGGCTGTTTCATCCTCGTCCGAGATCAGGCCAACCACTGTGGTATCGTCCGCAAATTTAATTATGGAGTTGGAGGTGTAGATGGGGGTGCAGTCATGTGTGAAGAGTGTGTAGAACATAGGGCTCAGCACACAGCCCTGCAGGGTGCCTATTTTTAAGATGAGGGTGTTAGAGCTGTGCTTACCAATTCTAACTTGCTGTGGTCGGTCTGTGAGAAAGTCCGTGATCCATGAGCACGGGGGGAACCAAGGCCAAGAGTGTTCAGTTTGCTGACCAGTTTATGGGGGATGACGATGTTAAATACAGAACTGAATTCCACAAATAACATCCTCACATAAGTGTTCGGTTCCTCTAAGTGAGTCAGAGCAATATGGATGGCTGTTGTGATTGCATCCTCTGTGGAGTGGTTTGCCCGGTAGGCAGACTGGTGTTTGTCCAGATCAGGTAGGATTATTGCCTCAATGTGTGAGAGCACAAGTCTCTCAAAGCACTTCATGGCTGTGGGTGACAGTGCTACAGGGCAATAGTCATTCAGGCACTTCACAGCTGATTTTTTGGGCACTGGGATGATAGTGGAGGCTTTAAGGCATGTTGAAACAACAGCTTGTTGCAGTGAGAGGTTAAATATACTTGTAAACACCTCAGCAAGCTGGTCAGCACATGCTTTCAGTACCCGGCCGGGCACTCCGTCTGGGCCAGCTGCCTTACTCGCCTTCACTTTCCTCAGGGTGGGTCTCACCTGGTGTTGCTTAAGGACCAGTGTGGACTCATCGTCAGGTAGGTTGATGAGTGGAGCAGCCTCCTCCCTCTGAGTATCAAAGCGGGCAAAGAACTGGTATAGGACATCAGGCAGTGTGGCGTCATCATCTGGCAGCAGATTATTGGATTTGTAGTCTGTCAGCGCCTTGATGCCAGACATACTGTGGGGGTGGTTGTTATCAAACCGATTTTCAATGCGCAATTTGTATTTGCGCTTTGCATCCCTGATGCCCCTGTGGAGATTCCCCTGTGCTTCACTGTAGGCTTGTTTGTCTCCTGATCTGAAGGCTGCATCGCGCTCCCTGAGTAGTGCCCTCACATTGCTGTTAATCCATGGCTTTTGATTGGGAAGCACCTTAATTGTCTTTTGTGTGATTACATTTTCTGTGCAAAACTTAATTTATCCTAGGACTGAACCACCATATTTCTCCAGGTCTGCTCCCTTTGCAAACAAGCCCCAATCTGTGTTGTCAAAACAGTCCTGTAGCATTGAGGTGGCTTCCTCAGACCACATATGTACTGTCCTGATGGTTGGTTTTACTCCGCAGATCGGTGGTCTGTAAGCTGGGGTCAGTGTGAGGGAGATATGGTCTGATTGTCCTAGGTGTACAGATGGGGTCGCTTTGAATGCTCCTGGAATATTTGTGTAGACTTGGTCTAGTATGTTATATTCTTGTGTCGGGAAATTCACATTTTTGTAAAGTTTGGGCATGACCAGTTTAAAATCTGTGTGATTGAAGTCCCCTGCTACAATGATCACTCCGTCCGGGTGAGCCATGAGCTGTCTGTTGGTGCTATCATGTGGCTTTTCCTTAAAATCTTGATTGTACTGCCCTTTTTTTCTTTCTTCTTACAGAAACATCTGCATGATGCTAAGCTAGGGCACATCATCAGTGATGTTACCTGGGGTCATCAGGTGTTTCAACATCACATACCCTAGCCCAGGCGACCCAACCGGCATTGATCAGACCCCGGCCTGTGCCCTAGCAGCAACCCATGGATCTGCCCTCTTTATCCAGAGCCATCTTGATGTTTTCTCTGCTGCATCTGTGACGGTAGAAATGGCTCTCCTTCTCTCTCCCGTGATTCCAAGTTGCAGTGTATACTTTGCAGAGCAACTGGCCTGCAAAGCTACGACAGCCGACCTCCACAGGCCAACACTTTGCTCTCCAGCCTCTTCTTTGACAGTTGTCCTTCAGATCTTCATTCTTCGCTCTTTTCCGCTCATATGCCTCCTCCATGCGATCTGCCCACGGCACGGTAAGCTCAAGCATAAGAACGTGCTTCGATGAGTCGGACCACAACACAGTGTCGGGCTGCAATGTAGCCTCTGTGATGTCGGGCCACATAGTCTCTGTGATGCGGGGAGGAAACTGCAGCTGTTTTCCCAGGTCTGCTTTTAGCTTCCAGTCCTGCGCAGTGAAGAGCAACCCGGTTGTTTTCTGGTGTTCTGTTGGTATTTTCCCCTCTTTGACAAAGCAGATGGTGTTCTTGACTGGACTTGTTTTCCGGCAGATGTTAAGGCTGCTGCAGATTGCCTCAGCAATTGTCCGGAGGACCTGGTCATACCGCCACCGATAACGGCCATTGGCAAGAGCTCTGGGGCAGCAGCTCAGAATATGCTCTAGCGTACTGGTCTTCTCACAGAGGGGGAACGCTGGTCATTCTGCAGGGCCCCAGCAGTGCAGGTTGGATGGGCTAGGAAGGACGTCATAAACAGCCTGGATAAGGAACTTGGTGCAGTGTGGATCCACCTTCAAGAGATTGTTCCACGTGATCTTTCGCTCGATCACCTGCTCCCATTTGGTCCAAGCTCCTTGCTGTTTCATTGCCACTGCTCTGCTGGTCCTATCCTCCTCCACAGCTGCCCTTACTTCATTCTGGACCAGTTCTCGTCGCTCTTTCCCTTGTACTTTGTCAAAGTGGGGGACTTCAAGGCTCCAACTCTTCCCTGGGCGACTGCCCCCACCAGCACTTTGTGGCGCATTTGTGCCTCAGCTTCTTCCACTGCAGCCTCTGCTCTCTACTCTCTTCCAGTTCTCACCGCCACTCTTGCTCCGGCAACCTTTGGATCTGAAGGTTCCCGGAACTGCAGCACCTCTCTTGCTCACAAAACCTTGAACTCCTCTTCGATGGATTTCAGGGGGAGCCTCAGTTTGCAGTTATTCCCGTATGGAGCAATGCTGCTGATGTTCTTTGGTAAACCCAGCCATCTTCGCAGGAACCGGCTGACTACCCTTTCTAATTCAGCAACAGTGGAAATTGGAAACTCACAGAGAAGCAGTGGCCAGAGGATTCTTGGTCGTATACCGTGCTGGTAAATCCATGCCTTAAACCGCCCAGGAAGGCCACTCCTGTCAACCTCTTGCAACCATTGTTCAAACTCCCCACAGGTGTTTCTTATTGCCGCCTTATCTCTGAGTGTTGCATCAAACATCTTCCCAAGACTTTTAACAGGGTTCTCTGTGATGGTAGGAATTGGAATGTCCTCAATAGAGAAACGAAATCTCTCCTGTACTCTCCCCTTCTTCAGCACTGCAGATCTTGATTTTGCAGGCTTAACGGACGTCCTTGCCCACCTCATCAACCTTTCCAGCCCTTTAAGAATCCACCAGGCACTGACTCCGTAGTGATAGGTCAGGCGGGAGGAGAAGATGGCAGCGCGCCGCACGTGCGCAGCTCTCCAGTGAAAAATGATGTTGTATCTGTTAAATAGGGGCCGTGGGCAATTTTGATTTGATGGAGAATGGACGTGAAAGCACAGAGGAACATCTGGAGAAATTTCTGAAACGCCCGTTCGCTGCTGTCGTTACTGTGCGGTCGGGAATCTTTCGGAGGGTAGGCCTCAAAATCCCCGGCCTTGCCTGCTTTTGGCGACCGAGAAAGAGGTCGAATTGCTCGGACAGAGATGGCGCTCAGTACTCGGTGTCGGAGAGCTGATCAGAGCTCGAAGTTTTCGGATGACTCAGAGTCAGGTTGTGGTCGGCATGGCAGGGAGAGTTTTTCTTCCCTCTCCCGTCTGCGTGAGATGTGGGACATTTGAGAAACTTTGAACTTTACTGTGCTCACGGACTTCATCAAGTTATGGTATTGTTGCACTGTTGTAACTATATGTTATAATTATGTGGTTTTGTCAGTTTTTTCAGTCTTGGTTTGTCCTGTGTTTTGTGACATCACACTGGAGGAAATAATGTATCATTTCTTAATGCATGTATTACTAAATGACGATAAAAGAGGACTGCGTGTCTTCATAATCTAGATCATCCATGAAGGGTCGTATTGGTGGTTGGCGGACCCCAGATCTTGATTTCAGGCCTCGACACTCTGGCTCTGCAGATTTTACCAGCATATTCATTGCCAGGGCGAAAAGGATGACTGAGATGGTGCAGCCTGTGATGATACCAATCTCCAGCCTGCACCAGTCTGATGTTGTTGGCCCTGCTGAGACTCTCAGGTGGAACTCGTTGTAGTAGTCCATAAGGAGGCCTCTGATTCCTTCAGGAACATGGTGCCTTTTCAGAGGGTCTTCAACAATTTTATGGGGGATTGATCCATAGGCATTGGCCAAATCCAACCACAAGACCACTAAGGCACCCTTATTCTCTCTGGTCTCTCTCAGGAGCTGTATGATGACTCCAGTGTGCTCCAAGCAGCCTGGTACTCTTGGAACGCCACCCTCCTGGACTGAGGTGTCGATGTAATTGTTCCTCAGGAAGGACTCTGTTAAGCACTTTGCCACCACGCTGAAGAAGATCTTCCCTTCAACACTCAGCAAGGATATTATCCTAAACTGGCTGATGTTCTAGGAGTTCTCTTTTGGAATCCACACTCTGTTTGCATACCTCCATTGCTTGAGCACTTTGCCTCTCTTCCAGACGACCTTGAGGATTCTCCACAGCCGCCGGAGAAGCCGGGGGCAGCGTTTGTAGATGTAGTAGGTGGTGCCACTCGGACCAGAGTTTCAACTCAATAAAACCACAGCTTCTCAGCATTTTTGCTCAAAATATTATGTGTCACATGAAACTACCTGTCATTCTTTCAAATTTTGCTGAATGTGGGTCCTTGGCAAGATTTAAAAAAAACACTAGATTAATATATCAATAAGTTCCTAATGTTATTTTCCTGCCTCTGGCATAATAGTATATGGGATTACACACCAAATGCTGGAAAAACTCAGCAGGTCATGCAGCATCTATAGTGGGGAATAAACAGTCGACGTTTTGGGCCCAGACCCTTCTTCAGGAACAATATTTACCAGGATTAATCTTTTGACATACATATGTTTTTACGATTTTTTCTATGTCTTGCTCATAATTTTAATTTCTTCCTCTGACCTTTAGGCATCCTTTCCATTTTTAAGTAACTGTCCAAAATGTCAAGGTTATCTCTTGTTTGTTATCGTTGAACAGTGCTTCATTCAATCTAATGTAGTCACAACCCACAGCTCATCTCATAGATATTTCTGAATAAAATGGATATTGTCACAGTAGCATAGCGGTTGGCGTGATACTATTAGAGCTTGGGTTGTTGGGTTTTGGAGTTCAGTTCCATCACTGTCTATAAGGAGTTTGTACATTCTCCCCGTGACTGTGGGTTTCCTCCTGCAGTCCAGAGGTGTACCAGTCAGTAAGCTAATTGGTCATTGTGAATTGTCCTGTGATTAGGCTAGGATGAGGTAGGTGAGTTGGTGGGCAAGGTGGCTCATTTGGCCAGAAGGGCCTGTTCTGTGCTGTACCTCCAGATAAAAATAAAATATTAAATTTGGGTCCTGTAAACTTCGCCTCTGATTGGATGTACATGCAGCTGATGACCTTTTTTCCACTGGAAGAAACAGGAGTCAGAAGTTAAGAGTATGGACCTGATTTTAAAATATTCAACCTCTTGCATTGAAGATTTGATGAGGGAAGAAGCTTTGGATGGAAGACGGTGTATCATGGTAGCTTCCAGTCAATGTTTCAAGATTTTCTTGAGGTATTGTTATGATTTATGATCAACTGAGCGAGAGATGTTTCCTGTTCAGATGCCCTAGATGCACTTAGTCACGCCCCTTCCAGGGAAATGTACCAAATCTTGGGCAGATAAATTTGGCAGACTGTTTAGAAATGGCATTTAATGTATAAAGTTAGGGCAGTGTTATTTATACTAGAGGAGGCAAAGAGTGGCCAAATGATTCATTGTGCTATGGGATTACTGAAGGGTGTTGCAGCATTCTGAGACAGGTTCAGAAGTACTTCTGAACTTGTGTTCCATTATGTTCCACAGTAAGTTCAAAGAAAACAACGAGGTATGGATATTTCTGTCCCCACTCCCCTCCCCTGGCCTTAAACCATTGTGATGCAGGAGCCAGAGGGGAGATGTCTACATGACCTTGTCAATCACTCCTACTTTGATTCCCTTTTTACCCTGCTGCATCGCTTTCTCCAACCAGAATGGAATGATTGTATTTACTCCACTTCCTTCACAACAACACTTAATTGAGGGTCTTGAAGGCTTTGACTCGAGCAGTAAAAACCAAGTCTAAGGCAAAAGAAGGCTTTCTGCCATAAAATAGCAGTGAAGTTTTGGGCAGGAACTGATAATTCCTGTCTATAGGTTAGATTCTGTAACTTACACAATAAATGTGCACAGCACAATAATTATTAGTGTAGGAAGTTGTTAGCAATGCATTCCACATATTTAAAAGCACACTAATTCATTTAATGTCAAACTACTGCAATGTATTCTCCCAGGAAACATTATTTCACAACTTCCAAAAGCTGACTGATGAAATTAGTGCTTTAGTGCTAGCACAGAACAGGCCATTCAGCCCACAATGTTTTGCCAAACCAGCAAAAAAGCAAATCAAAAATTTGCTGAAGATTGTTCTTCCCATGGTATTAATCAGAGTGTTTAAGGTGTCTTAATGATATTTTAGATGTTTTATCAATACTTTACGGATTTTTTTTTATCCGAAGCTGCTGTATTTGGTTAATGCCTTTCTCCTTTACATATCATGTGCTGGGCCAACTCGCCAGATATCAATGGGTACACTGCAGTGTGGATCTCCCAGCTGTGTTGCTTTTTAGAATGGGAGGTGACTTGGGAGGAAAAAAATGTCTGGTGTGCAGTAGGTTCAGCTTGAACCCCAGCTTCTCCTCCAAAACCATGACAGTCCTGTGAAGTTAGATTGTATCTATGGTGTACGTGTATGTTTTAAATTGGATATGAGGAACTATGAAGTGGGGAAGTTAGGGAACTTACTCTGCCCTAGGCCAATTGGGCTAAAGATTTCAATGTAATATACTATATTTGACTTCTATTTGCTTTGTGTATCCGCAGTTGAAAATAATACTGATATATATTCTCATGCTGTTTTGAATTTATTAAACCTTCCAATCTGATTTGTAATTTGTATGTAATTTGAACTGATATTTTTGCAGTTTGTTAACCTGTCTATATTTTCCACAATCCATAGCCACAAAATGAGATTGTTCTTTTTAATCTTTAACTCACCGAGGGTCATGAATTCAGTCACAAGCAAGAGAAAATCTGCAGATGCTGGAAATCTGAGCAACACACACAAAATGCTGGAGGAACCCAGCAGACCGGGCAGCATCGATGGAAAAGAGTACAGTCGACATTTCGGGCCAAGACCTTTGAGTCCCGCCGAAGGGTTTCAGCCTGAAACATCGTCTGTACTCTTTTCCATAGATGCTGCCTGGCCTGCTGAGTTCCTCCAGCATTTTGTGTGTGTTGCAAGGGTCATGACTTAATGGTTTAATATATATTTCCTATAAGATGGTAATTAATTTCAATCATTAGGAACACTAAGATGTACGAAAATTTTAAACCTGAATTCTGTAAATTTTATCTTGTAATCATTATTGCAGTTGATGCTATAATTTCTTAAACTGTGGGATGCAAGATTTTAATTAATGTTTTTATAATTTTTAGACATTGAGATCTTGGGATATACGGTGGCTTCCAGTTATTTGGGCCATTGGTTAATCGGGCAGCTGTTTATTTGAGACAAAAAAGAACAAAAACAAATCGAGAAATTAGCTGGTGTTGCCTTTGTTTAATTGGGACACTGTACTGCTTAATTGGAACAGGAGACTTGTAGAACAGTTTCTAACTAGCAAGCACTTGTGTGGCCATTAGAAACTATGCTGTGCTTACAGCGAACAGTTTTTAAATGGCTTCAGTTGCATGTACTTGTGTTATCCATTTGGGCCAAAAGGCACCGATTCAAAATATCATGATTTTTGATCACTTTGTGCCAGGAAATTTATTGGTGGATTATGACACTACTTCAGGCAGGAAGGCAGAGGCAAAGATTTATCTGCACTTAAGTGTCTGCGCTGATTTTGTTCAATTACAATCAATCAAAAGAGCACGACAATGTACCCTGGTTAATACTCCATTGATAACTACTGTATTAGGAACTAGTACACTTCTATAGTAGTATTGGTAGTGTTCTAATTTGTTCTGTATTTCATTTAATTACATAATTAGTTACTCAGTTAAACAGTAGTTTGTCTTTTTTATACCTTTTTAACTATTTCCATGAAACTTCAGTTAATTAGGGCACCCATTTGATTGGGCCAAAATGTACTGGTCCTGATGTGTCCTAATTAACCGGAATCCACTGTACTTCGATCTTAACGTTTGCAAGTTGTGTCAATATTTGAGTGATACCACAGTGTTCCTTATGGAGATTATTATATTGTGTTATTCAGCTGATAAAGAACATGGATTTTATATCTTTGTACAACTACAGGGATCTATGTATACTGTATCTATTGGGATTAATACTGTATTATTCAACTCTAAATTAAACTTTCATTTCACTGTACACTTTGAAAATAGAAACTATCTACTATAATCTGAGCATTGGAGTTGTGTCTGATTTATGTTGGGATAATCTTTCATCTGAGAAAGGGTAAATTTTATGATGCTATTTAATTCCTACATAGTCGCAGTGCCAACACCACATAGAGGGTTAGACTTGTAAGTCAACCAAGAACTCAGTTTAAAAATAAGACCTGTGAAAGAGATTAACTTCAAGCCTGGGAGATCGCCAATAGTAATTACATTGACATTGCTCTTCTTTCAGTTTTATGGATTGAAATCTATTGGTGACAATGCGTTGGATATTGAGTGATTTTTCACTAGTGCTTACATCTTGACAAAAAGTAGCCAACATGCAGGAGCAAAAGGTAAATTGGGTAGATAAATGACAAAAGGAGTTTTAATCCAAAGTATTGTAAGGTATTGATTTTGGGAATTATAACAAGGGAAAAGAATACACAAAGTACAAGAGGATATTGGCGTGTTTGAAGTAACAGAAATATCTTGGTGTATACATAGATCCTTAAAATTAGCAGGCCAAGTCAGTGAGGTAGTTCAGAATGCATAAGGGACCTTTTCATTTATTAGCTGGGACACAGAATATCAGAACAGGGGAGAAGAAAACAAGATTAAAAAAGCAAGATTAAATAAGCTAGCTTTGTTTCTGTGGAATAGAGTTCAATGTGAATAGAGTCTCAGATGAGGCAGGTAAAACTCTAAGGGGTTAGAGAAAATAAAACAGTACAGCAGAACACTGGAATAATGCCCTTGGCCCACAATGGTGTACTGAACTAATTAAACTAGTAATCAAATACCTAACTAAATTACATCTATATCCCACCATTTTCTGCACATTCATGTGCCTACCTAAAATGCCTTTATCATGTTTGCTTCCAAGACTACCCCTGGCTGTGCATTCCTACCATCCACCACTCTGTGTTTCAAAAACAAAACTTGCCCTGCATATCTCCTATGATCTTAGCCACTCTCCCCCCAAATGTGTGCCCTATAGTATTAGATATTTTGACCTTGGGAATGAGATATGTTTGTTTATCTATGCTCTGTCTGTCTGTCTGTGTCTTGTTTTACGGTGGTTGGCACCCAGCTTAATGGTGCATTACTGCCACCTTCTGCTCCTGAATGTGCAATAGACTTACATTCTAAACCCCTTCACCCAATCACACACACACACATACCCCAACCTATATTTTATCCTCCCACCTTTGGCCATCCTAGTATCCTATTCCTGTTTATCCATCATATCCTATAAAAAACCCCTGTACCCCTTAAGAAAGCTAAAAATACCCTAACCTGTGCTCTCTCACCCATGCCCAGCAACCCTTTTAATGTGAATTCCTGCACCCCCAATTCCCTTAGTTTAATTCTCATCATCTCTCTCTCTATCCCATACTTGCTGCAACTCAGAACTACATGTTCTACTGACTCCTCTTCCTGACATTCCTCACACAATCCTGTCTGCTGTTTCCCTATCATTTTCAATGTTTCATTTAATGTACAGTGCCCCAGCCTTAACCTAGTCCACACAGTTTCCTCTCTTCTGTTTCCACTACCTACCCTAGTACCTGCAACACTATTTTGTATTTGATATAAATGCCTCCCTGTCCCATCTTTCTTGCCATATGCTCTTATAAACTAGAACAAATATACACTTAGTGGCCACTGTATTAAGTGCACCTGTACACCTTGTTAATGCAAATATCTAATCAGCCAATCATGGGACCACAACTCAATGCATAAAAGCATGCAGAAATGATCAAGTTGTTCTCAGACCAAACATCAGAAGGGAAAAGAAATGTGATCTAAGTGATTTTGACCATGGAATGATTGTTGGTGCCAGGCGTGGTGGTTTGTCTACCTCAGAAACTGCTGATCTCCAGGGATTTTCACGCTCAACAGTCAGAATGAGCAACAAAAAAAAGCTTACAGTGAGCAACAGTTGTATGGAAACTCCCTGTTACTGAGTGAGGTCAGAGGAGAATGGCCAGACTGGTTCAAGTTGACAGGAAGGCAACAGTAACTGAAATAACCAGTGGTATGCAGAGGAGCTTCTCTGAATGCACAACACATCAAACCATGAGGTGGATGGGCTACAGCAGCAGAGGACAACAACATACACTTAGTGGTCACTTCATTGGGTACAGGAGGTGCCTAATTGCCCACGGAGTGTATTTCCCTCAACAGTCAGGTCAAAAACCACACGGCAAAAACTTAAAGTTACTGATACAAGGATGAAAGGCAAGAATGGGAAGATATTTTTTCATCGAAAGGGTAACATGGATCTGGTACTCAGAGCCTGAAAGAGTAGTAGTTTCTGAGAAGCTCACTGCATTTCAAAGGTATTTGGTTGTATAGTGAAAAGAGTAGGAAACTAGGATTGTGGACCTACGTTTGGAAGTGGAATTTGGTTAGGTAGCCTTTTCAACTGGCGCAGACAAAATTGATGGAATGACCTTCCTTGTCATGAATTGTATGTGATTCTGATTTTGTAGGTTGTGGTAGAGGTCATGAGTTTGGTCAGAGGTGTTGAAAAGCCTTGATGAGTTGCTGTGGCCCATCCTGCAGATGGTATACACAGCAGCCATGATGGGCTAATGTTGATAGGAACGAATAGTCTTCGATATGGTGCGTGCAGTGCCAGGCAAGCTGCCGGACTGAAATTTGACTACCCGTCCAGACAGCCCATCACATTCAAAACATGAAGCTTGTAACTAGTGGAAAGACTTCTATCAGAAGGTGGGTCACTTGACCAAAACCACATATACAGTCATAAATTGGGACAGGGGGAGGTTGTTTAACCCTTTTTGGACAGAAAGTGGAAGTGAACAAAAATATTAAGAAATAATAGGCACTTCCATTTGTTGTATCCATTTTGTGGATAATCCATCAGCTCCCCAACCCAATAAGTGTACCATAGTAATCCAGCAATTCCAATTTCTGTAACCTTCTGCCACCTATTAGAGAGATTGAGGTAGAAATCTGATACTGTTATTTCATTCAAATAATTTTGACAAAATAGTTTTTGCAGTCTCTTGATTTCATATCATGCCATATAAGTTATTTGAGCAAGACTGAGATTTGTTCTTCACTAAATTCTCATGCATGGTAATGCATTACATCCAAAATATATTTGCATGCAAAAGCATTCCAGTATCATGCTTCATAGGAAATCAATGTCTAATTTTTTGGCTTTCTAAAATCGCTTTCTAAAATCAAAGATTTTCATCCTGCCCCACCTTACCCTGACCTAGACTGAAGCTATACAGTACCAGCAAACGGAAGGTAGTTTTGTTTTGGCAAAGTTGGAAATGTTTTCCTGGGAAAAGAGTTTGCCATGCAACTTTAAAAGAACTGTAATTGGTTACACTATTAAAATTCAAAGTAAATTTATTATCAAAGTATGTATGTATATGTCACCATATACAACCCTGAGATTTATTTTCTTGCAGGTATGCTCAATAAATCTATAGTGTCATAGCCGTAACAGAAACAATTTAAGACTGCACCAACTTGGGCATTCAACCCGTATGCAAAAGATAAACTGTATAAATACAAAAAGAAATAATAAATAAATGAGCAATAAATATTGAGAACATGAGATGAAGAGTTCTTGAAAGTGAGTCCACTTTTCCCACAACATTTTATTGATGGAGCAAGTGAAGGTGAGTGAAGTTATTCACTTTGGTTCAAGAGCATGATGGCTGAATCTGGTGCTGAGTCCTGAGGGTCCTGTACATTCTTCTTGATGGCAGGAGTGAGAAGAGAGCATGGCCTGGGTGGTGGGGTCCCTGATGATGGATGCTGCTTTCCTGCCACAGTGTTTCATATGTACTGTAATGAAGTTAATCATGCTATTAAGAAATAATGGAATATCAGTAGTGTTGATCATTTGTCTATATTTCAAAATTGGTTTCTGTTGCAATACAAAGTGGTTAGAGGCTTGTTCTATTTATTCACTTTTTTATTTCAAATATTAGTATAGAAAGTCTTTTAAGGTTGTCAGTCACCTTAAACATGAGTGATTATTACAAACACGACACAATCTTTTTATTTATAAATCTCACAGAGGTTTATTTGAAAACAAAATGTCGCATACTACTGCTTTAAAAATATGCTCTCGTTTTGCCCATGGGCCACATCCGCTTCATTTCTTCAACATTCTGTTCTGCTAATGTATCGTTGGCTGACCCATCTCCCTCTCAGCCCCAGTCTCCTGCCTTCTCCCCATAACCCTTCATGCCCTGACTAATCAAGACTCTATTAATGGATCACCTTTGAGGAGGATATATTTCAGGAAGCAGTTGAGGCAAAAGAATGTCAGACAAATGCAAAGCTTCCTTCATCCCAAAAGAGAAAAAATCGTGACAAATGTTGGGTTGTATATAACCACCAAGAACTAGGCTGATTACAAAAATAAATTGGAGAGGAAATGAAAACTGAAAGAAGAGAAACAAAGCCCGAAAAAATAAATGGGAATTCAGAATTCTTCTATCAGCACATAAATAATAAAACAGTCGCAAGGAGTATAAACAACAAGAAAATAATGAACTTGCATAGTGATGTCAAGTGCACTGTTAAGGAACTTAATTACTTTTCATTTGTTTTCATCAGGAGAGTAGGTGCTTTCAACATAATAGTGAAGGAGATGATTGAGACATTAAGTATGTTTGAAAATTGATGGTGACTTTGAAAACAACTTTTTAAAATAGTGCTGTTTATAAGATTTGTACTTTTAAACAAACTTGTGTATTTTTTACACTCACTGGCAGAGGTATAGTAGCTAAACCAGTGGTTTATCACCTTCAACACTCATAAAAGTTGCTGGTGAACGCAGCAGGTCAGGCAGCATCTCTAGGAAGAGGTACAGTCGACGTTTTGAGCCAAGACTCAAGGTTGGGTGTTGCTTGAAATTCCAGCATCTGAAGATTTCCTTGTGTTTGCGGGTTTATCACCTTTCTCATTTTTCATTGGCTAAGTATTAGTACATTATCTACATGATGTAATTGTTTTAATTATGTAGCCTATTAACTAGTTTATTCTCTATGTAAGGAATTTCTCTTATCTATAAAAGTGGTGGATTTTTCAGAGGCACCTGCATTCCTTTGTCTCTGCATCCTTTCAACTGTTAGATTGTTTCCCAGCTCTTTATTTAGTTCTCTTAAGTTTTGTATGTTTGTACTGTACTCTAAAATAAACTGAAATCTTGGAATTAAGACTGCTCATCCCAGAAGAACCCTAAAGATCAGAAAATAAACGGAGATCCAACAGTATGGAGTTCTTAAATAACTTGGATGCACTTGAAGTCATGCAGGACTGGATTGGATGCTTTATAGGATTTTGAGGGAAATACAGTAGGACGTCATGGAATTGCGAGCATAATCGTACAGTGTTCTTTGGATACTGAAGTTATGTCTGAGGACTGCAGAAGGGTGAATGGTATTCCCTATCTTCAAGAAAAAAAACAGTAAGGATAAGCCCGACAAATATAGGCCAGTTGGTTTAACCTCAGTGATGGAAGAGCTTCCAGAAACATTGATCTGGGAGAGGATTAACAGACCAGAGGAAATTGGATTAATTGAGACAAGACTGTATATATTTGCAAAGGAGAATTTGTGTTTAACCATTTTAATAGAATTTATTGATGAGGTCAATTGGACAATTTCAAAGTGTTGTATTTTGGTAAGTTAAACCAGGGTTGGATTTGCACACTAAAGTGTAGGGGGCCTTGGAGAGTATGTTGTGAACAGAGAAACCAAGGGGGTACAAGTAAATGTTCCTTAAAAGTGGTGACATGGGTGAACAGGTGACAGAGGAGCCTGTTCAGAAACTTGCCTTCATTGGTCAAGGCTCTGAGGGCAAAAGTTGGGACATCATGTTACAACTGTACAAGACATGGACGAGACCAGCCTTGCGCAAGACTATTGGGGAGCTGTTCCTGTTGGCGCAACGGTCAAGGATTGGAAGTCAGATGTATATTTAAAAGGAAAAGGGAAGAGGATTATAAGTGACGTGAGGAAAATCTTTTCTGGAAAAGTGTGGTTGGAATCTGGAATGCACAGTGTGCAGATGTGAAAGAGGCAGATTCCACGGTGGCCTTCTCAAGGGAACTAGATCAAACAGAGTTTACATTTGCCAGACTGCTGAGAAGGAAGCAGGGTTGGAGTTGAACTAGCAAGTTGCTCTGTTAGAGCACCAATTAAGAGTTTTATTAGTGTTTACATTTTTTTTTACAAACAGCAGGCATCTAATAGTTCAGTTGCCAAGCTCCAAATGAGGTATTGGTGATTCCGCCCTAACACCACCTCCCAAGGCAATGACAGAAATGTGCTTAGCATCTCATTCTTGAGGAAAATCTTTGTGTTGCACATTCTCTCCAAGACCGCGTGGGTTTCCTCCGGGTACAAACTCCACATAGCACTATAGGACAGAATTGTACCCAGTTCTCTGAAACTATGTGGCAGTAGCACTAATTGTTGTGTCGGCTGATTTATACTTGTGCGTGTGGGCTACGCCATAGCCCTAATTTATACTTTTGCGTAGCCATACGCCATAGCGAGCATGCGTAGTTGTGTCTGCGTGGCTCTGCAATTCACCGCCAAAACGCTAGTTGGCGGTGGGGTTTCTATGTCATTGTGTTAAGTTTCTTCGTGAGAGACATGGATGAGGAAATACATCTCAAATATTCTCGGATTTCGGCAGGTAGATTTGACAATTTGTTTTATCGTCTCCAACCATTTATTTCATATCAGTGTACAGACGTGGCAGAGAAAAGCAACCAAAAATGTGTAGGAGGAAATGTGACGCTACCAAGCGAACCAATCACAGTTGTTGCTGTCTGCGTTGACACGACGTGTGAGTTACATTTTTGGGGAGGTGCACGTCCCCCTGCGGCGTAGGGTACACGGTACCTACTGTGTATATTTGATGCAGGAGTATAAATTGGGCTTAACCCTGCAGCAAAGACAACGGGACTAGACAACTTCCCATCTCCCGCACTGAAGATCGGTGTTCCTGAACTAGTGATGTTTTAGCTCAAGCTGTTCCAGTACAATTAGAGCAACTGCATATTCACCAGGATCATAAAAAGTTTCAGTGAAGTTCCCTGACGGTGGAAGATGCAGGAGTCCTGATCGCATATTGTGAGGTCCATTTACCTCCACGGCTCATGGCGGTGGACTCAGTTTAGGCTGTGGGTTGATGTTTAATGTCCGCAGTGCTGAACGCACTTTGTTATTTGAGCCATTTGATCGAGACGCCTCGGCAGCTTGTGGCTGTGGACTTATTTTTGGGGACAGCTGTTCAATATTTAGTGTTCTGTGTGTTTTGCTCGCTTTTTGCTAATAGTGCGATTTGTTGCTATGCGCGTTTGATGGTCATGTTGTATGGGGCTTTTCTTGAAACAAGTTATATGGTGTTTCTCTGTTGTGACTGCCTGCAAGATGAATCTCAAGGCTGTAACACACACACAAAGCTGGAGGAACTCAGCAGCTAGGCAGCACCTATGGAAAATATAAACAGTCGATGTATCAGGCCTAAGCCCTTCGTCAGGACTGAGAAGAAAGGGGGAAGATGCCAGATTCTTGATTAATCGGGGCAAGCAGGGATATGGGGAGAAGGCAGGAGATTGGGGCTGAGAGGGAGAATGAATCAGCTTTGATGAAATGGCAGAGCAGACTCGATGGGCCAAATGGCCTAATTCTTCTCCTATATCTTAACGTCTTAAACCTTAACCTGACCCCAACCTCTCCAAACTGTCCCCTTGCTTGGATCCCTCTAAACATATGCATTCTATTTTTAGAGCATTTGTAATTGCAAAAACTTTGGTAATCTATGCCCTCTTTAATTTTGTAAACCCCTATTAGATCCCACCCCAAATCTCCCCCACTTCAGGGAAACCACACCCAGCCTATCTGACCTCTCCTCATTAATGGAAACTCTCAGTCAAGTGAATGGAAATCAAAACAACTTTTGATGTTGGTAATATCTGTGTGGACTGTGTGTCTCGCAAGACGATCCAGGTATTCCCTAACTGGAAACCTTGAATGAATTATGAGGTCCAGTCCCTTTTGAAGGCTAGAGCTGCGGCTTTTAGGTCCGGGGATACCAGTCACTATACGGAATCCAGGCATGAACTCCAGAAAGCCATTAAGGGTGCCAAAAGGCAATATCGAGCCAAGTTGGAAGCCCAGGCTAACCAGAGGGATGCCAGTAGACTATGGCAGGGTCTAAATGAGATCACCGGGCGCAAAGAAGAGGCTGGGAATATCAATAACTGCAGCGCTTTTCTTCCTGACAAACTTAACGTATTCTACGCAAGATTCGAACAGAAGAGGAGCGTCCCGCCCCCTCCGAATGAACCGGACCTGGTGGCATCGAGATTCATCGTCACCGAGGAGGACGTTAGAAGGGCCTTCCTGAAGATAAATCCAAGGAAGGTGACACAACAATTGTAGGACGTATCTCGGGTAATGATGAGTTTAAGTACAGAGAGGAAATTAAGAACCTGGTGGCATGGTGCGAAGACAATAACCTATCCCTCAACGTCAGCAAGATGAAGGAATTGCTTGTTGACCTCAGAAGGAGTAGCAGACCGCACGACCCCATTTACATCGGTGGTGCGCAAGTGGAACAGGTCAAAAGCTTTAAGTTCCTCGGGGTCAATATCACAAATGACCTGACTTGGTCCAACCAAGCAGAGTTCACTGCCAAGAAGGCCCACCAGCACCTTTACTTCCTGAGAAAGCTAAAGAAATTTGGCCTGTCTACTAAAACCCTCACTAATTTTTATAGATGCACCGCAGAAAGCATTCTTCTCGGGTGCATCACAACCTGGTATGGAAGTTGTCCTGTTCAAGACCGGAAGAAGCTGCAGAAGATTGTGAACACAGCCCAGCACATCACACAAACCAATCTTCCGTCCTTGGACTCACTTTACACCACACGCTGTCGGAGCAGTGATGCCAGGATAATCAAGGACACGACCCACTCAGCCAACACACTTTTCATCCCTCTTCCCTCCGGGAGAAGGTTCAGGAGCTTGAAGACTCGTATGGCCAGATTTGGGAACAGCTTCTTTCCAACTATGATAAGACTGCTGAACAGATCCTGACCCGGATCTGGACCATACCCTCCAAATATCTGGTCCTGCTTCTCGGTTTTTTTGCACTACCTTACTTTCCCTTTTCTATTTATGATTTATAATTTAAATTTTTACTATATTTACTATCGATTTGTACTCCAGGGAGCATGAAGCGCAGAATCAAATATCGCTGTGATGATTGTACACTCTAGTATCAATTGTTTGGTGACAATAAAGTAAAGTAATAGAATAGAAAACATTACAGCACAGTACAGGTTCATTATGTTGTGCCAACCTTTTAATCTTCTCTAAGGTCAATCTAACCCTTCCCTCCTACATAGCCCTCCATTTTTCTATCAATCATCTGCTTAGCTAAGAGACTCTTAAATATCTCTAATATATCTACCTCTGCCACCATCTTGGCTGCGCATTCCACGCACCCACCACTTTCTGTGTAAAATCTTACCATTGACATCCCCCTACACTTTCAACAGTCATCTTAAATTTTTGTCCTCTTGAATTAGCCATTTCTGCCATGGGAAAAAATCTCTGGCTGTCCACTTGATCTATCCTCTCATCTTGTAGACCTCTATCATGTCATTTCTCATCCTTCTTTGCTCCAATGGTAAAAGCCTCAGCTCACTCAACCTAAGACATGCTCTCTAATCCATACAGCAGCCTGGTAAATTTTCCTCAGCAACCTCTCTGGAGAGTCCAGAGTAGGTGTCACGAATGATCCCAGGAACGAAAGGAACATTGCATGGACCTAGGCCTGTACTCAGTGGAGTTTAGAAGATTGAGAGCGGGTGTCGGGGTGGTGGGGGGAGGAGCTCCTTGTTGAGATCTGTTGAATATTGAAAGGCTTAGCTGGAGTAAATGTGGAGAGGGCACTTCTTATAGTGGTGGAGTTTAGGAGCAGGGGGCATAGCCTCAGCAAATAAGAACATCCTTTTAGAACAGAGATAAAGAAGAATTTCTTTTTCCAGAGGGCAGTGAATCGGTGGAATTCATTACCCCAGACATCTCTGAAGGCCAGGTCATTGGGTATATTGGGTAATAGGTTGTTGATTAGAAAGGATGTTAAAGGGTATGGGGAGACAACAGGAGAATGGGGTTGAGAGGGATAATAAATCAACCATGATGGAATGGTGGAGCAGACTCAATGGGCCAAATGGACTAATTCTGCTAGTTTGTCTTATGTTCTTAGAACTAAATCGCCTCTACACCCTTTCTAAGCTGAAACAAAACCAGAAAATGCTGGGAACATTCTAAGGCAGGGGTTCCCAACTGTTTTTTTAATGCCATAGACCCCTACCATTAACCGAGGGGTTAATCTTGGACCCTGTTCTGTAGAGAGAGAAACCAGTATTAGTGGTTCAGGTGAAGGGTGCAGCCTGATTCTTTATTGCAGCTTTGTCCTATTTTGTTTTTCTGCTTTGGTTCTCCAGGACTGCAAGAACTGGGGTCCATGCAATCCAGGACAATGAGGACTGTGCCTCAGTCTAAGCCCAAACTAACTACGAATCTGATCACAGTATGACATATCGGGAACCTCTGGAACCAATTAGCAGGAAAACATCCACCGATTCCAGAGCAAGAAAATCAAATCTACAAGATGATATTCTACATTTTTTTTTTGCCAGAAACATCATATACTATACACCTATCTCGCTTCAGTACTATTTTGAGGCCCTTTGTATTGCCAGCACTCCTGATTGTTGCTGTCACTGAAAGTAATAAAGAGATCTGAGAAAGTCCCCTGTTATTTCATTCTGTTTCCTTTCATCTTGGACCCACTGAGGGGTCTGGATGAGTATGTGAATCACCAAGGCAAAGAATATGGATCAAGTGCAAGCGAGTTAGATTATTGAGATGTTTCCACTGGTGGGAGTGTGTGGGAGCAGGGGGCACAGCCTCTGATCAGAAGTAGGTCCCTTTAGAACAGAAATGAGGTACAATTTCTTCAGCCAGAGGGTGGTTAATCTGTGTGAATATATTGCTACAGACAGCTGTGGAGGGCAAATCATTTGGGTATACTTAAAGCAGAGGTTGATAGTTACTTAATTCTAAAGGTTACAGGGACAAGGCAGAGCATGGGGTTGAGAAGGAAATTAAATCAGCCATGATGGAGTGACTGGGGGAGCAGACTTGGTGGGCTGAATAGCCTATGTCTCATGACAGGAAGGACATGGTGGGCCAACGGCCAGTTTCTGTGCAGTATGACCCTGACCTATGTCATACTGGATTTATTGAGAGGATGGTTGACAGCTGGAAGATGCAAGATTGATGTCAATCAACTAGACAGGGTGCTAAAAAAGATCCAAAGATGTCTCCAGGACTGGGGGGGCTTGGGTTACAGACCATGACTCTTTGCCCTGGAACACTGGCGGCTGAGGGGTGGCTGTATATAAGTTTATTAAATCATGAACAGTTTAAATATGTTTAAAGTGGAGGGGGAAATTCTTCCTCATTTCTGTTCTGAAGTGACCTCCCTCAATTCTGAGGCTCTGTCCCCTGGTCCCACACTCTCCCGCGGGCGAGTCCAAAGCTAGAGGCATGGGTTTGAAGTGGGAGGGGAAAGACTTAAAAAGGGCGTTATATGTGATGAGCTGCCAGAGGAAGTGGTAGAGCCGAGTACAGTTACAGTATATGAAAAGGCATTTGGAGAATTGCATGATGGTTTATGTACCAAATAGAGACAGATGGCACTAGCTACATCAGGCAACTTGGTCAGCGCGCATGAATTGGGTCAAAGGGTTTGTTTCCCGTGCTGTACATCAAGATGTTGCATCCAGCGGTTTCCAACCTGGATCCATGGACCCCTTGCTTAAAGACATTGGTCCATGGCATAAAAAAGGTTGGGAACCCCTGGTTGCAGTTATTACTGATAGTTAATGGAGGCAGTACTCTCACAGCTTTCAAACAGATGAACATGTCATGCGATGCAAAGGCTGACTGCTGGATAAAGAGTTGGGACGGACGTGTGTACACTCATTGTTAACGTGGCAAGATGGGGCCGAATTGTCCCAAGAACGTGGCAACATAACACACGATGGGACGTTCGAAATCAGCCTCGGCAGGGTAGACACAAAGGGTTCTTCCATCGCCCCTGCGAAGCTACACTGGTATCCTGAGAAGGGTTCTTTAGGACGGGCGGTCAGTGCTGCCATTGCCCGAGATGTCTACATCTCGGCAAATTATCGAACATTAGGTGCGGAGTTCGCATGTTCAACCCGCGACCGCCTGGGTTTTCCTTCCACGTCCCAAATATGAGCTGACTGGTAGGTTCATCCATTAGCTGTTGTAAGTTGCCCCTGAACGTAGGTGGGTAGGAGAATGGGGATGGGGAAGAGAAGGATAAGCCGGTGGGAAAGCAATGGAGAATAGAGAGGATTCGCGTAGATGGGTACTTGGTAGTCGGCGCGAACGTTTCCATGCTTTGTAACTAAACAATTATATTTACGCATAATTAATTGGTACTGTGAGCAGTGATTAGAGACAAGGTCTGCTTTATTGGGTACTAATAGCAACACGACAATACTACAGATCAATAAAACCACCTTTTCGGAAAAGTGGCGTCCAAGAGGGCGAAACGGGAATCATTTGAGAGCTGATTTGTTTCAGCAAGAACCTTAATTTGATACAAAACGTATACGTACAGCAACGCTGGCATAGCTGTTTCAGAGACGTGGGTGGCTCTTAGAAGAGCCTTTGTTTGAGAAAGGTCTTTTTTTTGTAGTACGTTGTAGAGGTTTACTTGGAGCTGGTGTACTTGGTCACCGCCTTTGTCCCCTCCGACACGGCGTGCTTGGCCAGTTCCCCAGGCAGCAGCAGGCGCACGGCGGTCTGGATCTCCCGGGAACTAATGGTCAGCCTCTTGTTGTAATGGGCCAGACGCGAAGCCTCGCCGGCGATGCGCTCGAAAATATCGTTCACAAACGAGTTCATGATGCTCATGGCCTTGGAGGAGATGCCGGTGTCGGGGTGGACCTGCTTCATCACTTTGTAGATGTAAATCGAGTAACTCTCCTTCCTCAACTTCCTCCGCTTCTTGGTGCCCTTGGCAGGCGCCTTATTGAGTGCTTTTTTAGCGCCCTTCTTCGAAACCACTTTCTTCTCTTCGGGCATTTTAAATGCAGACAGTCTGAGACACAACGCCTGACGTCGCCGTTCCCCCACTTATATAGGCAGCGTCCTCCGTCCTATGCTAATGAAGGATTAGTCCATGTCTTGATTCCGATTGGACTGTGGTGACATAATTCGTGTCGTGTCCCTCTGATTGGTGAAGTTATTGTAAAGCGTACGGAACCAATGGCAAGTTTGCACACCGCAATCCGTGAGATCCTTGGCCAAGCGGAGGCTGCGAGTGAACCTGCCTCGCCGCCGCTTCCACATCAAGGGGCTGGATTCAGTGTAGCGGGCTCTCAGCAACGATATGGTGTGCGGTTCAAAGAGGCCACACGAATGGCGCTTTGTGGATACTATGTAAAATTAGACGAGATTTGCTGTGTCGCCAAAAAAACACTCGCAAATTTCTATAGATGTACCGTGGAGCGCTTTCTAACTGGCTGCATCACCGTCTGGTATTGTGGGGCGCGGGAGGTGGGGAGGCTACCGAACAGGATCAAAATAAGCTGCAGGGACTTGTAAACTTAGCTCCATCCTCCTCAACATCCAGAACATTTTCAAGGAGCGATGTCTCAAAAAGGCGGCACCATCATTAATTACCCCCTTCAACCAGGACTTGCCCTCTTCTCATCGCTAGCATCAGGAAGGAGGTACAGGACCCTAAAGGAACACACTCAACGATTCAGGAACAGCTTCTTCCCTTTGCCATCCGATTTCTGAATGGACATTCAACTCATAAACACTACCTCACTACTTTTTATTTTTTTTAATGCCTCAAAAAGGCAGCATCCATCATTATGGACCCCATCAACCCAGACATGCTCTCTTCTCATTGCTGCCATCGGGAAGGAGATACAGGAGCCTGAAGGCACAAATTTCAAAACATATGCTGGAGATGTTAAACTGATACAGAGTTCCTCCAGTCAATTGCTTGTTGCTCTAGTTTCCAGTATCTGCGTCCCTTGTGTCTCTAAAGTAAGATAGATGGATAGACAGATAGATAGATAGATAGATATACTTTATTGATCCCGAGGGAAATTGGGTTACAGAAATTACAAGATACGTTTGTCTTGTAATTACTGTATATATTTATGAATAAAGTTTACTTTTAAAATAAAAAGTTTCTGTTAACGTCAAGGAGACTTGAGACCACAGATGCTGGAATCTGGAGTGGAAAATCAAAACAAGCTGCCGAAGGAACATCTGTCAAAGGAAACAGACTGTCAACATTTTGGATCAGAACTTTTCATCTGGACTTCTCCAGCCCAGACGTAGGGCCTTGATCTAAAATGTTGACCCTGGAAAGGCATCCATTTCCCTTCATAGATGCTGCCTGATCTGGTGGGTTATTCCAGCAGCTTATAATTTGCTCGTGGCTAAGGGACTGGGCTTTTTTCCCCCCCCTGAGTTCTGACAAAAGGTCTCAAACTTGAAACATTAACTCTGTTTCTCTCTCCACAGATGTTGTCTGGCCAGCAGAGTGTTTCCAGCATTTTTCTGTTTCTCATCATCATTATTGCTTGTTAACTCTTTCTAAAGTAATTATTTAGGAAATAAAATGCCATAATTAAGAACTATGAAAGTGTTGCCTTCCTGCCTGAGGACAGTATCTTCAATATGAATCTGCTGCTGAACAATATTTCATTAATGACTGGGAAATGCCTGTAGGTGGCAGGGGGACTCATTTCTCTGGATATCTGTACATTCATTTGATTTCTGTTATTTACCTTTAGTTTTGTTCTATTGTTTTATCCTGATCAGTGAGCTGGAAGGCAGATTCAGATTTTAGGCTATTCAGCCCAACCAAAGGATGTAATCTACAACTTTATTCCTTCAATTAAAGTGCATGACCATACACTTCCCTGCATTGTATTCAATCTGCAGCAACAGACACAAAATGCTGGAGGAAATCAGTAGGTCAGGCAGCATCTATGGAAATGAATAAACAGTCAACATTTCATACTGAACCCCTTCCGTCAGGAATGATGAGTCCTGTTTACTCTTTTCCATAGATGCTGCCCGACCTGCTGACTTCCTCCAGCATTTTGTGTGTGTTGTGTTTGTGACTGTATTCCACCTGCCAATTCTTTGTCCATTCTCCTAATCCAAGACTGTGTGCACACTCCCTGTTTCTCAGCACTACGTATCCCAACGGTGATTGACTTCCTGATGCTCATGGAATTCACTGAGCACTTTTGTTTGCCTTTCACTCCTCTGAAACTTCAAAAGTCTTCCAAGAAGCTGCATTTGAAAACTCCTAAAACCAAAAACATCTTTCAATGTAAACTGCTCCTTGCAGGAATACCAATTCCCTAGGCCAGGCAGGACGAAATAATGTTTATCTATCAGATAGTTTGTAATTTGTGCTATTTCATGCTGTTGTTTTTAATCGGATAGCCATGCAGCTTGTGAACACATAGGATGGTTTTGCCCAAGAGCTAAAGTGGTATTAAGGAAAGATTTTAGTGCACAAGACTAAGACATTTTCTAAGACATTAGCTGTAACTACACTGTTGTAACATTGACACAGTGTTTTCCCATCTGATTGTGATCATAATGTTGGAGCAATCTTACCTTTCTAAATTATTGTGCAGGCGAAGAGGGAACAATCTTAATTCTCCCGTTCTGTGTTACAGATTGATCATCTGCATCACTTGGGAGTGAGATTGATCCTTGTTGCAAAAAGCAAGTGAAAAAGTGAATGAGAATCTTTCAGAAGTTTGTGTCGGCATTGCTACATCATTGAACTCACGCAGAAAGAGGGCATTCAGCTCCTAGAGTTCCTGTCGTATATTTTCAAGTAAAATCTCATTCTCTGCTCTCCCCTTTGTCAAAACATTCAGATATAGCCCAAGTGCAGAGAGGTACTGAAGCAGATCAACAGTTCACTGACTTTAATGAGAACTGTTGTAGAAAAACAATAAACACTAGGCCAACATGGTCTTTAACTAAAACACTCAAATTGAAAGTTTAATTCCAATACTGTGGCTGGAAGCAATAAATAACTAAATACTAAATGAATGCTGTTCCTTTACGGCATCAGTCAAAACGGTAGTCCTCTTTCCCCAACAGGGATGAGGGTAAGCAGGGACTGTAAACATTGCTGTGGTTTTGGTCAAGTCTTGACAAGACTAGAATAAAAGGAATGGAGTTAAGTACCACTGTAATGAGACAGTAATTAGCTGAAACAAGCAAACTCACGAGAGCAATTGCCGAACCTGTTGTGTGGCCCCACAGCAGAGTCCGTGGTTTTGACGGAGAGGGGAGCTGTGGTGTGTAATAAGAATTGGCTGGAGCAGATTGGGATATAAGCAAAAGCTGTGTCTGTGGAAATTGAAATCTCTGTCAATATCTGGGAAGAATTTGTTTACCAGGTGTGATATACTCCCAAGGCTGCTTTATCTGGTGCATGCTTGGCCTGTTTCCCCCACCTCTCTGTTTCAGGAATCACTCAGGATATCTTCCAGTTTATCCGAGATGGAGTAGGTCTATTGGGTCAGGTCCCCACAGAATGGGACCCAACGTTGTCCTCATCCTGATGACCACTTTCATATGTGGCTGTATCAGGTGGTATGTGGAACAAAAGTCTGTGTGCATCAGGTGTCACCACGTTCTGAGGTTCTACCTTTCCCTGGTGTGGGGAAGGTTAAACCTGACCCTTCGACTATACAACGCCTTAGTCAGCTTAATGCTGCTGCACTACTGGTCCTCTGTAGAAAAGTCCTTCCAAGTTAACACCTTTGACCGCAGTTGGATAAGGAAACCCCTCAAACAATGAAAGGGGAAGCTGAGTGTGTGGCAATGTCATTAGTTGTTTTTTAAAGTTTATACTACTGAATATAGCAACCATGAATGTTAAAGATTTCTTTTGCACTTTCTTCCTTTGTATATATTTCTTATTATTTTGATATTTTTAAAAACTTATTTAGAGATATAATACAGTAACATGATTGAATTTATTGTCATACACACAAGACGTATGCACAGGTGCAATGAAAAACTTAGTTGCAACAACATCACAGGCACGTACCATCCACAGCGAAACATAAATAAAATATAAATTATGCATAATTTTTACAGGAAAGAACACAATCAGAACAACAAGAAATTGAAGTCCATGTCAGTGTAGTGGTCATAGTAACACTCATAACACGCTGGAGGAACTCAGCATGTCAGGCAGCATCCATGGAAATGATCAGTCAATGTTTCGGGCTGGAACCCTTCGTTACCGTGCCGAACACCGGCTGTCCATTAAGTAGCTCCTCCCTTCTCTCTCTGTAGGAACACAGAAGCTGACAGTGTCCTTGCAAAAGTGTAAACATGCTGCAGAGAAACCATAACACCATCTCAAAGCAGTGTTCACCTCTCTCTCTCTTAATAACAAGGTGTTTGTGTTGTACAACTCTCTCTCTCTTTTTAAAGGTATAGTCCATAGAAAATATGACCCCTAGGGGTACATAACACATCCTTCACACACATGAGGAGTAAAACTCTTTATGTTACATCTCTGTCTAAATGTGCAACATGCACTCATAGTAATTTATAATAAATAGAACAGTCAATGTAACATAGAATACACTCAAATCAGTGTGAGTTAATCAGTCTGATGGCCTGGTGGAAGAAGCTGTCCCAGAGTCTGTTGGTCCTGGCTTTTGTGCTGCGGTACCATTTCCCAGATGGTAGAAGCTGGAATAGATTGTGGTTGGGGTGACTTGGGTCCCCAATGATCCTATGTCCCTTTTCTCACACCCGTCTTTGTAAATGTCCTGTTCACAACTACAAATGCGCTGGGCTGTCCACACCACCCTCTGCAGAATCCTGCGATTAAGGGAGGTAGAGTTCCCATACCAGGCAGTTATGTTGCCAGTCAGGATGCTCTCAATAGTGCCCCTGTAGAAAGTTCTTAGGATTTGGGGGCTCATTGTTGTGCCTTTTTCACCACACAGCTGGCGTGTTCAGACCATGTGAGGTCCTCTTTAATGTGGATGTTGAGGAACTTGAAGCTGTTTATCCTCTCAACCCCAGATCCAATTGTAGGGGTTAGCCCATCTCCATTCCTCCTGTAATCCACAACCAGCTCCTTTGTTTTTGCGACATTGAGGGAGAGGTTGTTTTCTTGACACCACTGTGTTAGAGAGATGACTTCTTCCCAGTAGGCCACCTCGTTGTTGTTTGAGATTAGGCCAATCAATGTAGTGTCACTGGCAAATTTAATTAGCAGATTAGAGCTGTGGGTGGCAACACAGTCATGAGTATACAGGGAGTAAAGGAGGGGACTTAGTACACATCCCTGAGGGGCTCCTGTATTGAGAGTCAGGGGGGTGGAGGTGAGGGAGCCCACTCTTACCACCTGCTGGTGATCTGACAGGAAGTCCAGGATCCAGCTGCACAAGGCAGGGTGAAGGCCGAGGTCTCTGAGCTTCCTGTCGAGCCTGGATGGAACTATAGTGTTGAACGCTTAACTGTAGTCCAAGAACAGCATTCTCACTTAAGCATCCTTCTTCTCCAGATGTGTAAGGACGGTATGTAGAGCAGTGGCTATTGTGTCGTCTGTCGATTGGTTTTGTCAGTAGGCAAATTATAGGGGTTCAGTGTGGGTGGCAGCAGGCTGCAGATGTAATCCTTGACCAGCCTCTCAAAGCATTTGCTTATTATTGAGATGAGTGTGACAGGACGCCAGTCGTTCAGACATGTTACCTTGGTTTTTTATTGGTACAGGGGCAATGGTGGATAAACTGAAGCAGGAGGGCACCGTATACTGGGAGAGGGGGCCTTGCGACTGTCCACTCGTTGGAAACACCTGCGTACCTCAGAAGAAGGGAAAGAGAAGGTATGAGGCCAGAATGCCCAGAACGCAATACTGTATAAGATGTTGCTCCTCCACCCTCAGGGTGGCCTCATGTCGGAATGAGAACGGGAATTGGAATTAAAATGTTTAGCCACCGGGATGTTCCGCTTGTGGCGGATGGAGCGGTGGTGGTGGTGGTGGGGAGACTCCATCTCGTTCTTGCTCTGAAGTTGACGGGTTTTTCCAAAGGGACGGCTCCTGCTTCAGATTCGGATTGGCAGGGGCGCGGGCCAATCAGCGTGAGGGAAGGCGGGGCCTTCGCTGTGATAGAGAAGCCCGATTGGCCACTGCCTCACGAACCATCTCCTCAGCGGGTTAGGCGGCGATTCCGAACTGAGATGGATGGCACGAATGGCCCAGGGGGCACGTTTCTCCCGTCGCCCCGACAGCCGGTGACTAAAGTGAACCCGGCGCTACTAAAACCCCACTGAGCTGTTCCCTCCACTAGTCGTCCTGACATCGCTCGGGACTTCAAGGCAGGTCGACAGGGAACTCTCCCTCACTCTCAGCCCGACAAAGACTCTTTTAAGTACCGCTGTAAAGAGACGCTTCCCTGTTTATTCTACCTGACGGTCCTGTTGTTTTCTTCGTCTCCTTGTATTCATTTATTACCAATCGGTATGATGTGCGCGCGTGGTAAGATCTCGGGATCTTTAACGATCTGGTCTTCAGGCTGAAAAATAGAACTCGGTGTGACTAGTACTTGTGAGAACAAAAGTAGAAATCGGTCAACACCCACGCAAAACTCATTGATCATATCTATTTCAACACTACTGTGCTAGCTCCTTATCACTAAACTGAGAAGCAACCGGTGACTAAAGTGACGCCAGCCATGGATGCAGTGCTGCCGACCTAGCACTGTGGCTCTGAGGGAGATCTGGTACCAGTGACATCCGAGTTGCTCCTCCACAAACTGTGCTTCCAGGGACTTCGGGACACCACCACTCCCAGAGCTCTGTCATTATAGACCCGCAGGAGGCTGGTAGGGCTCTGTGAGGATACTGACCTTTGCTTCATCCATTCCAAATTTGCCAGCACCCTGAGGACATGCAGCTAACCTGTTGCAACTACAGGTAGTGTGCTTGAAATTCTCACTCTCAACCCAACAAAGGCTCTTTTAAGAGCCACAGTAAAGAGCTGCCGTGTGTTTTCATTCTTCATTAAGTTCAAAGTACATTCATTGTCAAAGTATGTATGCATTATTCAATCTTGAGACCCGTCTCCTGTCAGACAACCACGGCATCTCAGTGCCTTTCGAAATAAACTGAACAAGGTTAAACGGAAAGCACCAAGTGACCGCAATACAAAGAGCCAGCCGCTTGAGAAACACAAGGAACTCTAAACGATTAACGACACTCGTTAACAACAATGAACCAATTCAGGTGCTCGTAAAAGAGTTGCAGGAAGTATGGGATACAAAGAGAGATGATAAGAATTAAACTCAGGGAATTGGGGGTGCAGGAATTCACATTAAAAGGGTTGCTGGGCATGGGTGAGAGAGCACAGGTTAGGGTATTTTTAGCTTTCTTAAGGGGTACAGGGTTTTTTTTATAGGATATGACGGACAAACAGGAATAGGGTATTAGGATGGCCAAAGATGGGAGGATAAAGTATAGGTTAGGGTAAAGTAAAGCTAGGGCTTTACTCTTTGGAGAGAAGGAGGATGAGAGGAGACATGATAGAGGTGTACAAGATAATAAGAGGAATAGATAGAGTGGATAGCCAGCGCCTCTTCCCCAGGGCACCATGGCTCAATACAAGAGGACATGGCTTTAAGGTAAGGGGTGGGAAGTTCAAGGGGGATATTAGAGGAAGGTTTTTTACTCAGAGAGTGGTTGATGCGTGGAATGCACTGCCTGAGTCAGTGGTGGAGGCAGATACACTAGTGAAGTTTAAGAGACTACTAGACAGGTATATGGAGGAATCTAAGGGGTGGGGGCTTATATGGGAGGCAGGGTTTGAGGGTCGGCACAACATTGTGGGCTGAAGGGCCTGTACTGTGCTGTGCTGTACTGTTCTATGTTCTCTGTGTGTGTGTGTGTGTGTGTGTGATTGGGTGAAGGGATTTAGAATGTACGTCTATTGCACATTCCGGAGCAGAAGGTGGCAGTAATGCACCATTAAGCTGGGTGCCAACCGCCGTAAAACAAGACACAGACAGACAGACAGGTGCTTGTAAAATCCTCGCAGCCCAATACTCTCCTGCGCCCAAAGAGCTCGTTACAGTGTCTTCTTTTGCACATTGGTCATTTGTCAGTCTTTGCTTATGTATAGTTTTTCATAAATACTGGTGCATTTCTTTACTTTCCTGTAAATACCTGCAAGAAAATGCATCTCAAAGTAGTATATAGTAAAAATACAAGGGGTGATTGATAAGTTTGTGGCCTAAGGTCGAAGGAATCAATTTTAGAAAACCTAGCACATTTATTTTTCAACATAGTCCCCTCCTACATTTACACACTTAGTCCAGCAGTCTTGGAGCATAGTGTCCACAGATGAGTAATTGATAAGTTCGTGGCCTATGGTAGAAGGAGATGAGTTATACAGCTCTCCTTACATGCACATGCATTTCAACTCTTTGAGTGATTATGCAGAAAGTCTGAAGTTAATAACCCATCTCCTCCTACCTTAGGTCACCAACTTATCAATCACCCCTGATGAGTTATTAACTTCAAACCTTCTGTACAGACTGGCCTAGAAGGTTCTTCCATATGCACATTTGTGAGGATGTAACTGAGCTGTCCTCTACTGCAAGATGTGGATCACAGAGCTCTCTCCCTCTAGAAGAAGCGAGAGTAAACTCAACCTGCGCCTAAGACTGGACTCAAGATCAGAAGATGATCTTGGAGGGCGCTGAGGCCAGGCCATCATTGCTTTATATTTTACGATGAATTTTGCTTGAATGGAAGAATGCTGCCTGCATTTATGTAGCTCCCAACCATAAATTAGAATGGGGGAGGGGGTGAAGATATGTTTCTACCAAAGGAGGTGTAAGGCACTCTGTAGCTCCGCTAGCCCCCTGTAGATCACCCTTGGGCAAGGTGTAGCACCTGCTTAGCTTCCACTCCCCCATCACACACCCCTCCAATCAGCGTCATGAGAAACCATGGGAGCAGGTGGCGGATGATCGTACGAGCAGCTGGTGCATATCACAAGTCCTGGTTTTGCAACCACCGACACCAGGCAATCTCTGAGGATAAAGACACTGCCCAGAAGAAGGCAATGGCAAACCACTTATGTAGAAAAATTTGCCAAGAACAATCATAGTCATGGAAAGACCATGTACACACATGTCATGTTACATAATGAACAAATTAGTCTTAAATTGACTGATACCACAATAATCGTCCACAATATTTAAACTGGAGGTGGCAGTGTTTTATTTTACGAGGTCGAGTTGCGAGCTCGACATCAACCCGGCGCGGATGGAAAGCGCGCTCGGGAGCGGTCTGTCACTGGATCGAACTCGGGAACCTCCATTCTCGAGCCCGGCGCTGATCTCACCGCGCCACCAGCCGACGATCTTTGCTAGAATGTACAGGTTTAAATAAATTAGTCTTAATGAGCATATGTACATCGAAACATACCGTGAAATCCCGTCTTTTGCGCCAACGACCAACACAGTCAGACAGTGGGGCAGCCCACAAGTGTTGCACCAATGTAACATGCCCCAACTTTCTAACCCCAATCTTCTGGAATGTGGGAGGAAACCAGAGCATCTGGAGGAAACCCACATAGTCACAGGGAAAACGTACAACCCCTTGCAGACAAAGGCGGGGATTGAATCCTGATCGCTGGCGATGTAAAGCGTTTACGCTAACTGCTACGCTACTGTGGCGCACAATGCAGACTCTACTGATAAATAATTCTATTTTTGGACGCCGAGGCTGTAATTTAAACGTTTTCTTGAGGAAAGAACCAAATCGAGTGGTCTTTAAACAATTACTTTGACCCGGAGCTGCTGAAGGCAGTCGGGCGCAGGCTGCAGTTACACTTTCCCACCACTGTGGGGCAGTGCGCAACGCTGAGTGCGAGTGAAGGTGAGAGGTGAAGGGGCACGTGACGTCATCCAACGTGAAGATGGCGACGGAGAGGCTGGAGTTCCACGAGATGGGTCTCGATGAGAGACTGATCGAGGTAACCGGTCAGGTCGGGGGACGGAGAGGGGCGAGGGGGATGGCGAGGAGGGAAGGGGAAGGAGAAGAGGGAGGGAGGGAAGAGAAAGAAGAAGAAGAGGAGGAGAAACAAGAGTTTTCATTGGGGTGAGAGCACAGGCCAAGGGAGAGGTTTGATTTTATGTGGATTTAGTTCTTTTTTTTCCCTTTTTGTTTTTCTCAGCCCTGCCTGTCACAGCGTAGGTGCTGGGGACACACACAATTCGTCTGCAGGGGCAGTGGCCAGGGATAACACGAGATCTGGGGTCAGATTGGTGAGGCGGGCAGTAAGGAAGCTTTGGACTTTGGAGGGGCACATCGGGAAGAGGTGGGAAGGGTGCTTGGAGAAAGAAGTTGAGCAGGTGGGGGCTTGATGAGAGAATGGTAGCAAAAGGTAGAAATTGTTTGAAAGAGGAGGGATATATTAATGTTGGGACGTTTATGGGCATGATATCCTGTGATGGGGTTGGAGAGGAGTGATAAGATGCCTGGTAGGTCAAGGGAGATGATGCTGGTGCAAAGGGAGCGGGGTTGAGAAGAGGCAAGGACACACAGGGGAGAGTTGAAAGCATTGTATTTATGACCAAATGTTGTGCAACCTTGTGTTTTTCCCACCCTCAAAAAAATACTTAGGCCATTGCCAAACTGAACTGGGCGCAGCCTACTCTAATTCAGGAAAAGGCCATTCCTCTGGCACTGGAGGGGAAAGATCTACTGGCCAGGGCACGCACTGGGTCTGGTAAAACTGCAGCCTATGCCATTCCCATCATCGAACATCTTCTCAACACTAAAAAGGTAATCTCTCCCACGTTTGTCCCATTTGCTCTTAAATAGTCTCTGTCTTTCAAGTTGAAGGGTCCGAATTTGTCTCTGTTCAGATTCTGATTTACCAACTGCACGTACAACGAAACATACTGAGAAGTGTGCTGTTTCCTTTAACAACCAGCACACCCAAGGATGTGCTGGGATCAGCCCACAAGTGTCACCGTATATTCTGGCGCCAACACGGCAAGGCCGTCAGAGCAACGCAAGCAACAACCTCAACGGAGCGGCGGGGGTGCAAGCCCGACTCAGCAGACGCGGCTCAACGGGGGATGGCGCAGCCGTGACAACAGGACCCGAGAGAGCTGGGACAGGCACGCCGGCCATAGCAGCTCTCTCTCGCGAGTGGAAGGCAAGGCAAAGCAAAAGAGACGGAGAGTTCTGTAAACCAGAGTGGCAGAGAGGTGCCACGGAGCCACACGTTGGCTTAGGTCACTAGAGCAAAAGGAAGGGGAGCTCTTTTCCCACTCATCCTAATACAGCCCAGTATGACCAATTTAATGTGTGTTTCCTAGGCGCGCTCCTTTGAAGCATTGGGTCAAATTCCAGACAAGTACACAGGCAATGAGTTGTCTTTGGATAGAAAAGGAAGTGCAACTGCACTTGGCTGTTTTATGATTTGCATTCTCCCACTCTGGAGATTGCTGGGCGTTACCTCAGCAACTGTGTGGGGAGTGGAGTAGCATGACTCCTCAGTGTCAAGTTTGGCTGGCGGCTTTGTAGCGTAGCAGTTAACGCAATGCTTTACGTCAGCCAGCCATGAGATCAGAGTTCGATTCCCATCGCTGCCTGTAAGGAGTCTGCATGTTCTCCACGCGATCGCGTGCATTACCTCCGACTTCTGCAGTTTCCTCCCATGTTCTAAAGGTGGACGGTTAGGGTGGTGAGTTGTGCGCACGCCACGTTGACGCCAGAAGTCTGTGACACTTGTGGGCTGCCCAGCACAATTTTTGCTGATTTGATTTGATACAAATGATGCATTTCACTGTATATTTTGATGTACGTGTCAGAAATAAACACTATTTAAGGTTATTCTGAATTTTGTGCATGATCACAGTGTATAAATTTCTCACTCTGTGTAATATTCTTGCTGGTGAGGCACTGCTGAATCCACTTGCTGCCATGGGGAAGCTGATTAATAACAGTGTGGATGGACAGGATATAAACACGAAGTCAGCAGATGCTGAAAATCCAAAGCAACACACACACAAAATGCTGGAGGAACTCAGCAGGGCTGGCAGCATCTGTGGAAATAAGTAAACAGTTGACGTTTCAGGCTGATTCCCTTCTTCAGGAGTGAGAAGGAAGGTGGGGTGGGGGGAATTGCCAGAATTAAAAGGTGGGGGGAGGGGCTGGAGGCTAGCCAGAAGTTGATAGGTAAAGCCAAGTAGGTGGGAAGATCAAGGGCTGGAGATGAAGGAATCTGAGAGGAGAGAGGACCATCAGAGAAAGGAAAGGAGGAGGGGACATGGGGGAAGTAATAGCAGGTGAGAAGTGTTAAAAGGTCAGATGGGGAACTGATGGGGTGTAGTTTGTTTACTGGAAGGAGAACTCTATATTCATACCGTCAGGAATGAAAATAGATTATGAGGTATTGAATATAAAAGATGTTACTCCTCTGCCCTGAAATAGGTCTCATTTTGGCATATGGAGGTCATGGGTCAACATGTCAGACAGGAGCCGATTTGTATTTGACTGGAGTATCAGTGATGTTTGTGACAGAGCTGGACTTTTTTTAACCCTGTGTCTCTCCTCAGTCCACTTGCGAGCAGGCGGTGCGAGCCCTTGTGTTGGTCCCCACGAAGGAGCTGGGTCAGCAAGTGCAGCAAATGATCCGACAACTGACGGCCTATTGCACGTGGGACGTTCGAGTGGCTGACGTCTCGGGGCAGGCAGATATATCAGCACAGAGGTAGAAGAAAAATGAGTGTTTGTCTGTGAGGACTTCCTCCAGTTTGTACCTTGTCGCGTGGCCCTTTTCAATACCGGTTCTCTCTTTCAGGCCCATATTAATGGAGAAGCCTGATATAGTCATTGGCACCCCCTCCCGTGTTCTGCTGCACGTGGAACAGCACACGCTGAGTCTTTGTACCTCCCTGGAAATGGTTGTGATCGATGAGGCAGACCTACTCTTCTCATTTGGGTTTGAAAATGACCTGAAGAACCTTCTGGGGTAAGAAAATAATTGAGTTTTTTTTAATCTTGACGGGATTTCTATTTATGTTGGTATATTTATCTGAAAATAGATTTATCTTTCAGTTTGCCCTTACAGATTACCTTCTTTGAATTATTGTTACACCTATTGACCTACAATGAACGTGTGTTTCTGTGCCATTGAGTAAGATCATCATCTTCATTATGTGCCGTGCCGTATGATGTAGATTGTTGTTGTTTTGTACGGCAGGTGGTTTTCTTTTCACACTTCCAGCTGGTTTTTTGACAAATGATGAAGTGTGGCCTGGAGGGGCAGACACGAGTCTGTCCTTTTGGGAGCCAGGGTTGGATCAATCTTGGTCTGGCATCTCGTCCACAGCTGTTCCAACATGGGTGGCCCTGAGTTGCTATGGCCTGATGAAATCCTTGAAGCACGCAAGCCTCTACACGATGTCAACATGTTGATCCAGGTTGTGGAAGTGTGGTGTAGGTGATCATCGTCCATCCATGACCATGATTGTTCTTGGCAAATTTTTCTATGGAAGTGTCATTGCCTTCTTCTGCGCAGTGCCTTTACAGCGATGCGTGACCCCAGTCATTTTCAACACCCTTTAGAGATTGAAGCAACACACATAAAATGCTGGAAGAGCTCAGCAGGCCAGGTAGCATCTGTGGAAAAGAGTAAGCAGTTGATGTTTCACCCCGAGACCCATCATTAGGACTCGCGCCTTACTCTTCAGTGATCGTCTGCCTGGCGTCAGTGGTCACATAACCAGGACTTGTGATATGCACCAGCTGCTCATATGACCATCCATCACCTGCTCCCATGGCTTCATGTGACCCTGATCGGTGGGGAAGGGGCCAAGCAGGTGCTACACATTGCCCAAGGGTGACCGGCAGGTTAGTAGAGGGAAGGAGCGCCTTACACCTCCTTTGGTGGAGACACATCTCCACCCCGCCACACATCGGTAAGATCACGTCATCCATAAGTATATTGAAGTAATAAAGATGAAAAGCGAATACAGAATATATCGTAGTTGCAGCTACGGAGAAGGTGCAGGTAAAGAAATAAATTTCAAGTAAATAAATAATCTGCAAGGGGCCCTGGCGAGGTAGTTTGCAAGAATAAGAGTTTATCTTATAAGAATAGAAGCTGTCCTGGATTAAGATTTACTTCCCACATGTACATTGAAGCACATCGTTTGCATTAACAACAAACACACCCGAGGATGTGTTGGGGGCAGCCTGCACGTGCCACCATACATCCTGCATGTGAATCTGCAAGTCAAGGCCCAAAGTGCTCCTAAAGTCAGCCACCCTGGAGGTCACGTCGGTCAAGGCCCGAAGGTCAAAATCCAAACTAGACCGAGTACTGGGGTCGAGACCCAGAGATCGGCGAAGTCTGGAGGTCAAAAGCCGGAAAGTCAACATGAATGGAGATAGAGACCCAAAGGCCGAGTCTGTGAGTCTTGAGAGTCCAGAGCCAAAGACTGGAGACCTGGAGGCAGCCTGACCTGGGGCTGGAGGACTGCCTGTGAGAGTGAGAGAGTGGGGGGTAGACTTGTTTTACTGTTAGTGTCTTAGTTAATTTTGTTCTTACTGCTGTATGTGTTGCTCTGCTGAAGATTGTGGGCAGGCGATGTGGAGTCTGGTGGTGGAAAGATTCTCCCACAGACGGTCTCCACCTGGAATATTCAGTCGCAAATTTATGACATTCAGCCGATTTAGGATGGGATTTATATAGGATTAGTGTCAGTGGGTGCTGACCAGCCCAGACCAGTTGTGCCGTACGACTGGCTCTATACGTGGAAAGAACATGCCAAGGTAACGCAAGAACTTCTGGTTAAAGGCCTGATACAGATAAAACGATTAACCTAATAATTTCAGAGCAGTCCACAACAAGTTATAAATGACAACTGTCTCTTATATATCGGGTCAAATCATCAGGTTCACTGACGACACAACAGTGGTTGGCCTCATCATCAACGATAAAAGACAGTGTACAGAGTGGTGGTAGAGCCACTTGTAGAATGGTGCGAGTACGACAAGAGTCTCAACATAGACGAGACTACAGGGATGATTCTGGACTTTAGGAAGATGCAGGCTGACCACTCCTCACTGCACGTAAATGGCTTTGTCTGTGGAGAGAGGAGCACCAGCTTTCTGGGAGTGCACATAATGGATGCTTTCACCAGGTCTCTCAACAGCACCTTGTTGGTCAAGAAAGCGCAAGCAGTGTCTCCACTGCCTGTGGAGATTGCCCCCAACTGCTCCAACCAATTTTTACAGGAGCACCGTCGAGAGTGTCCTGTCCAGTCGCATCACTGTCTGGTATGGGAGATGGAGGACTTCTGGCCGAAAGACCCGACAAAGGACTGCTGAGGGGATCTCTTCTGCTCTTCAGATATTTTTCAGCAGCGCTTCATATGCAGGGCCATTAGTATTGTCAAAGATCCCTTCCATCCTTCCCACCATCTCTTTGACCCCCTATAAACAGACAGGAGGCACCATGGCATTAGAACAAGGCCTGCTAGAATGGGAAACAGCTTCTTCCCCAAGCCTGTGAGACATCTGAACTCCTTGCCACCACCCAGCTCTCATCACTTATGAAAAGCCAGCCGCGTTATACTGTTTACTTTTTAACTTGTGTCTTAAGTGCATCTTGTGCTTAACTGTCAATCTTCTGGAATATATTTTATTATTTGTGGTAATATTACATTGTGTTGTGCACCTTGGCCAGGGGAATCTTGTGTCATTTGGCACTATACATGTATATGGTTGAATGCCAATAAACTTGAGCTGAACTTGACTTGAAGTCCAGAAATCATGGCCCATTGATTGGAGCTTGGATCTGCAAATCTCTGCGAGCCGGCTGGGGCAGTTGAAGGCCTAGTGTCTGCATTTCTGATTCCGAATCAGAGTCCACTGGAGGCTGAAGAAGACAGACTGTCTTGGGTTTAGAGGACTGTGGTGGGAGGGAGGAATGGGGGCTGGTTTTGAGGTTTTGGGGCTCGTGTTCTGCTTTGTTGTGGTGTGTGTTGTTTTGCCAAGCATTGTGGGCATTGCTATGTTGATGCCAGAGTGTGTGGTGACACGTGCAGCACACCCTCAGCTGTGTTGGAGTTGTAACGCAAATGTCGCATTTCACGGTTGCTTTGTTGTACGATAAGATGAGATCTTCCGATAAGGTGGTGGTGTGCTTGATCGCAGCAGCTTCTACGGGCTTGACCAAAGGTGTTACTGTCCTTTTTAAACTTGATTTTTTATGATTACAAGACCCTGCTGGACATTAAGAATTTAAAAGTACAGCAGCCCATCAGCGAGTTGCTGGTTAGCGGAGAGACGGAAGGAGCTGGGCTTGGTGCGGATTGTGCTGCTGCCTGCGGCAGAGAAGCGTCTGAGGAGTCAATGCGCGAAGGAGCTGTGCAGTCTGACAGCAATGATCGTCTGTCGCTTTTCTTGTGATCACAAGACCCTGTTGGTCATTATTAATGTGGAATTCAGCAAGTCGACTTTACTGGTTTATTGGCTGCTGCGTGGCCTCGGTTGTAGTGAGGACTAGGCGTCAGGCTGCGGTGTTGACTGTTTACAGCCGCCCGGGGAGAGGCATCAGAGTCTCACCTCCACTGGAGGTGGTGTGGCACAGCATCCAAGCTGGAGTCAGATGCTGTCCCCTAGTGTTCGCTCAGCAGAAAGCAAGTTGATTTGTGTTCAATTTTAGATTTCAGCAACATCCATGGACTCAGGTCTTGGACGATTTTTTTGTGTGACTATTTTATTGGTATCTCATATGTGCTTGCTATCATACGCTCTATATGTGGTTTTTCCTGTGTGTGAATGTTGGTACTGTGTTTTGCACTTTGGCCCTAGAGGAACACTGTTTCATTTGGCTGCTTTCATCGGTTTTCATGTATGGTTGAATGACAATTAAACTTGAACTTGATAAGTAAACTTGAATCTTGAATATAATGCCTTTAATGTGCTTTGCAGGATGTCTCAAAGTACTTTACAACTGTTGTGCGTTTTGTTTTGAGTGTTGTCACCTGTGTTGGGAATAGAGCAATGGTGTTTGTAAACAACTCTCAAATAGTAATGTGATAATGACCAAGTAAGCTTTCATTTTAATAATGAGTATGGAATAAATGTTTGCGAAGATGTCTGGCTCCATCTACTGGTGCACTTCCGCATTGTGTCATCAAATTCTTTTCTTTCTTTTTCAATCTTTTTATTAATTTCAAAATACAGAAACAGAACATAGCCATAATACAAATAGAAGGAGATGTATTGTTACATTTTAAAAAATTAATTGCAAAACCAAATAGTGGAAATTAACAAAGCTCCCAAACATGTAGAACTAACCACGGATAATACAAAAAAAAACTGGAAAAAAAAGAAAAAGAAAAAAAACAAAACAAAAAAAAACCCATTCCCAAATAAAAACAAAATTAATCAACTAACCTAAAAGACTTGGGCAAAACTAACAACTTAAAAATGGAAAAGAAGAAAACCTTAGTGTCGACGACTCCAATCCCCTCCAACAACAGTACAGAGAGATAAAACAAGTTTGGAAATGATCAAATTACATCAAATGAAAATGCTGAATGAATGGCCTCATCAAATTCTTTATGACTGACTGACTGAACACTGCCTCTCTTAACTTCTCCCTAAGGCCATGCCTTCATCAGTTCCACCTTCCCGGGGATAGAAGTCTGAATTTTTGTGCTCATTGTCAGCATAGTTTTCCGAAAGGAATATCTTTCCTGACAAATCTGTTGGAATTGTTTGAGGAAATAATAGGCAAGATTGACAGAGAAGTGTCAGTAAATGTTATTTACTTGGATTTTCAGAAGATCTTTGACAAGGTGCTGTGCATGAGGCTGCTAAGCAAGGCGGAGGCTCAGGAAAGATGGCAGCATAGATGGAAGATTGGCTGACTGGCAGAAGGCAAAGAATGTGGGGACCTTTTCTGTTCGGTTGCTGGTGACTAGTGTGGATCTGCAGGGGTTGGGGTTGGATCTGGTTCTTTCACGATAAAGGTTAATGATCTGGGTGATGGAATGGATGGTTTTGTGCCCATGTTCGAGGATGATACAAAGATGGATGGAGAGACAGGTAATGTTGAGGAAGCAGAGGGCCTACAGAAGAACATGCAGAATAGGAGAATGGGCAAAGACATTGCAGGTTGAACACAGTGTAGGGAATGTATGGTGATGCACTTTTTTAGCAGGTATAAAGGTGCAGATAATTTTCTATAAGGGGAGAAAATTCAGAAATTGAAGGTGCAAAGGACTTGGGAGTCCTCATGTAGGATTCCCTAACGGTTAACTTGCAGTTGGAGTTGGTGGTAAGGAAGGCAAACACAATGTTAGCATTCATTTCGAGAAGACTGGAATATAAAAGCAAAGATGCAGTGCTGAAGCTTTATAATGTCTTGGGGCATTTGAGTCCCATAATCTAAGAAAGGATGTGTTGGCATTGGAGTTGGTCCATAGGAGGTTTATGAGAATGATCCTGGGAATGAGAGGGTTAATGTATGAAGTGTGTTTGGCTGGGTACCGGATTGTAGGAGCAAACTGAAAGATCACAAAGACTTGGTGTTCAAAATAACAGGTGATTTATTTTAAAAAAAACTGGTGTGCACACCAGGAGACCAGTCAAAGATGATTTAGCTGAGCATGAATTTGGTACAGCTTTTACATTCTCAGTTGATGAGCTTGTCAATAAGACTGCATTTTGATAACAGAACGATGACTATAGGAAGACTTAATTAAGTAACAGACTAGGTCCTGGTTACAGAATAAAATTATTATCCTTGGGTCTAACGGTAAATCCAGTTTTCTACTACAACAATGGGTGCATGACCTATGGACTCATTTTCAAGGATTCTCCATCTTATATTCTCAATATTCATTGCTAAATTACTTTATTTCTTTCTATTTGTAGTTGCACAGTTTGTTGTGTTTTGCACACTGGTTGAATGTCCAGTTGTTGCGGTCTTTCATTGATTCTATTAATGGTTATTATTCTATTATGGATTTATGGAGTATGCACACAAGGAAATGTATCTCGGTTGTATATGGTGACATTTACTTTGATAATAAATTTATTTTGAACACTGTAACAAAATTAATGAAGTTCTGGAAACTTGCATGTTGTCACTGCTGCATTCCATGGCTGTACTTCTAGGCTTTGTCTGTGTTTCCCTGTTAACCATATTAGCACAATCCACATCCCTATTTACTAGTTATCAGCCCTCATTATTGTTTCTCCTACAACATGGACCTTCGATATGTTTTCAAGTCATTAGTGTTAGAGAAGATGTGACATGTAACCCCCAGGCAGTGTGGACTATGGAATTTATACCTGTCTGGTTTATTCTCACTTCTTGCAGACACCTTCCGAAGATTTATCAGGCATTCTTGATGTCGGCCACATTTAATGAAGACGTTCAGGCACTGAGAGAGCTGGTACTTCATAACCCGGTAAGAATTCTATAAACTACTTGGCCATCTTGTTGGCCTTGTTTCAGTGGTGGTAATACGGATGACCCAGAATTTCAGATATGTGAAGTTCACTTCCACACTCAGATCTGGTGTATGCTGTCTGCTTTTTTGGATGAACAGTAGAGATTCCATTGGTCTCTTATGAAGGGGAAGAGCTGGGTGTTAGTTAGGACAGTTTCACTTGGCCTTAAGGCAGTTTGATGTTGAATATTGAACCATTTAGCAGCCATCTCTACCTATTTTTGGAGCTTTACGTGTTAGAAAGTCTTTGTGAGGTGTCCTGAGAATTTGAACAATTCTTACAAATATAAATGGTTCCTCTTGGACACAGACTGTGCAATCGGAATCAGTCATTTATTCACGAATAAGCAAGCAAATTATATTCTCTCCATTGGCATCTGGCTATCAGGCTTCGTAATTGATGTGAATAACTTCAATTAACTGATTCTATAACATACAGACTCTTTATAACTCATGTTCTCAATATTATTTTATTTGTAGTTTTCCTTTTGCACATTGGTTGTTTGTCAATCTTTGTCTTGCATAGTTTTCCATAGATTATATTTCTTTTCCTGTAGATGCTTGCAAGAAAATTAATCTCCAAGTAGTATATAGTAGCACATTTTTACTTCGATAGTAAGTTTATTTTGACTATTTTGACTCTTGTCTACTCTTGGTTAAATTCATCACATTTGTAAGGTGACAAAGTTAGACTGTGGCTGTGCTGTGTTGCTGTAATGTCATCTTATATCCTTTAGGTGGTTCTGAAGCTTCAGGAGTCTCAACTTCCAGACAGCTCCCAACTGACTCAGTACCGCATAAATTGTGAGGAGGAAGAGAAGTTCCTGCTGATCTACACGTTACTCAAACTTTCCCTTATCCGAGGCAAGACTATTATTTTTGTGAACTCTATTGACAAATGTTACCGGCTGAAGTTATTCCTGGAGCAGTTCAGCATCGCCTCCTGTGTCCTAAACTCAGAGCTACCAATCCACTCCAGGTACAGCTTCACTTGTTCTTTTTCACAACGCATCTCTTTTTTTTTCCCTTCTACCTTTGCTTTCCTGATTCCAACCAGGGCGTCCGGATTACGTTTCGATAGGGGAAGGGGAGTAATGTCATTTGTATACACAGAAGAGTAAAAAATTAAATTAGCTTTGAATGCCTTAGTTCCTGCACTGTTCTATCATATTAGGATCTGAGTCATAGCACTGTCAGATATAGTGTGTCATGGTTTGATGTGGGGAAGAGTATAAGATGTAGAACTAGCAGCCATTCAGCCCCTTAAGGTTGTTCTGCCACTCTATAGATCATAACTGATTATTTAACTCAACGTGCTTTCTTGCCCAATCCTCGTATACCTTGATTGCCTCAGATCACAAGGACATCCCTTTAGAATAGAGTTGAGAAATTTCTTTAGCCAGAGAGTAGTGAATCTGTGGAATTCGTTGCCATCGATGGATGTGGATAGCAAGTCATCGTGTATATTTAAAGCAGAGCTTTACAGATCCTTTATTGTCAAAGGTTACAGGGAAAAGGCAGGGGAATGGGGTTGAGAGGGATAATAAATCAGCCATAATGGAATGGCAGAGCAGACTTGATGAGTTGATTGACCCAATTCTGCTCCTGCGTCTTGTGGTCGTATGATCGCACCAATATCCAGGAATCTGTCAGTTTCAGTCTTGAAAGTTGAACCTCTGACCCTACAATCTCCTATCACCAGAATGTGGGGCATCTGACCCCACTATCTTCCCTCCATCAGAGGGCGTGGCAACTGGCCCTTCAGTCTCCCTTCCCAAAAGGGCATGAAAAGCAATAGAAACCTGCAGATGTTGGAAATCCAGAATAAAAATGCAAGTGCTGCTGATGACTGATCATGGATCAGAAATATTTGTTTTATTCTCCCCAGGTGCTGCATGACCTGCTGGGAATCTCCAGCTCATTTGATTTTTATCCAATAATCAGAGGATCCAAGACTCTTTCCACTGTGCTGTGGTTAGAGCAGGGGCAGACACTTGTAAAGAACCATGGCCAAATGGTTTCTCAATCCTGTCTGGGTATTCTCACAGCCATGCCTGACTACATTGCCACCATTTTTCCAACCTATCACCATGACGTTGGATTTTTCTATCTATTTTTAAAACTATTAATGAGCCTCCACAGCCCTGCAGAGAATTCCAAAGGTTCACCATTTTCCAAGGGAAGAAATCTCTCGTTGTTTCAGTCTAAAATGGATGACCTTTATTTCAGGGTTGGATCTTCTCTATTGGAATATTTTACCTTTTACTGTCCTCAGTCTGAACCAAGATCAGTCCAGAGATTAGAGAGGAGGTACAGGAGACTGAAGAGACACACTGATTGTCATCAGATTTCTGAATGGACAGTAAACCCTTGATTTCTCATCATCATTATGTGCCGTATCCTGTGATGTAGGCAATGATGGTCCATGACCATGATCGGCAAATTTTTCCACAGAAATGGCTTGCCATTGCCTTCTTTTGTGCAGTGTCTTTACAAGACAGGTGACCCCAGCCATTGTCAATATTCTTCAGAGATTGTCTACTTGGCGTCAGTGGTCGCATAACCAGGCCTTGTGCACCAGCTACTCAAATGACCATCCACCACCTGCTCCCAGTGCTTCACATGACCCTGATCGCTCGGACTAAAGAGGTGCTACACCTTGCCCGAGGGTAATCTGCAGGTTGGCGGACGGAAAGAGTGTCTTACACCTTCTTTGGTAGAGACGTATCTCCATTCCACAACCCTCCATGAACATTATCTCACTATTTTTGCTCTCTTTTTGCCCTAATTTATTTTTTATATATTTCTTATAATAATATATATTGTATTTAATGTGCCGCACTGTACTGCTGTTGCAAAACAACAAATTTAGTGAAATATATCAGGGATAATAAAACTGATTCTGATTGAGAGAGGCTACAGTAAGCGCTTTGGTTTACAAGACAGCTGTTGAGAGCAGGTGACAGGCTGTGGTGTGAGAGGGGAGGGTGATGAAGGTAATAGCTGCATTGCCGAGGTGCCTAACTTATCACTCTGTTTTATCAGGTGTCACATCATCAATCAGTTCAGTCGGGGTTTTTACGATTATATTATTGCAACAGACGAGCATGACCTGACTAATGCTTCCAGTACAGATGAGGTGAAGAAAAAGAAAAACCACGGCAAAGGAGCAAAGTAAGTATTACTTTCAATGGAGTCAAAGCCATACAGCATAGACCTGGATGTTTTTGTTTATCGTGTCCATCAACCACTCATTTACACTGATTCTAAACTAAACCAAGTTTGTGTAATAGTTAGAGATGTGGTGCAATTCTGAGAAGGTTGAATCTGATGGAAGTAGTGCGTGGATTAAGTGAGCGGAAACATGGGGCCTCGTACCGCTAGGATCGGGAACAGTTACTACCCGTCACCCATCAGGCTGTTGAACTGAAGGGGATAACTTCACTCAACTTCACCTGCCCCATCATTGAGATGTTCCCACAAGCAATAGACTCACTTCTGAGGACTCTTCATCTCATGTCCTTGATATTTACTGCTTATTTATTTAATATTATTTCTTTTATTGTGTATTTGCATAGTTTGTTGTCTTCGGCACTTTGGCTAAGTGCCCTAGTTGGGTAGTCTTTCATTGATCCTGTTATTATTCAATAGATTTATTGAGTATGTCCACAGGAAAATAAATCTCACGGTTGTATATGGTGGCGTATATGTACTTTGATAATAACGTTTACTTTGAACTTTATAATTTAGACGCAAAAAGAATGACATTTGATAAAGACAGTGAATGTCCTCGGTGTGGGTGTGTTAGAAAGTACAGGATAATTAAGGATACGTATTCTCAGACTTCTGAGTAGGGCATGTTACTTCAGTAATTAAGTTATAGAGCATTCCAGATGCTTAGCTTTATTCATTGACATTACTGATAATTGGGAGGTCCAACTAATCATATATAAAATAATAACTAGGCCACAATACGAGTACTGTGTACAGGCCTGCTTACCAAATTGGAAGGAGCACGTGAGCTGCTGGGGAAATAGTATCTGAAAGTTGGTCCACAGAATCCAATGCCAGTTACTTTGGGCAGCCTTGTATCGTTCTGCTTAAATTAATGAATTGTTATTCCGATGAATGTATAACTTTTCTTCAAGACCAAGCCTGCTGATCATCTGGGGTTCTTCTATGTTGTGTATTTTGAGTCTGTGTAATTCTAAGCACAGACCCTGATAATTATAACAACAAAGATCAATCAACTTTTTTTTAAACCTCCATATGTTGTTGGAGAAACTTTTTCGCCCAAAGGGTCATGGTGACACGAAGGGGTGGAGAAGCAGAAGACCTGGATGCATTTAAAAAGTCCGGAATGAACATTTGATCCCTGCTAATTTGATGGGCTAAAAGTTGGATTAGTTTAAATACTTTTTTAAAATTCAGAATAGGCGTAACAGTAACTGCCTTGTGTCCCTTTTATTTTATCAACATTTTGATTAAAATTGTTTTTCTAAACCGTAGATTTCTTTATTTTCTTGTTAGCCCAAATCTGTATGTTTGTCACTAGATTTTTTTCTCCATCAAGCCTCAAAGTTGTTGTGCCACCTGGGGTTGCATGTGATTGAACACATAGTCCTTCAGATTGGACCTGATAAGTACAGCAAGTGCCTGGGCTTTTGATTAATGATGTCCTCTGTATATTATCTGTTCCTACACTCAGTGACCACTTTATTAGGTAGACCTGTATGTTAATGTAAATATCTAATCAATCAATCATTTGACAGCAACTCAATGCATAAAAGCATGCAGACGTGGTCAAGAGGTTCAGTTGTTGTTCTGACTAAACATCCGAATGAGAAGAACTGTGATCTAAGTGACTTTGACCATGGAATAATTTTTGGTGCTAGACGGGATGGATTGAGTACCTCAGAAACTGCTGATCTCCTGGGATTTTCACACACAACAGTCTGTAGAGTTTACAGGGGATGGTTAATAAAACAAAAAATATCCAGTGAGTGGCAGTTCTGTTGGTGAAAATGCCTCATTAATGAGAGAGGTCTGAGGAGACGGTAACTCAAATAGAACACGTGCTACAACAGTGGTGTGCAGAAGAGCCTATCTGAATGCAGAACATGTTGACCCTTGAAGTGGATGAACTACAGCAGTCGAAGAACACACTGGGTTCCATGTCTGTACCTAATAAAGTGGCCAGTGTGTATCTCTAACTGGCAACAATGCCAAGATGTTCTATATAGAACTTAAAGGAAGTAGGAAATTGGGACTTGATTGTATGGTCCACAACTATCAAGTATCAAGGCACACTTGGTCTGACTTGAGGTGGTGATTGGTATAATATATTTTTTGGATAAAACATTTTCTTGTGTTCATAATTAACAGATATTTTTTCTTTCTACTTCAGAGGGAAGGATAATGAATATGGGGTTTCCCGAGGGATAGACTTTCAGAATCTGTCAAATGTAATCAATTTCGACGTCCCACTCACAGTAGAGTCGTATATCCATCGTGTTGGAAGGTAAGTCATAATGTACATTGCATCGTAGGAGTAGAATTAGGCCATTTGGCCCATTGAGTCTGCTCCACCATTCAATCATGGCTGATCCTTTTTCCCCCTCCGCAGCCCCACTTTCCGGCCTTCTCCCCATAAACTTTGCTGCCGTGTCCAATCACTAATCTATCAAGCTCTACCTTAAAAACACCCAACAACCTGGCCTCTACAGCTGCCTGTGGTAATAAATTCCACAAATTCACCACCCTCTGGCTAAAGAAATTTCTCCACATCTCTGTTTTAAATGGATGCTGCTCTATCCTGAGACTGTGCCCTCTTGTCCTAGACTCCCCCACCATGGGAAACATTCTTTCCACTTCAACTCTGTCTAGGCCTTTCAGCATTTGAAAGCTTTCAATGAGATACCTCCCATCCTTCTAAATTCCAGCGCGTACAGACTCAGAGCTATCAAATGTTGCTCGTATGATAACCCTTTCATTCCTGGAATCATCCTTGTGAACCTTCGGAAATGAAAGGGTTATCACACGAGGAACGTTTGATAGCTGTGGGTCTGTATGTGCTGGAATTTAGAACGATGAAGGGAGATCTCATTGAAACCTTTGGAATGTTGAAAGGCCTAAATCCCTTCTCATTTTCTTCCCAGCTGTGGCCTGTAGTTATCTAAAATTACCTAGGGAACTTAACCAACTAGGTCAGTGGGTCAAGGAATAGCAGATAGAGTTTAATTCAGGTAAATGTAAAGTGTTGAAATTTGGTAAGGCGTATCAGGGTAGGGGTCCTGGGAAATGTTGTAGCACACACAGATTGACAAGTACGTAGTTTCCTGATGGTGGACAGGTTGATGAGGAAGACATTTTGCATACTAGCCTTCATCAGTCAAGGCATTGAGTATAAGAGTGGCAATGTCATTTTGTTAAGGCCACATTTGGAGTACAGTGTACCTTGGTGAGACCTGTCGTAATTTGGGTGACTGCTTTATCAAGCACTTCTGCTCCATCTGCCAAAAGTGGAACTTCCTGGTGGCCAAACATTTTAATTCAAATTCCCCTTATGATATGTCAGTCCTTGGCTGCCTCTTGTGCCACGATGAGGCCACCCTCAGGGTGCAGGGGCATGAAGATCGAATTATCCTTCCATTAAAAAAAATTCCCCTCCCCTCTCCTCTCCTCCTCTTCTATTCCCTACTCTGCAATCTTACTTCTCACCTGCCTATCACCACCTCCGGGGTCCCTTCCTGCTTTCCTTTATCCTACGGTCCACTCCTCTCCTATCAGATCCCTTGCTCTCCAGCCCTTAACCCTTCCTACTCATCTGGCTTCACCTATCACCTTCTAGCTGTCCTCCTTCCCCTCCTCCCATCTTTTTATTCTAGCGTCTTCCCGCTTCCTTTCCAGTCTTGATGAAGAGTCTCAGCCTGAAACTTCGACTGTATTGATTTCCATAGATGCTGCCTGACCTGCTGAGTTCCTCCAGCACTTTGTGTGTGTGTGTGTGTGTGTTGTATGTACTTCCTGTTTGACTGGCTGTCATTAAGCTGAAAAACGTGCAGAAAGGATGAGATTGTTACTGCAACTAGAGGATTTGGTTTATAAGGAGAAACTGGATAGGCTGGGACATTTTTCCTTGGAGCATAGGGGCTGAGGGTGGCCTTTTTTTGGGGTGGGAACAAAACCAGTGAAGCTAGTGAATATAGAAGTGTTTTTTTTTGCAAAAGTAAATAGCACAATCCTAATCCAATACACTTGGAAGGAGAGACCTGGTCAACCCAACATTACGTGACATTTTTAAATGCTGAAGATCAAAGGTAATGGCAGGACAATGCTACAGTTATAATGTATCTACAATGCTTCCTTTGAATTACATATAATTTTCAAACCCCTCCTTTGCACCCACACTCCAGACACCCAAAATGAATGTTAATCCCCGCTGGCTCTGGGGTGCATTTATGCAAATACAGGTGTCTGAGGTCCAAGTGGAGTGTTTCTTTATTTGTGATTGACCCCAACCTGCGGTTCCAGGAAACCCATTGTTCTGAGCTGCATTTTAAATTCAGTTTGCAATCCACGTTCAAATCTGAAGAATGGTGCTGTTGAGTTTCATATTTGCTGTATACGTTAACTCCAGAATATGCCCTAACAAGCTTACAGTTTAGAAAAGCATGAGGGGCAATAGATATGGTGAATAGTCTTTTCTCTATGGTTGGGAGTCCAAATCTAGAGGGCATAGGTTCAAAGTGAGAGGGGAAAGATTTAAAGGGAATCTGGGACAATTTGTTCACACAGAGGCTAATGTGTAAAAGGAACGAGTTGCCAAAGGAGGTGATATAGTAGGGTATAATTACGACATTTAAAAGATATATTTGGACAGGAATATGAGTAGATAAGAATTAAAGGTATGTTAGCCAAAAACAGGCAAATGGGACTAGCTTGGTTAGACAATTTGTTTCAGATAGAGAAATGGGCTGAAAGGCCTGTTTTCCACATAGTATTCCTCAATGACCTCTGACTATCTGCTAGCCTTTGTGTAAAACAAGTTGTCCGTCACTGAAATGAACCGCCCAATGCTTCTGAACATTAAAGCAGTTTTTTTAAAATGCGTGCTGAGGTTGATAATGGATTTGAATTCCACTTATTCCCACAGAACAGCTCGCGTGGATAACCAGGGTACAGCACTGACCTTTGTGTCGCACACGGAATTGCTGCTGTTACAACAAGTGGAAGAAGCACTAACTGGAGGTTAGACCTGGCTGTTGGGTTGTGAGTCATGGAACAGTACAGCACAGAAACAGGCCCTTCAGCTCATCTAGCCTGAACTATTATTCTGCCTAGTACCATCAACCGCACCTGGATCATAGCTTTCCATACCCCTTCCCATCCGTGTACTTATACAACTTAAATATTGCAATGGAACCCTCATCCCTCACTTGCCCTGGCAGCTCGTTCCACATGTCCCACCTTCTGAGTGAAGAAGTTCCCCTTAAATATTTCACCTTTCATGCTTAACCTCTGATCTCTATCTAGTTCTAGTCTCATGTAACCTCAGCTGAAAAAACCTGCTTGTCCGTGCCCCTCGTAATTTTGTACACCCCTGTCAGATCTCCCCTTTGCTTCAGAGAAAAATGTCCTGACCTGTTCAGTCTTTCCCATAGTTGGGCCAAAGCAGAGGTTTATTTCTCTGACGTTTGAGTGGAAGGCTTGATCAGAAACCTGTCTCCCTTGAAAGATGCACTGACAGCAATCAAACAAGTCCCAGCATCTTAGCTTGAAACCCCGTTTACATTTCCATTGTGATTCAGTTCATGCGTTAAAGTAAATAACCATAATTCATACCCTCACAACACACACAAAACACTGGAGGAACTCAGCAGGCCAGGCAGCATCTCGGAAAAGAGTCCAGTTGATGTTTCGGGCATCCTGTTGAAGGGTTTCTGCCTGAAACGTTGACTGTACTCTCTTCCTAGCTGCTTCGTGGCTTGCTGAGTAACTCCAGCACTTTGTGTGTGTTGCTCGGATTTCCAGCATCGGCAGATTTTCTCATTTAGAAATTGTACCCAATTTCTTAACTGAAAGTGCTTTCCCCTTTTCTACAATTTACGCTAAATGGTAGCTGAGCACACATTCCAGTTGGTTGTTCCCAACACTAAAAAGTGGTTTTGAAAGCAAATGTGAAGTAAAACTATAAAGAAAATAAGCCGTAAGACATTGGAGTAGAACTAGGTCACTCAGCCCATCGAGTCTGCTCTGCCATTCCATTGTGACTGATTTATTATCCCTCTCACCCCATTCATCTGCCTTCTCCCTGTAACTTCTGGCACCCTTACTAATCGAGAACCTATCAACTTGAAATTCACCCAATGACTTGGCCTCCACAGACATCTGGCATTGAATTCCACAGATTCACCAGCCTTTGATTAAAGAAATTCCTCCTTATCTCTGATCTAAGGGATGTCCTTCTATTAAAATGAATAAACTGTTTGTTTCCCAAGTACTTTATCTGTGCTGTAAAGTGGAACTTAATTCATGGCTTGGTTTTCTTGCTGTTTATCAGTGGATTAAATCTGTCCCTAGATGGCAACAAAAACCCAAGACTTCCGATGTAGAAAATTGCAGCTCAAGTATTTTAACAGTGGTCTCTGTTGCTGCCCATTACCCAAAACATCTATGGTCCTCTTGAGGAAGAAGATCTCAGAAGCAGAATAGATTTAATTGTTCAGTAATAGATTTAATACTAATTCCTTTATATCAACAGAGAACATGGACTGTGCTTTGAAACCCTACCGGTTTCGCATCGAGGAGATTGAGGGTTTCCGCTACCGATGTAAGGTATGATGATCAGAGTGTAACTTGCCTGATTCTGTTGCACCTGTTTTTCTTGGGTCTGTCTTTGTGTAATATTTTCATGTTCAATGCAAATAAATTTGAAAATTGTGAAGACAAAGCTCTCCCCTTGTGTACACTAAAGTGCGGCATTCACTATAAGTACTGAGCCTCTGAGAAATGGATGTGTTCCTGATGATCAGTGCTACAGATCAGAAAGCATCTTCAGTTCCATTCAATTTGTTCAGTTCCATTGACAGGGGTCCGGAGGTTTGGCTGAAAGTTGTGGCCAACACTTTTCTCTGTAAATCAGAAGGCTTAAGTCCCACTTCAGAGTCCTGAGCACAAAAACTGACATCGATACTTCATGGTGTTTGGTGAACTTTAGATGACGACATTTTTGGCTGCAACATTAATATGAAGCCTCGTCTGCCCTTATGGACATAAGAAACCCTGTGGCACTGTTTCTAAGAACAGCTGTGCTGTTATTCCTGGTGTTGTTGCTCAATAGCCATCTCTCCTTTGCAATTTATTTATTCCTTATGTACCGTGTTGTACGACATGGGCGATCATGGTCATGGCAAATCTTTCTACAGAAATGGTTTCCCATTGCCTTCTTCTGGACAGTGTCTTAACAAGGTGGGTGACCCCAGCCATTATCAATACTCTTCAGAGATTGTCTGCCTGGAGTCAGTGGTCATATAACTAGGACTTGTGATATCCACTAGCTGCTCATACAACCATCTATCACCTGCTCCCATGGCTTCAGCTGACCCTGTTTGGAGGGCTAAGGAGGTGCTACACCTTGCCCAAGGGTGACCTGCAAGCTAGTGGAGGGAAGGAGCGCCTTACACCTCCTTTGGTAGAGATGTATCTCCACCCCGCCACCCAATCCTTTGCAATATCTTTACCATAAGATCTTGACCATAAGACATAAGAACAGAATTAGGCCATTAAGCCCATCAATTCTGCTACGCTATTTGATCAAGGTTGATTTATTTTGCACCTCAGTGCCATACTCCTGCCTCTTTATAACATTTGACTACTTTAATAATTAAATATACCCAATGACTTCGTGTCCGCAGCCAAATGTGGGAATAAATTCCACAGATATTCAGACAATGTTAATTGTTGAGGGTAAACTGTGCTTATTGGCTGCACTACAAGATCACATCTCACAGGTTTCCGTGCCTGAAAATGCTTTGGATGCCCTGAAATGGCAAAAGACCAAAGGGGCAAGTTTTCACATTTAAATATTTTAATCTCTTTTTAGGATGCCATGCGTTCAGTTACAAAGCAGTCAATTAAGGAAGCTCGGCTCAAAGAAATCAAACAGGAACTACTCAACTCTGAGAAATTGAAGGTGAGGCAGAAGAGACTCTCCATTCTCTTTTTGAGTGTTAGTGTACCAATAGTTATGGGACCCGCCCCCATCCTCTGCAGGAGTGTTAGTGGACCAGTAGTTATGGAACTCCCATCCTCTGTTAGTGTTAGTAAGCCAGTAATTACGGACCCCACCTTCTGTGAGAGTGTTAGTGAACCAGTAATTATGGGATCCCCATGTTCTGTTAGAGTGATAGTGAAATAGTAGCTATCAGGCTCAATCTTTTATTAGAATGATAGTGAACCAGTAGTTAAGGACCCCCATCCTCTGTTGCGTTAGTGAACTGGCATCAAATTTTATAAGATGGCCATGGGCAATGTAGAGTACATTTGAGGAAGGACATTCTAGCTATTGAGGGAGTGCAGCGTAGGTTCACAAGGTTAATTCCCGGGATGGCGGGACTGTCACATGTTGAAAGATTGGAGCGACTGGGCTTGTATACACTGGAATTTAGAAGGATGAGAGGGGATCTGATTGAAACATAGAAGATTATTAAGGGATTGGACACGCTAGAGGCAGGAATCATGTTCCCGATGTTGGGAGAGTCCAGAACCAGAGGCCATAGTTTAAGAATAAGGGGTAGACCATTTAGAACGGAGTTGAGGAAAAACTTTTTCAGACAGAGGGTTGTGGTTCTGTGGAATGCTCTGCCTCAGAAGGCAGTGGAGGCCAGTTGTCTGGATTCTTTCAAGAAAGAGTTAGATAGTGCTCTTAAAGATAGCGGAGTGAAGAGATATGGGGAGAAGGCAGGAACTGGATACTGATTGTGGATGATCAGCCATGATCACGGTGAATGGCGGTGCTGGTTCAAAGGGCTGAATGGCCTACTCCTGCAGCGATTGTCTATTGTACAGAGGAAGGTACAATTTTTTAAGTTAAACTATGACTTAGTCATACCTTTTCAGTGACCCTATATTCTTTTGTAGACCTACTTTGAAGATAATCCTAGAGACTTCCAGCTGTTGCGACACGATAGACCTCTCCACCCGGCAATTGTGAAGCCACATTTGAAGAACGTACCAGATTACCTGAGTGAGTCTCCTAACCAGTGACACAGCTCTTTAAAGCAGTGGTCCCCAACCACCAGGCCGTGGACCGGTACCGGGCCGTGCGGAAACGATATGATTTGGTGATATGAAATGATATGAGTCAGCTGCCTTTCCTCATTCCCTGTCACACACTGTTGAACTTGAACAGCCCCCCCGCCACCCGGTTGGCCAGTCCGCAAGAATATCGTCAGTATTAAACCAGTCCGCGGTGCGCAAAAGGTTGGGGACCCCTGCTTTAAAGGAACCAAATTCTTTAGAAAGAAAGATCAACTTAAAGCTATCGGAAAACAGGCTGAATATTTATTTAAAGGATATAATGTTGAGTCTGTAATTGTAATTGAAAATTTTTAGAAAAGCTACATGTTGGAATTCAGGGGAAAGAACTGAAAATCCTGAAAATACTCAACAGATTTGTTAGTATCTGTGGAAGGAGAAGCAAAATTAACGTTTCAGCTCTTTTTATTTTGAACATGTATTCCTTTGTCACTTGTACACCTGTACACCTTGTTAATGTATATATCTAATCAGCCAATCATGTGGCAATAACTCAGCACATAAAAGCAAGGTCGAGAGGCTTAGTTGTTGTTCAGGGTAAATCTCAGAGTAGGGAAGAAATGTGATCTAAGTGACTTTGACTGCGGAATGATTGTTGGTGCCAAATGGGGTGGTTTGAGTTTCTCAGAAACTACTGATCTCCTGAGATGTTCGTGCACAAGTCTCTAGAGTTAACAGAGTGGTGCAAAGATCAGTAAACATCCAGTGAGGGCAGTTGTATGGATGAAAATGCCTTGTTAATGAGAGAAGTCAGAGGAGAATGGCCAGACTGGTTTAAGCTGACAGGAAGGTGACAGTACCTCAAATAACCGTGCATTACAACAATTATGTGCAGAAGAGCATCTCTGAATACACAACATGTCGAATCTTGAAGTGGACGGGCTATAGCAGCAGTAGACCATGAACATGCACAGAATGGCTACTTTGTTAGATGCAGGAGGTACCTAATAAAGAGGCCACTGAGTGTATGTTGCCTTTGTTTCCCTGAGTATTTTAGCTATGTTGCACACTATGTACCACACCTAATCCCATTAATTTAGGGAATTAGTGTCCTGATGAACTAGTGGTCCAAAATATTGACTGTTTATTCCTGTCCATAGTTGCAGCCTGATCTGTGAGTTCCACCGGCAATTTGTGCGTGTTAATATTCATGTGGTATTCTGTACTTACATGTAGTTTGTGTCGGTGCAATAAAAGAGGCTTGTCTACTCTGTTTTACCAGATCCTTTCATGAAATAAGTGGCTGAGCTTCAAGGCAAGTAATGGGAAGTAAAAATGGAAAATTAACTATTTGACTTGGAAGGCAGTGCACAAGAGGGTGAAATAATTTGTGGAAGAGTTAGAGGGAGATGATGAAAGAAAGTGGTGAGAAAAGAAAATGGGATTTACTGCCTAAAGGTATAGCAGAGGTAGTGACCCTATATATTTTACAATACTAGCAGTACGATGAGCCTGCTGCTAATGGGTCAGATTAGGCTGGATAACACTGATTTGAATATGATTGTCCAAATTACAGCTTGTTGTCACGCTATGAAAGAGTCATGGAGATTTAGGACACAGGAGGTCATTCAACCCATTGTGCCCGGAGCAGCTGACGATGTAGCTAATTAGGTTACACCTTGTTTTCCAGTTGATCATGGAAGTAGAGTCCATTTAAAGCAGAACTCGATAGATGATAAGGGGATGAAATTCTATCTTGGGTGGAGGGGAATACGGAGTTAAGTCAGCCTTGCTACTAAATGGTGGAGGAGATTTTTTAAAATTGAGACACAGTGCTGAGTAGGCCCTTCTGGTTTTTAAGCCATGCTGCGCAGCAGTCCCCTGATTTTAATCCTAGTTTAATCATGGGACAATTTACAATGACCAATTAACCTACCAACTGGTAACGTCTTTGGACTTTGGGAGGAAACCAGAGCACCAAGAGGAATCACGCGGTTGCAGGGAGAACGTAAAGAACTCCTTGCAGGTAGATTTGAGGGACTGAGATGTCTACTCCTAACTTGTGTGTTTCAAGATTCAAGGAATAAGGTTGGCTTGGACACAAAATTCCCCTGTAGTTAGACCATAAGACACAGGAGCAGTTAGGCCATTCGTCCCATCGAGTCATTGATGGCTGTTTTATTATCCCTCCTAGCCACATTCTTTTGCCATAATATCCTTAGAGATTGATAACATTAATCTTTTATGTCCACCTGAGAAGGCGGTTGATGCCCTGGTGTTAGGCCTTATCTGAAAGGCAGTCACGGTATAGGACTCCCTCATTAATGCTTTGAAGTGGCTTTGATTGCATTTTTCAATCGCTGGAAAATGAAGGCTGGATCTTGTGAAGAATGTAATGGCTGTCATAATATCTACCATTATTTGGTTATTCTTTCTGGCTGCTGGTACCTTGTTATAATGTTGAAATTGATTATCTTTTCAGTAGTTGAAGTAGTTATTGATGATTGTATTTTCATACCACTAGTTCCAAAAACACTCAGAGGAATCGCTAATCCTTTCATCAGTAAGAGGAAGAGATGGAGAAACAAATTCTCAAAAAATAACCAGCAGAAAAAAATCAAGGTGAGACGATCCAGTCAAATCTTTGAGACATGTATGATGATATATTACTCAGAAACTTGTTCTGTTGTTTACCCTCAAATCAGCCCCCCTAAATGAATAGTTAACAAATCTTACCTACAAGGATTGTACTTGCTAGGTAAAGACTTCTCCCATTACTTGTCACTACGGCAACAGCTTTTGACAATCCTCTCATTCTTTTTTCTAACTATGATCCATTTTGATGTAGAAGTGTGTTGGGTATGAATGTAGTTCAGCTGGGAATGGGTGTAGTTAACTTGGGTTGAACTTATGCCAGAATATTGTCCATGGATCGTATTTCTGTCTGGAGAATGTTACAAATGCTTGGCTTCTCTGAGGATCATCACCTTGCTGTGATGGAGAGGATTGTGAGTTCCTGAGGGCAATGCCATCTGGAATCTAGCTCCTGATAGGGTCACCCATGGTGGTAAGGTCAAGGGGGAAGTTCCAGACACAGAGGATCCAAGTAAGACCTCAGTGGTAGAGCTGGCGAGAGGTGATGGCAGATCACAATGGCAGTGAAGATGGAAGAATGCTACAGCAGTGAAGAGTTCCCAATCATCTTGCATTCAATGCCACTGAGCCCTGACTCCAATCTGTCAAGGACCGGCTGGTGGTTTCCTGTGCATTAGCCTCCCCATGTTAAACAAAGTCACACACAAACATTCTCCAGTTACGGGAATCCACCCTTGATAGCCCCATAGGAGAACATCATACTCGACTGGAGTGATTGCATGCCAGTGCTCCTACATATTCTTGGTGTCAGTGGTAAAGAAGAGATGGAGGGCAGGGTTCATTATTCCAAAAAAAAAGCCCTCAAAGATAGGAAACCAATGTTAAAGATGGCATTGCCTTTTGAAGCCCAAGGTGTACATTGGAGAGAGCAGTCTGAGCCCAATGGTTAGGATCCAACACCTTGTTTGTTGAAAAAGAAATACCACAACGATGAATAAAATGAGACAATGTTGCTGAGGTGTATTGTGACTGGAATACTTAGTACTCTAAAGCACGTATGGGGAAATACTTACTTGTGTGTATGGATTAGTTGGTGGCTAAAGATGAGAACTTCGGAGACAGGAGCTGTGAAAGATTGTATGGCCCTTTGAACCTTATTTGGCATTCATAAATATCATTACAGAACATCTACATTAACTCTTTTGCTGCTGTGCCGCAGAGAATAAGGAGCAGATGCAAAAGGAAGGACTTGAAAAACCAAAATACCCAACCATTAACCGTAACCACCGATTACTCTTGCCCACACTGCATCAGAATATATGGGTCCCAGATCAGCCTCCACAGCCACCTGAGGACCCACCAATAGACAACCCTTAGGGGTTGTCTATAATACTCAACTCGAGTGATTATACTTGCTTGCTTTCTTAAGCCCATCACCCTTACTGGGACATAGGCTACTGACAACATCAATGGAGAGGAATAGAGAGCCAGAGTCCTCAGTCCTGGGCTGATAGAAGGATGTTTGGCCCTGTGGTTTCTATTTTTACCACACGACTTCATATGTCTTCTAGCTGAAGATCCTTCCTCCCCCAGGATTGAGGTCTGTTGGTGTTTCTGTTGCTCTGGGTTTTTATAGGATGGGTTGCTAGCCTCATGCCCAACCCTCCTCCTTATATATATCACAGTCCTGATGAAGGGTCTCAGCCCAAAATGTCGGCTTTCTGTTCCTATCCATAGATGCTGCCTGACTTGCTGAATTCCTCCAACACTTATTGACAATATTCACACCCAGCGCTGGTGTGCATCTGTCTGCAGGAGGTGGCAGTTTCAAAATATACTACAGCAACTCAGCAGGGCTATCTGAAACAGCATCTTCTAGATCTCCAGATACTTGGGACAAGGCAGCAGACGTATGGGGACACGGCCATTTGCTTCACTCCAAAATAACACCCATCACTTAGACTTGGAAACTTATCATTTGTTTAAAGAGCTAAATCCTTTAACTCTTCTTCAGTGACATTCCTGGAATACCTTAAACAGAAGGCATATGGCTGTTCAAAGAAGTGGTTCACTACTGGTGGACACAGCCCAGTCCGTCACAAGCAAAGTCCTTCCCCCACTGGGCACATCTACGGGGAGTGCTGCCACAAAAAAGCAGCATCTGTCATTGAATACCTCCACCATCTAGATCATGCTGCCATCTGGAGGGAGGTACAGGAGACTTCGGTCCTACACCACCAGGTTCAGGAATAATTATTGCCCTACAACCATTAGGTTCCTGAACCTCACATACCTCAACACTTAACTGATTCCACAGCCCATGGGCTCATTTTCATGAACCCTCCCACTCATATTCTCAGTATTATTTGTTTAGTTTCTTATTTGCAGTTTGTCTTTTGTACAGTAATTGTAAGTCTTTATGTGCAGTTATTCATTGATCTTACTGTGTTTCTCTGTTTTACTGTGAATGCCTATGAGAAAATGAATCTCAGGATAAAATATAGTAACAGATATGTACTTTGATAACAAATTTACTTTGAAATTTGAATTCTTAAGGGAAAATAGGAGTGGGTAATAATTTTTGGAGCCGCTGTCCACATCTGCAAATCATTTAGAGGCAATTACTGATGAACGGTGCAGGCTGCAGTTAAGTGTGATGTTTAGAGTTTAAGCTCCCCTTTGGTTTACACACCTAATTACTTCACCCAGCTTTACTTGTCTCATCATTGAAATGTTCCCACAATCTATGGACTCTTCATCTCATGTTCTCGGTATTTATTGTCTATTTATTATTATTACTTTCTTTTTCTATTTGCACAGTTTCTTATGTTATGCACGCTGGTTGCTGTGATCTTTCATTGATACTATCATAGTTGTTAGTCAATTATGGATTTATTGAGTATGCCTGTGCCCTCTATAGTAGCTTCAAAGTTCAAAGTAAATGAATCGCAGGATTGTATATTGTGACATATATGTACTTTGATAATAAATTTACTTTGAACTGTGAACTACTATAGAGGGCACAGGAAGAGATGATGTACTGGTGGATTTATTAAGCTGAGTGTTTTTCTTCACAGGCTTACAAAAAACAGAATCCACTGAAGAACTTTACTCTCACAAGGAGGAAAAAGACAAAAACTAAAGAGAAGCCTGCAGAACCGTGAAAGAGAGGACTTGACTATATGCAAATCAGACATTTTTATGTTTGTGCCTTACCATCAGCACAAGGTCCTTGCCTACCTCTTGGAGACTGAAAGTATTGAGCTGCATTTCTGTGCTTGACATCAGGACAATGGCATTGTCTGAAACATTTCTCCATTTATACAGGAGAAGATACTTCAAAGATGTATTGAATTCTTATGTCGTTTAGCCTTAAGAAATGCTTTCTATTGACGCAGCAGTGTTGTGCATTATTCAGTTAATTCCCTATATGCAGCATTTCCAAACTTGATCTTGCTGGTTCAGTTATTAAGCTGCAAACCAAAGACTTGGAAACCTGGAAGCCTACAGGAGATGAGAAAGCCCAATCTCATTGGGGCCACAAGTTACTTATTAAACTAAAGCCTCCCCATCACACTGGTCTCCACTGTTTACCATCATTTAATCAATTTCTCTACCTCATACATACACACACTCTCACTCTCTGATGTGCACGCACATTCTCACACTCATGCGTGTACACACTAACATTTTTATATCAAAATAACTTCAAAGAGGTTCCAATATTCTATCTGAAATATACACATAGAACTTGTTTAATGCAAGTAGCTCATCGTGCTAAAGTCACAATGTCCATTCAACCTCAGTTCTGAAAAAAACAGGATTTTGATCTATAACCTTGCCATTCCAAGATAACAGATCGATTTCACCTGAGTAAAATACTGGTATTGTAATGGTGCAGAATGACTGTCAAGGTCATTTAGTCCCTTAAGCATGTTATACAGGGACAGGAGAACTTCAAGGGGCAGAATGTCCTTTTCCTATTCCTATGTAATAATCTTAAGGCGGCAAAGCTTTCCATTTATTCATGTGCAACAGGCTGTATGCATTGAATGCTCATCCTAGGAGGTAAATGACACTGGAACTCAACAGATGGGGAGGCTAAGCAGGGTTCGACAATTCAATAGTACCACCCACTGGTTCTGGCTTTCACAGCAGATGTCACAGACTATGTGGATCTCGGAGGATCTTTATTCATCTGCTTTATTCTGCTGCTCAAGATTCATGTTAAGAATTGTATTAATCCCATATGCCTGTTCATTTTCCATTCTCTATTCCCCCTTCTGAAATCATTCACTTTTTAACCAGGAGTGTAGAGAAAGCCTCTATACACAGGAAACAACTCTGGCTGACTTCAACTTTGTAAAATTCTAGATGGAAACACCTGCATTTCAGATGTGACATATGGCAGCTTCTGTTGTGCAGTGGATAATAAAGAGTTAAATTTGAGGTCTTTCAGGACGTGATTCTAAAATCAGAAGACTCTGAGCACAAAAGTCACCATTGATGGGAATTAAAATGGTAAAGTAGCTCAGATGCAGAGTGCATTTTGGAATTTTGTGTTCTATATGAATTTATTCTTTCGCTTTACCTTTTTGCTCTACTGGTTAAAATTGGTGTTAAATGCCTGGGTAAGTTAACTCTACTAGGGTCTAAAAAGCAAATATCTTCAGAATTAAAAAGAATAGTGTTTGGAGGAAAATCACAGTCACAGATTTATTCTCAATCAAGAAAGAGTTGCATGTATTTTTGGGTTTCTTCCACATTTCAAATGTTCTGCTAACAGAATGTATGAGGAAATTCTGAGGAATTGTGAGAAAATTCGTCCTCGTTGCACATTGTTCTCCCAGGTTTGAAGCAGACAAATTTACCTTCCCTACTTTCATCAAAACAATTCCTCTGTCCTCTTTTTCCTTTTGAGGGGCAGGGGTAGTGAGATGTTTGAGATTTCCAAAATTGGGTAGTCAGCATCAAGCTTCAGTGGGACCTGGCAGAAATCTGAAACTAAGTCAGTAGACTAGCTGCAATAAAGAAACATCTTTGTGACTCAACCCACCAAGCAAATGAAATGGTCTAACAAAGACAGGACTGATGCCTCCACATTAAATGTTCTTATTGTCCGTCTTGCTACAGTACATGGTTATTCTGCAAACGCAGGGCGCTTCTGCCAAACCATCCATGCTGATCAAGATGCCTACCTAAGCTAGTCTCATTAACCTGCATTTGACCCTTATCCTTTTAAAGCTTTTCTATCCATGTACCTGCCCAAGAGCCTTTTAAATGTTGTTGGTGTGCCTGCCTGCACCACTTTCCCTGGCAGCTCATTCTGTATAGGCATAGAATGGTAGTGTAGCAGTTAGTGTAATGCTTTACTGCGACAATGACCCTGGTTCAATTCCTGCTGCTGTCTGTAAGGAGTTTGTACGTTCTTCTGGTGACAGTGTGGGTTTCCTCCCATATTCCAAAAACATAGGGTTAGTAGATCAGTCATATGGGTGTAATTGGGCATTATGTGCTTGTTACCATGTGTGTCTTTAAATAAAATTTTAAAAAATATGGATCACCTTCTGGATGAAATAGTGTTCCTTAGGTTCCTATTAGAACTCTCCCTCTCACCTTAAATGTATGCCCTCTAGTTCTTGTTACACCAGTCCTGGGAAAAGACTGTGTGTATACTTCCTACAAAGGGAAGGTGAGCTTGATTGGTCCTTCCTGTAGCATCTTGACCCTTAAGTGTGGTGTGAAATGCTTGTATCTAGTAAGATCTGTAGAAAGACCCTACTTTGTAACTTCCCCATGAAAATGATTGATCTTCGTCGGTGTGGGGCATCATTTTTTTTTCCCTGTGGATTTTTATGGCAAGTATTACTGCTGGTTAGAACTTTTGAGGCTGAGGGAATAGCCTTAGAACCAGCTTGTCAGAGGTGTTAGAGCAGTAGAAATATGAAACTCTTCAACAAATGACAATCGATAAGGGGCAAATTTAAAAGTAAGATTGATGGATTTTTGTTAACTAGTGGTATTGATCAAAGGTATGTAGAGTTCGATCATACCTTAATATTTGGTAAAGAAGGAAAAGATTCCACGGGAACTTCGAGCAACAAACAATCTGCTGGTGGTACTCAGCATCTGTGGGGAGGTAAATGACACCGAGGGATTCAAATGGAAGGGCTGTTTAGGGCACTGGATGGTGGTAACGGAGGAGGAGAAAGAGGGGCAGGTGTAGCAGTTCCTATGGTTACACGGGTAGAGTGCCTGGTGAAGGGGAGGGGTGGGTGAGGGTAGGATGAGGGAATCACTAGGCAAGTGATTCCTGTGAGTGACTGCTCATCTCCCTTCACAAATGCTACCTGACCCACTAAGTACCAGTATTATAGATCCAATAATGAGTTACTTTTGCCAATTGTATTTTTGTAACTACCGTGAATACCAGCAAGAAAATGTATCATGGGGTAGTATATGGTGATATATATACATACTCTGAGAGTGGAGAGGAAAAAGGGACAGTATAAAGAGGGAAGCAAGGAGTTCAGATAAGATGGGCTGAGGAGGGGTGAAGGATTACGGCAGATAGAAGCAGGTATGGAGTTGCGGCTGGCTGCCTTTTCCATCTTTGCTCTTTATATTGGCCCTCTCCCATGCAGCCAGTCAATATACAGTACTCAACACTACACATCTGTAGAAGTTTGTCCAACTTTTATATCATGCCGAATCTCCGCAGACTCCTAAGGATGCTGTTTTCAACATTTCCTGTTTCTATTTCAGATCTCATCATCTGCATGATTCAATGTAATGGGGTGGCTCTGCTGGGTCGGGTTGAACCTTTATTGGGCGTTCGTGTATACCCCGTTAACATCAGCAAAGGAGCCGACCGGCTCTCTAGGACAGGTGACGGCAGCGGCGCGCGTGCGTACTGACTGACAGCCGGGTGGCGGAGAACTACGCAGGCGCACCGCTTCTTTCAAACTCAATCACGTGCCCCGACGAGCAACCGTCTCATCTCGCGCCTCTGCTTCGATTGGACGGGGCTACCCCACATGATCTTCGCTCCCCGTAATGATTGGACGGTTGTCCCAGCCGCGGGCTCCTGCCTAAATTTAAAAAAAATACATGGAATTACAGTAATCAGCAGCTTTCAGGGGTGTCTTGTTACTTTTCAAAATTATTACTTTGCATCGAGGAAGCTCTTGCGTGCGCCGTGCGGTGAAGGATGGATGACAGGCCGGTGGGTGTTAACAGGTAAGCAACGTCAAATGGTTGCCTTGACTCCGCCACCTCCAGTTTAAACTCCATGCGGAATATTCTGGAGGATCAAGAACCAGGACCCCAGTAGCTAAGCTTAGACTTTTGTTCTGAAGGCTGCTCGATTTGACAGACGGTACTGAATTATATAGAAAATATAGAGCGTGTAAAATGGATCCAGCAGTGGCTGGATGGGAGACGCCAGAGGGTAGTGGTGGATAACTGTTTGTCAGATTGGAGGCCGGTGACTAGTGGTGTGCCTCAGGGATCTGTACTGGGTCTAATGTTGTTTGTCATATACATTAATGATCTGGATGATGGAGTGGTAAATTGGATTAGTAAATTATGCAGATGATACTAAGATAGGTGGAGTTGTGGATGATGAAGTAGGTTTTCAAAGCTTGCAGAGAGATTTAGGCCAGTTAGAAGAGGTGGGCTGAAAGATGGCAGACAGAGTTTAATGCTGAAAAATGTGAGGTGCCACATTTTGGTAGGACTAATCAAAATAAGACATACATGGTAAATGGTAGGGCATTAAAGAATGCTGTAGAACAGAGGGATCTAGGAATAATGGTACAGTTCCCTGTAGGTGGAATCTCATGTGGATGGGGTGGTGAAGATAGCTTTTGGTATGCTAGCCTTTATTAATCAGAGCATTCAGTATAGGAGTTGGGATGTAATGTTGAAATTGTACAAGGCATTGGTAAGGCCAAATTTGGAGTATTGTGTACAGTTCTGGTCACCGAAGTATAGGGAGGATGTCAATAAAATTGAGAGAGTACAGAGGAGGTTTACTAAAATGTTGCCTGGGTTTCATCTCCTAAGTTACAGAGAAAGGTTGAACAAGTTAGGTCTTTATTCTTTGAAGCGTAGAAAGTTGAGGGTGGACTTGATAGAGGTGTTTAAAATTATGAAGGGGATTGATAGAGTTAACGTGGATAGGCTTTTTCCTTTGAGAGTGGAGAAGATTCAAACAAGAGGACATGAGTTGAGAGTTAAAGGACAAAAGTTTACGGGTAATGTGAGGGGGAGTTTCTTTACTCAGAGAGTGGTAACTGTGTGGAACGAGCTTCCAGCAGAAGTGGTTGAGGCAGGTTCGATGTTGTCGTTTAAAGCTGGGTTGGACAGATATATGGACAGGAAAGAAATGGAGCGTTATGGGCTGAGTGCAGGTCGGTGAGACTACTTTATACTTTATTGTCGCCGAACAATTGATACTAGAACGTACGATCATCACAGTGATATTTGATTCTGAGCTTCCCACTCCCTGGATTACAAATAATAAATATTAAAAATAGTAAAAATTAGTAAATATTAAAAATTTAAGTTATAAATCATAAACAGGAAATAGAAAAATGGAAAGTAAGGTAGTGCAAAAAAACCGAGAGGCAGGTCCGGATATTTGGAGGGTATGGCCCAGATCCGGGTCAGGATCCATTCAGCAGTCTTATCACAATTGGAAAGAAGCTGTTCCCAAATCTGGCCGTACGAGTCTTCAAGCTCCTGAGCCTTCTCCCAGAGGGAAGAGGGACGAAAAGTGTGTTGGTTGGGTGGGTCGTGTCCTTGATTATCCTGGCAGCACTGCTCCGACAGCGTGCGGTGTAAAGTGAGTCCACGGACGGAAGATTGGTTTGTGTGATGTGATGCGCCGTGTTCATGATCTTCTGCAGCTTTCGGTCTTGGACAGGACAACTTCCATACCAGGTTGTGATGCACCCTAGAAGAATGCTTTCTACGGTGCATCTATAAAAATTGGTGAGGGTTTTAGGGGACACGCCAAATTTCTTTAGTTTTCTGAGGAAGTAAAGGTGCTGGTGGGCCTTCTTGGCAGTGAACTCTGCTTGGTTGGACCAAGTCAGGTCATTTGTGATATTGACCCCGAGGAACTTAAAGCTTTTGACCTGTTCCACTCGCGCACCACCGATGTAAATTGGGTCGTGCGGTCCGCTACTCATTCTGAAGTCAACAACCAATTCCTTTGTCTTGCTGACGTTGAGGGATAGGTTATTGTCTTCGCACCATGCCACCAGGTTCTTAATTTCCTCTCTGTACTCGAACTCATCATTACCCGAGATACAGCTTACAATTGTTGTGTTGTCAGCAAACTTATATATTGAAATTGATGGAAACTTGGCTACACAATCATGGGTGTGCAGTGAGTACAGCAGGGGGCTGAGTACACAGCCTTGTGGGGCACCAGTGCTCAGAGTGATTGTAGGGGAGAGCTTGTCCCCTATTTTTACAGCCTGGGTCCTGTCTGTGAGGAAGTTGAAGATCCAGCTGCAGATCTGAGCGCTAAGGCCCAGGTTCCGGAGCTTAGGAATCAGTTTATTTGGAATGATGGTATTAAAGGCAGAGCTGTAGTCAATGAAAAGGAGCCTTACATATCCGTCTTTATTCTCCAGGTGTTCTAAGGAGGAATGTAGGGCCAGAGAGATGGCATCTGCCGTTGACCTGTTGCTCCAGTAGGCGAATTGCAAAGCGTCGAAGTTGACCAGTAGGCTGTGGTTGATGTGTGCCATAACCAATCACTCGAAGCACTTCATAGCAATTGATGTCAGAGCCACAGATCGATAGTCATTCAGGCATGCCACCTTGCTCTTCTTCGGCACTGGGATTATCATTGCCTTCTTAAAACACGAGGGGATCTTAGACTGAAGCAAGGAGCAGTTGAAGATGTCAGCAAACACTCCAGCTAGCTCGCTTGCACGGGCCCGGAGAACCCGTCCTGGGACGCCATCTGGGCACGTCGTCTTCCTTGGACTTATCTTCAGGAAGGCCCTTCTAAAGTCCTCCTCAGTGACGATGAAACTCAATGTCACCAGGTCCGGTTCATCCGGAGGGAGCGGGACGCTCCTCTTCTGTTCGAATCTTGCGTAGAATACGTTAAGTTCATCAGGAAGAGAAGCGCCACAGTTATTGATATTCCCAGCGTTTTCTTTGCGCCCAGTGATCTCATTTAGACCCTGCCATAGTCTACTGGCATCCCTTTGGTTAGCCTGGGCTTCCAACTTGGCTCGATATTGCCTCTTGGCGTCCTTAGTGGCTTTCCGGAGTTCATGCCTGGATTCCGTGTAGCGACTGGTATCCCCGGACCTAAAAGCCACAGCTCTAGCTTTTAAAAGGGACTTGACCTCATAATTCATCCAAGGTTTTAGGTTAGGGAATACCCGGATCGTCTTGCGAGACACACAGTCCTCCGTGCATTTCCAAATAAAGTCCGTGAGAGCTGAGGCATGCTCATCGAGGTTAGCTGCCGAGTCCTTGAATACTAACCAGTCCACCGATTCAAAGCAGTCATGGAGGACCTCATCCGTTTCCTCCGTCCAACGCGACACTACTTTTGACCTCCCGCTTCAGTTTCTGTTTGTAAGCCGGGAGGAGGAGTATGGCCTGATAGTCCGATTTTCCGAAGTGAGGTTGTGGGATGGAGGGTAGGCATCCTTGACTGCTGTGTAGCAGTGGTCAAGTATATTCGGGCCTCTAGTGGGGCAGGAGACATGTTGGTATAACTTTGGCAGCGCCTTTCTGAGGTTGGCCTGGTTAACGTCCCCGGCTGTAATGAGCAAAGCCTCCGGATACCTGGTCTCACGTTCACTGATGTTGGCATACAGTATGTTCAGAGCACATGCCATGTCCGCCTGGGGGGGAATGTAGACCGCTGTCCGTATGACCGAGGTGAATTCCAGTGGTAGATAGTAGGGACGACACTTCACCGACAGGTGTTCTAGGTCCGGGCTGCAGGAGCTTGTCAGTGCCACTGTGTCCGAGCACCACGCAGTGTTGATCAGTAGGCAGACACCATCTCCCCTCATCTTGCCCGAAGACGCCGTGCGGTCCATCCGATGGATCGAAAATCCCTCCAGTCGGATGGCACAGTCGGAGGAGGCAGGGGAGAGCCAGGCCTCGGTGAAACAGAATACACAGCAGTTCTGCATTTCCCTGCAGTAGGAGAGTCTCCCTTTAAGATCATCCACCTTGTTCTCTATGGCTTGCACATTAGCGAGTAGGATGGTGGGCATAGGGACCCTGAAGCCCCTCAGCTTCAATCTGACCAGCAGCCCAGCTCTTTTCCCAAGCTTCCTCGGTAAATAGTGCATCTTTCCAGGTTTCCATCGATGCAGTGTGTTGTTGTCAGCTCTTTGAGGTAGGAGGACGCGTCCCATGGGGATTGATCTGCGGGTCGCGTTGTCGTGCGCTCCGGTTCGGGCTGAGTAATGGGGGAGGCTCCGCTGCCACTTCCAGCCGCCAGGGACCTGGGCTGTCGATTGGGACGGGCCCCAAAGCCGACACTTAATCCTGGATGGCCGGGCTCCTTGCTGAAACAAGTCCTTAAGCCGAGTCACGGTTGCGGAGGTGAGAGTAAGAATTTGGCACGGACTAGAAGGGCCGAGATGGCCTGTTTCCATGCTGTAATTGTTATATGGCTATATGGTAAAAATTCACTCAACGTATATAGAGGTACACGATTAGGAAAGGTTCAAGGACATCCGGTTCTTGGACCAGAAGGCACCTGAACCAGCGTGGATAATTTCACATTCCTCAACATTAAACTCATTCCATAACCTAAAGGACAGTATTAATTGTTTTTTGTTATTATTTGCATGATTTGTTTTCTTTCACACTTTGATTGTTTGTCAGTCATTGTTTTTAGTTCTTACTTTGTTTTATACTTACTTATGGGTATTCATAAATGGTATCTTTATTTTCCTGTAAATGCCTGCAAGAAATCTCAGAGTAGTATTGTGACATTTAAGTACTTTGATAATACATTTACTTTGAACCTGCACACTGTTGTGTATTTGCCCTGGTTACACAACAATGTTATTAATAAAAACGTTGGAGACGGGAGCCAAGGTTCATGGTTCTTTACTGGCATAATCCGAACTCGGCACACACATAGAGATCAATACGCGCCTAATAGCGCATTCAACGACGTGTTACTTAAACATAAAGTAGTCCCTTTTATACTGTAGGCTATATGGTACACTCCTCCCCTTTTTTAATAGTGTATCAACTTGTTTTTTACTGGGGCATTATGCTAAACAAATATGTTTACCCTTAACATACGAATGCCTCCATTTGTTTACTTAGCAACTTAATAATATCAAATTATAACAAAGTATCATAATAATATTAGAAACATAGAAACATAGAAAATAGGTGCAGGAGTAGGCCATTCGGCCCTTCGAGCCTGCACCGCCATTTATTATGATCATGGCTGATCATCCAACTCAGAACCCAGCCTTCCCTCCATACCCCCTGACCCCTGTAGCCACAAGGGCCATATCTAACTTCCTTTTAAACATAGCTAATGAACTGGCCTCAACAGTTTGCCATGATACTCCAGGTGTGGTCTCACCAAGGCCTTGTACAACTGCAGTAGTACCTCCCTGCTCCTGTACTCGAATCCTCTCGCTATAAATGCCAGCATACCGTTCGCCTTTTTCACCGCCTGCTGTACCTGCATGCCCACTTTCAATGACTGGTGTATAATGACACCCAGGTCTCGTTGCACCTCCCCTTTTCCTAATCGGCCACCATTCAGATAATAATCTGTTTTCCTATTTTTGCCACCAAAGTGGATAACTTCACATTTATCCACATTAAATTGCATCTGCCATGAGTTTGCCCACTCACCCAACCTATCCAAGTCACCCTGCATCCTCTTAGCATCCTCCTCACTGCTAACACTGCCACCCAGCTTTGTGTCATCCGCAAACTTGGAGATGCTGCATTTAATTCCCTCATCCAAGTCATTAATATATATTGTAAACAACTGGGGTCCCAGCACTGAGCCTTGCGGTACCCCACTAGTCACCGCCTGCCATTCTGAAAAGGTCCCGTTTATTCCCACTCTTTGCTTCCTGTCTGCTAACCAATTCTCCACCCATACCAATACCTTACCCCCAATACCGTGTGCTTTAAGTTTGCACACTAATCTCCTGTGTGGGACCTTGTCAAAAGCCTTTTGAAAATCCAAATATACCACATCCACTGGTTCTCCCCTATCCACTCTACTGGTTACATCCTCAAAAAATTCTATGAGATTCGTCAGACATGATTTTCCTTTCACAAATCCATGCTGACTTTGTCCGATCATTTCACCGCTTTCCAAATGTGCTGTTATCACATCCTTGATAACTGACTCCAGCAGTTTCCCCACCACCGACGTTAGGCTAACCGGCCTATAATTCCCCGGTTTCTCTCTCCCTCCTTTTTTAAAAAGTGGGGTTACATTAGCCACCCTCCAATCCTCAGGAACTAGTCCAGAATCTAACGAGTTTTGAAAAATTATCACTAATGCATCCACTATTTCTTGGGCCACTTCCTTAAGCACTCTTGGATGCAGACCATCTGGCCCTGGGGATTTATCTGCCTTCAATCCCTTCAATTTACCTAACACCACTTCCCTACTAACATGTATTTCGCTCAGTTCCTCCATCTCACTGGACCCTCTGTCCCTTACTATTTCTGGAAGATTATTTATGTCCTCCTTAGTGAAGACAGAACCAAAGTAATTATTCAATAGGTCTGCCATGTCCTTGCTCCCCATAATCAATTCACCTGTTTCTGTTTGCAGGGGACCTACATTTGTCTTTATCAGTCTTTTCCTTTTTACATATCTATAAAAGCTTTTACAGTCCGTTTTTATGTTCTCTGCCAGTTTTCTCTCATAATCTTTTTTCCCCTTCCTAATTAAGCCCTTTGTCCTCCTCTGCTGAACTCTGAATTTCTCCCAGTCCTCAGGTGAGCCACTTTCTCTGGCTAATTTGTATGCTACTTCTTTGGAATTGATACTATCCCTAATTTCTCTTGTCAGCCACGGGTGCACTACCTTCCTTGATTTATTCTTTTGCCAAACTGGGATGAACAATTGTTGTAGTTCATCCATGCAACCTTTAAATGCCTGCCATTGCATATCCACCGTCAATCCTTGAAGTGTCACTTGCCAGTCTATCTTGGCTAATTCACGTCTCATACCTTCAAAGTTACCCCTCTTTAAGTTCAGAACCTTTGTTTCTGAATTAACTACGTCACTCTCCATGTTAATGAAGAATTCCACCATATTATGGTCACTCTTACCCAAGGGGCCTCTCACGACAAGATCGCTAATTAACCCTTCCTCATTGCTCAAAACCCAGTCCAGAATAGCCTGCTCTCTAGTCGGTTCCTCGACATGTTGGTTCAAAAAACCATCCCGCATACATTCCAAGAAATCCTCTTCCTCAGCACCTTTACCAATTTGGTTCACCCAGTCTACATGTAGATTGAAGTCACCCATTATAACTGCTGTTCCTTTATTGCACACATTTCTAATTTCCTGTTTAATACCATCTCCGACCTCACTACTACTGTTAGGTGGCCTGTACACAACTCCCACCAGCGTCTTCTGCCCCTTAGTGTTACGCAGCTCTACCCATATCGATTCCACATCTTCCCGGCTTATGTCCTTCCCTTCTATTGCGTTAATCTCTTTTTTAACCAGCAACCCCACCCCACCTCCCCTTCCTTCATGTCTATCCCTCCTGAATATTGAATATCCCTGAACGTTGAGCTCCCATCCCTGGTCACCCTGGAGCCATGTCTCTGTGATCCCAACTATATCATAATCATTAATAACAATCTGCACTTTCAATTCATCCACCTTATTACGAATGCTCCTTGCATTGACACATAAAGCCTTCAGGCGCTCTTTTACAACTCTCTTAGCCCTTTTTAATGCTTGCCCTGGATTTGTCGGCCTGCCACTTTTACTTTTCCCCTTTGTACTTTTTGCTTCTACGCTCACTTTACACCCCTCTGTCTCTCTGCACTGGTTCCCATCCCTCTGTTGTGAACTAACCTCCTCACACCTAGCCGCTTTAATTTGATTCCCACCCCCCAACCATTCTAATTTAAAGTCACCTCAGTAGCCCCCGCTAATCTCCCTGCCAGGATATTGGTCCCCCTAGGATTTAAGTGTAACCCGTCCTTTTTGTACAGGTCACACCTGCGCCAAAAGAGGTCCCAATGATCCAAAAACTTGAATCCCTGCCCCCTGCTCCAATCCCTCAGCCACGCATTTATCCTCCACCTCATCGCATTCCTACTCTCACTGTCGCGTGGCACAGGCAGTAATCCCGAGATTACTACCTTTGCGGTCCTTTTTCTCAACTCCCTTCCTAGCTCCCTATATTCTTCTTTCAGGACCTCATCCCTTTTCCTACCTATGTCATTGGTACCTATATGTACCAGGACCTCTGGCTCTTCACCCTCCCACTTCAGGATATCTTGGACATGATCAGAAATATCCCGGACCCTGGCACCAGGGAGGCAAACTACCATCCGAGTCTCTGGACTGCGTCCACAGAATCGCCTATCTGACCCCCTTACTATCGAGTCCCCTATCACAACTGCCCTCCTCTTCCTTGCCCTACCCTTCTGAGCTACAGGGCCAGACTCTGTGCCGGAGGCAGGGCCACTGTCGCTTCCCCCGGGTAAGCTGTCCCCCCCAACAGTACTCAAACAGGAGTACCTGTTGTTAAGGGGCACAGCCGCCGGGGTACTCCCCATCACCTGCCTTTTCCCCTTCCCCCTCCTAACCGTGACCCACTTGTCTGCCTCCCGTGGCCCCGGCGTGACCACCTGCCTTCCACTCCTCTCTATCACCTCCTCGCTCTCCCTGACCAGACGAAGGTCATCGAGCTGCAGCTCCAGTTCCGTAACGCGGTCCCTTAGGAGCTGCATCCCGATGCACTTGGCGCAGATGTAGACGTCCGGGAGGCTTGGAGACTCCAGGGCCTCCCACATCCGACACCGAGAACAGCAAACTGAATTATAACAATATTGAATTATAACAAGCCTTCTTTTTAACTTTTGATCTAAGATCCATTTATAACTGGCTCTGGGGGGGGGGGGGCGTCTTCTCTAGGTTGTCTGGCACTGAAGCAAATAGGTCTTCACTCTATTGTCTGGAATAAATTGAACAATCCACAAATTGGCAGGTTCCAGCCATAAAGAGTAGTCACCTCCATCTTGCAAAGATGACAAAAGCAAAGTGAAATCCGTGAAAAGGTGAATGTTATTCTTAAAAATATGTACAATCATCAAAACTGAGGTGGCATTGGAAAGTGTCTTCGAATAGTGTGATCTTCAGTCCGTCAATAAACTTGTTTGTTTTAATACAGATTTCCATATAAAAGTCATGAAAAGTTGACCTCTGAGCATAGGGAGTTAAGAAGATGTGCGCCTCCAACTTGCTAAGAGTTCTAGGCAGCAGATCGCCTCCACATAATGAAGACTCTTCTGTGCAGCTGTCCTAGATATATACGCATCTTTGTGCTATCACTTGTCTTCCTTACACATATCTCATTTGTTCCAGCTGAGCTAATTACACAGCCAATCTTCGTATTCTCCTTAGATTCCAAATAGCTAGCCTGACCTTTATGATACCATCTCTTATCGTAATATAACTTGTTACGAACCCACAGGTTTCGTTTACTCTGGACTGTCACTTTAAGAGTGCCGAAGTGAGGCGGGACTATGACGTTGGTCAGGCCCAGCCCATAAAACAACACCCCTATTGCATGAACATAGAAAAATGTAAACTGGCTGAAAAAGAAGTTGAGTATATGTTAGAAAATGGTATTATTAGGCCTTCAACTTCAGATTGGAGCTCACCTTGTGTTATGGTATCTAAACCAGATTGTAGTATTAGGTTTTGTACTGACTATAGAAAGGTGAATGCTGTGGCAAAAACAGATGCTTATCCCATCCCCAGGGTGGATGATTGCATAGATAAGGTTGGATAAGCTAAGTTTCTGACAAAGATCGATCTGTTGAAAGGGTATTGGTGTGTTCCATTGACGGATAGGGGTAGAGAACTTTCTGCGTTTGTGACACCTGGGTTGTATGAATACAATGTTTTGCCGTTTGGGATGAAGAATACTCCAGGAACGTTCCAGAGAATGATTAATTCTGTAAACTGAGGTTTAGAACACACAAATGCTTATTTTGATGATTTAGTCACAGGAAATGACACATGGGAAGCTCACATCTCTGCAGTAGAAAAGCTGTTTGACAAGCTTTCCAAGGCCAACCTTACAGTTAACCTAGCTAAGAGTGAATTTGGCCATGCCACTGTGACCTATCTTGGCTATGTTGTAGGTCAAGGTAAGCTTGTGAAAGTTCAGGCAATTTCTGAAGTGCCCATTCCAACTGGTAAAAAGGCTCTCAGACGATTTCTGGGAATGGTCAGATATTACCGAAAGTTCTGCAAGAACTTTGCCGATATTGCTGTCCCTTTAACTAATCTCTGAAGAAGGGTGAAAAGTTTGTTTGGATTGAACCTTGTCAGGAGGCATTTGATCAATTAAAAGTCATTTTATGTCACCAACCTGTGCTCAGGGCACCTGACTTTCTAAAGCTGTGGATGCCAGTGATGAAACTGCAGGAGCAGTGTTATTACACAGGAGTGATGATGATGTTGATCATCCTGTGGCTTACTTTTCAAGGAAATTTAATGAGCATCAAAGAAATTATTCCACCATAGAGAAAGAGTTGTTGTCACTCATCCTGGCTTTGCAGCATTTTGATGTTTATGTTTGTCCAGCTCAGAAACCACTTGTGGTTTGTACAGATCATAATCCATTAGTGTTTTTGAGTAAGGTAAAGGACAAAAATAAGGTTGTTAAACTGGAGTCTGATTTTGCAAGAATATGATCTTATGATAACTCACATTAAAGGCAAAGATATTATAATTGCTGATTGCTTTTCCAGATGTTAAGCTTGCAATGTATTGTTTATAGTGGAATAGAATCTGGTATTTGTATACGCTTCTGCAATATGTTATATGGTATTTGCAAATGTATTGTTTTATATATTGTAGTTCGCAGTTAAAATTTTGCTCTTGCAGATCAAAATTTTCCATTTTGGGGGAAGTGTTACAAACCCACATGTTTCGTTTACTGTGGACTGTCACTTTAAGAGAGCCTAAGTGAGGCAGGACTATGACATCAGTTACAGGCTGCTGTGAACTTAAACTCATATACAAAGAGCGACCTTCAGTCAGGAGAGAAAGACTGGGGAAGCCGGTAGCTTCAGCTGGTCACAACTGGGGCTTAGAACTCTCTTATGCCCACAAGGGTGGGTTAAACATCGGCACGAGGTGCATAACAAATGTGTGACTGTCACTTCGTACAATCCATAGGAGTGGATTTTTTGGGGTATCTTGTGGGACCACTTTTGTAGCCCTTGCCTGGGTATGTTGTGTGGTAACCTCTGGAAGACGATATTCCTGTGACAGGTCACTTTCGGTGATAATTCGTATGTGGATTTGGAACAACACGTCGGACAAGATCTACGGTGGCTGTTATCTCGTTTTACCATCGTGGAATCTGTGGAATACTTCGTACTTACCTTTTCTCTACGTTTAGATTAGATTATGAGGACACGCAGTCCTCTTTTATTGTCATGTAGTAATGCATGCATTAAGAAATGATACAATTTGTTCCTCCAGAATGATATCACAGAAACACAAGACAAACCAAGACTAAAAAAAAACTGACAAAAACCACATAATTATAACATATAGTTACAACAGTGCAAAGCAATACCATAATTTGATGAAGAACAGACCGTGGGCACAGTAAAAAAAAGTCTCAAAGTCTCTCGAAAGTCCCATTATCTCACGCAGACGGTAGAAGGGAGAAACTCTCCCTGCCATGAGCTTCCAGCGCCGCAAACTTGCCAATGCAGCATCCTGGAAGCACCCGACCACAGTCCGACTCTGAGTCCGTCCGAAATCTTCGAGCCTCCGACACCGAGCACCATCTCTGTCGAGCGCTTCGACCCCGGCCCCGGCAACAGGAAATAGGCAAAGCCGAGGATTTTGGGTCTTCCCCTCCAGAGATTCTCGATCGCACAGTAACAGCGGCAGTGAAGCAGGCATTTCAGAAGTTTCTCCAGATGTTCCTCCGTGCTTCTCATGTCCGTCTCCATCAAATCAGGATTGTGCACGGCACCTATTTAACAAATACGATATTAATTCGGAGCGGCCGCGCGCGCTGCGTTGCGCCGTCATCTTCTCCTCCCCTCCTGATTTCACTTTGGATTACAAATGTCTCTCTCCCATCATTTTATTTCGTGGATTACTGAACTTTCCTACTTTACCATCTCAAGACTTTAAGCCTTATTCCCCCAAGCTCGATAGTCTGGGAGTTATATTTACACACATATCTACACATAACACTGTTAACTTTTGTTTATCTTGGTTGTTACTATTTTTTAAGTAGTTACTAATAAATAGTGGTTTTAACATCAAAACCAGATTCCATGTGTAATCTATTGCTGCTGGTTTGTTTCTAAAACGTTACAATTCGTAACAAACTTTCTATCTTCCATTCGTGCTTCATATCTTTGTGCTGGTGATTCAGCAGGAGTGCTGGGAAGATGCTCAGGAAAGACGGAGATGCTGGTCTTTTCGGAGATTTAAGCTTATTGAGAGTTCGCAGATCTTCCATTATCTGTTCATCTGTTAACAAGTAATTTAACTGTGCAGGTGCAGGTTTTCGTCTTTTGTCTGTAATTGGAACAGGGTCATTAGGTCTCCTTAGTTTCCTAGTCATTATTGGCTTTACCTCCATAGAATCTCCAGTGAGTTCCATTGTTAGCCTCTCATTCTCAATCATCTTTTTCTTTTCTTCTAACTCAATCTTTTTGTCTTCAAATTCCTTCACTGATGCTTTCTTCTCTGCAATATAATTCCTTTCCACTTGTTCTGTCACCAGTTGCAGAAAAAGCTCTGCATTTTGTATTCTTTCCTTGTATTGTTGATCTAGTTTCTTCACCCTTTTCGGATACTCCTGCAAAGTGCCTTCCTGTAACTACTGTAGCTGTCTTTTGAGAGATTCAATTTCTCCTGGTACATCTGCTCTCTTACTTCCAGGTAGTCTTCATCATCTTGCTTATTGGCAATATCTGTCTCACTTGCGTCCTCTGTATCTTCATCTGAGTCGCGGCCACAGATACTGCATTCATCCTCATCGTCAATGCTGTCTAGCTCCTCCTCATTGTTGTAATAGTCGACAATGCGTGAGAGAAGTGTTGTGGACATCTTCCCTGCCAAGCTGCCCTCCTTTGTTGACAGATCTAGTGCCTTGATGGTGTGCCAATCCAACTAGATTTTCCTTAGCCATTCACATCCCATCAACGGTGGTCCTCCATTTTTCAGTACAAAGAGGTTCAGCTGCTGTGTTTTGTCTCCGTAGGTCACCGCCACTTTAATTTTACCTTTGGGATGCACTTTCTGTCCTGTGTAAGTCTTTAGCAGTAGTTTAGTTCATTTCAGAGGTATGTGAGAAAACAGTCGTTTGTAGTCGTGTACAGAGATCACTGTTAAAGCTGAGCCTGTGTCCAACTCCATTTTCAGTCTCACGCCTGCCACTTGTGGAGTGACCCTTATTACTCTTTGATCATCTGTCTTTCTCACGCTGTGAATTTACAGGCAAGACAATTCATTTTCATCTGAATCGTTCTCATCAGAACTGCTTTTTTCCATTTTGTTTACATTGTTGTGCCGTCCTTTCTGGGGCTTCTTGTTTCTCTGTATTTTGTCCTTTTTCTGCTGTTTACTAGCTTTGCATACTCTGCCAATGTGGCCCTGTTTGCCACAGTTTCTGTATTCTTTGTCTTTAAACCAACAGTCATCAGGGTCATGTGACATGTTCCCACAACGGTAACATTTCTTTCCTTCATTTCTGTTCAGTGACATTTTATTCATTTATTCCAGAGATTTTTGTTGTATCTCTGAAGCACCCCGTGCCCAGGAGCAGCTTCTGCGTGGTTTCACAGTGCATGCCACACACTAACCTGTCCCTCAATGCATCCGATAGACCAGCTCCAAATTGACAATGTTCTGATAATTTGCACAATTCAGCACAATATTCCGAAATCCTTTCATTTTTGCTCTGATTCCGTTTGTGAAATTTAAATCTTTCAGCGATGATCAGCAGTTTGGGGTTTAAGTGCTGTTGGAGAGTGTCTACTATTTGCTTGAACGTTTTGTCAGCTGGCTTTTCAGGGTTAACAAGCTCCTCAGCCCCTGGGGGTCAGCGCTGGCTGTGGTCTCGCCTGGATGTGCTGCGGCTTAGACTGTGTCTCTTGGTCTCCTGACGTTCCGACCCCGGCTGTGCTCCCGCTTCCTTTCGGACTCGTGGCCTCGCTCTGCCTCCTTCTCCCGCTCCTTGGCTTGCTCCTTGCGCTCTTCCTCCAAGTGTCGTTTTTAACTAAAACACGGCATTCCGATAAGATGTAGGTTCATTAACCTCGTCGCCAATTTGTTGTGTATGTGGCCTGGTTACACAACAATGCTATTAATAAAAACGCTGGAGATGGGAGCTAAGTTTCATGGTTCTTTACCGGTAGAATCCAAACTCGGCACACACATACAGATCAATACGCACCTAATAGCGCATTCAATGACGTGTTACTAAAACATAAGGTAGTCCCTTTTATACTGTAGGCTATACAGTACACTCACCATAATCATTACCCCAAGAATACTTTGATGCTTGGCACTCAAATTTTGTTGTTACTTTCGTGTTCTATTTTTGTAAAATGGTGTATAATTTATGTTCATTAAGTTTTTCATTGCACCTGTCTTTCAGAATCAGGTTTATTATCACCGGCATGTGCCTGAAATTTTTTAATTAAGCAGCGTCAATTCAATGCAATACATAATATAGAAGAAGGGAAAAAAAAGTAATAATAAATAAATTACAGTATACATATATTGAATAGATTAAAAATCATACAAAACCGGAAATAATATATATTAAAAAAGTGAGGTAGTGTTCACAGGTTCAATCTCCATTTAGAAATCGGATGGCAGAGGGGAAGAAGCTGTTCCTGAATCGCTGAGTGTGTGCTTTCAGACTTCAGTACCTCTTTCCTAATGGTGACAGTGAGCAAAGGGCGTGCCCTGGGTGCTGGGGGGGTCCTTAATAATGGAAGCTGCCTTTCTGAGACACTGCTCCCTAAAGATGTATTTTGTAGGCTGGTACCCAAGATGGAGCCGACTAAATTTATGAACCTCTGCAGCTTCTTTTGATCCTGTGCATTAGCCCCCTGCTCACCTCCCACCTCCCACCTCCCATACCAAGCAGTGATGCAACCTGTCAGAATGCTCTCCACAGTACGTCTATAGAAGTTTTTGAGTGTTTTTGTTGAAATACCAAATTTCTTCAAACTCCTAATGAAGTATAGTCGCAGTCTTGCCTTCTTTATAACTGCATCGATGTGTTGGGACCAGGTTAGATCCTCAGAGGTCTCGACACCCAGGAACTTGAAGCTGCTCACTCTCTCCACTTATGATCCCTCTGAGGATTGGTATGTGTTCCTTCATCTTGCCCTTCCTGAAGTCCACAATCAGCTCTTTCTGAGTGCAAGGTTGTTGCTGTGAGACCACTCCACTAGTTGGCATCTCCTTCTTACACCCTCACGTCTCCATCTGAGATTCTACCAGTAATGGTTGTCTCATCAGCATTTGACAATAAACTTGACTTTTGACTTTGGCTTTAGAGCAGGGTTTCCCAGCCTGCGATTCATGGACCCCTCCATAAGGCTCCATCGTGTAAAAAAGTTTGGGAACTGCTGCTTTAGAGGGACAAGAGCCAAATGTGTTTGGGCAAGGATGTACTGCTGTGGGCTTATAAGGTGTTGGTCAGCCTGAATTTAGAATATAGTCAGTAATTTTGGGACCATATGTCAGGAAAGATGTGCGGGCCATAGGGTCCAGAGGAGGTTCACAAGATTGATCCCACAAGCGAAAAGCTTAATGCATGAGGATCGTATGATGATTTTGTTCTTGAAAGAGTTCAGAAGCATAATGGGAGATATAAAAGTAGCTTTTGTAAGGGCAGCGTTCTTAAGTGTTAGCTCAATTACAGGCTGGTGCAAAGTTCAAAGTACATTTATTGTCAAAGTACATATGTCACCTTATTGACTTATTACTTATTATAAGTAACCTGACACCACCCAGCAATCCCCCTCTTTAATCCCAGCCTATCTCGGGTCAATTTGCAATGATCAATTAACCTACCATCTGGTACATCTTTGGACTTTGGGTGGAAACTGGAGAACCCAGAGGAAACCCATGCATCACTGGGAGAACGTACAGACTCCTTATACACAGTGGTGGGAATTGAACCTGTGTCGCTGGTACTGTAAAGCATTGTGCTAACCACTACAATACTGTGCTGCCTCATATACTTACCCTGAAATTCATTTTTTTGTGGGCATTCACAGTACATACACAGATACAGTAAATGCAAAGAAAGCTGGCCTCAGAACACATCCTACACAGTCAAGAAAGCTCTGCTTTCTCAGAAGGCTGAAGAGGGCTGGACTTGGCACATCTATACTTGTAAATAACAAGCCGCATCACTGCGTAGTATGAAAACAGCACTATGGCAGATAGGCTGCAACGGGTATTCAAAACTGCCCAATACATCACTGGCACCAACCTACCCACCATCAAGGACATGTATACAGAAAGGTGCAGGAATAGGGCCAGTAACAGCATGAAAGATCCCACACCCCACAATATGTATTAATATTTATCGTGTGTTTATTATGATTATTGAGTTCTTTATGTTCATTTCTTTTGTGCCGCAATGGATCCACAGTAACAATTATTTCATTCTCCTTACTCTTGTGTATAGGAAGTGACATTAATCTCGAGTCTTGAAACACAAATAAATCAATGAAAAACTGTACATAAAAAGAGGGACAAACAACCAAAGTGTAAAAAAAAACAAGCTGCAAATACAAAAAGAATAAATAAATAAGCAATAAATATTGAGAACATAAGATGAAGAGTCCCTGAAAGCAAGTCTGTAGGTTGTGGGAACAGTTTGGAGTTGGGGTGAGTGAAGTTATCGCCTCTGGTTCAAAAGCTTGATGGTTGAGACACCTAAAAGAAGGAGCAGTATTCTACCCGAAGTGGTATGTTGTTGAAAGTGGGAAGGAAGTCAGTTTTGGTCTAAAGCACTGAAACTGAATTAACACATGGAAATATTGGGACTGAGAATTTGATTTAAGTAAGTGAAAGCCATTTCTTAGGAATGACAGGATGAAAGGTTGATATATTAAGTCTATGAAAACCAAGAAATGCTTCCACTCTAATGTAATCAACTAAATCAGGCAGTTTATAAAAATGGGGTACTGAGCTTTAGGAAATGCTGGAACTATCACCAGCTGAACTAAGAGAAAGCTGAGCTTCCTACAATTATTTGTTGCAAGAACAAGTTAATGCTTCAGAACAGGAACTTAAAGAAGCCCACTAGTTATGAGATACATTGAAAGAGAGGGAACGACGCAAGGAATACTCCAAATGAATTACTAAGGAAACTGACTGAGAACCCGTCGAGAAATCAACTGGATGAACTGCCTCAATGACTATTGCTTAGTTGTACTCACATCTGGTGTGATGAGGTGCTTTGAAAGGTTGGTCATGGCAGAATCAATTCCCACCTTAGCAAGGTGCTGGACCCACTGTAGTTTGCCTATTGCCACAATTGACCTACAGGGGATGCAGTCATACCTCAGTACTAATCAACAAACTCAAACACTTGGGCCTCTATCTCTTCCTCTGCAACCAGAACCTTGACTTTCTCATTGGGAGACCACATTCAGTGCAGATTGGACATAACATCTCATTGATAATCCACACTGGCACACCTCAAGGATGCAGGCTTAACCCGCTGTTTTACTCTGTCTACACCCAATAGGCACAACTCAAACACCATCTATGAATTTGTTGATGGTACAACTATTGCTGGCAGAATTTCAGATGGTGACGAGGTAGTGTTCAAGAGTGAGATAGATCTGCTGATTGAGTGGTGTTGCAACAGCCTTGCAGTCAACATCACTAAGACCAAGGAATAGATTGGATTTAAGGAAGGGGCAGTCAAGAGAGCACACAACAGTCCTCATCAATGGTTCAGAAGTGGAAAAGGTTAGAAGTTTTACATTCTTAGTTGTCAACATCTCTGAACATCTAGCCTGGACCAACATATTGATGTATTTACAAAGAAGGCACGACAGCGACTATATTTCATTAGGAGCTTGAGAAAACAGTATGTCACCAAAGACACTTGCATATTTCTACAGATGTATCCTGGAAAGCATTCTAACTGGTTACATCACTACTTAGTATGGAGAGTCCACTGTACAGGATCAGAATAAGCTGCAGAGAGTTGTAAATTCAACCTGCTCCATCATGGGCACTAGTCTCCCCAGCATTCAGGGCACCTACAAAAGGCGTTGCCTTAAAAAATTGGTATCCATCGTTAAGGACCCCATCACGCCGGACATGCCCTCTTCTCATTTCCACCATGAAGGAGGAGATACAAAAGCCTGATGACACTCAACATCTTAGGAAGCACTTCTTCCCTTTTGTCATCAGATTTCTGAATGGACAATGAATCTATGTATACTACTACAATTTATTTTGCTCTGTGTTTACACCTATTTAATCTAATTTCTATATGTATATTTATTATTGCAGTTTATAGTTTATTATTATTTATTGTAACATACTGCTGCTGCAAAAGAACAAATTTCACGCCATATGCCAGTGATACTAAACCGATTCTGATTCAGAATGTTACTAGAAGAGTTTCATCTTTGCATTATATGGAGACTAAGTTTGGAAACACCCAATGTTATTGATACCTGTTGTGTTTGAGCAAACAAAATACAGGGATGCATTTATATCGACACTTCAGATGTTTGGTCTTCAGTCACATTTGCTTTTTAGCTTCCTTCCATGGGAGACAATGTTTCAGCACTGAACACTGCAATTAGCAATTAAAGTTAGTGAAGATTCAGGATTGAATTTTATCAGGTGTACAGTACATTGAAACATACAGTAAGATGCATAACTTGCATTAGCAACCAACACACGTGAGGATGTGGTGGGTGCAGCCCACAAGTGTCACCACACATTGTGGCACCAATGCAGCATGCTCACGACATTAGCAGAACAACACAGAACACAACATGCAAAGAAACAAGCCCTGTTCCTCCCTCCCACTCATGTACATACACAGTCCTCTAAACACACGCCAGGCCGTCTTTCGCCTCCAGTAGCCTCTGATTCGGACTAAGACATGCAGGCATTGGGCCTCTGACTACCCCAGTGAACTTGCAGAGATTCGCAGATCCGGGGTTCTGGCCAATGGGCCATAACTTCCGCGCTTCCAATTTGACCTCTGGGCCTTGATCCTTTGGTTTTTCGATGCAATTCTGCACATTGGATGTATTGCATGCTGCACTGCATATTCTCACTGACTTTTTTTTTTAACTTTTAGGAGCTCAAAATATGATTCATCTGCCAAGGACCTTGGCCTGGCAAGAGAATATTGTCTATTAGAAATGTACAAGAACAATGAAGTAAGTGTTGTTGCTGCTATGACTGGGACAATTGCACTAATGACTACAAGATAATTGATGCTAAATTGAATAAAAACGCTTGTATCACCCTGGTGCTGATTCTGATATAGTTTCACTATATAGTATACTGGTTCAGTTTATAATTTGCTGCTTTTACATAATGCTTATTAATATACTTATTCATTTACATAATCAATACAAAAGATCATTGTTCAATATAACATTTTTCAACTAAAACAATATTGAAAGGACTCTGTGTGAACCTGATTTCCAGCAATTGCACTGGAAACTTAGATATGGGTCAATTTGTTGTTTACCTTGATGTTAATTTACAAAGATGACAGTAACAATGTGGCTATCTATAATATTTGTACATGTATTGTTGGGTATGATTATGATTCTATAAGTTTAATTATTTGTATATTACTCATACAGTCACATATCTTGAAAGGAAGGCTGAATATTTGGTACAGTTAGAGAAGAGGCATTCCCATTATAATAAACTTGAACATAAGGGTAGTTCAAAATAAATTTATAGTCAAAGTGTGTGTGTGTGTGTGTGTGTGCGTGTGTGCGTGCGCGCATATTTGAATGCATGCAGTATACAGATTAAAGAGAAGAACTTGTAGCATAGTTATAATCAGCTTGTATGATGTTGTGGGCATCACTGAATCGTAGCTGAAAGAAGATTTTACCTGGGAGCTTAATGTCCAAGAATGCACACTGTAGTGAAAGGACAGGGAGGTAGGCAGAGGGGGTTGAGTAGCTCTGTTGGTAAAAATATGAAATCAAGTAATTAGAAAGAGATGACATAGGATCAGAAAATGTAGAATCGTTGTGTGTAGAGCTAAGAAACTGTAAGGGTAAAAGGACCCTGATGGGAGTTAGATACAGACCTCCGAACAATAACAACGATGTGCTCTAAAAATTACAATGGGAAATAGCAAATGCAAGTCAAAAGCGCAATGTTAAAATAGGCATGGGGATTTTGATATACAGGTAGATTGGGAAAATCAGGTTGGTGCTGGATCCCAAGAGGTGGAATTTGTAGAATGCCTGTGAGATGGGTTTTTAGAGCAGCTCGTGATTGAGCCCAGTAGGGGGTCAGCTATTCTGGTTTGGGTGTCATGCAGTGAACCAGAATTGATTAGAAAGTTTAAGGTAAAGAAACCTTTAGGGGCAGTGATCATAATAGGATAGAATTCACCTTGCAATTTGAGAAGGAGAAGTTGAAGTCAGTTGTATCAGTATTATAGCGGAGTAAAGGGAATTACAGAGACATGAGAGAGGAGCTGGCTGAAAGTGATTGGAAGAGAACACTAGCAGGGATAATGGCAGAGCAGCAATGACAGGAGTTTCTGAGAGCAGTTTGGATGGTGTAGGATAGATACGTACATCCCAAAGAAGAAATTTTCTAAAGGCAGGGTGACGTAACCGTGGATGACAAGAGAAGTCAACGTTAAAGAGAGGGCATATAACAGAGCAAAAATTAGTGGGAAGTTAGAGGATTGGGAAGCTTATAAAAACCAACAGAAGGCATTTAAAAAGTCATAAAGAATACAAAGGTATGCTAGTCAATAGTATTAAAGAAGATACCAAAAGTTTCTTCAGATATATAAAGTGTAAAAGAGAGGTGAGATCAGGTATTGTACCGCTGGAGAACGATGTAGGAGCAGAAGTAATGGGTGGCAAGGAAATGATGGATGAACTGAATAAGTGCATTAGTCTTCACTGTAGAAGACATTAACGGTATGCCAGAAGTTCGAGAGTGTCAGGAGGCAGAAGTGCATGCAGTTGCTATTACTAAGGAGAAGGTGCTAGGGAAGCTGAAAGGTCTGAAGGTAGATAAGTCACCTGGACCAGATGGTCCACACCCCATGGTTCTGAAAGAAGTAGCTGAAGAGGTTGCGGAAGCACTAGTAATGATCTTTGAAGAATCACTAGATCCTGGAGGATTGGAAAATTACAAGTGTCACTCTTCAAGAAGGGAGGGAGGCAGGAGAAATTATAGGCCTGTTAGCCTGACTTCAGTGGTTGAGAAGATGTTGGAGTCGATTGTTAAGAATGTGGTTTCGGGGTACTTGGAGGCACATGGTAAAATAGGCCAAAGTCAGCATGGTTTCCTTAAGAGAAAATCTTGCCTGAAAAAAATTGTTAGAATTCTATGAGGAAATAAAAGGTTAGATAAAAGTGAATTGATGGATATTGTGTAGTTGGATTTTCAGAAGGCCTTTGCAAGGTGCCACACATGATGCTGCTTAACAAGTTCACAGTACATGGTATTACAGGGAAAATACTAGCATGGATGGAGCATTGGCTGTTTGACAGAGACAAAGAGTGGGAATTAAGGGAGCCTTTTCTGGTTGACTGTCAGTGACTAGTGGTGTTCCACAGTGGTCCGTGCTGGGACTGGTTTTTACATTATATGTCAATAATTTAGATGATGGTATCGATGGCCTTGTGGCCAAGTTTGCAGTCAATACGAAGATGAGTGGAGTGTGAGGTGGTGTTGAGGAAGCAGAGAGGCTACAAGAGGTCTTAGAACGATTGGGAGAATTGGCAATGAAGTGACAGATGGAATACAGTGTCGGCAAGTGTATGGTATTGCACTTTGGTAGAAGAAATAAAAGCATGAGCCATTTTCTAAATGGAGAGAAGAATCAAAAATCTGAGGTGCAAAGGGACTTATGACTCCTCATGCAGGATTCCCTAAAAGTTACTTTGTAGGTTGAGTCAGTGGTGAAGAAGGCAAATGCAGTGTTAGCATTCATTTTGAGAGGACTAGAATATAAAAGCAAGGATGTAATGTTGAGGCTTTATAAGGCACTGGTGAGGTCTCATTGGAGTATTGTGAGCAGTTTTGGGTTCCTTGTCTAAGAAAGGATGTGCTGACATTGGAGATGGTTCAAAGGTGGTTCACGAAGATGATTCTGGGATTGAAAGGCTTATCATATAAGAAACGTTTGATGGCTCTGGGCCTGTGCTCTCAGGGATTGAGAAGAATGGCGGGGGGGGGTGGGTGGTGGGAGTCTAATTGAAACCTATCAAGTGTTAAAAAGTCTCAATAGAGTGAATGTGGAGAGGATGATTCCTATGGTGGGGAGTCTCAGAATAGAGGGACATCCATTTAGAATAGAGATGAGGAAGAATTTCTTTAGCCAGAGAGTGGGGAATATGTGGAATTTGTTGTAAGAGGCAGCTGTGGAGTCCAAGTCTTTGAGTATATTTAAGGCAGAGGTTGATGGATTCTTGATTAGTCGGGGCATGAAGGGATATGGGGAGAAGGCAGGAGATTAAAGATGAGACGGAAATGGATCAGGCAACACACATAAAAATTGCTGGTGAACGCAGCAGGCCAGGCAGCATCTCTAGGAAGAGGTACAGTCGACGTTTTGGGCTGAGACCCTTCGTCAGGACTAACTGAAAGAAGAGCTAGTAAGAGATTTGAAAGTGGGAGGGGGAGGGGGAGATCCAAAATGATAGGAGAAGACAGGAAGGGGAAGGATGGAGCCAAGAGCTGGACAGTTGATTGGCAAAAGGGATATGAGAGGATCATGGGACAGGAGGCCCAGGGAGAAAGAAAGGGGGGGGGAGAAAAACCCGGAGGATGGGCAAGGGGTATAGTGAGAGAGAAAAAGAATGTGTGTGTATATAAATAAATAACGGATGGGGTACGAGGGGGAGGTGGGGCATTAGCGGAAGTTTGAGAAGTCAGTGTTCATGCTGTCAGGTTGGAGGCTACCCAGATGGAATATAAGGTGTTGTTCCTTCAACCTGAGTGTGGCTTCATCTTTACAGTGGAGGAGGCCGTGGATAGACATATCAGAATGGGAATGGGACGTGGAATTAAAATGTGTGGCCAAAACTTCTGCCAATGCCCCACCTCCCCCTCGTACCCCATCCGTTATTTATTTATATACACACATTCTTTGTCTCTTTCTCCTTTTTCTCCCTCTGTCCCTCTCATTATACCCCTTGTCCATCCTCTGGGCTTTTTTCCCCCTCCCCCTTTTCTTTCTCCCCCTTTCTTTCTCCCTGGGCCTCCTGTCCCATGATCCTCTCATATCCCTTTTGCCAATCAACTGTCCAGCTCTTGGCTCCATCCCTCCCCCTCCTGGCTTCTCCTGTCATTTCGGATCTCCCCTTCCCCCTCCCACTTTTAAATCTCTTACTAACTCTTCTTTCAGTTCGTCCTGACGAAGGGTCTCGGCCCGAAACGTCGATTGTACCTCTTCCTAGAGATGCTGCCTGGCCTGCTGCATTCACCAGCAATTTTCATGTGTGTTGCTTGAAATTCCAGCATCTGCAGATTTCCTCGTGTTTGCGTAGGGAAATGGATCAGCAATGATGAAATGGTGGAGCAGACTCAATGGGTCACATGGCCTAATTTTGCTCCTATATCTAATGGTCTTATGATCTTTTATCTCTATTTACCACCTTGAGATTCATTTACTCATAGGCATTTACTTGGGAAAAAAAGAAATACAGTAGAATTTTATGAAAATCTATATGTAAAAAGACAGGCTGACAACTAATGTGCGAAATAAGACGAACTGCAAATATAATACTGAGAATATGAGTTGTAAAGAGTGCTTGAAAGTGAGTCTGTAGGTTGTAGAATCATTTGAGAGTAGTAGTTATCCATACCAGCTCAGCAGCTTGATTGTAGGGTAATAACTGTTCCTGAATCTGGTGGTGTGGGACCCAAGGCTTCCTGTTCAATGTAAATAGCGAGAAGGGTGCATGGCCTGGATGATAGGGGTCTTTGATGGATACTGCTTTCTTGTGGCAGCAGTTCATGTATGTGTACTCAGTGCTGAGAATGGCTTTGCTTATGATGGACCGGGCTATATCACCTACATTTCCATTCTTGAGCATTGGTGAAATATAAAATACCAGGTCGTGATGTAACTTGTATACTGTATGCTCTTCACTGTAACCAGTTAGAATACTCTTCACAGCGTATAGAAATTTTTCAAAGGTTTTTGGTGAAATGCCAAATTAATGCAAACTTCTAAGAAAGTAGAACGCTAAAATGCCTTCTTTGTAATGACACTTGCGCGTTGGACCCAATTACATAATGCAAATATTTCAATGTAATGGAAATATTCACCTTCCGAATGAACAAGCTGTGAATTTTATTTTTTTTTTTAAGAACTGAATCTAAATCTATCTGGAAATCAAAGGTACCAAAAAAGAATGTTATTAGCTTTATACCCTACTTTATTTAGCCCCTTCTGCTAGGGTTATCACTAATTTTCATAACTCCAAACCATTTAAGATTCAACGTGGCAATAGACAAGGTTGTCCGTTGAGCCCTTTGCTTTTTGATCTGGCCTTAGAGCCTTTAGCCATTGCTTTTCGAGAATCTAACGATATCACCGGTATTTTAAGGAGAGACACTATTCATAAAGTCTCGTTGTATGCTGATGATTTGCTGCTATTTATTTCTAATGTTGAGACTTCATTACCTCATGTGCTTTTTTTACTCTCCTGTTTTAGCTAGTTTTCAGGTTATAAATTAAACCTACGTAAAAGCTTTATACCCTGTCCAGAATTTTTTTCCCCCAGCAGAGAGGCTAGAATGAAAACACCTGGATCTTTTGAAGATGGTGCATAATTTTAAATGAATAGTGGAAATCATTTCCTCAGGTTGGAAGGGATCATTATCTGAAAATGATAAAATAGTAAGGATAGCAGCTGGAATGTTTTATTTGTTTGGATAGATGTTGGATTGTCTGTAATTTACCACAGTGAACAGCTGATGGAGGGATAAATAAGATTATCCTGTTAAGTATTGGAGCAATGGTAACTTTGGGGATGGGAATAGAATGAATTTGTTTTGACCATTTTTGAAGTTTGAATGATAAAATAAGAAAATGGTATTTGTGGCCCTTGCGCTATCAATGTCTTATAAAATGATAAGCAGTTCTTTTGACCGTCACTGTATTTGGAGTGATGTATGTCACAAGTCAGTTAACTCTGTTAAACTTGTTCATCAAAACATTTTATGTATAGCTACATATTCAAATAATTAATTTTAGAACAGTTAATTAGACAAATAATACGTCCTTTGAAGTGCCTGGTTAGCAGATTTCATATACAATTGGCATTGTAAAGTCCTGCCAGTTAACTTTCATTTAACATGCATTCTTTAGTGGGTGTAGACTGCAGTTTAATTACCAGATTGGTCTCACTGAGAGGATGGTGAACCTGTGAAATTTGCTACCACAGAAGGTTATGGACGCTAACTCACTGCATATTTTTAAGAAGGAGATGATCATGTAGGTTTCTAGACGTGAGCCATTTTGGGGTATGGAGAGAGAGTGTGCAGAAAAATTAAACTGGTACTATTGCTTAATATTTTCTTTGAGTTCTTAGGTACACTGGGCAAAACAACAGTATGAAAAATGAGTATTTGGTTTGTTAAATAATAATGAAATTCATGTTAAATTCACTATTTCACAAGCAATGTTTTAATTTTTATCCAGATAATTTCAAAAAATCAAAAAAATGCTGTATCTTCGTTGAATGGAAACTCTACTTGTGATGTTAACGTGATGAAAAGATATGCTGGAGTGTTTAATGAATCTGACAGGTAGTGATGCATTTTTTTCTTTTTATAATTAGTATTTGGTTCTTGATTGTGTTTAGTGAAGCACATAACTAGTTAAAGTTTTGTGTAAGTGATATCACTACCCATTTCATTGATTGTAATGATCCAACTGATCAACTCTTCAATTTATTCTTGGCTTCATCAAGTAACTGAAGTCAGCCAGTGCCTTAAAAATAGGCATTGTGCTTGACATCATGTCTTGGGTATGCAGGACAAAAACCAAATAAGTTGCCCAAAAAGCATGTACTGTATATGGCTTGTGGATGTCAAATGTTGGCAGGATCTACTTTGAGGTTGAACAGAGTCAAAACCTGCTTTATTGTTCAGTTTGAGAATTAGAACTGATGGTCATCAAAACCCAACTGAAGACACCATTACTGTACCTACAGAATATTTATAGCTCTTGAAATATTTGTCTTGATGAATACACATACAGGTTTCCTCCACCATCCGAAGGTAGAGCGTTCCTATGAAACGGTTCGTAAGCTGAAATGTCGTAAAGTGAAGAAGCAATTACCATTTATTTATATGGGAAAATTTTGTGAGCGTTCGCAGACCCAAAAATAACCTACCAAATCATGCCAAATAACACATAAAACCTAAAATAACAGTAACATATAGTAAAAGCAGGAATGATATGATAAATACACAGCCTATATAAAGTAGAAATACTTTTCCACAATCATTGCCAGCACTGTTCTCTGGAGCGAAAATCTCACGCAAGCGCTCTCGGCAAAAACACTCTCTCCACTAACCTTTAAGCTATGAAGCTGCCAAATCATACCAAATAACACGTAAAAATACACAGCCTATATAAAGTAGAAGTAATGTATGTACAGTGTCGTATCACTTACTGGAATTGGGAAGACAGCACAGAGCACACTGATGATGGTGTATTAGACTGAGTCGTCGCAGGTTGAGTGGTGCAGTGGCCCCCACCCTCCAGGCCGCCGACCGATACATTGCCGTGAAACATGCAGCGGTAGTCGGAAGGCACACAGCACATCTTTAAGAAAAAAGCCAAAATAAACATGCTAATTAATTAGGTGCTGCCCGACATGTAATTGTCGGCCCAGATCAGTGCTGATTGCCAGTTGCATCGCCTCTAATCTGGGCCGACATTTACGTGTCAGGGAGCACCTAATTAATTAGCTCGTTTATTTTGGCTTTTTTCTTAAAGATGTGCTGGGTGTGTCCCGGCTACCGCTGCATTCTCTGCGAATCGGTATCTGTCCGTGGCCCGGGGGTTGGGGTGGTGGGACACTGGGGTGTCATCTCATCGTCGTCTGTTTCCATTAGAGCAGGTGGCTCACCTTCTCGTATGACTGCCCACTTTGATGTCGAAGGTCGAGGTTCGTCGTCTGCTGTGGCTGATGTGGAAAGCTTGCTTGACTGCTTAGCCTTGCGCATTTTTCGATCATACAGTTCTTTGTAAGGACTCAAACCATCTTGCAAATATCCCCTAAACCTACGTACCCTTTCAAAATTAAAGTTGTACTTTATCATTGCAGCGAAAGTCTTAAGCAGTTGCTTCACGTTCATTTCGCTACTGCATTTGGTTTCGATTGTTATCCTTTCCTCTTTCAATTGCATCAGCTCTTCATCTATCAGTTCTTGGTCATTGGATGCCAAAACCTCTTCAACATCATCTTCGTCAGCTTCCACAAGCCAAACTCACGTTGTCCTTACTTTGTTCACCACGATCAAAATGCTTAATTATGTCTAGTTTTACGCTAGGTGTAACACCCTTACAAGCTCTTTCAGGCTTTTCCAATACCTCAGAACTCATCTTTCAAAGGGCTGCTCACAGGCACGTGTTAAAGCAACGCCGTTCCGAATCCGGGGAGAGCGGCTGCTCGGGGCGCGCGCTGATTTTTTTCGTAACAGTGAAAACACCTTCTGTTAGCGAAAACAGGGTACTAATGTAGGTCTTTCGTAACAGTGAGGTTTCGTAAAGCAAATGTTCGAAAAGCGGGGGACACCTGTATTTATATCTGACACACATTCACTTACTCTCTAATTCACTGTAGGTACATAATATTTTGCCACTCGAATTTGTGCAAAATTCCAGGACAATTAAAGTCATCTTACTTTTCTTCTGAACTGGGCCTCATGGTAGCATAACGGTTAGCACGACACCATTACACCTCAGGGCTTCAGAGTTCAGTTCTGATGTCAAAGAGTCTGTATGATCTCCCTGTGGAATGTGTGGGTTTTCTCTGGGTGCTCCGGCCTCCTTCCAGTTTAAAGATGCACTGGTTATCAGGTAAATTGGCCATTGTAAATTGTCATTTGTCAATTTCAAGAGCTATAAATAACATAGGCCTTGACTTTGCATAAAGAAGAAACAGAATAATAGATTACTTAATCTACAGGTGATGTTTTAAAATGATCAAAATCAATAATCATATGATATTATGGATCTTGATAATTAAAAATATCACCTGTAGATTAAGTACAAATGTAGTTTATTATTCCGTTTCTTCTTCATGCAAAGTCAAGGCCCATGTTATCTTCAATGAAGCTGCTAATAATCAGAAAAATTGCTGGGATATCTGAGACAACCAGCCTGTTGGGTCAACTTGAAGAAGTGAAAAATTGTCAAGATCAACAGAAATATTGAAAGTTCTGTGTTAAAATTAAGGATAGTTCTTTATTTTAATTTTACAAGTATAACTTCTTGTGTAGGTTTGAGGATGAAGATTTAGAAAACGTACCTTTGGGATCTGCCAAATTGGTAGTGGAACAGGTATGTTTTTTTTTTATTTTTAAAAGAATAAATTGAATTTTGATGGCTGAGCCATTATGAAAAGGATGGGTCTGTGGATAACAGCATCACTGCCATGGTGCCATGGTGCAGGTCCTTTAACATCTGCCGGACGATGCTGAGGATGTTCTACGAGTCTGTGATGGCCAGTGCTATCATGTTTGCTGTTGTGTGCTGGGGCAGCAGGCTGAGGGTAGCAGACACCAACAGAATCAACAAACTCATTCGTAAGGCCAGTGATGTTGTGGGGATGGAACTGGACTCTCTGACGGTGGTGTCTGAAAAGAGGATGCTGTCTAAGTTGCATGCCATCTTGGTCAATGTCTCCCATCCACTACATAATGTACTGGGTGGGCACAGGAGTACATTCAGCCAGAGACTCATTCCACCGAGATGCAACACAGAGCATCATAGGAAGTCATTCCTGCCTGTGGCCATCAAACTTTACAACTCCTCCCTTGGAGGGTCAGACATCCTGAGCCAATAGGCTGGTCCTGGACTTATTTCATAATTTACTGGCATAATTTACATATTACTATTTAACTATTTATGATTCTATTACTATTTATTATTTATGGTGAAACTGTAATGAAAACCAATTTCCCCCGGGATCAATAAAGTATGACTATGATTTTTAAGGTTTGTAGTTCTACCCTGGGTATATGCTGAGTCGGAAACTTTCTACACAGTCAGTAAACAGTACGTTCTGATGTTTTGCAGAGTATCAGGGCAGTAAATTGGCTATCTATCACTATTCACTAAACACATTGTACATTTATTGCAATAACATAGGTGTCAATGGCTTGAATTAGAGCAAGTTTGGGTTTACTTAGCAAGCCAGATAATCACACAAATCATTTCTGAGGGTCACTCATGTACAATATTTTGTGCTACATACCAGACCTTTTGAGTAGTGTAATGGTGAAAAAATGCTAGCATGTATTAATTACCTTATTTCTGTTCAGAATGGGCTGAATGGCCTCCTGCACTGTAATAAGTAGGTAAATATTCACTAAGTGTTCAGTTTCTTCACTTTGAATTATTTCTTGCATACTTGTAACATTTACAATTGTAAACATGTGAAAACATGAGCTTATTGTTAAACACAATGGTGATGATATTTGTATCCTCGTGAGTTATTTGGTTGTGGAAATTGGTTGTTGTGGAGTATATTTTTAAGCGTGTTGCTATTTTTACTTTTGAAGGATTTTGAATGGCAAGATTCTCTCCAATCGAAGGAAATAAGACCAAGGAGGAACGTACCTGGTAAGGACATAAGAATCTATGTTAGGAGTAAGCCATTCAGCACTTACTGTCTTGGTTATTATGCATTCGAAGTCCACAGTGTCCCCATATTCTCTTTTATTAATGTCTGATATATAATGTTCTTATAGTTAATTAAATATATTCATCGAAGGGCATCCAATGTCCCCTTAAGGAATAGAATTCCAAAGATATTCTGTCCTCTAAACAAATTTCTCATCAGTCCTAATTGGTTCAAACCTTAGACTCTCTCCCTTAGTTCTCAGGAATAATAGAGCTAATGAGATCAACACAAAGTGATCATAGAAATGAGCTCTGACAGCACTGTTGTGCTGATAGCTTGGTGCAAACTCCTGCCTCTCTGGTGCTATTCAACACTGTGCTGGTACCTTTTTGAAGGCTTGGCTCATCTAATTCTCCCGTTGCAAAGACATGATTCCAGTGATACTCCCATAGCTTTCCATGGAAGGCTCCTGTAGAAACTCCCTGCAAGGTCTAGTATTTGACAGGCCGAGACAGCAATTCCTGCCTCATGCACTGATGGAAAGACCAAATTCTACGTTTTCTCTCATCAGCTCCTTATGGAGTGATGGAAACTGCTTATCACCCTCTTCATTTCGTTGTACATTTCTTCCCAGCCCAGATATCTATCTATGGTGGCCATCTGGTGTCTTGCCCCTTCCTTTCCAGTCCTGAAGAAGGGTCTCAGCCCAAAACGTCGACGGCTTATTCATTTCCACAGATGCTGCTTGGCCTGTTGAGTTCCTTCAACATTTTGTGTGTAATGCTTGAGATTTCTAGCATCTGTAGATCTTCTCATGTTTATAACCATCTAAAGTATTCATTACCAGAGAGAAATATACAGACTGGGGGGTGGGGCTGAGTGTGAGCCCCACATTTCAGTGCTGAACAATCACAACAACCGTGCAGACCAATACTATTTTCTGGAAGTTTCCTGAGTGTTTTTTTTTCTGTGCCTGGCTGTGTGATGTGGATATTGCTATTGTAACGCTGTTTATAGAGGAGGGCAAAAGTTCGCACCAGGTCCCCAGAACAGTACCACTTCGTTCAAAGTCTCTTTTTAAATGCAGGTACTTGAGGAGTGTGGGGCTTTAATTACCTCTTGAATGTTTTCTCTCTGGGACCATGAGTGTTAGAACTGTGGGTACCAGCACATCCTTCTCTGGATAAAGTCCAGAACTGCAGGTAGTTCTCCAAATGTCATCTTGACAAAGCTATGTACTATTTCAGCAAGTCTTTCTTGTTGTGTGAAGAAAATCCAACTTGTTAATATTCTTAACATATTAATAAAAGCTTGTATTTGTGCAATGCCCTGCGAAGAATTTCTTTAAGGTTTAGTTACTGTTAGGTCGTCAGGGTTGTTGAACTAACTATTCAATTAATTTTTGTTTGTAATTGTTAGAAACAATTTTCCTTTTGATTGGCAGGCAAAAGAAAACCAAGAGCTGGAACTTTATGTGAAATAAAATTACCATCAGTTGAAAATCTAGATCAAACAACTGACAAGCTTTCTTCTAGACAGCTGTTACTTGCAAATAATAGTTACGGTACTGTGCAAACTTTGGATGAAAGGAAAATGTTGAAACTCAACAATCTAGCTAACCCTCGGCCTGGATCACAGCAAGAGTCCATTTGTCAAGAAGCATCCTTTAAAGCAACAGATGTGGATGTGTCAATTACTGCACCTTTAGGACTGGACTTGCATTCTAAAGACCTAGCGTTAAATGATCAATTTCCATGTAAGCCTGTTACTTGGGCAAGTGAAGGTAATGTATAATCCTCAGTGCTTTTTGCATGTATCCTGACAATATGATGAAGCTCTAAGTGGACAGCTGAAATATAAAATGCCCTCATGAAAGGTGGATAGTGTGGTACTGTTCAGCTAGGTCTTCTAATATACAGTAACAAACTACAACAAATTCAGAGCGGTTCAAATTATAAGTATGTTTATTACTTGCAAGGGAAGGTCTACCTCCATATGTTAAATTGTTGGAAGGTAACTTCAATCTTACAACTCAAAACAAACCATTTTTATACATTTACGAAGTCCCGTAATACATCAGCTTCATGTCTTCGAATCATTCCATCCCATAATGGCATTCCTTCCTTGTCTTCATTAATCAGTCCATTTGTCTTTTGAGGCTTCTTGTCCCCTCCCCCCATGACAGCTGTGTCCTGTTTTTCTCTGTAATTAAAACATTCCCTTTTATAAACACACCCCTTGCTACAAAGCCTGCAAGCGCACACACACAAACACACTTCTTGTAAGCCTCCATCTAGGCCAGCAAAGTACTCTGGGATCACAAAGGTTCCATTTTGTCACATTAAATTTTACAAAAGTGATAAATTCATGAAGACTTCAAGGTTGCAGATATATTTCCACAATAGGCTGGTGGGATAGATGGTGGTTGTTAAACAGTGATGAAAATTCTGCAGCCATTATCTATATACATTTCCTAACATCTTGAACTTGCTGATTCATTTCCATGGGCATCAGTCTAATACTTTACCCAAGTAGCCACTGCTAAAGTGCCTAGCATGGAATTGAAAAGGTTATTTTGTTACAGATGAAATTTCTATTCTCTAAAACCAAATTTTGCTAAAGATGCACTTTTTGCAGAAATTAGACTAGTGTTTAGCAGCATGACATCTGAATGGAATTTTTCTCTCCCTAGTCAGATTTTATTATGCACGTATGTAGTTTGATTGCAGCTGTTACTAAACTTTGAAAATAATCCCCAACTTCTGTTTTGTAACCTTCATAATATATTAGATTGCTTTTACCCAGGCAAGGGTTTTTAAGTCGTCCATGTACTGCACTGCTTTATTCTCCGTGACTGACTGTTTTGTTTTCTTCAGTAGGATCTACGACTGTTCCTTCCTTTCCAACAACACCTAGTGGTTGTGCTACCATCAGCAAGAATGATTCAGAAAATACTGCAAACAGATATCGGGATTACTTGATGAATATGGACAAAGAACAATCCAACTCCTGTGTGACAGAAACACCTTCCCCTTCACTGGATACCTTAGTGAATGCTGCAGACAACTGGGAAATGACAGAAGAAATGTTTAACCTGAATTCAGCAGGTAGTGTAACATAGAACTAGAGTGCGAAAAATACCAGATCTTGTCCTTGCATTGCATTGCATTGCGTACAAAGCTAGACAGGGAGTGAAACTCCTCAAATATCACCCGAGCCGGAAGCTTTCTTCAGGGGTTTTAATGAGAAAACAGTGAAACTACAGAAAGTTAAGTAAAACACATTAAGTTCAATAGAGAGTTGTTGCATTCCTCAGTATGCTAATATTATCGATTATTTTCATGATCAGCATTAAACAAGGTTACACATACATGCAACTTTCTATGGTTATGTTGCGGACTAGAGTTTACTCATGAGGCATACTAAGGCACCCGTTAGTCTTGCGAGACCATGGATCTGCGCCTGGAAAGTCTTCACTCGCACCAGTGTCGTCACAGAGCAATGTGTGATTAAGTGCCTGCTCAAGGACACAACACGTTGCCTCGGCTGGGGCTCGAACTCACGACCCTCAAGTTGATAGTCCAATGCCTTAACCACTTGGCCACGTGCCCACTCATGGGGCAATGATAAAAGATAAACCTAATCCTTTCTTGAAAGTGCATCTAGTAAATATTTACCAATATTAACAAAGACATTGTTGTTTCAAGGATAAACAAAGAGTGGACGGAGATGGATGTCTTTCTCTCGAAATCCAAGTTGACCCGAGCAGGAAATAAAAGCTTCCGAACAGGAAGTGATGTTTGTACAAAATGAACATGAGGCAGATTGTGTGCTGTGCTGGTTTGGGATGAGAGTAAGGTTCTCTGTAGTGCAAGGTTCCCTGTTCTGCATTTCACCTGGACTGGGACATGAAATAAATTGGTGCTAAGAAGTAAATTTTACAGAGACCATAAGACAGAATAATTAGGCCATTCAGCCCATTGAATCTGCTCGGCTATAAAATCATTGCTGATTTATTATCCCTCTCAATCCCATTTTCCTGCCTTCTCCCTTTGATACCCTGACCAATCAAACCTACCTGCTTTAAATATACCTAATGACTTGGCCTTTACAGCCGTCTATGTCAATGAATTCCATATTTGAAGTACTTTTATTCAACCATTGTACACTATAGCATCACTTCAGGACTTTTTATTCAGACAGATAAACAATGAGGATAAAGAAATCTCGGAAGTCCCTTGAGTTCTATCTCTAATGCTCCTTGTTTAAGAGTAATTGAAGTTTACCAGCCATTTGTGCTCCATAAGTAATATATCCACTGTACTGTCATGTATCATCCAGTCAAAGATTAATTCTGAGTTTCACGCACAAAATGCTGCAGGAACTCAGCAGCATCTATGGAAATAAATAAACAGTCAACGTTTCAGGACGAGACCCTTCATCAGGACTGGAAAGAAAAGGAGAAGACTCCAGAATAATAGGGTAGCGGGAGTGGAAGGAGAACTAGCTAGAAGATGATATGTGAAGCCAGGTGGGTAGGGAAAATAAAGGGCTGGAGAAGAAGGAATCTGATGGGAGAGGAGAATGGACCATGGAAGAAGGAGGGGCACCAGAGGGAGGCGACGGGCAGATGAGGAGTAGAAGTAGGAGGTCAGTGTGGGGAATAGATGAAGAGGGACGGAGGGAGGAGAAAAAAAATAACTGGGAAGTGAAATCATTGTTTATGCCATTAGGTTGGAGTCTACCTGGATGGGATATGAGATATCCTTAATTATATGCCCATGTGTAACTGGATGAATGAACCCCTTCTTGTCAGACTCTTGAAGGTAGACACAAAATGATAAATCAAGTTCTTAAAATTAAACATGAAATATAAAAGAAGGATTAGGTATAAATAATTATGATTGGGGGAAGGTTATCTGCCTACTCATTGACTAACATTTCAATGCAGTTAATTGTCTGTCCGGAGTTTGCACGTTCTCCCCATGACCACTTCATGTGCCCCTGATCAGGAGTTTGCATGTTCTCCACATGACCGCGTGGGTTTCCTATGGGAGCTCTGGTTTCCTCCCACAGTCCAAAGACCTATGGATTAGTAGGTTAATTGATCATTTGGGTCTGACTGGGTGGCGGAGGCTCGTTAGGCTGTGAGGGCCTGTTACCATGCCGTAAAATAAATACATAAACAAACAAGCAAAATGCGTAAATAGGCAGTTTGTGTTTCTGCAATTAAGTGTGAAATCTTACTGCTAATTATTAAATTGTTATCACCAAAAGTGCCATATGATGTGACTATAGGAGTAAATTTGATGCCCTCTCAAAAACTGGAAAATAGTTTTTACTAAAGTCACTTGTACCCAAAGGTTCTTTACTCTTAATATTTACAATTATTGTTTTACAGCGTTATAAACAACAAAAGGAGACATTCTTTTATTTTAATGGTGTTTTTTTAAACTGGTTTTAATGCCAATGGGAGCATTTTGTTTCAGAAGGCAGTCACCCATCCATGAAATCTGAGTACATTAGATAACTTCTAAGGTGAATCCAAGAATGGAGTTTCTAGGTATTAATAAATTACAATACCGGCAGTCATTTAAGTTGCCATCTTCACACTAGTCATTCACACGTTATGTGCCGTGTCGTATAACATGGCTGATCATGGTCTTGACCGTGACTGCTCTTGGCAAATTTTTCTATAGAAGTGGTTTACCATTGCCGCCTTCTGGGCAGTATCTTTACAAGACGAGTGACCCCAGCCATTATCAGTACTCTTCAGAAATTGAATGCCTGGCGTCAGTGGTTGAAAAACTTGGATTTGTGATGTGCACCAACTGCTCATATGACCATGCACCACCTGCTCCCATGGCTTCATGTGCCCCTGAGCAGCAGGGAGCTGGGGAGCAAGAAGGTGACTGGGTCACCCGCAGGTTAGTGGAGGGAAGTAACGCCTTACACCTCCTTTGGTAGAGTCGTATCTCCACCCTGCCACCCAAGTAATGTTATATTAGTAACATTGTTGTATTTTCCTAAATGATATGGAGGAAATAATCACTTGATTAATTATTTAAAGAGAATATAAACTGTAAATAATGCACTTGTATATCCATCAAGATGAAAATACAGGTGAAAATGTTTTTAATCAGCAAGCCCTCCACTGCAGAGTGTTCTTTGGAGGCAAGCCATAACAGACTATACCTCAGAGATAATTGCCCTTAGTTTGTTGTCAACAACCACAGCACCACCAAATTTCCATTATTAAATTTAAGGATTATAAAAACTAAGAGGATTACAAACTGGGAATGGTGATTATTTGATCTCTGCTTCTGTCAGCACTACTGGAACACTATCTGCAATTTGCATTATCATTTGGAGATCTTTTCTAACCTCTGAAGTGTCTTGCTAAGGTATGTCTCCTTAACTTGCACCACGTTACTGACTATCACTGAGTTGGAAGGCAATATTTCCTCCTGCAATGCCTTTTACCTTTAAATTTGAAAGTCTATATTTGGTGTTTTAGTGTACAAAATAATACATCAAAGTGAAATTCCAGCTTCACCTGGCTGTCCAAGATGGATGATGCATTTGATATTTTCCTAAACATGTGTTCCAGGAAAGTTCTCTGCGGGGAGAAAAAGATTCTCACGAAGAGCATCTTCTGTTGGAGCCCGAGGATCCCCAGAGACTAACAGTCTTATTTGCTATATTGCCAAACAAAAGATGCAGGTATATTTGAGTAACAAACATTACTAGTGAATGCTTAACTTTCTTATGTTACTGATGTTGTCTTGATGAATGTGGAATAAAAAAATCAGTGATTAATCTGCACTGCCCAACCCTCCATTTAAGTTGACTTTTTACCTGAGGGGGGAAGAAGATGATATCAATTGATTGATTGCCTTTTTATTAGGAATCTCAGAGAGTTTTGGTGCTGAAGAGTAAGATTACAGCATTCATGGACACATTTCAAGCTGCAGAGCAGGATGCGAACAAATCTTCAACAGCAGAGCTCCCACATCTCCCAGGTTTATCCCAAACAAGTAGGTAAAAGGCGTATCTATTCATTAGTAGATATTGTTAATATACAATTAAAGGCATTTGTGTCCCAATATTCTGTGGTTAGTAAATGCCTTCTGATAACCACTGTTGACTTATTTAGTAAATGTACCATCCACTGCATCACATAAGCTCTCAGTTTAATGCTATGGGGTTAAATCCCCAATTTGTGCTGAATTCAAATTGGTACTAATAGAGGCATCAACAGCCTGAGCTACCTGGAGAAAAGAGATTGTGTAGTTAATAATCTGTATCTTCTGTGCATGTTTTTCTTGGTCTAGTTTAGGAAAAAAAAATGAAGTTTGCTGTCTTCACCACTACTCCCACCACCAGTCCAACAACTTCCTAACTCCATCCTTTGACAAAGTATCCGATAATCACCCAGATGCTGAAACCCCATTTTGCAAGTATAAGTTGACAGATATGATTTCACACCCACACCTATGTTAGGGATGTTCAGATTAAAGACATCTGCATTTACAAAATACTCAAATCAGAAGTAAGAATTTTGATATAGAATGAAATTCACTCTTACGGAATCGGGCAGGGGGAGTATATAAACCATAATTTTTTTTGTATTTTTTAATGCATGTGCAGATAAAGCAGCTTTGCCTTGGGAAAGATCGCAGTACAGATGGTTTTCCCGGAATGCATATTTCCCGCACCCCCAGTAACATGGGGGGGGGGGGTCACCCGTACTTCATTATTTTGATTTTATCCACTTCCTGATGCCACCGCTTTTAGATTTATGCTGCATTACATCACCAGTGACTCAAAATGCTGAAAACCAAATCAAATGTCAGAATGTAAAATTACAGACCGTTCCTGGGTTACAAGCATCCAATTTATGTACCTGCAAGCAAATGAGCTTATTATATCTCAAAAGTCCAACAGTATGCTGATACCTTAATTCCTACAAATGGCAGAATTTCCACTCTTACTGTTTAATAATTGTTCTTTCTTATCAGTCTTGCGTGCTTTTGATATCATAATTTACAGTAGTATGGTCTGTTTAGGGAAAGAAAATATTGTTGAAATTTTTGTAATTTTAGGTTCAAAGGAGCAAAAGTCTATTCTGTCTACGAGCTGCCGTAAACCACTACAGAAGAAAAAAGTGACCTTTGGTGAAGCGCTGAGTCCCGAGCTGTTTGATGAAAGGTTACCATCCAATACCCCTTTACGCAAAGGGGAATCACCAGCACACCAGAAGTTAACTTTCAGTGATAGCCCTCCGTCTGCTCTGAAACGAAGGTCAAAAGCCCAAATTGGTTTGGAAGAGGAAGAGGTAAACCTACCTGCTTTTGTTATTTATTTTTATTTCTATATTCCCTGTTCATTTATGTTCACATTCGTTTATTTATCACGTAAATTGAAATGTGTTGTGGAGTTCAGATTGATTTAGCAAGTGGGATCCTACTTGGTTTAACATAAAGCTCAAAGGTATTCAGCAGCATTCTGTTCATTCGTTAGGCCATTGTCAAAATGTTAGGTGCGGTTTTTTTTTGCTTTGTAACCCTAAGACCTGCCTGCAGAGGCTCCATGATCTTATATCCACTTCAATATACAGCTTTAACATCATAACTGAAGTGTTATGACAAAATTTTAACTGGGATTATTGATCTGCATGAAATTAAGATGAGTGATTTCTTGATAGCATGTGATTATACATGTTAAGGATTTAAAAATATCAAAATCAATCCAATGAATGCACACTACTGCATTTGTCTTTGCGGAGCGGAGAGTGAGTTTATAAATCTGGCAGGAGCAAAAGATGTTGGGAACGGTGAGGGTGGAGCACCATGGGAGGGGTGTGGGATAGGTGAGAGAGAAGGAGTGCTAGTGGCAGGCAGTGGCATGGGTGCAAACATACCCAGCCCTGAGACACCAAGCAAGGTCATTTGATTCCAGACAATTGGTTTATTGACCAGTACAGAATGTCTCTTATGTGCTTCTTGCTCCCTCTATTCTCCCTTTCTCTTTACCCAACCATGATTCCCCTCTCCCTGCAGCTTTCCGACTCTCAGTCCACAACAGAGACCCATCTCAGAATCAGGTTTATCATCACTCACAAATGTAATGTTTTTTATTGTGGCAGCCTAAGTCTTTTGCACAGTACTGTATGTTCCTCCATGTTGTAAGCCCCGACCTGCATAAGGTTCCTGAGCAATGCGTATTGTTGCCTGCTTCACTTTTGCACCCTGCTCCTCTTCGTTGTTAGGCAAGAAGGCAGAGCCAGAGTGGAGCTGAGGGAGAATTGGTGGTAGCAATATACTACAGAGGTGAAGATAAGTTCTTTCTTCCCTGTCATCAATCTGTCTGTCACTGAGCACACTTGTGGTTCGCCTTTAATGACAACCAGGACTTGTCTGATTTACTTACTGGCCTGAGGAAACAGGAGCTGGATCTGGTCAGATGCTGGAAAAAGCCTGGTTAGAAAGATGCTAAATGACTGTTTTCATATCAGCAAAATCTGAGCTCAAAACATGATAAGCTAATGCCCAGTACACTCATAATTTGTGGGCTACATTTCTGAGATTCCATTGTAGAGGTGATTGTGATCAAAGACAAAATAAAATAGGCTCATTTTTGATTTCCCCTCTGTCTAATCTTGCTTCCATCATATAACAATCTTGCAATAATCATATAATAAGTAGTATGTGATTTAAAAGTGAGTAAATATCTCAACTTTAGCACTTTTGTCTAATAAATCTCTAGGACAAAGTGCATTGGGTGAGTCGATTTTCTGAAGACGAGCCTGAGTCTCTTTAGCCTTGGCCTACATATCACTAATGTATGAATGTAACTGAAAACCAGTTGCTTGTAGTCTTGGTTACAACATACAGTACTCCTTTCCTTTAATGCAAGAGAACATCATTAGATCTCTTGTCTGCTGGGAGAGCACATAAGACATTTTGACAAATGCCGCCCATTATCTTCTAAACCTAAAAAAGAATAGTCAAAAAAAAAGTCATGAAGAATGCATCCTGAATTTCAACTGTCTCCTTGAAGGACAAAATTTCCCAGCAGCTAATTTCTTCTAATTGCATAACCATAAATATGAAGAAAAAATTAAAGTAGAATATTAGAATTATAAAAGCGTTTGAATTATAGATGCAAATGTTTTTTCCCCATTGGGCCATTTAAATTTAGAAGATAAAGCATTTTTCATTGTTTCATTATTAATAGAGAGCTGCCATTGTTTAAGCAATGTCATGAAAACTTTGATTAACTTGAATTTCGTTTTTTAATGCTCGATGGCCCTAGTTGAGAGAGAGTCTCTGACCACATCCAAATTCTTTCCAGAGTTTTTACTTCCACCATTTTACCCAAAAAGCTGTTTCTGAGCAATTGCCTTTTATTTGTCAATTTACCTTCTGTTGTACTGCTTTAGATTAATTTAAAGTACTTTGATGCATTTCCTGTTCACTGGATTGAGTGCCTACAATAAAGCCTAGCAAGGTCAATTTATCTTATTTATTTTACTTATCTATCTATCTCACGGAACAGGCCTTTCCAGCCCTTTAAGCTACATTGCTCTGCATTCCCCTGATTTAACCCTAGCCTAATCACGGGACAATTTACAATGATCATTTAACCTACCAACCGGTCGGTACGTCTTTGGACTGTGGGCAGAAACCGGAGCACCCGGAGGAGAGCCACATGGTCATGGGGAGAATGTACAAACTCATGAGTGGCAGGCATTGAACCCTGGTCGTCTACTGTAAAGCATTGTGCTACTGTCTACTGTGCCGTTCTGGTAAATTTAAACGCGCCCTTACTTACAAAAGATAGAATTGTATATATAGGTGCTCCGATGATAAAGATGTTGGTCCTCTGGGGAAAGAAACAAATACATATATTAAATTTATTTTGAATCCCATGGAGCACGTGGAGACCTTCCAATATCTAGGCAGTCTTTTTTTTTAGGTAGGGTTATGTTACGGGGGGAAGGGTTAAGGGGAGGGGGGAGGGTAGATATTATTCTATGTAATCAAATTTGAAAATTGAATAAAAAAAGCCCTGTGAATTTAATGAGTTGAAATTAGTTCAGTTTGCATCATAGTTCTACTCTGATGTGAATCTCATGATTTTTATCTGAACTGCCGCCACAATTTCACATTGCCTTATAGTTAACTAATCAAGATGAAATACAGTGCTTGAAATGAAAACAGAAATTGCTGGAAGCATTCACAACTCGGCAGCAACTGTGGACAGAGAAACAGAGCTACTGAAGACCCCTCATCTAAACTGATGAACCTTCCCACGATTTTCTGTTTTTTTTAAATTTCAATTTCCTGCACTTACAGTTTTTGATTTTTCACTTATGATATTTAGAGCATGGTATGTCCAGAACACATCAGATTATTATCTGTTTTTGTTTCAACATTCTGCTTGCTTTGCTGACTGTGTTGCTGCTTGGGTGTGGTGTCCAATGCAATGCCGTCAAGCACTGGAGGTTACATTGCTTACTTCAGTCATTTCATAATACTCACGCAAAATGGTGATCGATCCACTTCTACTTGATACTTTACAGTTGTACAGCAGTCAACGCAATCATTCATGCAGTGGTCAGGACCATATTTTTCTGCTGTATTTTTTTCTCTCCATCTATTTTTACTGTTTACTGAATATCTCTAAGTGAGGTAATCGATTAAAGCCATTTATTCATTCTCGTTAGTCGTCCTACAGTCCTATACTCTGGAGATGTACCAATCATTATATAGCTGGACCCAAAGCTACTTATGTATACCATCATTATCCACACACAAGACCGAAATCTTGATAACAGTATAACTGGGTCAACTTTTACATGTCTTTTTGGAATGAGCATTACCTGTTCCAATTGATTCATTGCATAATTTGGTTAAGTCCTATGTGGTCAAAAGCATGTCTAGCAGTTTGGAACCTTCGAGCTAAAGTTTGACGTCTCTACGTAGGGTGGCACAGTAGTGTAGTGGTTAGCGTAATCACTTTACGGTGTCAGTGTTCGGGGTTTGATGCCTGTGCTGTCTGTAAGGAATTTGTATCTTCCCCTGTGGTCATGTGGGTTTTCTCGTTGAGTGCTCTGTTTCCTCCCACACTGCAAAGTTAGGGTTAGTGAGTTGGGGGTGCTATGTTGGTGACCCTTGAGGGCTACCCCCAAACCTTGCTGATATATTTTGACACAAGCAGCATATTTCACTGTCTGTCTCAATGTTTTAGTGTACATGTGACAAATAAAGGTAATCTTTAATCTTTAAAATCCTTTAAGTAATAGAAGCATTTTGCCTTCATTATAAGTCAATGGCCCAGAAATCTGAATGTAAATAAAAATCTAATGTCGCAGTATTCTGTCTAAAACACAGTGATAATTTTCCAAGTTCCCACTTCTTACAGTTTGTCCTTTCAAACTGTATTTGTGTCTCTCAGTGGATTTAATGTCTCCCTTTAAAGTGTTCAAGTTAATTCATTCTCTAAATCATTTTTATGAACCTCCTCTGGATCCTCTCCAATGCCAGCACATCTTTTCTTAGGTAAGGGAACAAAAACTGCTCACAATAGTCCAAGTGCAGTCTCACCAAAGCCTTATAAAGCCTCAGCACTACATTCTTACTTTCATATTCTAGTCCTCTCAAAATGAATGCTAACATTGCATTTGCCTTCCTTACCACCTGTAAGTTAACCTTTAGGGAATCCTGCTTGACAATACCCTTTGCACCTCTGATTTTCAATAATATCCCCGTTTAGAAAATAGTCTACACTTTTATTCTTTCTACCAAGCGCATGACCATACACTTTCCTACACAATAATCCATCGCTACTTATTTGCCCATTTGCCCAATCTGTCTCTCTACTTGCAGACTTCCTGCTTCCTCAACACTACCTGCCCCTCCACCTATCTTTGTATCATCCGCAACTTGGCCACAAAGCCAACAATTCAGTCATCCAAATCATTGATGTATGACATGAAAGCCAATCAGAAAAGGCCTCCTTTTACCCACTCTTTGCCTCTTGCAGGTCAGCTACACTCCTATCCATGCTGGAAAGATATGTGTTACCTTATTAAGCAGCCTCATAAGCACCGTATCAAAGGCCTTCTGAAATTCCAAGTACACAACATCCACTGACTCTTCTTTGTCTATCCTGCTTGTTATTTCCTCAAATAATTCCAACAGGAAAAATTTCCCCTTAAGGAAACCATGCTGACTTTGTCCTACTATTTCACAATGTGCCTCCAAGTACCCTGAAACCTTATCCTTAATAGTGGGCTCCAACATCTTCCCAACCACTGAAGTCAAGTTAACTGACCCATAATTTCCTTTCCTTCTGCTTCCCTCCCTTCTGAAAGAGTGAATTGACATTGCAATTTTCCAATCCTCCTGAACCATTCCAGAATCTAGTGATTCTTGAAAGATCATTAATGCCTCCACAATCTCTCCAGCTACCACCTTCAAAATCCTGGGGTATAGTCCATTTTGTCCAGGTGACTTGCCTACCTTTAGACCTTTCATCTTCTCCTCAGTAATAGCACTTCTACCCCTGACACACTCTAATTTCTGGCATACTACTAGTGTCTTCCATAGTGAAGACTGACTCAAGATACTGAAGTTCCTCTGCTATTTCATTGTGCCCCATTGCTATCCCTCCAGCATAATTTTCCAGCGGTCTGGTATCCACTCTTGCCTCTCTTTTACTCTATATATCTGGAACACCTTTTGGTATCCTCTTTGATGTTATTGGCTAGCTTATCTTTATATTCAATCTTTTCTCTCCTTATGGCTTTTTTCAGTTGCCATTGTTTTTTTTTGAAAGCTTTCAAATCCTCTTAACTTGCCACTAATTTTTGCTATATTATATGCCCTCTCTTTTGCTTTTATGCCATCTTTGACTTACTTGTCAGCTTCAGCTGTGTCATCCTCCCTTTGGAATACTTCTTCATCTTTGGGTTGTATCTATCTTGTTCCTTCTGAATTGCACACAGAACCTACAGCCATTGATGTCCTCTTCCAGTCAACTTTGAGCAGCTCCTCTCGTGCCTCTGTAATTCCCTTTACTCTACTGTAATACTGATATATCTGATTTTAGCTTTGCCTTCTTAAACTGCAGGGTGAATTCTATCATATTTTGATCACTACCTTTAAAGGATTCATTTACCTTAAGCTCTCTAATCAAATCTGGTTCATGACACAACACCTCATCCAGAAATGCCTTTGCCCTAGTAGGATCAACCACAAGCTGCTCAAAAAGGCATCTCGTAGGCATTCTACAAATTTCCTCCCTTGGGATCCAGCACCAACCTGATTTTCCCAATCTATCTGCATATTGAAATCTCCCATGATGACCGTAACATTGCACTTGTTACATGACAGAAAATTTTCTATCTTGCGTTGTAATTTGTATCCCATATCCTGACCACTGTTCAGAGGCCTGTATATAATTCCCACCAGGTCTCTTTCCCTTGCAGTGTCTTAACTACCCGCAGGGATTCTATATCTTCCGATCTTATGTCACCTCTCTCTGAGGTTTTGATTTCTTTTCTTACCAACAGAGCCTCCCCCTACTCTCTGTCTGCTTGCCTATCTATTCTTGGATGTTAAACTCCCAGTTATGATCTTATTTTAGCCATGACCTGGAGATGCCCACAATGTCATACCTGCCAATCTCTAATTGCATTAGAAGATCATCTACCTTTATCAGTATACTGTGTGCATTCACATAACACCTTAAGATTTATATTCATCACACTTTTCGATTTTTGCCCCCATGCCCCTAACTCATCCCACTTACTGCAATTTTGCCTCTCCTTCCTCACAGTCTCACTACATACGTTATCTATGTACTTGAGTATCAACTGTCCTCAGTCCTATCACTCTGATTCCTGTTCTTTTGCCAAAATAATTTAAAACCACCTCAACAGTTCTGGCAAACCTATCTGCGAGGATATTGCTCTGCCCCGTTGGGTTCCTGTCCTTTTTGTACAGGTCATGCCTTCCCCAGAAGAGATCCCAGTGATCCAGAAATCTAAAACCCTGCCCACTGCATCAATTCCTTAGTACATGCACTGGCTTGTGACACAGGCAACAATCTAGAGATTACTACCTTGGAGTCCTGCTTTTCAGTTTTCTACCTAACTTCCTATATTCTTTCTTCTGGACCTCTTCTCTTTTCCTACCTATTTTATTAGTACCAGTATGTACAGCTTCTGGCTACTCAATCTCCCCCTTCAGAATGTTGTGGACCCAATCTGAGACGTCCCCGATTGTGGCTTCAGGGAGTCAATATACCGTTCGGGTGTCTGTTTCATGTCCACCGAATCTTCTGTTTGCTCTTCCATCTCTGGAATCTCCTATCAATACTGCAGTCCTCTTCTTCCCCCTTCCCTTCTGAGCCACAAGTCCAGACTTAGTGCCAGATAACCAGTCACTGCAGCTCCCCCGCCCCCCCCCCCGGGGCTGGGTAAATCCCTTCCCCCACCTCCAACAGTATACAAAGTGGAATACTTTTTATTGAAGGGAAATGGCCACAGGGGTACTCTGCACTGGCTGCCCATTACCTTTCCCTTTCATGACAATCACCAACTACCTGCCTCCTGCAACTAGGGGTGACTACCTCCCTGTAGCTCCTATCTATCACCTCCTCATTCTCTATATGTGCCAACGATCTTCATGCTGCAGCTCCTGTTCCTTAATACAGTTTTTAAGGAGTAACACCTCAATGAATTTATGCATGTAGTTATCAGGGAGACTGGAGGTCGCCCAGATTTCCCACATCTCTCACAAAGAGCATAACACTAACCCTGAACCTATTCTCACCGCACTAGTTAAGTACTATTAGACAAAGAAAGAGAGGAAAGAGCCTTACCATAAAATTTTCTTAGAGCCTCTGCCTGTTCTGGCCCAAGCCAGACTGCTCTAACACTGTCCACTCCAACAATGGTCGCTCCGCTTGCTCCTCGTTTCTTTTTATTTGCCTTTGCTGAGTGCCTAGGAGATTATGATTGCAGCCTGCCAAAAAGTCCCGATAGGCCCCGAGCTCTTTTAAAAAACTGCGCCGCCTCAGCCAAAAGGTGACTGCTTGCGACCATTGCAGCCCACCAAAATCTGAAATAGAAATAGTGAAATGTCAGAAACAGTCGGACGGTTAGCGGCTGTGGAAAGAAAAATAGTTAATATTTCATTTTAACTACCTTCATCAGAACCAAGCTTAACAATAAGTGATTTTTAGGCGGAGGGATGAGACAATGGGAATGTGGTAGAGTGAGGCCAGGGTTGTGGAGGTGACTCCACTGTTTATGGAGACGTCTGGTTGATTAATGAGGGCAGTTAAAAGAAGAGGTAGCAAAGGGATATGTAAACGCTGCCAAATACAGGTCAGTGCAAAAGGGGAACGCTCAGCAGACCAAGCAGAGTGGTGAAATGGAAAAACTCAGTTAATATTACAGATGGATATCCTTTTGCCAGAACTGGATAGTTCTGATACAAATGCAAAGAAGAGTTACCTGAAATCGTCGAATTTGATATTACCCTGATGGAATGGCTGTCCCTCTTAATGTTGGACTTCATTGGAGTAGTGTAGAAGGCCATATACAGGTCAGTGTGGGATGCATCAATAAAGAGACAGACAAACGAGTGCTCAGAGTGGCCCCTGCGTACTGAGCAAAAGTAATGCATAGTAAAAATATAGAAGACCTTAGTTTCAGATATTATTTGCAATAGAGCTAATTTAACAGTAACTTCCGGTGTACCACATTCAAATATTTCTGTATTGTTGTACTCTTGCGAGTTGTAAAGACTTGGAAACTTTTAATTTACTCTACATTCTAGGTTATATGATGCTAAATGTCTAAAAATGTTTCTCAATGTATTGAATCAGTAAAAAGAAATGTCGATGTAACCTTTTTTATTTAGAGCGCTTCCACTGATGTGGCTTGCCATGGATGCAGCCCTGTGAATGACCATGGTGGTAGCATATCAATTAAACTGCAAACAAAATTGGAAGGTGAGTAAAATTGTTTTAAGTCTTTTTTTATGGCTAATTGCTCTGTTGGGAGCTCAGGCACATATCTAGATTATGTGTATTTTGACAATGCCAGAGGTACTTTGTTTTCATTTTACAACCTGCCAGAGGACTTGTGCATAAGAATAATAGTAGCATCTCAAAGCTACTGTAGAGAAGTTATAGCAAGTCTGTTTCATAGGTCTGATATACAGTGCCTGATGCATTATCCATTTAAGCGAACATTTGTAAGGAGGTGGTGAGATGTTGACTCCTGTTAAACCATTATACAGTGGATTCCAGTTAATTGGGTCATTGGTTAATCAGAACAGCCAATTATTGGGGACAACTCTTAAAGAACGAAAGCTAATTGAGAAAATAACTGGGATTCTCTTTGCTTATTTGGGGAGCTATGCTACTTAACTGGGACAGGAGGTTGTTGCCGAACAGTTTCTAACTAGCGTCAGTCACGTGCACTTGTGTGGCTGTTAGACACACTATACTCAGAGTGAACAGTTTTTACATAGCATCAGTTGTGTGTGTGTGTTCAAATAGCAGTGATTTTTCTCACTGATAGTTGATGACAAAGTAACAGTAAGACAATTCAGAACTGTTTTGCTTATCATGGTTTCAAGCGTTCAGACTTGGAGATGCCAGAAACGGCCGGGAATGAAAATGAAACTATTTCACTACTTCAGCAAGTTAGGAACTACAAAGAATTTGAAGGTATTGACAATCAATATGAATGTTACAATGAAACTGAAGATTTGGAGGATACAATTGTTGAAAGCATTGTATGAAGGTTGTCCATTATCTGTACTAGGTGTCTTGCTGATCTTGTTCATTTACAGTTAATCAAAAGAAGATGACAATATATACCAGATGAATTCCTCTGTCAATAACTATCAGGAACTAATACACAGTTTTATAACACTGCAAATGCATTGTTAGTGTTCTAATTTATTCTATATTTCATTTAAGTACATAAATGGTTACTCAGTTAAATGTTAGCTTGACTTATTTTATATATTTTTAATTATTTCCATGAAACTTTGGTTAAATGGGGCAGCTGCTTAATTGGGCCAAAATGTACTAGTCCCGATGTGTCTCAATTAACCGGAATCCACAGTGTTTGTTTTAATCAGTTTGTAACCATAGGGAAAATTTCTTTATGAATGAGTATACAAGATGAGCAAAATGAGATTATCTGGAGCTAATAATATCTTGGGTTCAGTTAGCCAAATTGACATTTCTGTGCTTTTATTTTTTTATTCCATTATTTAGACTTTTCATGTCTAAATCTTTAAGACTAATTTCTAAGATAGTGTTGTGAACAATTGAACACTGATTTTAAATATTGAGACATCTCATAGTTGGTGGGAAAAAATCAAAAACTGAGTTCAGACTGATACTGCGCATCTTTCTGTAGTCAGACAGGTGAGCAGTGTACAAACCAGACTGGCTGAGGAGAATTAAATTTTCATGGGGTGGCGGAGGTGGTTGTTGAAGATGCTGAAGAAATCCTGGGGATATTAAGTAGATCAATTCAGGGCATTTTAGTAGAAGTGATTGTAAAAAGGATCTCATAGGATGGTTAGTAAATTGTAAAATTTTAATTTTCTAGCACTCTGCATTAAGGAAAAAATGTTAGAAACTGAAATTGTACCATACTATGATTCATTTGTAATCACTTTAGCATTTAAATAATTAACTCTTTGACTCCTCTATTGATCAGTTGGCATGGTGGATTAAACCTTTTTGCTTTGTAGCTTGGCACTCTCAGCCAGGGCAGTCGTTGAGTTGCCAACTGAATTTCAGAATCTAGATTAGCAGGAGGGGACATTTGCGTTTGTAATTTGTGGTCGTGATCTCTGTTATAAAGAGAATTGAGGGGAGATTGTAAAGCTGGTCTGTGATGTGTCACAAGTTGAAAACGGCTATAAGCATACTTACCTATATTCATGAATTAGCAATGGTTACTTAAATTCTTCCGGAAATTCTACTAATTGCTGTGGGAATTTTTTTCAGGAATATTCAAAAAAGCATCAAGAAGATGGCAAAAACATTAAAGGAGAGGAAACATGTTGTACAAATGTATGTCAATTAAAATTTTACTTTACTTTTTGAAATAGATGACATGGAAATTAGTGCTACTGGAACACAGAATGATAATGAAGACAGATGCTGCCCAATAGCCATCAATTTTGAAATCGGATCTCCACTATCAGAATGTAACATTGGACCAGATAATCTGAAGAGCTGTGATAAAAGCAATGAATATCCTTGTGAGGTTTTGGAAATGAAAATTCAAGAAATGAATGAAATTGTGCCACTTGCAATCAGTCCTTCTGGGTGCCCTGGGGAAGGGAGTAATGCTGCAAAGGTCAGTGTCGCTGCCTGTAGAAATCTTACCAAAAAGAAAGATGATTGTATTAGAAAGAAATTGTCGAAAATAAAACCAGAGCCTGACAAAAAAATTACAACAATGAATAAGCTGAAAATTTCTGAAATGGAAAGAGAATCAGAAATTGAATCTGACATGGACCACATATCCAGTGAAGTATCAAAATCAGGCGATGGATTCCTTGATCAAAACAACGCTGATCTCTCTATCAATGATGTACAAACCAGTTCTATAGGAGAGACATGCCCCAAGATTCACAATCTTTCTGACCGGAGAGCTGAAAATGAAGACAAAAAAGTATGCAGTGAAGTACTTGATGCTGATGTAAGCTCTAACCCAACCATAAAGCCAAAGGAAAAGGTAAAAACTAAAAAAGTAGAACAAGAGTCCAAGAAAGAAGAACCCCGCAGATCTACCAGGATCAAGAACAGTGCAAATAATATTTCAAAGAGCTCAACTGCGGTAAGAAAACTTGTATTTGGAATATTTTAAACAATTGCACTGTATTTAAAATAATTATATTTTCATTGATATTAGATGTTGTTTTGGCTTGGAGGTAAATTGGAATTTATTCATCTGATGTAAAACAGTATCCTCTATAATTGATGTAAATTCTGAAAAGCAGTAAAAAAAAAAATTCTCCCACTGATTTGGAGGCCCTTTTAATATAGAAGACTATCCCAGGGTGTGATTTGAGATTTCTCACCATGACGGCCATAACTTCATGACCACATCCTGCTTCTTTACAGCCATTTAATCTCTGAGAAGAAATAGAACATGAAGAACAAAAAGAGCATGAAGGTTAAAGCAAGAGTATTCCTGTTCCTGTTCTGATTCATGCCTGATCTACTTCTCCCCATTTTCCTGTACTAATCCCATATAATTGAATCTCCTAGTATCCAATAATCTGTCAAAGAGTACTTGAGTTATCAAGATCTGTATAGGACATTTCATGTCAAGCAGTATACCAAAAAAAACCCATAAATTCTCTGAGTCTACTTCCTCTTGGAAAGTAGGTCACTTGGCCCCTCAAGCCTTCTCTATTGTTCAATAAGATAATGGCTGATCTGATTATAACCTCAACCCTGCGTTCCAATCTACCTGCGGTAACCTTTCACTTCATTGCTCATCTAGTATTTACCTCTGCCTTAAAAATATTCAAAGACTCTGCTTTTCAAGAAGAGCTCCAAAACTTCATGACTCTGAGAGTGATACTTTCACCTTATTTGTCCATAATGGGTAACTTCTTATTTTTAAATAATTCAAGAGTCTCCCACAAGGAGAAACCTCCTGTCCACTTCCAGCCTGCTAAGACCTTTTGTAATCTCATATATTTCAAAGATCCCTTCTTACTCTTCTAAATCCTAGCAGCTGCAAGCCTAGCTTGTCCAAACTTTCCTCATATTCCAAGTATTAGTCCCGAAAACCTCTCCTCAACTGATTCCAGCGCATTAATATCTTTCTAAAATAAAAAGTCCAATACTGTACACAGTACTCCATAATTGAACTCACTACTGCCCTATATAACTGAAGCATAACTTTCTCCATTTTTGAATTAACATTTCCCAAGCAATAAACAATAAACATTATTTTACCCTTTCCTAATTACTTGCAATAATGTCACACTAGCCTTTTGTGAATCATGTACTAGGACACCCAGATCCCTCTGCATCTTGGGAATCTGAAAGGAGCAATTTTCCAATACCTCTTTTATATTATGTTTGCTGATCTTTGCCCGCACACTTTTATCTATATCCCTTATGACCTAATTACCTGCCTTCACAATCTACTTTTCTACTTGTCTTTGTTTTATCAGCAAATTTAACAACCGTACCTTTGGTGCTTTCATCTAAATCATTTATGTAATTGTAAAAAGTTGTGACTGCAGTACTGATCCCTATGGTATACCACTCGTTGGATCTTGCTAACCAGAAAAACACCTATTTATATCTACAGTGTCCTGTTATCTAGCCTTCTAGCTATATCAATATATTACCTCCTAAGTGACTGCTTAATTTTCTTATTAGCTTTAAGAAATAAGTTCAGCACAACCTACACTAATCAGTAGCATACTCCAGAGCCAATACTGTCCTCATCCAGTTTGGGTAGATGGCTGTTACTTTCTGCTGGATTATCCAAAATGGGAGTGACGAATGAAAGGGTGTGATCAGAGCTATCAAAGCCAAGTAAAAGAGAGGCCAGTGAAGATGGTGTGGTTGAGGGATGGACTAGACCAGGGGTTCCCAACCTTTCCTTTTACGCCATGGACCAATACCATTAAGCAAGGGGTCTGGGCAAAGGGCAAGAGCCTAAGTTAAACCTTCCATGCTGTAGAGATCCCTCTATTAATGTTCTGCTCATTCAGTACTTTTATATATGGTTGACAGTCCAAAAGACATATCGTCATGCAGCTAAGTGGTCCTAGGTTGTACTCTGCGTCAAGCTTAACATTAAGCATTATTGGTTAGGATGTAATTTTCCCTTTCTTGCATCATTGTCAATATAAATAAATCTAGTAATGTTAATAAAAAAACTTGGTACAATGATAAATCATATTGTATATTAAACAATAAATAAGAGAACATAAATGTTAATGGCTAAAATGTTTTATAGGCGACTAAAGGGAAATATAGACAAAAGTTCAAGAAGGACCTGTATGGAAAACGTGAATATGCTTCGAAGAAACCTTTACTGAGCCCAATTGCGGAGGTTTTGGATATCTGGTCTGAATCAGCAGATTTATCTGATAGTGATGAAATGTCAAAATGTGAACCTTCAAGGAGAAACAGTCTGATTTATCTTGAAGGTAAGTAACCTTTTATATCTGGGTATAACTAATTTTATGAAGCTGATGTAGGTTTTTCTCAGTTGCAAGAGAAGAAGCAAACTAACTTAAAGTAAGAGAATTGGTCAAGAGAGAAGACGTAATGGTAGGAGGTTGTATATGTTAGAATATTATTCTCATACATAATTTCTAAAAGCTCTTTGTTCTAGTATGGTGACTCTCCATACTTCCAATTGGAGTTATCTTTCGACTGAATTAATCAAGAGTTACTAACTAAAGTGTTTGCCAGAAAGGCCAGCATCAAAATCAGGTTTATTATCACTGTCATATGTCATTCAATTTGTTGTTATGTGGCAGCAGTACTGTGTAAGATGTAAAGACACTATAGGTTACAGACAAATAGTACTGTGGATGAATAATGAAGTATTGTTCGTGGATTCATTGACCATTCAGAAATTTGATGACAGATGGGAAGAAGCCGTAATTAAATTATTGAATATGAGCCTTCGGGTTCCTTTACCTCCTCCCTGATGGCAGTAATGAGATGAGGGAATATTCTGGATGGTGAAGATCCTTAATATGACTGCCGTTTTCCTGAGGGACTGTCGCTTGAAGATGTTCTCGATGGTGGGAGGGTTGTGCCTGTGATAGTGCTGGCTGTGTCTACAACCTTCTATGCATTGGAGCCTTTATAGGGCATGTTGCAACCAGACAGAATGCTCCCCACTGTACATTTGTAGAAATTTGCAAGAGTCTTTGGTGCCATGTCAAATCTCCTTAAACTCTTAATGAAGTCTCGCCGCTCCACGACTTCTTCGTGTTTGCATGAATGCGTTTGGACCAAGGATAGCTCCTCTGAGATGTTGATGCCAGAAGCTTGAAGCTGCTCACCCTTTCATAATGAGGACTGGTGTGTGTTCTCCCAACTTTCCCTTCCTGAACTCCACGATCAATTCCTTGGGTTCACTGACATTGAGGGCAATGTTATTGTTGTGACACCACTCAACCGTCAATCTTTCTTGCTCCTGTACACTTCTTCCTCACCATCTGGGATTCTGCCAACAATAGTGATGTCATCAGTGAAGTTATTGACGTCATTTGAGTTGGCTTAGCCATGCAGTTATAAATGTCGAGGGAATGGAGCTGTGGGCTAAACACGTGTCTATTGATTGTCAGCAAAGAGGAGATATCATTACTGATCTTCACTGACTCCTGATGAGAAAGTCAAGGGATCTAGTTGCAGAGGGAGGCACAGAGTCGCAGGTTTTAAAGCTTGTTGATTAGCACTGAGGGGATGATGGTGTTGAACGCCAAGCGGCAATCGATAGACAGCAGCCTGATGTATGTATTGCTGATATCCAGATACTCCAAGGCCAAATGGAGAGCCAGTGAGATGGTGTCCACTGTAGACCTGTTGTGGCAGTAGCCAAATAACTGTCGGTCATGCTGTTACTCAGACAGGAGTTAACTCCGGCCAGAACCGATCTCTCAAAGCACTTCACCACAAAAGATGTGAATGTTGTCAGGTGATAGTCATTATGGGCATTGGTATGATTGATGCCCTTTTGAAGCAGGTGAGAACATTTGACAGCAGCAGTGACAAACTGAATATGTCCTTGAACACTCCAGCCAGTTGGTTGGCACAGGTTTTCAGTACCCTGCTAGTTACACCATTGGGACCTGATGCCTTGTGAAGATTCACCCTCTTGATAGATGTTCTGACATCGGCCTCTGAAGCAGTAATCACAGGGTCACCAGATGCTGTGAGGATTCACACAGGTGTAGTTTCATTCTCCCTTTCAAAGCTTGCATAAAAGGCATTGAGCTCACTGGGGAGAGAATCATCACAGCCATTTATGCTGTTAGATTTCAAATTATAGGAAGTAATGGCTTGCAAACCCTGCCACAGCTGTCGTGCATTTGATTGTATCTCTAACTTCTCATGGAATTGCCTTTTTGCTCTCACGATGGCCTTCTGTAGGTCGTACCTCAACTTTCTGTAGGGTTCTGGATTGCTAATTCTTGAAGATCACAGAGCCGTGAATCTCCTGATTCATCCAGTGCTTCTGGTTTGGGTATGTTCCTGGAGGCACACATTTATCCACATAGGTCTTGATGAAGTCAGTGACAACTGTGGTGTGGTATATTCATTCAGATCCAAAGCTGAATCTTTGAACGTGGTCCAGTCCACCGATTCATAACAATCCTGTACATACTCTTCTGCCTCCCTTGACTGTACCTTTGTGGTCCTCACTTCTGGTGCTGCGATCCTCAGTCTCTGCCTGTACGATGCGAGTAGAAGTGTAGCCTTGCTAGAGTGTGGACCTGGGATGGCATGGTAATCATTCATGATGGTAGTGTAACAGTGGTCAAATGTGTTAGCTCCTCTGGTTCTACTGGTGACATGTTGGTGGTAGTTTATTAGAGACTTCTTCAGGCAGGCCTAATTGAAATCCCCAGCAATAATTAGGTAGGTATCAGAGTAAGCTGTCTTGTGATTGTTGATCACGGTGATCAGCTCCTCCAGTGCCAGCTTGATGTTTACTAATGGTGGAATGTAAACTGCAAACAGGACGACAGAGAATTCCTTGGCGGATATAATGGACAGCACATGACCGCCAGATGTTCAAGATCAGGGGAGCAAGACTGGGACAGAAGCACTAGGCCTGTGCTCCACAATAAGCTAATCATGAAGCAAAAATCGCCACTTCTGCTTTTACTTGATGCTGCTGTCCAGTCCATGTGGTGGAAGGTGAAGCCAACCATGTGTCTGTAGTACTGGGGTGAGCCATGTCTCTGTGAAACAAAGTACACAACAGTCCCTAATGTCCTGTTGGTACTGTAATCTAATTTGTTTTCCAGAGACTGTACATTAGACAAAAGGATAGTAGGGAGAGGCATAGGACCTTTAGGGACCCCTGCATTTCAGTTTTTGGGCGCCGATTTTTTTTACTAGTGGGGGAAGGGGGATTATGAGGTTCTAACTGTCATTCATTCTTTGGGGCACTCCTCTGTTTTTGTGGATGTTTGCGAAGAAAAGAAACTCAGGATGTATATTGTATACATTTCTCTGACGTTAAATGTACCTATTGATTTTATGCAGCCTTTCTAGAGTCATAGAAAAAGTACAGCACAGAAATAGGCCATTTGTCCAATCTAGTCTGTGCTGAACCGTTTAAACTGACTACTCCCATCAAACTGCACCAGGACCATAGCCCTCTATACTCTCCATCCATGGACCTATCCAAACTTCTCTTAAATTTTGAGATTGAGCTCGCATGTATAACTTGTGCTAGCAGCTTGTTGCACACTCTCACAACCCTCTGAGTGAAGAACTTTCCCCTCATGTTCCCCTTAAACTTTACACCTTTCACTCTTGACCGATGACTCTGGTTGTAGTTCCACCAAACCTCAGTGGAAAAAGCCTGCTTACTTTTACCCTATCATTTTCATATACCGCTATCAAATCTTCTCTCAATCTACTACATTCTAAGGAATAAAGTCTTAACCTATTCAATCTTTCCTTATAACTCACGTCCTCCAGACTCGGCAAAATCCTTGTAAATTTTCTCTGTACTCCTTCAATACCGGAGATAAATTTGTACCTTTAACTGCTGTATAGATTCCTGGACAATTCAGAACAGCACTCCAGACTACTTTCTATTTAAATCCCTGTTGTTTTTAATGGGTGCATTTTCTGTATTTGAAATATTGAAATAAGGCTGAAAGTCTTTATTTCAAGCTATTTGCCTTTACCACTTTAATATGGTTGGTGGGGGGAAAAAAAACCTTCAGGTAATTTGTCATTGTCATCATGCTGTTATAAGCCAGAAAAAATTCTCTTATAATTTGGCTGCTTGAAGAACTTAACTATTGTCAAATTACAATTGCATGACCTGAAGTCCATTTGTTACTTGCCATCTCTCCTGTGGCTTTTGTGCATGTCTGCTATTTTGGCCAACTTCGAGCTGAGTGTTTTCTCTGGAAGTAGCAAATTAGTGTCACGAGTTTTTTTTTCCCCTCTCTATTTGCAGCACACAGCTTTGATTTGTTTAGGAGAATGTGATGATGCAATCTATGTTTTATTAACATTGCATGAATACACTTTGCTAATTAAATGGTACAGAATGTCCCTCAAAATGCAGGATACTGCCTGACACAGATTTTTACACTTGCTTAGTTGGTATAGCCCCTAAAGCTAACAACATAATGTCTTGATACTCAGTTTATTGAGCTAGTTGATTTCAGTTGGGTTGATATGTGGGTTGCTGACGTGAAGTTCAGGTTGGCTGGTGGCATCAGCACTGGTCTTTGTGGCGAGTAGCCCTGGGTTTGAATCTGGCTGGCTCCTTGCACAGTTACCATCTGTGCTGGGTTGAGTGTTTAGCTAGCAACTCGGCCTTGTAAAAAACAGACAAAATGTTAAAGAAATGGCAAAATTGTCGCTTGATGCACCACAAGGTGCAGAGAGGAATTCATTCAGAAGTGCAGTTCATTGGTTCGTATATTCAGACAATGGCTACACTTCAGTAAACTTTGTAGGAAGTGTTATGTGGTAAATATATCACTTCAGAAAATATTAATGATTTTGAACAGGATTCTAGAATTTGTTTTAGCCTTATCTCTATTGGCTTAAGTGTAGTATATTGCTTTAGAACGTTAAAAACACTCTGAATGTAATTTCTTGTTGACTTAATTATCTATAAGCAGTGTAGGAAATATAAATGTACATGGGTATTAGAAACTACCACCGTTGAATTTCTGAAAGTCTTATTTCAGTCAGATATAATTTTAAGTCAATACCATTTCAACCATTGTCACCCAATAACAAGCTAGAAAAGCTGATAATCAAAATAGCCTTGTCTTCCGGCTCTTTTTACAGCTTCCTGCCCTCAACACCACAAATGAGACCCTTAATGTTGCAAATATGGATCATTTTAAACCAAAATGAATGCACAAGGCAGGGTTGTGTGATAGTGTCACCCTTTATAATTGAGCTTTTTTTTTTGCAATAATTATATCAATACATCTATTAGCAGTTTTCAATATTTTTTGGCGATGAAATGCATTCTACTATAGATTTACACTAGTACCTTTGTCCCTGTTGATCTCTAAGTCCCACTATCTCCTATTCTCATTGCTACCATCCAGGAAGGAGGTACAGGAGCCTGAAGGCACACACTCAGTGACTCAGGAACAGCTTCTTCCCCTCTGCCATCCGATTTCTGAATGGACATTGATCCCATGAACAATACCTCAATACTTTTTTTGTACTACTTATTTAACTTAACTATTTAATATAGACCCAAAAAGTTGGAGGAACTCTGTAGGTCAGGCCGCATCTGTGGAAGAGAACAAACAGTTGACGTTTTAGGCTGATGCTGCCTGACCATATATACTATATGTGTGTGTGTGTGTGTGTGTGTGTGTGTGTGTGTGTGTGTGTGTGTGTGTGTGTATATATATATATATATATATATATATATATATATATATATATATATATGTATGTATATAAGTGTATACTTACTGTTATTCAAAGTTATTAAAATTATTTATTGCATTATACTGTTTTAGAAAAAAACAACGAATTTCACGACATGTACTGGTGATATCAAAACTTACTCTGATTCTGACTTCAACAACCTGAACTTTTTTTTTTTTGTTTTTGGTGCATCACCTATTCAATCAGCTGAGGCCAAAAGCTGGAAAAATGCTAAATAATTGAGCTTTACTTCTTTCTGTCACCATTTGACAATTCCAAGACATTTCCTAACTGTTTTGTTTCATACTAAACAGGTATTGATGTCAGAAGAAAAAGTAGTCAATGCATGTCCACACCTGAGTGTATGGCTGATAGATATGCTCCTGCTTCTCTTGCCAAGTTAGTTGGGCAAAAAGCACGAGGACACAGAAGAGCAAGAAAGAGATCAGTGCACTGCATCGAGGAAGAACAGAATATTCAACCAGATTCTGAAGGTAAAGCTCAGAAAGGGAACATTGGAGTTTGTTGGTTTGTGCCCAAGAAATCAAACCAGTCTAATTACAGTCTCAAAAGTGGCAGTGGTCCTTCACCCTCTCTGTGTAAAGTTAAAAAAGACATTGCGTTTGAAGTAAAAGAGTTGAAAATCTCAAGGGGTGATGATGTCACCAAAGATACGAAACCCACAAATGCAAGAAGGAAATCTTCAATAAAGAATAAAAACAAATATTTCTCCAAAGAACCTTCTCCGGAGACTAGTCAGCAGGGAATGGCATATGTGCAAAACCTTTCTGCAGGACAGTGTGTAATGGAAGCTGGACTTGAAGAATACTCTGAGCAAGTTCATGCTGATGATTACAATGGAGTAGGTTCTTTACTGGAATCTGGATCAAACATTCTTGAAGATCTCAATGCTCACCAGCTAACTGACCCAAGTGAAACACCGGAACTGAATCCTGTCAGTGCAGCTACTACATCTGAAAAGTCTCAAGTAACCATAAGTGAATCAGTGACAAGTGGTATAACAGTTCTTGAGGAAAAGGACCTCTGTATTTTGCTTCCAGATGCTCAAGAGGTATTTCTAAGTAGACCCAGCCACAGGCAAAGCAAGTTATTCAGTGCAGCAGATTTGCCATGTATGACGAAATCAGAACAGGCCCTAGAGGATAAAGGACATTGTGTCATTGATGCAGCAGATGAATGTGAAGAGAAAGACAAGAACCTCTTTGGAAGAGAAGAAAGAAAAGAGAGAGATTCTTGCAATGTGATTCCTGAATCTACTTTCCCCAATCAACAAATGTTCACTGAGGGGGTAGGTGAATTCCAAGAAACAACCAATTGTGAACCCCTGTTTTTTAGTTTTGATCATTGTTTGGAGCAGAAAGACTCTAATATATTTGAAGCAGCCAAACAGCTTGAAACCAGCATAAACTGTTCCGATGGTTTTCTTCAAAATGCAAAATCTGTAAAGAAGAAGGTGAGACGCAGTGCCCGACTGTCTGGTTGCGTGAATAAAGAAGGACTGACCTGGGTAGATGTAAAAAGCCCCGGACACTTGACGGAAAGAAACGCAAATGCTCAATTCAGCAGAAGATTATCGGGGCTCGTTGAATCAGAGAGCAAATTGTCAAGTGCAGAAGATGCTGAGAGCAAAAGTACATCCCAGGCAAGTATAAGGATACTCTATCGAAGGTCACTATCCTGTAGCAGAGAGAAAGTATTTAAGTTGGAAGAACCTCTCCCGAAGAGCATTATATTGGACTAAAGTTATTTTAAAGAACAGTACAGGTATTTTAGTTTACCTGAAAAAAATAGTTCTTTTACTAGGCCATTATGATAAATATTTGAAATGTTTATATTGTGTCCATATATACTTGAAAAATGCCTAGCAATATAATTATATACAGTATATGTCATGTCTAAAGCCAGTATGGCTGTTTATACAAAGTATGGATAGCCATATGTGTGTGTAATATAGTGAGTCTATTTAAGAGGCGAAATCTGAATTGTGCATGAAGGTGCAGATTACCTTAAACACCCTTCCGCAACTGAATACAGTTTCATTTGGCCACATCCCATGTGAAAATCAATTAACCAGCAGGAAAGTAATAATCTTAAAGTTGCCTAAGCAATGTAATTCTATGATTGTGCCAGCAAATTAAAACACATAAATTAAACTTTTGGAATTCTTCACGGACAGTGCAATAAATGGAAGTTAAATGCGTGAAACATTTCTGAATCATGTACGTTAGTTTGCCCGTTGGTTGCTTAATGTGTGATTCTAACTTATGTGGTGGTAGGTTAAGTTGAAGAATGAAATACAAGTTCGTTACTTGTTCAAACTTAAAGTAGAATTTTAAACCGTGGGCATGGGCCTTGGTGGACTTTTTTCGATTGGCCCTTGTTATGACCAAGGTCATCTTCAAAGGCTGCATTTCTAGACTAACCGAGATCAACTAATGACAAGGAACAGAAATTAAATCAGATGTGCTATGTTTTTGATAGCTGAAGGAAAAGCCTTGATTTTGGGCGTGAAGGCCTTTGGGGAGTTGTTAATTTGAATTAACCATCTAATGTTATTATCCAACTTATTTTGATCCAAATGCAATTCTTTGGCTCTTTAAGAAATTGAAATAGACAATTATGTGTAACCAGACTATCCTGATGACAATTTAAAGAAGATATATCAAAATGAGACAACTGGAAGTGATAAAGCAGCTTGGGTTATTTAGAAGAGCTCTTTACATATTCTTTGCCAATTAAAAAATATAATAGATGCTGAATTATAACACTGGCAGATGGACAACTATGTTTTGAAATTTGAAGAATTTATTTGTTTAGCTCTATTGTACACCAATCTTGAGATGCATCTTTTATTGTAGGAGGTGATAAAAATATTATTTGTATTTTTATGGAAACCACTTTTGCTTGCTGTCGTTTTCATCTGAAGAAAAATCAGTTGTTGAGATAATTCAAATAAATAGGTATAAAAGATGAATTTGCCGACCTCAATGTTCTGCTGCACAACAGAATTGAAATAGCATTAAAATGTTCTGATTAATATGTGGAGGAGATGAGCTTTTTGCACACATACCAAATCTGTTCTGTAGTTCTGTGGTGCTTGGATGATTTGGGGTCATCTCTTGAGCTGGTCCAAATTTGTAGCTCCATTATCATTCATGTGGCATGAAGCAGAGAAGTCTCTTTTGGCCCCACAGGTTAATTTGAGTATTTCACAGGGTGCTGATCCATAATTGGAGGTGGAAAGATAGGACTTACAAGACCAGTGAAACAAGAAAAAAACAAGATTCTCTTGGTTGGTAAAACTTAGTTTCAGGTTTAACCTTCACACTGAAATTTGAACACAAAATCTCGAAGTTCAAAGTAGGTCTCCTTACATACAGGCAGTCTCCCTACAAAACAAGAAACCCAGAATAACCCATGTTAAAGAGAAGTCTGACAAACCCCTAAAGTGCTGAGAGAGCGTGCACATTTCTTCATATAATTCCTTTGTAACTGAGTAACTTGAGGTGAGTGTGATTATTCTTCTCTCAGCACACACCATCAAAAACTGGTCTCATTACTCTTGTATACCTCTGAGATAACGATAATTGCAAAGGAACTATCTACAGTATAGAAACTGCTACTCAGCCTAACAGGCTCCTCACGCTTCCACCCGTTCAAAGGTCAAAGCAAATTTATCACAGAAGTGCGTGTATGTCACTATATGCATATTTCGCACTACTCTGAGATTCATTTTCTTGCAGGCATTTGCAGCAAAACAAAAAAATATAATAGAATTAGCGAAAAACTACACACACAAACAAAAACTGACAAGCAACCAATGTACAAAATAGGACAAACTGCAAATACAAAAAATACAAATAATAGTACATAAATAATGCTGAGCACACGAGATGTAGAATCCTTGAAAGTACGTCCATAGATTTCTATGTAAACCCTTCAATGTATCTGATTGCTAATTCTCAGATAGTTATGCAAACACGAGGAATTCTGCAGATAGTTATCTAGTTCTCCAGTATATTTTCATTATTCCTTGTAACAACTTCTCTTGATAACTACACTGGATTTATTATTGTTAATATTATTATTAGTATTATTTATTATAGAAATTATTGTTGGTAACTACTTGTGTCTTGACTGAATGATCAGGTGATACAGAATGCAATTGTATTTCTCATCCAAGCTATGCCTGTACTTTCAACTGCTACCACAAGATGGCAGCATTATACCAGGCCATAAGTTAAATATTGGTTTACACAAACTCCAAAAACAAAAGAACTTTGGGTATTTGGCATCAAAATAGTATCAAAGTGTACAGGGTGTGATATTCTGATTCTGAACCTGAGTTAGGTATCCAAGTAGTGTCAATTTTATTTCTTGTTTCCTGGGGAAAGCTTTAAGATAAATCTGGGACCCCTACTGTTCAGAGCAAGGGTAAATATGAACTTAATGATTTTATTGCCACACGGATGCAGCAGTCACCCTTTAAGCTCACGGCATAAATATTCCTCCAGTAAAACACTTGAAAGCACAGAATGCAGATATCTTAGCAAACATGGCATAGTTTTACTGAGGCAGTTAATAATTTATTTTTAATGGCTTAAACATGATTATCATTTAAGAAAAATGCTTGAATTATGTCAGGCAGTACCTGTGGAGAGAGAAACCAGATGATGTCTCAGGTGAGTGATCTTCCACCAATTTCCTCTACATTGAATGACCTAAAAAAAAAGCACTGAACAGAAGTGCACTTATTGGTTTGAAGAACAGTCAATACTTCAACTGTCAACGTAGGGTCTTCAAGACAATGGTGCATGTACTCATGGTCCATGGATTCTACTTGTCTGCAAGCCTCTCATGCAACCTTGTCACCCAGTTTCGTAAGGAAGGTGTAGAGAAGTGCATCAGCATTGAGAGACTCTGCATAAGCAACGTTTGCTGGATCACGGGGCAGATCACTAATGCAGAGGGAAAAAAAGGACGGTGTGTTACGGCAGGATGTACAAGAACTCCTGTGCGGAGTGGAGCGACACTGTGGATATTCCTGAGGCAGCTTGAAATATGAGCTGAAGTCCTTTAGAGCAGTTTTAGGTCACTGCAGCTATGAGAAGCAAGATCAAGCAGAAAAGTGCAATGGACTTGCCTTTCCTTTATACGTGGGATAGATTTGAGTTAAGTAAGAGTTTCACCATCAAGAATATTTCAGTTGTGAGCCAGATTTTGCGCCAAGACAAAACATTGTCAGTGCTTCTAAAGCGTTGTGTGCTACCATTCACTGGTCAGCACATTTTTTCAAAAGTGTTGCTTGTTTTTGTTTATGATAGGCTGCTTGAAGCTGAACTCAAATATAATTTTAGACTACTTGTGTCATGTAGGAATTTGGAGAAACAAGAAATGAACTTTAATTGAATATAATGTGTTTAATTGCATAACAGTACTGACACTTTGCAATAGTTCAGCTAAGCTAAAAGTGTTTTGTCGATGATTTCCATTTGTACTAGATGTCTGAGGCTTCTCACTTAAGTGTCCAACAGTAATCAGCCAGCACTGATGCAGTTGCTCCGATGCAGTTTCTCCATGACTGCAATGTCCTGGTGAAAACTTTCACCAAGCTTGTCACGACCAACACCAAGATCTGCAGGGAAGAAGTCTAAATGGGAATGCAGAAAATGAATCTTTAGTGACATGTTGCACTTAGTGGTTTGAATGCTTGAAGCACGTTGTCACCAGCTGCACATAGTTGGTGTTCTGTAGTTGCCAAGAAAATCGTCAACAACATCCTTGAATACCTTCCATGTGATTTTCTCTGGTCCCACTAGAAGTTCTTCAGATTGCCGGACATTGCTGACCTATTTGATTTGGGGACCAACAAAAATACCTTCCTTAATCTTAGCATCAGTTATTCTGCTTGAGTTATGAATCGAAACAACAACTTTTGGTGATTTCAAAAAATTGGCATGTGATATGAAATTTCATGGTGATTTTCATGATAACCAGCCCAAAATCCATAAGATATACTCAAAAGTATTCAGGAGAATCTTTGTAGTCTAGTGTAAGTTCTTGATACTTGATTCCATTTGCAGTCAGAATGTTCTGCCTTGCTTATAGTGGGAATGGGTGTAATAAATTGTAGTAACTAATCATTTCTCCACAGATGTTGCCTGAAATAATATATCTAGGATTTTCTGTTACTTCAAATTTCCAGCATCAGCGTATTGTTTGGTTTTTGAAGTATTTGTAGCAGCTTTCAAGTTTGGGCCAGGCTAAGTGAATTACAAGGTTATTTTATGTTTTAAAAATTTCAAATGTTAGAATACAAATTAATCACTACATGGTATGGCCTGCTGGTCTCATGGTTTAATAATCTGAGTAATAGTTCTGCTTGAGAAACACAAGAGGCTGGAGAGGGATAAACAAAGTTTAAAGTAAATTTATTGTCAAGGTACATATATGTCACCATATACAACCCTGAGATTCTTCTTTTTTCAAGCATACTCAAGAAACCCATAATAGGATAATAACCATAACAGAATCAATGAAAGACAACAAACTGCAAATACAAAAAGAAATAATAATAATGAGTAAATAAGCAATAAATATCGAGAACATGAGATGAAGAAGCCTTGAAAGTGAGTCCATTGGTGTGGGAACAGTTCAATGATGGGACAAGTTGAATGAAGTTATCCTCTCTAGTTCAAGAGTTTGATGGTTGAGGGGTTATAACTCTTCTGGAACCTGTTGGTGTGGATCCCAAGGTTCCTGTAACAACTTCCTGATGGCAGCAGATAGAAGAGAGCATGACCTGGGTGGTGGGGGTCCCTGAAGATGGATGCTGCTTTCCTGCGACAATAATTCATGTAGATGTGCTCAGTGTTGGGGAGGGTTGTACCGGTGACGGATTGAGTGATATCCACTACATTTGTAGTGTGATTCATTCAAGGGGATTGGTGTTTCCGTACCTGATTGTGATGCAGCCAGGCACTATAATCTTCATCACTCATCTATAGATAGAAGTTTGTCAAAGTTTTGGATGTCATGCCGAATCTTCACAAACTCCGAAGTAAGTAGAGGCACTGCTGTGCTTTCTTCATAATTGCACTTAGGTGGTGGGCACAGGATATGATAACAAAGGAATTTAAACATCTATGGCGAGGAATAAACAGTCAATGTTTATGGAAGGATCTCAGCTCAAATCATCAAATAGTTATTCCTCTCCATAGATGCTGCCTAAACTGCTGAGCTCCCCCCAGCATTTTATTACTCTGGATTTCCAAAATCCCTTCTGTTAATAGTTTTGCTTAACTGCCTTTGTCTCTCCCAGTCATAGTGTGTCACAAAATGCAGTCCAAGCCTTGTGGACATTTGAAAGCTCAGGTAAGTGTAGCCATAGATCTTGTTTTCACTCAATATCCACGTTCCAGTGCTGTAATTAGTACACTAGAAGAATGGCATTACAGAGCTACGAGATGCTGATGCTACAAAGATGAATGCAGCTGAGCTTCAACTTGGAAAATAAACCACATTTTGTGACCTCTTAATGACTCGAGAATGGAAATCATTGACAGCAGGTTTCCTGTTCCTTCTCCCTCATAGAAACATCTATTAGAAGACCACACAACAGTACTGGCGAACTTTTGAAATGTGCTCGCAATATCCAGATGCTACAATAAAAGGATTGTTTCAGGTTGATGTGATCCTCCACCCAACTTCACCATTGGCTCTTACAAGTGGAACATTCCTCTGAATATAAGTCACTTGGGGGACTTGCTTGACAGTGAGGTTCCCTGGACCAAAGATCAAACAAGCTCTTTGGAAAGGGCCAGTGAATGCTCATTCCTCAGCAGTGGTTCTGCTTCCTGCCTTTTTCAACAGCTCCAATAACCTGATACAGTTATGAAAGACAAGTGACTTGCTCGCATTCATTGACAGGAATGCAGGAGGACCTCAACTTCATACCGTCTGTTCATTGCTTTGTCACAGGATTCAACAAAAGATCATTCAATCCTATTAATGCTGTCCTTGCACCTTTTAAAAGAGATATATCTTCAGCAGACTGTTCTAGGAATATTCTGGAGGGCTTTGAAAAGTTGACTATGTTACTACATCTGGAGTACAGAGATGCCAGAAAAGGGAGATGGAACCGTTCCACAAATTTTCCATTTGTGCTTCTATGGATCTATACTGGAGTCCAAATACAGAGGTCAGTTCGGTAATTGGTTTATCACTGTCACTGGTGCTGAGAAGTGGGTGTGGGGTGGAGTTATGTCTCTACCAAAGGAGGTGTAAGGTGCTCCTTCCCTCTGCTAGCCTGCAGGTTATCTTTGGGCAAGGTGTAGCACCTGCTTAGCCCCTCATTAATCAGGGTCACGTGAAGCCATGGGAGCAGGTGGTGGATGGTCATGTGAGCAGCTGAGGCGTATCACAAGTCCTGGTTATGCGACCACTGATGCCAGGCAGACAAATTTTAAAGAGTATTGATGGTTGGAGGGGGTCACCCGGCTTGTAAAGACACTGCCCAGAAGAAGGCAAAGGCAAACCACTTCTGTAGAAAAAATTGCCAAGAACAGTCTTGAACATGGAGACCATGATCACCCATGTCATATGACACAACACACAATGATGATGACTGAGAAATAGTGAAAAGTTTTAGTTTGCATGTTATCCAGGCAGATTATTCCTTACATAAGTACACTGGAGTGGTATAAAAGGGAAAAAAATGCAGGGTATAGAAAAAATTACAGCTATAGAAAGAGTGCAGTGCAGGTAAATAAATAAAGTGTCAAGTCTACGTTGAGGTAGTGATGGGTCACTGGAAGCTGAAGGTCATCCTTGGTACATGTGAATGCAGGGAATCTATGAAGCAGTTACACAAACTTGTTGGAGAAAACATTATGAGCACTTAATTGCTGAGCTGGAAGTAATGCAAGTGGTTCACTTCTTTACAAAGTGTTTGGATGGTGGTAAACGAGGAGGTTGAAATAGATGTGTTGAACTCCTGGGGCTGCATGAGAAGGTGAATGGAAAGAATGGACCGAAGTTCAAAGTGAATGTCTATTATCAAAGTATATACAGTATACGTCACCGTATACAACCCTGGGGTTCATTTTCCTGAGGGGGTATTCAGTAAATCTATAGAATAGTAACTATAACTGGATCAATAGGCAATCAACCAGAGCGCGGAAGACAACAAACTATACAAATGAAAATATAAATAAATAGCAATAAATAACGAGAACATGGCATAACGAGATGAAGAGTCCTTAAAGTGAGATCACTGGTTGTGGGAACATATCGATGGATGGGCAAGTGACTGCTTTCCCCATTGTTCAAGAGCCTGATGGTTGAGTAGTAACTGTTCTTGAACCTGGTGGTTCGAGTCCTGAGGCTATTGTACCTTCTACTTGATGGCAGCATCAAGAAAAGGGCATGATCTCTGATGATGGATATCAATACACCTCATGTTATGGAGGGATTTGTTCCATCTTCGCAAGAACAATTGAGTGGTACAGATTTTCTGTTATGGCCAAGTTCCTGGAAGCTGTCTCCGCATCTGCCATAGACATTCACCAAGGCCTAAGAAAACAAATACCGATTGTTAATGTGCTTGAAATGGTTATTCCCCATGTGGCAGTCTATGTGCCATGTTCTGTGGTCACAGAATGCCAAAGGCATGCATGTAATTGCCTCCCTGTCAAGAGTACAGAGCCAATGGATTGGAACCCCAAGAGAATCTATGGGCCCTGTCCTGGCAGTGCATCACATGGGAGGCTCCCTTTGTCATTGTCTGCTGATGTGCTTCTCCTTCAGGCAATGGTAGAGCCTTTATTTAACTCTAGGCTGTGACATGTATAGCAGACCATTATAATGCTTCCAGTTCTCTGTGTGAATTACTGCAGGGTATCTGCTGAACTGTGCAGGAACTAGACTCCTATTTTGAGCACCCTGATGGCATTCTACACCAATCATTTTTTTCTCTTGTGACGGGCCTCATATTAGGACTCATCTGTACTAGCTGGAGCATGGGCTGTTTAAGGAACCAAGAAAGGTGAACCTATCTCTTGTGTAATATGCTGTATGGTAACTGAAATATGAAAGACACCATTAACTATTTGTGAATAAATGACTCACTCCAACTGAATACGTGGCAATGACCTTTTTATCTTCCGGTAAGATGGCAACATTAAGTGACGACTCAGTCACAGCCATGTGTACTTCAGTCAGCAGTATTGTTGTAAGACGTCAGAAAAAAACTATTGATACTGAAAATCGACAGATGGTAGACTCAGGTCATGAGTGCATTTCGCCTTTAAGAAAACAGAAACAGGGATGACATGCTGTTCTTACAGGTATGACTGAAAAGCGAAGGCCTTGGACTTCACTGCTGGCTATCCTGCAGGTGAATGTACAGTATCTGGAAAATAAAATTGAAAACCTCCGAGCAATATTGCTGTACTAGGGGAATATCAGGGACTGCTGTGTACTTTGCTTCATCGGAACATGGCTTTCCCCTCACTATTTCAGACACTGCTGCAGCTTGATGGCTTCACCATTCTCTGCAAAGACAAGATGGACAAGGCAGAGGAAGTGGAATATATTTTATGATTAATCTATCATTGTGCATAAACATAGCAGTTTTGCACATCTAGCAGTCAAACGCCGTCCATTTTATCTGCCGAGGGAGTTTTCTGTCATCATTCTGGTAGCAAAGGACATTTCAAGCAGGCTTATGAAGCTGAGCAACATAATCAGCAGACACGAAACTGCACACCCTGATACCTTTCCTATCACTGTGGGAGATTTCAACTAGGCCAGCTTGAAGAAGTCTCTGAGCAACTACCACTAACTTATCAGCTATGGAATCAGAGGAGCCAACACACTTGACCACTGTTATACTACCATCAAGAATGCTTTCCGTGTCGTTGCTTGCCCATACTTTGGAAAGTCTGATCACCTGGCTGTACTTGTTCTCCCAGTGCATAGACAGAGACTAAAGACCACAGCACCATTGATGAGGACCAAGAAGGTAAGGTCAAAGGAAATGGAAGTGTGCTTACAGGACTGCTTGGAGATCAGTTATTAACTTCAAACTTTCTGCATAATCACTCAAAGAGTTGAACTGCACATGCATGGAATGAGAGCTGTATAACTCAACTCCTTCTACCTTAGGCCATGAACTTATCAATCACCCCTGCTGACCACTTTTACAAAGAAGGATCGTATGCTCCATGACCAATGGACTAAGTGTGTACATGTAAGAGGGGACTATGTTGAAAATAAATGTGCTCCGTTTTCTAAAATTGACTCCGTCTACCTTGGGCCATGAACTTATCAATCACCCCTCGTATGTGAATCCCTGCAGCATTTGGTGACCCCATGATCTCTGTCTTGCAGACTGATGTCAGGACATCTTTAAAGACAGTTAACTCTTGCAAGGTGTCAGGCCCTGATGGTGTACCTGTTAGGTCTCTGGAAACCTGTGCCAACCAACAGGTGGGAGTGTCCAAAGACCTCTTCAATCTCTCATTGCTACAGTCAGAGGTTCCCACCTGCTTCAAAAGGGCGACAATCATGCCAGTGCCCAAGAGGAACAGGATGAGCAGCCTCAATGACTGTTGCCCAGAGCCACAGGGCACCTACTGAGATGATGTACTTTGAGAGACTGGTCCTGCCTGGACATGCTGCGATTTGCCTGTTGCTACAATAAGTCCGCAGTGGATGCAATCTCAATGGCTCCCCACTCGGTCTTGGATCATCTGGTCAATAGTAATGCTTACGTCAGGCTGTTGTTCATTGATTACAACTCAGCGTTCAATGCAATCATACTCTCAGTCCTAATCAAAAAAACTCCAAAGCTTGGGAAGCAGTAGCTCCCTCTGAGAGGGAGACCACAGTCTGTGCAGATTAGAAATAGCACCTCCTCACTGACAGTCAACACTTTGAGGGGCATCTGAAAGATGCCATGCTTAGCCCACTGCTCTACTTTTCTGCCACCACAACCGTGTGGCTAGGCCAGCCCGAATGGCATCCAATAAATTTGCTGATGACATGACTACTGTTGGCAGAATTTCAGATGATGAGGAGGAGGCGTACGGGAATGAGATAGGTCAGCTGGTTGTGCGGGGTTGCAGCAGCAACCTTGCACTCCCCAGTAGGACCAAAGGATTGATTGCGGGCTTCAGGAAGGGTAAATCGAAGGAACACACATCAGCCCCCATCAAGGGATCAGAGGTGGAGAGGGTGAGCGGTTTTAAGTTCCTGGGTGTCAGCAACTCTGAGGATCTATCCTGGGCCCAACATATCGATGCAGTTACAAAGAAGGCATGGCAGCTGCTATATTTCATTCGGAGTTTGAAAAGATTTGGTATGTCACCAAAGACGCTCATAAATTTCTACAGATGTACTGTGGAGAGTATTCTAACTGGTTGCATCGCTGTCTGGTATGGAGGGGCCACTGCACAGGATCAGAAAAAGTTGCAGAAAGTTGTCAACTCAGCCAGCTCCATCATGGACACGGGGCTTCCCGGTATCAAGAACATCTTCAAAAGACGTTGTCTCTAAAAGGTGGCATCCATTGTCAAGGACCCACATCAGCAAGGACGTGCCCACTTCTCATTGTTACCATCAGGAAGGAGGTACAGAAGCCTGAAGACACACACTCAGTGTTTCAGGAACAGCCGCTTCCCCTCCGCCAACTTATTTCTCAACGGACAATGAACCCATGAACACTACATCATATGAGGGGTGATTGATAAGTTCGTGGCTTAAGGTAGAAGAGGTCAATTTTAGAAAACCTAGCACATTTATTTTTTGACATAGTCCCCTCCTACATGTACACACTTAGTCCAGCGGTCGTGGAGCATACGGATCCCTTCTTTGTAGAAGTGGTCCACAGCAGGGGTGATTGATAAGTTCGTGGCCTAAGGTAGAAGGAGATGAGTTATTAACTTCAAGCTTTCTGCATTATCACTCAAAGAGTTGAACTGCACGTGCATGGAACAAGAGCGTCTTGGACCTCCAGGTAGTCCACAGCAGGGGTGATTGATAAGTCCGTGGCCCAATGTAGAAGGAGGTGAGTTATACCGCTCTCGGTAAATGCACGTGCAGTTCAACTCATTGAGTGAAAATGCAGAAAGTTTGAAGTTAATAACTCATCTCCTTCTAACTTAGACCACGAACTTATCAACCACCCCGGCTGTGGACCACTTCTACAAAGAAGAGATCCGTATGCTCCACGACCGCGGGACTAAGTGTGTACATGTAGGAAAAATAAATGTGATAGGTTTTCTAAAATTGACTCCTTCTACCTTAGGCCATGAACTTGTCAATCACCCCTCATACTTTTTTAGTTTCTATTTTTGCTCTACTTATTTAATTTAACTTTTTTCTCTGTAGACTGTATACTTATTGTAATTTATCGTTTGTTATTATATATTGCAATGTACTGCTGTCTCAAAACAAGAAATTGCATGACATATACCAGTGATATTAAACCTGATTCTGATCATTGGTTGTAGAATACAACAGCATTTTTGATATGTCATATAGAGGCTGAATTACCTTTCGGGTACAGTGCACCAAAGTAACATCCCATGTCTGCATGAACAGATTCTTTGCCCATTGCTCCTTGCCACAACTCGGTTTGGAGAATTGTTTCCTGAGTAACCTTGGTGGACACGTCTTCCCATTTCCCCAATTTCCTCCTGTTCTCTGTCCTTCAGCTTTCACTGCCCTACCCACTGACCCAGACATGTTGAATGGGAAAGAGGGCATCCACTAAAATACATGTTCGTAAGCAACTGGTTTATCTAACTGTGAGGGCAACAGAGTACTTGCTAATCGATTGCCAACAAACTTTTTGAAATGCTTAAAGATCAAAGTCTTTGCAGGATTTTGGTGGCAGTTAACAGCTTATCTGTAAGTACCAGAATCGGATGTCCATATGAGTGGTAGGCATGAGAGCCTGGAGTTTGGGGTCTCTTCATTAGCTAGTCCTGGATTTGGTACTGAAGATCAAAGCCCAATTGCAAGTCTGGAAGTTGAAGCCCAATGGCTGAAGCCTGGAGGCTGGGGGCCTATACTGGAGTTCAAAGTTCAAAGTACCTTTACTATCAAAGTATGATAAATTATACAAACTTGAGATTCGTCTGCTTACAGGGAGCCACAAAACAAGAAGCCCGAAAGAACCCAATTTAAAAAATAAGACCAATACCCAATACACAGAGAGAGAGAGAGAGAGAGAAAAACAAATCAAATCACGCAAACGATAAAAGCAAGCAGAACAGAATTGAGCCCATGGATATGAAGCCCAGAGCAGGCCCATTGCCTCAGCCTCAGTTCATCACACAGAGGGGGTAAATCGCTGTGATGTTGGCAGATACAACGCCTGGGACAGCCGGAGCAGTCTCACAGCCTTCGTGCTGCAGAGAGAGGAGTAAGCATCACCAACGAGCAAGCAGGTCCTGACACTCTGCCTTTTCAGTCCAACAGGGCCTGCATTTAAGCTGAGTTGGAGGACTGTTCACTGTGAAATTAGAAAAAGAGAAGCCGAAATCTGATGTGTCGGTGTTTTAGTGGAGTAAAGGAAACTACAGTGGCATGAGAGAGGAACTGGCCAAAGTTGACTGGAAAGGGACACTGGCGGGAAAGACGGCAGAGCAGCAGTGGCTGGAGCTTATGCGAGAAATGAGGAATGTGCAAGACAGGTATATTCCAAAAAAGAAGAAATTTTCGAGTGGAAAAAGAATGCAACCGTGGTTGACAAGAGAAGTCAAAGCCAAAGTTAAAGCTAAGAAGAGGGCATACAAGGAAGCAAAAATTAGTGGGAAGACAGAGGATTGGGAAATCTTTAAAACCTTACGAAAGGAAACCAAAAAGGTCATTAAGAGAGAAAAGATTAACTATGAAAGGAAACTAGCAAATAATATCAAAGAGGATACTAAAAGCTTTTTCAAGTATATAAAGAGTTAAAAGACAGGTGAGAGTAGATATAGGACCGATAGAAAATGATACCGGAGAAATTGTAATGGGAGATGAGGAGATGGCAGAGGAACTGAACAAGTATTTTGCATCAGTCTTCACTGAGGAAGACAGCAGTATACCGGACACTCAAGGGTGGCAGGGAAGAGAAGTGTGCGCAGTCACAATTACGACGGAGAAAATACTCAGGAAGCTGAATAGTCTAAAGGTGGATAAATCTCCTGGACCAGATGGAATGCATCCTCGTGTTCTGAAGGAAGTAGCTGTGGAGATTGCGGAGGCACTAGCGATGATCTTTCGAAAGTCGATAGATTCTGGCATGGTTCCGGAAGACTGGAAGATTGCAAATGTCACTCCGCTATTTAAGAAGGGGGCAAGGAAGCAAAAAGGAAATTATAGACCTGTTAGCTTGACGTCGGTGGTTGGGAAGTTGTCGGAGTCGATTATCAAGGATGAGGTTACAGAGTACCTGGAGGCATATGACAAGATAGACAGAACTCAGCATGGATTCCTTAAAGGAAAATCCTGCCTGACAAACCTATTACAATTTTTTGAGGAAATTACCAGTAAGCTAGACAAGGGAGATGCAGTGGATGTTGTATATTTGGATTTTCAGAAGGCCTTTGACAAGGTGCCACACATGAGGCTGCTTAACAAGATAAGAGCCCATGGAATTACAGGAAAGTTACATACGTGGATAGAGCGTTGGCTGATTGGCAGGAAACAGAGAGTGGGAATAAAGGGATCCTATTCTGGTTGGCTGCCAGTTACCAGTGGTGTTCCACAGGGATCAGTGTTGGGGCCGCTTCTTTTTACATTGTACATCAACGATTTGGATTATGGAATAGATGGCTTTGTGGCTAAGTTTGCTGACGATACGAAGATAGGTGGAGGGGCCGGTAGTGCTGAGGAAACGGAGAGTCTGCAGAGAGACTTGGATAGATTGGAAGAATGGGCAGAGAAGTGGCAAATGAAGTACAATGTTGGAAAGTGTATGGTTATGCACTTTGGCAGAAAAAATAAACGGGCAGACTATTATTTAAATGGGGAAAGAATTCAAAGTTCTGAGATGCAACGGGGCTTGGGCATCCTCATACAGGATTCCCTTAAAGTTAACCTCCAGGTTGAGTCGGTAGTGAAGAAGGCGAATGCAATGTTGGCATTCATTTCTAGAGGAATGGAGTATAGGAGCAGGGATGTGATGTTGAGGCTCTATAAGGCGCTGGTGAGACCTCACTTGGAGTACTGTGGGCAGTTTTGGTCTCCTTATTTAAGAAAGGATGTGCTGACGTTGGAGAGGGTACAGAGAAGATTCACTAGAATAATTCCGGGAATGAGAGAGTTAACATATGAGGAACGTTTGTCTGCTCTTAGACTGTATTCCTTGGAGTTTAGAAGAATGAGGGGAGACCTCATAGAAACATTTCGAATGTTAAAAGGCATGGACAGAGTGGATGTGGCAAAGTTGTTTCCCATGATGAGGGAGTCTAGTACGAGAGGGCATGACTTCAGGATTGAAAGGCGCCCTTTCAGAACAGAAATGCGAAAAAATTTTTTTAGTCAGAGGGTGGTGAATCTATGGAATTTGTTGCCACGGGCAGCAGTGGAGGCCAAGTCATTGGGTGTCTTTAAGGCAGAGATTGATAGGTATCTGAGTAGCCAGGGCATCAAAGGTTATGGTGAGAAGGCAGGGCAGTGGGACTAAATAGGATAAAATGGATCAGTTCATGATAAAATGGCGGAGCAGACTCGATGGACCGAATGGCCCACTTCTGCTCCTTTGTCTTATGGTCTTATGGACTGTCAATGTGTGTGGTGGGTGGCGGGGGGGAGTCATTTACTTAACAGTTGTTTTGTTGCACTCTGTGTTGTTCTGCTGAGCGTCGTGAGCGTGCTATGCTGAGACCAACATGTGTGATGACACTTGTGAACTGTCCCCAGCGCATCAGGGTGTTGGTTGTCTACACAAATGATAAATCTCATGGTATGCTTCACTGTACATGCGATAAGTAAATTACTCTGAATCTGTCCATTTTGAGTAGCACCGGTTAATGGTACCTCCAAGAGGAACACTACCTTGTCATGGATTGGAGTTTTAGATGCCTCAAAGACCTGGAGAGCAATATTGGCTGGTGCCAGGGCTTTTGGCAGGGTCACCCATGCCAGACGGGTCAAAGGTGTTGTGTATTTAATATTCCAGTAATACCTGAGCAATTTTGTATATGATCATGGCATCCGTCTGTCTCAAAGGACAATGGAGTGATAGTGACACTCGAGTGACCTTCCCAGGGCACGAGCCTGGTGGAAGATATGGATGCCCAGACATCAAGATCCACCTCTCAGCCTCATGGGTGTAGTCCAAAGGAAAGCAAAGCAATATGTTTGACACCTGCTTGGCTGCAGGAGTTGCCGGAAGGATGTTCAATCGTGTCCAGCCGCCTTTGGGGCTCCACTCCAGATTTTCTGTCTGGGTTTGCTCCCATAGCCTTCCTCCCTCCTGAGGCTGCCCACAGGGCAGTGAGGCTATTTACCTGTAGCTGGGGATCTGGTTCACGAGCACCAGGGCATGTCCACACACTGGTGGGCCTACGTGTGCCCGGGCCAGACTTTCTCCCCGTCCTCTAGTTTAGTCTGAGTCCAAACGGAGTTCAGTTTCCGTGTGTCGCCAGCAAGGAGTCACTGCATGAGGCTTGCTGTTGGAGAGGCTTTATACTGGTAGGGAGAGACTTGTGCATTCAGCTCTCCTTTTCGCAAGACTGCTAGCCAGCGGTGGAAGCTGAAAGTGAGGGCGACAAGCAATACCCACTACACTACCGCACACTCTGTCACAACAACCATCTATCCATCTATCTATCTATCTCTCTCTCTCCCTTTCTCTCACTCACTCTTTCACACACATATATAAAAAAAATAAGCATTCTTGTTTTTTGAAATAATTCATTATGAGTTATATATGTAAACACATGTAAATAAACTCAAAGTTAGACCTGCATCTTGGTCTCCCACATCTTTCTTTGAATTAGTTTAATGGTTTGAAGTTACAAAACATAGTAAAAGGGCAGAGCCAGACTGAGAGTGGTCCCTTGGTCCTCCAGGCTTGGGGGTTCAGTTTAGGGCTAACAACCCTGACCAGTAAAACAACATTATTATGGAAACAGCAATGAAGAATCCTTCTTCATCTGAGTGTGACGGTATTCCTGAGTCTCCACCCGGGACTTGCATGGCTGACTGTAGTGAAAACCGAGGGGAGGCTACTGACACGATGAAGGAAGCCGTGAGCACTGTCAGAGATGGAGGACCTTCATCGCTGCCCTGAACGCCAGCGGAGTAATGGGCAGTAAGAAATTAAGGTTAATGGTAGTTGGGATGGGGTTGTGATGGAAGTAGTTTTGAGCAGTGCTATTTGGAAGATGTACTTGCCACTGGAGAAGATTTACAAACAGCCATTACCAGAATACTAAATTTTAAAGTGGGATTGATAAGGTCATATTGACAATGAATGATACTATGATGTCCCAATCCTGCTTCGGCTAGTATATTCCATGTTATTAGCAATATGGCACCTGGCATTATTTACACCTCCCGTGCATGTGCATTTTGAGGGTTCCAGGGATGCTACTTATTGAAATCAATTAAGGAGCATTTTTAGAGCCTCTTAATCTTCTAGATATCTTGAACTGCACACTACATTTCAGCATGATATTAACAAAATAATCTATTATTTGTAATGTAAAAGGATATATCTACTGGACAGAACATGAGGGCCAGATCTTGACCTTGCTTTCGAAATGCAGCCCAGTCCTTCTGAGAACCTTAGTTAAGCAAACCATCTATGGTGCTGTGCTCCTTCACTGGACTTGCCTGATTTCTGTGTTCAAGCCTCTAAGACAGTGCTTGAATCCTGAAGTAGTGGATACATTTCCGGCCACCCCACTACAGGAAGGATGTTGAGGCTTTGGAGAGGGTGCTGAAGAGGTTTATCAGGATGCTGCCTGCTTTAGTGGGCATGTGCTATCACAAGAGGTTGGATAAACTTGGGTTGTTTTCTCTGGAGCAGCGGAGGCTGAGGGGAGATCTGATAGATGTTTACAAGATTATGAGAGGCATAGGTATAGTAGGCAGTGAGTATCTGTTTCCCAGGGTTGAAATGTCTTTTAACAATTGCCATGCATTGAAGCTGAGAGGGGGTGGGTTCAAAGGGGATGTGAGAGGTGAGCTTTTTACTCAGAGAGTGATAGATGCCTAGAATGCACTGCCTGGTTTGGTGGTAGAGGCAAATACATTAGAGGTTTTTAACAGACGTTTAGATAGGCACATGAATGTGAGGAAGATGGATGGATATGGACATTGTGTAGATAGGAGGGATTAGTGTTTGGGAACTTCTGATTTGCTTTTTAGCTGGTCAGCACAACATTGTGGGCCGAATGACCTGTTCCTGTGCAGTACTGTCCTATGTTCTAAAAGTGATGTCAGAAGAAGCATGTTACTTCTAAAGACTGACATAACTACATTGGTTCTGATATTGAAAAATAAAATTTGAATTGCTTACAGGATTTTTAGATGGGAATTGTGGCACGACAGTAGCATTTTACTTTGCCATGTTTGGAGAGATGAAATGTGTTGTTGATAGTTTTCGTTGGCTTTCTCCTGAAGCTGTTGGCTGCTTGGTGGAGCTGCCCCCCTCCCCCCACGTTGGCCAGTCGCCCATTCCTTGACAAGATTCTAAATGCCATCAAGCATCAGTCCGTGAAGGGTATCAAAGGCAGATTTCGCAGTCGTCGTGCGATGGCCTTTCATGGAACTTTCTAACAGAGGTCAATAGATGATGCAAGTGTTACAGCTCTGAGCGGCTTTCCCTTACTTCGTTCAGGGGAAACACGGTCCGTTGTACTGTCCCATTTACTGTCCTGTTAATAATCAACTAAATTAGATCGACTGGTGATCACAGTTTTTGAAGCATAAAGAATGTAGCTGGCTTGTGTCTACAGAATGTACAGTTTGTACTAGTATGTTCCAGAGTGGGCTCTTCCAATGTAAAAGTGGACAGTGCGCATCTGTTAAGCTTTAAGAAATTCCTTTCAGCGTACTTCATATCTTCTGAATTCTCCAAAGGTAACTGGTGTCAGAAAGATTTACCATGTGTCTGTAATAATTACTTAAATGGGAGTGGTTTAAAATCACGTTATTCAACCCAAAAACCAGAGCTAATTCCACAGAACTTAGTTCAAGTTTTCTTTTGAAAGCAACGGAAATTCTAGTTGATCACTTTAATTTCTTGTGCTGTGCAATGTAAAGGAAATGGCTCATTGTACCTGATCAGCTTTGCTTTGCTGACACAGTTTGGTTCCCAAAAAAACCTTTGAAACATTGATTCACATCCTACACGTGGTCGATTGTCACTGAAGTGAGAAATGGCGAATATACTGAGAGTGACAACTTAAAACTGGCTTTCAGCTCCTTAAATTAATGCAAACAGCCATTGTTGTAGAGATTGAGTGTCAGTACTGAGACTATTTGATATTTCCACTTAAACAGTCCAACTGGACTTGATTTACTTTCAAAACTCTTGCTAACATTGCATTGATTAAATCTATTCAAATTCTCTTCAACACTAATATCACAAAGACAGGGTGGAGAAAAAAGCGTCTTTTATGTTATTCTTTTTAAAGGAAAATTGGCTATCTTCAGTGCTATATATACATCCACAGTGGCCACTTTGTTAGGTATGTACCTAATAGAGTGGCCAGTGAGTGTATGTTCGTGGTCTTCTGCTGCTGTAGCCCGTCCACTTCAAGGTTCAAGATGCTCTTCTGCACACCACTGTTATAGCATGTGATTAGTGACTGTCACCTTCTTGTCAGCTTGAACCAGTCTGGTCACTCTCCTCTGATCTCTCTCATTTACAAGGTTTTTTTTCCCCACTGAACTGCCACTTACCAGACATTTTGTTTCTCCCACCATCCTCCAGAGACTGCTGTCTGTGAAAATTCCAGGAGATCAGCAGTTTCTGATATACTCAAACCACCCTGTCTGGCACCAGCAAACATTCATGGTCAAAGTCACTTAGATCACATTTCTTTCCCATTCTGATGTTTGCTCTGGACAACAACTGAACCTCTTGACCATGTCTGCATGCTTTGAGTTATTGCCACATGATTGGCTGATGAGATACTTGCATTAACGGGCAGCTGTAAAGTGGCCACCAAGCGTATATGTTGTATAAATATTGTTATCACATTAGGGGAGCTTTTCATACACCAAATAGTTGTTGTGATTTTAAATTACAATAGTGATGGTGCTTAAAATTGACCATGAGTTATCTGGGGACATCTGAAAGGAGTTACGTAAATGCAGAACAAGTCTCCCGGTTCCAGTGACCTATGATATTTTGTTTTCACTTCCTTCCAAGGTCACCAGGTGCTCCAGTTTCCTCCTGCATCTCAAAGACATGGGGCTTGTTGATTACTTAGCCACTGTAAATTGCCCCGTGTGTAGGTGTATCGAGGTGGTAGGGGTGAAGGGGGCTGATGGAAATTTGAGAAGCGTGAAACAGGTTCAGTGTAAGCAGGGCTTGATTGTCGGTATGGACTCTGGGCTGAAGGGTATGCCGTTACGACTCACTCGTCTCTGTTCCAATACAGCCCGCGGCTGTATTTGCAAACCCTCAAAAATAATGACTCACCGAGGGACCCCCCCCCTCCCCTCCCCACACTCTGAGCTGAATATCATTGCCAGCTTCCCAAACAATTGCAGATCACAATGTAGTGAATGTTTCTGGTTGGTAGACAGTGAAAGAAACTGTGTACTAACAAGTCAATAAATAAAGCAATCTGTTGAACTTGGGAATACTCAGCTACAACTGAAACATATTTCAGTTCCTTGGACTATCAATCTAATGGCTTTTCTGTCTGACAATTTAGGACCAGTTTCATTCAGTAACCCAATGCCCACCAGGATTAAAACTACCCAAACTCATCACACAGAGATTATATGTATTTTTATTCCACAGTCTAGTTTGTTTTTAAACCTAGTTTCATATAGCTTTTTAAACAAATATTTGCACTGAGTAACTGTACGGCAGTTGTTAAATATGTTTTATTAAAATAGTTAATTTGAAAAGTCTATCCTGTACAGTTTTCATTGTTTCTATTCAATAGGAGATGCAATGAGAGCTTCTTGGATCCCTATTTTTATGTCACCTGTGTCAATGAATTAGAAAATTAAGAGCTACTGTTTCCTATAATTGTCAAGATAATTCTAGCCTCTGAGATGTGCCCTCTGACGTTCACACGAGACTTCTTACTCCCATTGTGACGATCTTGCTGAATAATAACCCAGGATTAATTGGGGAGCAATTACCAAGGCATTCTGTACACAACTTTTTTTTTGCGCCTGGAACTATGAATGGGCGTGTGAGGATTTATTTACAACGGTGCTCAGTTTCCATTTATGTGCTGTTGTGTTGCAGTCTTGTTCTTAATTGGTCACAAGTGAGGTAACAATTTTAAATGCCACCTCTCGCCCAAGCTGATGTAGTTTGGTTGATTCGACACTGGGCTAAGCACATGAAGCTCTCAATTGACCCTCGAAGAAGGTGTTTCAAAATCGTCAACAGATATAAATGAGTTATTGTCAAACATGGATTTCCAGTTCCTGATTTCTGTTTGCTTAAAAGAAATAGTTTAAGAAGCTGTATTCTTTTGCAACATTACCTGCCGGTTGTTACTTTGATGGTTCAGTGACCCATGTTCTTCTGAAGATTTTCTTCTTGTACGTAAATCCAAAACCGATTCTTTAATCATTTGCCTGTTCACTAATTGCCCCTTTGTGTTGATTTGTTTCATATCCTAACTCATTTTTAAAGCTCTCTAATGATCTAAAGACCAAATAATAATCCTAGTTTTTTGTTTTTATCACTGTTTGAAAACTTGGTGAACTGAAGGCTCTGGGGAACTGACAAAGGGGAGTTGAGGCCTGGGACCAATCGGCCATGATTTTATTGACCAGTAGGGCAGGATTGAGGGGCCAGCTGGCTTGTGACTGATTTCGACGATGATTTAGGTTTTTGCAAACAAAATTTTATTTTTTATGCTTAAGAAAAACCGTAACAACTCATTAATTGTACTCCCACCGAACACAAAAAGTGAGGTAACAGAACTTCACGTGCCTAAGTCATCACGTCAGACTGGCCTCTTAAAGTGAACCCGAACTCAATGTTGGTGGTTATGAATTATGTACATTTCCACCAATTTCATTTGTATGGAGGACCCTTCATGCAAGGATTTCTATCATAAGACCATAAGATATAGGAGAAGAATTAGGCCATTCAGCTCAACAAGTCTGCTCCACCATTCCATCATGGCTGATTTATTGTCCCTCTCAAACCCTTTTCCTGCCTTCTCCTTGTAACCCTTGATACCCTCACTGATCAAGAAATTAATCAACTTTTGCTTTAAATATAGCCAAAGACTTGGCCTCCACAGCTGCCTGTGGCAATGAATTCCACAGATTTGCCACTCTCTGGTTAAAGAAATTCTTCTTCATCTCTGGTCTAAGCGGACATCCCTCTGTTCTCAGACGATGCACTCTGATCCTAGAATCCCTCACTATTGGAAACATCCTCTCCACATTCACTCTATCTAGGCATTTCAATATTCAATAGGTTTCAATAAGATCCCCCCTTCCCCCCTTCATTCTTCTAAACTCCTGCGAGTAAAGTCATCAAATGCTCCTCATACATTAACCCTTTCAATCCCAGAATTATTCCCATGAACCTCCCCTGCTACCTTTCCAATGCCAGCACATCATCTTTTAGATAAGGGGCCCAAAACTGCTCAAAATACTCCCAAGTTCCTTATAAATATTAAAATCATAAAGTTCTACTGTTAAATAAAAAGATACTGATTTATGGGTAGGAGAGGGTGTTTATTAACTTTCTACTGACTTTTGACTTCACTACCCTATCATTTTGTTGTATAGTTTCTCTGGATCTAAATGGTTAAATGCAGCACTCATTTAGAGAGGACAGGTTGGTTTGTGCTGAATCTAGTTGATACCATAACAGCGGTACTACGGATTGGGCCCAAACCCTCTGGGCAAAGGACGCGGAATTCCTGTTTTCAATCACAGTCCCTCTTTAACAGCCGGTGGTGTAGTGGCATCAGCACAGGACTTTGAGGTGAGTGGTCCCGGGTTCAAATCCGGCCAGCTCCTTGCGCGCTTTCCATCTGTGCTCGGCCCTGTAAAAAACAGGCAAATGCAAAGGAAACACCAAGGTTGCTACCCAAGGCGTGGAAAAATGGAAAAGGAACCACTGTCTCTTGACTTCACCTAGAAGGTGCTTGAACAGAGGGAAATGGGCAGTTTTTTAAATAAAAAAAAGAACACAGGAGGGGTTGAGGTGAAGACGAAGAAATAATCAGAAAAGGGTTAAATCAAACAGCAAGGGGGGAGGTGAAGATTCAGTGTTCCCCAGTTGTAGGGCAGTATTCTCAGCTTAGGGAGCACGTGTACGATTACACTAGTAATTAATAAAGGTGACAGATGCTTGCACTCGCACAGTGCAATGGGACTCCGACATCTGTCACCTAATTTGCAGTTGAGGTAAACGTGGTTACTTAATCGACTTTATTAACTCTCTCAAAGCAGGATATTTATTATGCCTGACCCTCTTTTCATTAATAAATGCATTAAATCAGTTGCCATCCCTCGCTGTATTTGCGCCTTTTCTCAGTGCCCTTGCGCTATCAAAATAGTCATTGTGCACGCCTTTACAACTTTCTTAAGCCCTCCTAATTTGTTGCTATAGATTTCACAAGGGAATGGACAGGAGAAATAAGACTCCAAAGAGGATTTGTTGACTAGAAATAATGTACATTTCTGGTTCTGGGTGTGAGCTGTTGTTTTGTTGGGCAAAATATGCAGCCATGTTAATTTGAGCGTGCGAATTAGGAGCAGATGTTACCCTCGGCCCCTCAAGCTTGCTCCGGTATTCAATAAGATCATGGTCAATCTGAGTATAAAATCAGCTCTGCATTTCGGTAATCTTTAAATTCCACCCCCCTCACCCCACAATCCCTACACTTGCTTCCCAAGAATCTATCTTCTTCCCTCGTAAAAAATACCTAGGGCAGCGCGGTAATGCAGCATGACTCTTTACAGCGCTGGTGACCAGGGGTTCAATTCCCACCTCCATTCTCAACATGACTGCGTGATTTTCCTCTGGGTGGACTGGTTTATCCCACATCCCAAAGACGCGCGGGTTAGAAGGTTAATTGGTCACATGGGTGTAATTGGGTGGTGTGGGCTTGCCCCGGAAGGGCCTGTTACCGTGCCATATCTCTAAATAAAAATAATAAAAATGCTTCCACCCCATGCTGAGGCGAATCGACAAAGATACATGACCTTAATAAAAAATATTACCCAATCTTTGCATATAATGGGTGACTCTTTAATTTTAACTAGTAACTCCTAGTTCTAGATTCTCCCACAAGAACATCCCATCCAGCATTGACTAGATGGGCTGAAGGGCTTGTTTCTAAGCTGTAATGCTCTATGTCTCGAGCGTTACAGGGGTTCCCAACCTGGGATCCACGGACCCTTTGCTTAATGGTATTGGTCAATGGCATAAAAAGGGTTGGGGACCCCTGCTCTAAGAGGAAACATCACATTCATCCTATCAAGACCTCTAGGGATCATATCTCTTTTAGTCTTTTAATTGTCACTGTTCCCTTTCTTAAAAATTAGGAGTCTTTATCTGCTTACCCTCTCCTGCAAGACAAGCCATCCATTCCAGTTATCGGTCCAGTAAACCTCAGTTCAAATCTTTTCTTGGTAAAGAGTCTTGTATTGAACAGAACACTCCATCTACACTCAGTAGCCACTTATCTGGTTTCCCCTGTACCTAATAAAGTGGCAACTGAAAGTATTGACGTGGTCTTCTCTTGTTGCATCCGATCCATTTCAAGGTTCGATATGTTGTGCATTCAGAGATGCTCTTCTGCACACCGCAGTTGTAACATGTGGTTATTTGAGTTACTGTCGCCTTCCTGACAGCTTGAACCAGTCTGACCATTCTCCTGTCATTAACAAGGCATTTTCACCACTGAAATGCTGCTGTTTGTTTTTTTTTCTTTTTCACACCATTCTCTGTAAACTCTAGAGATTGTGTATGAAAATCCCAGAAGATCAGCAGTTTCTGAGATACTCGTCAACCTGTCTGGCACCAACAATCATTCCACAGTCAAAGTCACTTGGATCACATTTCTTCCCCATTCTGAAGTTTGGTCTGAACAACAACTGAACCTCTTGACCATGTCTACATGCTTTAATGCATTGAGTTGCTGCCACACGCTTGGCTGATTAGATAGTTGGATTAAAAAGCAGGTGTACAGGTATACCTAATAAAGTGGGCACTGAGTGTATAGTCTCATCAATGCTTCGTAAAACTGGAGCATAATACTTACTCTTGGATACTTCTCCCTCTGCAATAAACAATAAGATTCTGCTAACTATCCTGGTTATTTGGCACCTGTAGGTCTTTCACCTGGGCATTCAGCTCCCTCTGCATCTTTGCAACCTCTCAGCATCTAATAATATTCTTTCTGCCCCCCCCCCCCACCCGACAAAACACACAATTCCTACATAATGCTGCTTTTCCAGATCTTTGTTTGTTCACTTAACTTCCCCTTGTCACCTTGGGGGTCATCTTCAAAACAGTACAAAACCAGGGCTGAGAAATATGAATGAGACCACCTATCACCATAAGACCATAAGTTATAGGAGCAGAATTAGGCCATTTTGTCCATTGAGTCTCCTCCACCATTCATCATGGCTGATTCATTATCTCTCTCAGCCCCAATCTTTTGCCTCTTCCAGTATCCCTGCATGCCCTGACTAATCAACAATCTATTAATCTCAGCCTCAAACATAAGTAAAGACTGGGCCTCCGCAGCTGCCTGTAACAATGAATTCCACAGATTCACCACTCTCTGGCTAAAGAAATTCCTCCTCATCTCTGTTCTAAAAGGACACCTCTCTAATCTGCTGTGTCCTGTGGTCCTAGACTCTCCCACCGTAGAAAGCATCCTCTCCACATCTACTCTTATCAACGCCTTTCACCATTTGATAGGTTTCAATTGTGTCTCCCATCATTTTTCTGAATTCCAGTGAGTGCAGGTTTAGTGCCATCAAAAGCTCTTCATATGTCACTCGATGGTTGAAGTAGAAATGTTCAGAACATTGCCAATTCAGAGTTAATGAAATGAGGTCTTCAGTGTTCCACTTGAACCAAAGGGATAAGGTCTTAATTTGTAAGATATGATTTTAGGGTGGTGGGGTGAAGCTACATCTCTATCAAAGGAGGTGTAAGGTGCTCCTTCCCTCCGCTAGCCTGCATGTCACCCTTGGGCAAGGTGTAGCACCTGCTTAGCTCCATGATCAGGCTCACGTGAAGCACTGGGACAGGTGGCGGATGGTCGAATGAGCAGCCAGTGCATATTACAAGTCCTGGTTATGCAACCACGGACACAAGGCGACAATCTCTGAAGAGTATTGATAACGGCTGTGGGTCACCCGTCTTGTTAAGATACTGCCAGAAGAAGGTAATGGCAAACCACTTGTGTCGAAAAATTTGCCAAGTACAATCTTGATCATGGACAGACCTTGATTGCCTATGTCTTACGGCATGGCACATAAAGAACAAGTGAACAATTTTCACATTACCGCTGCCGCAGAGAGTGTTGGAGATCCCATTTTTTACCAGCCATATGGTGTAGGTAGAGTGTCTGATGAAACTGACCTGACTTTGTGGACTAGGTATAAATTGACCAAAATATCTCAAATAGCTGTTCTGCCATTGAAGTTATCCCTCACTGCTGTACTGCAAAGGCTGATGTATGATATTAATTGGCAGATGAAGAGAAACATGGCAAGAAGACAAGGAATTTTGAAGATGGAGGTGGGATACTAGATCACCCAGAGCAACAAGCAATCTGCTGCAGGAAACTCAGCGGTCCAAGCAGCCTCTGTGCGAGGAAAGGAGCTGTCAACGTTTCATGTTGAAACCCTGTATCAGGACTCGTGTACAGTCTCAGCAATTACTTTCCTCTGCCAGATGTTGCTCAAGGCCTGCTGAGTTCCTCCAACAGATTGTGTTTGCTCCGGGTCCCAGCATCTGTTGTCTCTTGTGTTTCCAAAAACCATAGAGCAACTTAATGACCCGAAACCTTTCTGTTGAAAGATCAACTACCCGAAATATCAATTCTGTCTTTCTTCACAGCTGCTACCAGATCTGCCAAGGGTCTCCAGCATTTCTGGCATTTGCAATATTTTGCTTTTAATTGATCATAACAAAATAGCATGACATTATCTGACAGAGTCATCCTGCACAGAAACAGGCAGCTTGATCCAACTGGTCCATGCCGACCAAGACTTCCCACCCAAAATAATCCTATTTGCCAGCATTTTGTACATATCCCTCACAACCAGGGGTCCCCAAGCTGGGGTCCACAGACCCCTTGGTTAATGGTAGGGGTCCATATCATAAAAAATGTAGGGAACCCCTATTCTAAGCCTTTCCAATGCATGTCCCTGTCCAACTATCTTTCAGATGTTGTTATGGTATTTGCTTCAACCACTTACTGCAGCATCTGATCTACATGGATAATATCCTTTGTGTAAAAGGTTGCCCCTCATCTTCAGCCTATACCCTCTGGTTCTTGATACCCCAATTCTGGAGAGGGTGAGGAGGGGGCTTTCACTCTGTCTAGGTAACCAGGAAATCTAACCATTTTTAAGGAGGAGGAGGGAGGAGAGGATGGCGGTGTGACGCAGTGCGCGCAGCCATTCCGAATGATATCATATGTGTAACTAGGGGGCCGTGCACAATCCGGATTTGATGGAGACAGCCATGAGAAGCGCAGAGGAACATCTGAAGTAACCTCTGAAATGCCTGCTTCGCTGCCGCTGCTACTGCGCGATCGAGAATCTCCAGAGACCAAGGCCCCAAATCCTCGGCTTTGCGTATCGCCTGTTGCCGGGGCCGGGGTCGAAGCACTCAGCAGAGATGGTGCTCAGTGCTCAGTGTCAAATAGGTGGTTGGAGGCTGGGAGTTTTTTGGACGGACTCGGAGTTAGACTGTGATCGGATGCCGCATCGGCAAGTTGGCAGCGCTGGAGGTTCACCGTCTGCGTGAGATGATGGGACTTACGCGAGACTTTGAGACTTTTACTGTGCCATGGTCTGTTCTTATCAAATTACGGTATTGCTTTGCACTGTTGTAACTATATGTTATAATTACGCAGTTTTTTTTAGTTTTTAAGTCGGTTTGTCATGTGTTTTCATGATATCATTCTGGAAAAACATTTTATCATTTCTTAATGCATGCATTACTAAAGGACAATAAAACGGGACTGCATGTCCTCATAATCATAATAAATAAATAAATCATAACTTTATCTTCCCTGAAGGTATCAACTTCTTACTGAGCAACACATTACTATCATCATTATGTATTGTGTCGTATGACCATGATTGTTTTTGGCAAAGTTTTCTATGGAAGTGATTTGCCATTGCCTTCTTCTGGGCAGTACCTTTAGAAGATAGGTGACCCCAGCCATTATCAATATTTCCAGGGATTGTCTGCCTGGCGTCAGTGCTATCATAATCAGGACTCGTGATGTCTATTAAGCTTCGCGTGACCCTGATTGGGTGCCTAAACAGGTGACCTGCAGGCTAGCAGAGTGAAGGAGCACGTTACACCTCCTTTGGTAGAGATGTATCTCCACCCCGTCACCCACGGGCAGTAAATATTGGAAAACCACTTGCCTGTTGAGAGTTGCCAGGCCACTCGAAGGTGAAGAAGAGACCTGACCTTTGCAAGCAATTTGTAGGACAGTGAATGTGATTTGACAAAACAGCGTGAGTTTAATATTCTCGCTCTCTCCAGCTCAGCAGTAATAAAGCTAATTGGAGTTTCTAACCCTCCATCCTGAGATCAAACAGCTTGATCCAGACAGAGAATGGAGCAGGAGACCCGTGGCATGCCACATTGGGAAATACATCACCCACCATCTTGCTGAATGTGCCTCACATTATTTATGTACAATAAGTTGCACATAATGAAGTTTGGTCTCAAATCTGTATGCATATGTTAATCTTAATGTAAATTTAAACGGTGAAGATTCCTGAATGATAACAGACCTTCAGGGAATCTCAAGGCACCTTACTAACTGTTTGGGTTGCTGTCCACACCCTTTGCAGCTCTGGCATTGGGTCCCCTTGTTGTTGTTGTGCCGTTTCGCGCCTCGAGGCACATCGGGCAGCATTTTCCTTTGCCCTTTCCTTAACATTTGTCTGTTTTTTACGAGGTTGATTTGCTGACTCAACGCTCAACCCAGCAGGGGATGGAAAGCGTACGAGAGGACGGCGGGATTGCATTTGCCTCGAAGTCCAGTGCTGATGGCACTACACCACCGGCTGGCTATGGGGTCCCCTTGGGAAGGTGGTTTTCGTTTCCTGTTTTGATCCCATTACATTAAACACGTCTTATTTGCTAAAATTATTCAGATTCCTCTTAGGACACCCAACCTTTTTCAGTATAGGTAATGATGTTCAGCATTTGGGACATGTTGTAGGGATATTTGTGTAAGGGGGTGTCGTCTCTTATGTTACTGCGTAGGCTAATTAAAATGGCTTCTTTGTTATGTTATAGTTGGGAATGCTTCTTTGTTATGTTAAATGCTGAGAAAGTTTTTTGCGCGAGCAGCTTGTTTTGGGTTAGGAGTGTGATAAGAATATGTTATGAACCAATTGGGATAGTTGTTATGTTTTTGGTGTATTTGAAGATATTGTATGCGCGGGGTTTTGGGGCAGAAGGCAGGAGAGAGAGACAGAGGATGGACCAGGTGCTGTGATGTCCGCTAACGGGGTCAGAACCCAAGGAGGGGGTTCGGCGAGGAGAGGAGACGGAGACGGACTCGTGTGGAGCGTCTGGTCGACCACCGTTGTTGGTCCCAGGCGGCTGGTCAAGGTGGTCCGAGGGGTCGCAGGGTGAAGAAGAAGGGTCCTGAGCTCCAACTGTTTGTGCACGAAGAGATTGAACTTTGATAAGTGTGGCACCTTTTATTTTCCTTTTATATTTTATTCTCTTTTAATCATATAGTTCTAGTAATATCTATAAACTGTAAATCATTTAATCGTATCTGGTGTATTGTCTGTTATTTGGGCGGGGTGGGGTACACCACACAGCATCCACACAAACTGATTATCCAGTTTGGCGGGGCCGAGGGCTGTTTCCCCAGATGACAGCGAGCCAAGCGACCCTGAGGGTGGCCGGGGGGGGGGGCTACATTTGCAATGCATTGTTAAATAACAGTGGTTTGAAATGCAGTAATGATGAAAGGTACTGGGAAATATTCTTTTGGGCAGAAGATGAGTAATAGAAGGAAGAGGGTTTTGAAGATGGATTGTTGCAGCTTAGATTCAGATTTTCAGATTAGCATGAATGTATATTTCATTATGTACCATGTCGAATGATGTGGACGATCTTGACCATGATTGTTCTCGACAAATTTTTCTACCAAAGTGGTTTGCAGTTGTTTTCTTCTGGGCAGTGCCATTACAAGATGGGTGACCCCAGCCATTACCAATATTCTTCAGAGATTGTCTGCCTGGTGTCAGTGGTCGCATAACCAGGACTTGTGATATGCACCAACTGCTCAGACGACCATCCACCACCTGCTCCCATGGCTTCAAGTGACTCTGATCAGGGGCTAAGCAGGTGCTACACCTCGCCCAAGGGTGACCTGCAGGCTAGTGAATGGAAGGAGCACCTTTGTAGAGATGTATCTCTACCCTGCCACCCAATGCCTTGAAAAAGTACCCAGCCCATGAACCTTTGTTCACATAAATGAGTTTTACAACCATGGATTTTGACTAATTTAACTGAGAATATTTACTTGCAAATAACATGCTCCTTTTTATCCTACAGGAAGAATTGTAAAAATTCAAAACTGAAAATGTCAGCGGTTCAAAAGTATTCATCTCCCTTTGCTCAGTACTTAGTTGAACCACCTCTCTCAGCTACGATAGACAATAATCTTTTTGGATGAGGATTGCATAACGTGCTGGAGTAAGATTTGCCCATTCCTCCTTACAGAACTGTTCAAGCTGGTCCTGGTAGGTTGGGGAGCAGTGGTGGACAGATATCTTGAGGTCTTGCCAGAGATGTTTGATCAGGTTGAGGTCAGCACTCTGACTGCAACACTCAAGAACATCAATCTTCTTCATTAGAAGCCACTCCACGGTTGCTCTGTCAGTGTGCTTTGGGTCATTGTCCTACTGAGGACCAACTTCCTCCCCAGTTTAAGCTTTCTTGCAGAGGTTAGCAGATTTTTTTCCAGGATCTCCTAGTATTTAGCAGCATTCATCTTCCCATCAACCCTGAGTAGATTCTGAAAAGTATCCCATTGGCATGATGCCACTAACACCATACTTTACCGTAGGGATGGTGTCACCAGCTGATGCACAGTATTAGATTTATGCCACACGTACCACCTAGAGTTGAGGCCAAAAAGTTCCACTTTAGTCTCATCTGACTACATGACCTTCTTCCACCTCTTTACCATATCTTCTAAGTGACATTTTGCAAAGTTTTTATGGGCAAGGATATGCTTTTATTTAGGTAGTGCTTCTTCCTTGCCACTCTTCCATAAACACCCTATTTGTACAAGGCCTTAGAGATTGCGGAGCCATAAACTTCACCTCCAGTTGTAGCCACTGACTTCTGCAGCTCACTCAGAGTGAATGTTGGTGTCACAGTAGCCTCTCTTACAAGTGACATTCTTCTCCGATTAAGTTTAGAGGGGTGGGTCTGATCTAGGTAGTGTGGCTGTGGTTTCATATTTTTCCCACTTTTTCCACAATGGACAGAACTGAGCTTTGAGGTATATTTAGTGCCTTTGAAATAGTCTTGTACCCTCCCCAGATTTTTGCTTCTCTATTATCATTTCCCTGACTTGTCTTGAATGCTCTTTTGTCTTCATTTTGGTTTGGTCTGTTGAAAATCTACCATACTGTTGGACCTTATAGAGAGGGGGAGATATTTGTTCTTATGAATTCATTGAAAGCAGATGATCGTCCGATCTTCTTAATCAACAAATTGGGTAAGTTGGAAAGGTAACATACAGAATTGCTCCTGAGGAAAGTTAGCACAGTAGTTGCAAGGGGTATGCAGTAAGCACAACAGGTCCACGGTAGATGCCATTTCATTGGCTCTTTACTCAACCCTGGAACAGCTGGACAGCAAAGATGCAAACATCTGGATGGTCTTTATCAACTACAGCTTGATATTCAATACCATCATCCCTTAAAAACTAATCAATTAGCTTCAAGAACTTGGCCTCAGTACCTCCTTGTGCTATTGGATCCTCAATTTCCTTACTTGCACTTCCCAGTCAGTTCGGATTGGCAACATCTCCTCCACAATCTAAATCAGCACAAGTGTGGCTAGGCAGAGCTCAAATACCATCAATAAATTTGCTGACAATACAACCATTACTGGTAGAATCTTAGGTGGTGACGAGAGGGTGTACAGAAGTGAGATATGCCAACTAGTGGAGTGGTGCTGCAGCAACAACCTGGCACTCAACGTCAGTAAGATGAAAGAGCTGATTGTGGACTTCAGGAAGGGTAAGACGAAGGAACACATACCAATCCTCATAGAGATCAGAAGTGGAGAGAGTGAGCAGCTTCAAGTTCCTGGGTGTCATGATCTCTGTGGATCTAACCTGGTCCCAACACATTGATGTAGTTATAAAGAAGGCAAGACAACGGCTATACTTTATTAGGAGTTTGAACAGATTTGGCATGTCAACAAATACACTCAAAAACTTCTATAGATGTACCATGGAGAGCATTCTGACAGGCTGCATCACTGTCTGGTATGGAGGGGTTGCTGCACAGGACCGAAAGAAGCTGCAGGAGGTTGTAAATCTAGTCAGCTCCATCTTGGACACTAGCCTACAAAGTACCCAGGACATCTTCAGGGAGCGATGTCTCAGAAAGGCAGCGTCATTTATTTAGGACCTCCGGCACCCAGGGCATGCCCTTTTCTCACTGTTACCATCAGGTAGGAGGTACAGAAACCCGAAGGCACACACTCAGCAATTCAGGAACAGCTTCTTCCCCTCTGCCATCCGATTCCTAAATGGACATTAAAGCTTTGGACACTACCTCACTTTAAAAAAAAAATACTGTATTTCTGTTTTTGCACATTTTTAAAATCTATTCAATATGCATTATTGATTTACTTGTTTATTTATTATTATTATTTTTAATTTTATGTATTATTATTATTTTTCTCTGCTAGATTACGTATTGCATTGAACTGCTGGTGCTAAGTTAACAAATTTCACGTCACATGCCAGTGATAATAAACCTGATTCTGAAGTGCACAGCTGTGTGATTGGCCCCCTGCTCCACTTGCTTTGCATTTATGACTGTGTGGCTCCAATGCCATATTCAAGTTTGCTGATGACACCACTGTCGTAGGCCAGATCAAAGATGGTGACAAATCAGTACATAGGAGGGAGACTGAAAATCTGGCTGAGAGGTGCCAACCTCTTACTCAGTGTCAGTAAGACCAAGGAGCTGATTATTGACTTCAGGAGAAGGAAACCGGAGATCCATGAGTCAGTCCTCATTGGAGGATCAGAGGTGGAAAGGGTCAGCAACTAGTGTTATCATTTCAGAGGCCCTGTCCTAGGCCCAGCATAGATTAAGTGCAATTATGAAGAAATCATGGCAGCACCTCTACTTTTTTAGGAGTTTGCAAAGATTCAGCATGACATCAAAAACTTTGACAAACTTCTATAGATGTGTAGTGGAGAGTATATTGACTGGCTGCATCATAGCCTGGTATGGAAACGCCAATGCCCTTGTACGGAAAATCTCACAGAAAGTAGTGCATAGGGCCCAGTTCATCATGAGTAAAGCCTTCCCCACCAGTGAGCACATCCACATGAAACACTGTCACAGGAGAGCAGCATCCGTCATCTGGGACCCACACCACCCAGGTCATGCTCTCTTCTCCTTCCTGCCACCAGGAAGAAGGAACAGGAGCCTCAGGACTCTCGTCATCAGGTTCAGGAACAGTTATTACCCCTCAACCATCAAACCCCTGACCAATGGGGACACTTCACGCAGCTTCATTTGCCCCATCATTGAAATGTTCCACAACCTATGAACTCACTTTCAAAGACTCTCATCTGGTGTTCTCTATATTTATTGCTTATTTATATATTATTTTTATGTCATTCTTTTTGCATTTGCACAGTGTTTGAATACCTAAGTTGGTGCAGTCTTTCATTGATTTGATTATGGTTATTAACTTGTTATGGACTTCAGGTTCACTCAGGTTCATTTATTTATTATCAAAGTATACAGCTCTGAAATTCTTTTTCTCCAGGTAGCCATGAAACCGAGAAAGAAAAGAATCGATCATCAATCCCCAAATCCCATTCCCCCACACAAAAAAATGAGAAAGATCAGGCGAAAAACACATTATATAAAAAACTATAAGACTGAAAAAAAAAGTCTATAGTCCAAGTCCACATCCAAAACACAGAAAACCTAAGCAACGCTCTTCGGGCACAGTGGCAGGCTCTCCCCTCTCCATAGCAGAGGGATCAAAAGGCTTGATTGAGTATGTCTGTGGAATGCTTTGTCCGTGGGTATAGTCAAGGTGGAAGTTTCCTGATCAGCCAGGGCATCAAAAGATATGGCGAGAAGGTAGGTGTATGGGGTTGGGTGGGATCTGTTGATTAGCCACGATGGAATGGTGGAGCAGACTCGATGGGCTGGATGGCCTAATTCTGCTCCTATGTCTTATGGTCTTATGCAAGAAAATGAATCTCAGAGTTGTATATGGTGACATAAATTTACTTTGAACTTTGTAATTTGAACTTTGAAGTATTACTATTGGTGAGCTTTCTTGGCAATGACATCATTGCATGCTAACATTACTTAAATGTTGATTATTTTGTGTAAGCCATTATGCCATATTGTTCAATGCATTTTAAGGCTATGCTATCAATGGTTCATATACTCAGTGGCAACTTCATTAGGTGCACCTGCTCGTTAATGCAAATAACTAATCAGCTAATAACGTGGCAGCAGCTGATTGCATAAAAGCATGCAGACATGGTCATGAGGTTCAGTTGTTGTTCAGACCAAACGTCAGAACAGGGAAGAAATATTGTCGGATTGACTTTGAGTGTGGAACGGGGTGGTTTGAGCACCTCAGAACCTGTTGATCTCCTCTGATTTTCATCCACAACAGTCTCTAGAGTTTATAGAGAATGGTGCGAAAAACAAGAGAATAACATCCAATGAGGAACAGTTCTGTGGATGAAATTGCCTTGTTAATGAGAGAGGTGAGCGGGGAATGGCCAGACTGGTTTAAGCTGCCAGAAAGGTGACAGTAACTCAAATAACCACACATTATAATAGTGGTGTGCAGAAGAGCATCTCTGAATGTACAACACATTGAACCTTCAAGTGGATGGGCTACAGCAGCAGAAGACAACATGGAATTTCACTCCTGTAACTAATAAAGTGGCCACTGAGTGTAGAATTTGAGGTTACAAAGAAGTGTGCTTGAAAGTCAAGTGATTTGATTGTACGCATGGCCAGTTATTATCATTCCATTGGCTTGTTTGAAGCACTTGGCTCATGTAGGCTGACAGCAGTTCATAAGTGATTCTTTACTGTTGAAAGCAACAGGGGTTTGGCTTATAGTTACAGAAAACAAGGTCAATCAAAAGGGTGATGTTAAGTGAGAAAATTTTTAGTCCACCTGGCAAGTTGCTGGTTAATGGGCTGAAAGAGCCGCCATTGGAATTTTCAGCAATAAAATGCCTTCATCTTCAAGTTGACACTGGGAGCAGCATAGCCTGTGATTTATATCTCAGTAATAACGGTTTGATATGGCAGATTTATTGCTGGTGCAATGTTCCTCTAGGTTTCGGTACATAAAGTCAAGTAAAACCAGACCGAGTTTTGTGAACCTGCTAGCACTCAAGGAGTCTCGTTACACAGCGTGTTTCTGCACAAATCTTTATTGTCTTTCAGGAATGAAAAGTCTAGTAGCTCAAGTTACATTAATCAATGTTATAGTTACCATGTTATTACATAGGGTGGCTATAGCATCTTTGCTTTTTTAATGTTCTTGGAGGCCACTTTATTAGGCACACCTCTACACCTGCTCATTAATGGAAATATCTCATCTGCCAATCATGTGGCAGCAACTCAGTCAGGTTCAAATTCAAGCTTATTGTCATTCAGCCATTTCGTGTATACTGCCAAATGAAACAAGATGCACAATGAGGTACATATCACTCACTCACTGTCTCTCTCTCTCTCTCTCACACACACACACGTTGCCTCAAATAATAAATGACACTGATGACACAAGTTACAAAGTAGTCAGCATAATGCTACTGGTGCTTCATGTGTGATGGCAGCTTCTTCCCCCAGGCCTCAGTAGTCTCATGGCCTGGGGGAAGAAGCTGTTTTCCATTCTAACAGGCCTTGTCCTGATGCTATGGTACCCCCTGTCCAATGGTAGGGGTCAAAGAGATTGTCAATGAGCTGTGTAATAATGCTAAGGGCCAATGCACGCCGACATGGTCAAGGGTTTCACTTATTTTTCAAACTGAACGTCAGCATTGGGAAGAAATGTAAGCTAAGTGACATTGACCATGAAATAATTGTTGGTGCCAGATGGGGTGGTTTGAGTATCTCAGAAACTGCTGATCTCCTGGGATTTTCATGCACAACTGTCTCTAGAGTTTAAAGAGGGTGGAGTGAAAAGTAAAGAGCAGTTCTGTTGGTGAAAATGCCTTGTTAATGAGGGAGGTCAGAGGAGAATGGCCAGACTGGTTCAAGCTGGCAGGTAGGCGACATTAACTCAAATAACCAAGTGTTACTACAGTGGCGTGCAGAAAAGCATCTCTGAATGCACAACACGTTGAAATTTGAAGTGGATGGGCTACAGCAGCAGAAGACCACGACCACACACACAGTGTCAACTTTATTAAGAAGTTCGTAATAAAGTGGCCACTGAGTGTCGTTGGCTTCTGACATCAATATCTGTCCGTTGCAGGACCAAGGTTCTCTGTGAACTGCATTCAACTGACACCTTCTACATCCATTCTTAACGTTCTATCTTCATTGGATGCTATTTCACTCTGGGTATTACTTATGCAGAACCCTGTATTTATACACTGCCTGGGACAACAGAGGGTGACTGGCAACAGAAGCTGTAATTGGTTCTGTTCTACTTGGATCAGACTACTGTAATGAAATTGTCTCTTTGGACATTACCTATACTCATGCCCTTCTACAGATGTGCAGTAGAAAGCATCCTAACAAGATGCATTACTGCACGGTGCATAAACTGCACGGTTGTGAACAGGAAGGCTCTGCAACGTGTAGTCAAAACTGTCCCATGCATCACCGGCACCAGCCGACCAGTATATACAAAAAGGTCAGTAGTATCATGAAGGATCCCACCACCCTGCTCATGGACTGTCTTTCCCACTCCCAGCTGGGGGAGAGGCTGTATAACATTCACGTCCGGACCACCAGACTGAAAAACAGTTACCTTCCCCAAGCAGTGAGGCTGATCAACACCTTCGCCCATGAACCCACCCCTTCACAACCCCCACCACCACTACTTTATCGTTTCTTGTCAGAGTCACCTTATCTACAGACTCTCCTGTGCCTCAAGTCAATTTATGGACATACAATCTATGTATATAAGCTTGCTTTTGTATTTGTATTTATTGTGTTTTTTTTATTATGATTGTTTTCTTTATCTTACTTTTTCCCTTTCTGTGCTGCATTGGCTCCAGACTAACAATTATTTTGTTCTCCTTTACACTTGCAATAATATTTTAAAAATCTTCTATCTTTTTTTCAGGTTCTATGAGTTTGAAAAGTTGGGAACAACTTTGTGAGTTTATAGTAGAGTTGAGACTTAGATTTATTTATCACACCTTACCAGAGTTCTTTCTTTCTTTTTTAATATTTGCAAGATTTGTCCTCTTGTTGCACATTGGAGGTTTGTCAGTCTCTCTTTAAGTATAGTTTTTCATAATTCTATTGTATTTTCTTATTTTCCTGTAAATGTCTGCAAGAAAATCAATCTCAAGGTAGTATATCATGACTTGCACACCCTTCGATAGTATATTAGAAATTTGGACATGTACAGGGAAGCATACAGTGAAATGCATCATTTGCAGGAGCATCAACACACCTAATAACGTGTTTATGGCAGCCTGCAAGTGTAGTCACACATTCTGGTACCAACACAGCATACCCACAATGCTCGGCAGAACATCACAGAACAACAACAACAGAACAAGCTTCATTCCTCCCTCCTACCCAACCATGCATACGGACAGTCCCGCAACTCCAGGACAGGCCTCCCCGTCTCCCGTCTCCAGGCTTTGATCATTGGGCTTCAACTTCTGGACTTCCAATCAACCTTTGGGCTTTCATCTTCGGTATTGATGCTTCCGAGTAGCCAATGATGGGACCCTCACTCACGAGGTGAATCCAGTCCCGGGACCCAGCAGCCTAGGACAGCCCGACATCCACGACTGGGACTGCCCAAGATCCACCACCTACTTTAGCCAGAGGTTGGTGAATCTGTGGAATTCATCACCACAGACGGCTGTGGAGGCCAAGTAATTGACCGGTTCTTAATTAGTCAGGCATCAAAGGGTACAGGAAGAAGGCAGGAGAATGGGGCTGAGAGGGATAATAAATCAGCCATGATGGAATGGCAGAGATTTGATGGGCTGAATGGCCTAATTGTCCTCGTATACGTTATGGTCTTATGGTTACCCGTCCATGTGGCTGGCCCTCGAGCTTGGAGCAGAGGAGCACCAGAGGTGACTTTAGTGTTTCATAAAGGATCATATAGCTGGGGAGGCAGCTGAATGGGAAGTATATCTGATACTAACAGTCAATAATTGGCACAGCTAGTCGTAGTAGTCCTCATCAAGAGTCTTAGCTTGATCTGTTCTTTCCTCTCCATAGTTGCTGCCTGACCTGCTGAGTTCCTTCAGCATTTTTCTTGTGTCACTCAGGATTTCCAGCATCTGCAGAATCTCTTGTGTTGGTAGAGCCGCTGCCTCACAGACCCTGCCACTTGGGTTCATTCCTGACCTCCGGCATCCCCTGTGTGGAGTCTGCAACTGTGTGGATTTCCTCCGGGTGCTCCGGATTCCTCCCACATCCCAAAGACGTGCAGGTTTCAGGTTAATTGACCGCCATAAATTGTCCCTGGTCTGCAGGGATTGGTAGAATCTGGGGGAGTTGCTGGGACTTGGAGGGAAAATTAAATGGGTTAAGTTAGGGTTGTTATAAATGGGAAAACTAAGTGGCAAAACTAAGCCAAAATCAAAACAAAACAATTACTGCTTTGCTATGACCATTCGGACTGTTATACCTGCGTGATGCACCCACCGCTCCAACGATTGCTCCAAAAGTCCAGCCCTCTAGTCAATCCCTTATTAGCAATTAGCCAGCATCCAATTAAGCAATATCTCAGCTGTCAGCAAAGATATGACCACCGCTGGTCCCAAGCTACAAACTGCCACGAATCAGCAAGGATACGTAACTTATTCCCTTTGTTTTTACCCCACCCATGTGACTAGTTACCATAATAAGCGTAATAAATGCACAACACTGAATACGGAGCAGATAGAGAACAGATACATGCCTCCTACGGGGTGGGTTAATGATCGGCTTGGACACAGTGGTCTATTTACATGCTCTATCTCCTTAAATGCATTAAAACAAAGTAGATCTACTATATAATCAGTGGAAGAAAGTATTTAGAGTGAAGTAGGCTCCTAGTGCAATTAATATTCTTTTAAACTATATTCTGTATAACTTAAAAAGAAATGTGTATATATAGTAAATATTATTTTAAAGTATCCTGGAGGAGCCCAATTTGGGGGCACCATGGTAGCATAGTGGTTGGTATAACTCAATTATACACCAGCGTCATGGGTTCAATTCCTGTCGCTGTCTGTTAGGAGTTTGTACATTCTTCCCCGAACCGTGTGAGTTTCCTCCGGGTGCTCCGGTTTCCTCCCACATTCCAAAGACGTTCGGCTTAGTAGGTTAATTGGTCACATGGGTGTAATTGGGCGGTGCGTATTCGTTGGGCCTGTCACCGCCCTGTATCTCTAAATAAATAAAAAGATTAAAATGTACGTTAAGCGCAAGTCATGGCAGGTCACCTCAATCATGAGGAATGCTCCTCACAAGCACTGTGTGCAAACAAACTAAAGCAGCTACTAGAGGTCTCCTGTTTAAAACTGTGGCTGATCACTGATGCATCCACAGGCCTGAGATTTCCATGCATTGCACACTTAGAAAGATGGTTGCCATTGTGACAGGATAAACGGAGCCATCCAGAAGCTGTAACTCAGAGATATTGCAGCCTTTATTCAAAGCAGCAGATCTTCCGGAGAGACTCCAGTTCACCTCTCCTGACACAATATTTTATACAAAGATAACAACAGTAGATTAACTACAGTTTCAAAAGCTGTAATCGCCAACTTAACACAGCACCGTAGCATCGTGGTTAGCGCAATCACTTTCCTGCGTCAGTGATCTCCAGTCATGGTTTGAATCCAGCTGCTGTCTGCAAGGAGTTTGTATGTTCTCCCTGTGACCGCGTGTGTTTGCTCCAGATGTCCAATTTTCTCCCACGGTCCAAAGATGTAGGGGTTAGGAAGAGGAATTTGTGGGCATGTCAACTCTTGGAGGCTGTACAATCCTCGTTAGTTTGATTTGACACAAATGACACATTTATGATTATGATTATGAGGACACGCAGACCCCTTTTATTGTCATTTAGTAATGCATGCATTAAGAAATGATAAAAATGTTTTTCCAGAATGCTATCACGAAAACACATGACAAACCAACTTAAAAACTAACAAAAACCACATAATTATAACATATAGTTACAACAGTGCAAAGCAATACCGTAATTTGATAAGAACAGACCATGGCACAGTGAAAATCTCAGAGTCTCTCGAAAGTCCCGTCATCTCACGCAGACGGTAAACCTCCAGCGCTGCCAACTTGCCGATGTAGCATCCTGGAAGTATCTGACCACAGTCCGACTCCGAGTCCGTCCGAAAGACTCCGAGTCTCCAACCAGCTGTCCGACACCAAGCACCGAGCACCATCTCTGCCGGGCGTTTCGACCCCGGCCCCGGCAACAGGCAATATGCAAAGCCCAGGATTTGGGTCCTTTGTCTCCGGAGATTCTCGATCGCACAGCAGCAGCGGCAGCAAAGCGGGCATTTCAGAAGTTTCTCCAGATGTTCCTCTGCGCTTCACGGCTGTCCCCATTGAATCCGGATTGATGCATGGCCCCTAGTTACACATATCGATATTCATTCGGAATGGCCACGCTGCGTCGCGCTGCCATCTTCTCCTCCCTCCTCCCTCCATTTCACCATATGCTTCAAGGTTTTGACGTACATGTGACAAATAAAGATGCTCTTTTTTAATCTTCGTTTAATTTTAACATTTTGATTATAGACAGGTAACTTTTTTATTTATTGGAAGATAGACAGCGCGGAGTATGTCATTTGAGCCACGCCACCCAGTAATGCCCTGATTTAATCCTAGCCTAAATGCAGAACAATTTACAGTGACCATTCAACCTACAACTGGTATGCCTTTGGACTGTGAAAGGAAACCCGAGCACCTGGAGGAAACCCACATCCTCATGGGAAGGACAAATACTGTCTGGACTAGAAGGCCTGAATTATAAGGAGAGGATGGCCTCACTGGCTCTTTATTCTGTGGAACGTAGGGAAATTACATGCTTCATATTCTAAATAGCCGAACCTCTTTGAATATTCAGTATTGGTGGCTGCGAAAGCTACCGAGCACAAACTCCAAACACCTAAAATATATCTCTTCAGTTAGTGTTGAGTTCCCAGCCTGGGGCCCATGGCCCTCTCAGTTAATGGTAGGTGTCCATGACATAAAAAAGGTTGGGAACACCTGGTATAGAGGGACGGCTCCCTGAATATATAATAAGCCAGAATATGAAGTGACCCAACAGATCTTTTGCCCATTACATCTTTGCTGAGTATCAAGAGCCTACCTATGTCAATCCTATTTTCCAGATCTCGGCCCAGAGCCTTTAACCTGCTGGTATTTCAGGTGTGTTTTTATACATATACGTAAACCGGCAGCATGGTAGCAGAACGGTTAGCGTAACACTTTTACAGTGTCAACGACCTGGGTTTCCATAGGGTTGGTTCTCCCTGCGACCCTGTGGGTTTCCTCTGGGTGCCCTGGTTTCCTCCCACATTTCAAAGACGAACCGGTTGGTAGGTTTATTTGTCACATGGGTGTAATTGGGTGGCATGGGTTTGTTGGGCCGAAAGAGTCAGTTACCATCCTGTATCTCTAATTAGAAATAAAAACACCTCAAGTACATCTTTTTTGTAAGAGCATAGAGGGGATGGCCTCCTGAATGTAGGTGTAACAAGCCAGGTTATTATGTGACAATGCAGACCTGTCCTGAACTGCACATTACGTGGCAGTTAAGATAGGAGAAGGCCACTTATTGCCTTCTCTGATCTCATCCTAAACTTTTCCTTGAACGATGTACTAATAGGATGTGGGTACTTTTGAGAGGATGCAGAGGAGATTCAGCAGGATGCTGCTTGGATGAGAAAGCAGGTCTTTGGAGGATAGGCTGTGTGAGCTGGGGCTTTCCTCTTTGTAGTGAAGGAGGATGAGAGGTGACTTGAGTGAGATACACAAGACGATAAGAGATATGGATAGAGTGGACAGCCAGTGATTTTTACGCAGAGCAGAAATGGCTAATATAAGGGGGCAGAATTATAGGAAGGTATAGGGGGGATGTCAGAGGTAGGATTTTTTATACAGAGAGTGTGGGTGCATGGAATGCCCTGCCAGAGGTGATAGTAGAGGCAGGTACATTAAGGCCATTTAAAAGCTCTTAGAGAGCCACACGGATGAAAGAAAAATAGGTGGCTATGTAGGAGGGAAAGGTTAGATTGATCTTAGAGTAGGATAAAAGTTGGCACAAGAACATTTTGTGCCTGTACTGTGCTTCTGCAGTAGTGTACTTCCCTCAAAGTTCAAAGCAAATTTAATCAAATCTATAGAATAGTAACCAGAATTAATGAAAGACCTCACCAACTTGGGCGTTCAACATACAGTGCAAATACAAAAAGAAGAAATAAATAAGCAATAAATATTGAGAGCATGAGATGACGAGTGCTTGAAAGTGAGTCCATTTCCAGGATGGGACCAGTGAAGTTATCCCCTTTGGTCCGAGAGCCTGATGGTGATCTGATTTTGATGTTTCCACTGTCACTCAGGGTGAGTGTGATGCTCTCCCAAGGGGTTAATGGAGGACGCCTGTGCATGACCTTCCTTAACATGGGGAGGGGGATGCACAGGCTGTCTCCTTGTCAGATCGGGATCAGGATCCATTAGCTTCACTGCTTCAAGCCGTCCTCTGTCTTCACTGCCGTTGAGATGTCATCATTTTCCACCAGCTGCACCACTGAGGTCTTCAGTGGTTCAATCTAATATCAGAGAAAGTATACAGTATACATCCTGACATCCTTACTCTTCACAGACATCCACAAGACACAAGAAAAACCCCAAAGAATGAACGACAGAAAAACATTAGAACCCCAAAGCCCCCCTCGCCCTTCCACACGAAAGTGGTAGCAAATGCATCAACCCTTCCCCTTCTCCCCGCTCCTATTCTGCTCTTAAACTCCAGAAGGCATTGCTTTTTGGATCTTGGGAACTCACAAGTCTCTCCGTCACGATAAAATGATGATCCTCAGAGAAGTAAGTTTTCATTGAGCGCCTAGTAGCATGAACATTCATCTATTGCCTCCTGTACATAGTTTCAATGGGACAAAAATAGATTATCCCACCTCCAATGTATTTATTTATTGATTTATTGATTGAGATACGGAATAGGCCCTTCTGGCCCTTCAAGCCGTGCCTCCCAGCAACCCCTCAATTTAACCCTCGCCTAATCACGGGGCAATTTACAATGACCAATTAACCTACCAACCAGTATGTCTTTGGACTGTGTGGATGAAATCAGAGCACCCGGAGGAAATCTACATGGTCACGGGGAGAACGTGCAAACACCTTACAGGCAGCGGCGGGAACTGAACCTGGGTCACTGGTCCTGTGAAGCATGGTGCTAACCACTACGCTCCCGTGCCGCCTAATGACTGGTCTGAATGACCTTAACATATCAGTTGAAGTTAAATTATGAGCAGGTTTTATTTCCCGAAGACCATCTTTCATTTTAATTAATATCTACTATCAATAATTTAGTAACTACAGAATAATCCCTGACAGTCGCATCCCAGGTTAAGGCTGTGGTGCAGAACGGGAATGGGTTACTGCAAGGCAGAGTACAAGGAGGCAAGTGTTGCTGTAGTCCCTCTTTCAGCCAGTTCAGATATGGTGGGCGTTGAGGGTAGGGGTGCTTTCTTGGAGGAATGCAGCAAGGATCAAGTACTTGAAACCTGCATGGTTAAGGGGAGCAGCAGGAATTGAACCCTGGTCATTGGTACTGGAAAACTTGGACAGCAATTGTGTAGGCGGATTCAGTTATAAAGGGGATCAGACAGGTGTTTCCAGATCCACAAACATGACTCCAGGATAAAGAAGTAATGATAAAGTAATGATACGGCGGGAGAAGAAGATGGCGGCGTGACGCAGCTCACAGTGGTCACTCCGGTGGTGATGTCTGTTATTTGTCAAGCAGGGTGCCATGCACAATCCTGATTTGGTGGAGACAGATGTGAGAGCATGGAGGAACATCTGGTGAAACTTCTGAAATGCCCGCTTTGCTGCTGCTGCTACTGTGTGATCCAGAATCTCCGGATGAGAAGGCCCCGAGTCCTCGGCTTTACTTGTTGCTTGGCGGCATGGGCGGTGTTGAAGTGCTCGGCAGAGATGGTGTTCGGTGCTCGGTGTCGGAGGGCTGGTCGGAGGCTCGAAGTTTTCAGACGGACTCAGAGTCCGCTGCGGTCGGGTGCTTCCAATGGTGCTGCATCGGCAAGTTTGCGGCGCTTGGAGGTTCACGGCAGGGAGAGTTTCTCCCTTCTACTGTCTGTGTGAGATGATGAGTCAATCGGGACTTTGAGATTTTTTTTTACCGTGCCCGTGGTCTGCTCTTTATCAAATTACGGTATTGCTTTGCACTGTTGTAACTATATGTTATAATTATGTAGTTTTGTCAGTTTTAGTCTTGGTGTGTCTTGTGTTTCTGTGATATCATTCTGGAGGAACATTGTATCATTTTTTAATGCATGCATTTCTAAATGACAATAAACGAGGACTCAGTGTCCTCATAATCTAATCTAAAGTTTAACTTTATTTGTCACATGTATATCGAAACGTTCAGTGAGAATTGTGCTGGAGGCAGTCCGCTAGCGTCTCCATGTATCCGGTGCCAATAGAGCATGCCCACAACTTACCAACTCGAACCCGTACATCTTTGGAATGTGGGAGTACGCTGGAGCACCCAGAGAGACCCATGAGGCCCAAGGGGAGAGCATGCAAACTCCTTGCAGGCAATTGCAGGAATCGAACCCTCATCGGTGATCACTTGGCACCGGATGTGACTGTGCTAACTGCTATGCTGCCATGGCACGCAGTGCTGTGGATTGAGGGGAAGCAGTGAAATTTGCTGAAAGGCCTCAGCCTGAAACATTGACTGCTTATTCATCTCTTCAGATGTCGCCTGCCCGAGTTCCTCCAGCATTTTGTGTGTTTTGCTCTGGATTTCCAGCATCTCTAAAATCTCTAGTGTTTATCAGTAAAACTTTGATTTTGACAAGGTGCCACGTAAGGTTACTTCACAAGATTTCATGGTGTTGGAGGTAGTATATTAGAACAGATCTTCTCCGATGGTTGTCACCTTGTCATGGCAGAGAGGGTTGTGAGTTCTAGGGTGATTCCGTCTGGAGCTTAGCTCCTGGTAGGATCACCCATGGTGGTAAGGTACAGAGGGAAGGTTTCAGACAAAGAGTGATCCAAGCAAGACCTCAGTGGTGGAGATGGCGGAAGATGATGACACATCATTGTGGCGCTGAAGGCGGAGGTAGGCTGCAGCCGTGAAGGGCGCCTCTCCATCCCCAATCGTCTTGCATTCCATGTCACTGGACTCTGACCCCAATCTGTCAAGGACCGTGTGATGGCTGTCCATGAATCAGCCTTCCAATGGTAAACAACATGACGCACAGACGTTCTCCATTAAGGGAGTAACCCCATGGGAGAACATCATACCCAACTCAAGTGATCATAGAACTGCTATTAGCATAGATAAAAGATTAAAAATTGAAAATAGATTTATTATCAATGTACATACGCTGTGCTGGCTGGTGGCGTAGTGGCATCAGCGCCGGACTTTGGAGCAAAGGCTCCTGAGTTCGAATCCAGCCGGCTCCCTTGCACACTTTCCATCCGTGCTGGGTTGAGCTTCCAGCTAGCAACTCGGCCTCGTAAAAATAAGAAAGCCCGCTAAAAAAAACGGCGTCATGACGACGTCCCAGTGACTCCACTTGGAGTTATGGGCTTTCTTCCTCTTCTTCTACATATATTGTATGTTGCCGTGTAGTATGCCGAGACTCACTTTCTTGTGGGCATTCGCAGTAGATACAAAGAAACGCAATAGAATCAATGAAAAACTACACACAAAGATGGGACAAGCAACCAATGTGCATAAGAAGATAATCTGTGAAAATACAAAAAAAACAAGTAATGATAATATGAAATAATAATGTAATAAATAATATTGAGAACGAGTTGTAGAGTCATTGAAAATGAGTCCATAGTTTGTGGAATTAGTTCAGTGTTGAGGTGTGAAGTTATCCACGCTGGTTCAGGACTCCGATGGCTGAAGAATAGTAACTATTCCTGAACCTGGTGGTGTGGGACCGAAGGCTCTTGTACCTCCTGCCCGACGGCAGCGGAGAGAAGTGAGCGTGGCCCGGATGATGGGGGTCCTTGATGGACGCTGCCCTCCTGTGACACTGAAACTGGTGCGCAGAAGTACAGGGATCACTCTCGACGTTGCAACCTGTAACCAGCAAAGTGTGACAAGGATTGGTGCTGAGATACAGCTGTTTATAATATATAAAACTGATTTACAGGAAGAAAGGAATTGTACTGCGGCCAGATTTACAGATGATGCAAAAGTTGGGGGAGGAAGGCAAGCTGTGAGGAGGATGCAAATAGTTTACAGAGAGAGATTGATAGGTTAACTGAGTGGGCAAAAAAGTTGGCAAATGAAGTACAATGTGGTAAAATGTAAAGTTGTTTGTTTTGGACGTAAGATTGGTAAAACAGATTATTATTTAAATGGAGAATGACTGCACAACACTGGAGCATAGGGGGTATTTTAGGGAACCTCATATGGGGAATGCAGCTAGAGTACAAATGTAGCAGATAATGAAAAGAGCTGGAGTCTATTTCAAGGGGGTTGTAATACAGAAATTGTGAAGTCCTACTATAACCATACAAGGCATTAATAGGACAACAGGGTGCTGTGTACAATATTGTTTCCTTATTGTTCAAGAGAATATGTCATTTATATTATACATATATTATACAGAGGAACAGGGCATTTCACTTTTTTTTGATGTTTTGATATACAGTACTATGCAAACGTTTAAGCACACACACACACACACACACACACACACATATATATATATATATATATATATATATATATATATAGCTAGGGTGCCTAAGACTTGTTACTTGTCTACGTGGAGCGGAGAGCGAGTTTGTAAATCTGGCAGGAGACTGGTTCTGACTGGATCTGTGGCCTGCAGTATGTGAACAACACGGCGCTAAATTGAATTGAACTGAATATTCCTAGACTGTTTGAATTACTTTGTGGTTTGATGTTTTATATTCTGTGTTTTTCTCTCATTTCTTTTTGCCATTTGCACAATATGATCTTCTTTTTGTGTGTTGAGTGTTTGATGTGTTTTTTTTTAACCGTTTCCATGGTGTTTATGTGTTTTGTAGGTCCGTGGAAAGAAGAATCTCAAAGTTGTATACTGCAGACATACTTTGACGATAAATGTACTTTGAACCTTTGAAGCACCGATGCCCTTGATTGGAAAATCCTACAGAAAGTGGTGGGTACAGCCCTGTCCGTCACGGGTAAAGCCCACCCCACCACTGAGCACATCTATGCAAAGCGTTGTCACAGGGAAGCACCATCCATTACCGGGGACCCTCACCGCCCAGGCCATGCTCTCTTCTCGCTGCTGCTGTTAGGAAGAAGGACAAGGAGCCTCAGGACTCACACCACCAGGTTCAGGAACAGTTACTACCCCTCAGTCATCAGGCCTTTGAACCAGAGGGGATAACTTCACTCAACTTCACTCGCCCCCATCATTGAAATGTTCCCACAACCTATGGACTCACTTTCAAGGATTCTTCATCTCACTTTCTCAATATTTATTGCTTATTTATTATTATTATTATTTCTTTCTTTTTCTATTTGCACTGTCTGTTGTCTTTTGCACTGGCTGAACATCCTATTGGTGCAGTCTCTCATTGATTCTGTTTTGGTTTTTGGATTTATGCCCACAAGAAAATTAATCTTGGGGTTGTATATGGTGATATGCATGTACTTTGATAATAAATTTACTGAGACTTTGAACAAATAATAAAAATAATTCTGATCCTACCATTGGAGGCAGTTCAGAGGTGAACTAGGAAGATTCTGTGTAAGGGAGAATCATCCAGGTTCAAAGTTCCAAGTACATTTCAAATCAAAGTATTCTTAGATTATGCAAACTTGAGATTTGACTCCTTGCAGGCTGCCACAAAACAAAGACACCCAAAAGAACCCGTGAAAAAATGACCGTCGAACACCCAATGTGCAGAGAGAAAAAAACAAATCATGCAAACAATAAACACAAGCAAATAGCGTTCTTCACTGAAGCCCACAGAGAGTCCATTCCCAGACCTTTAGTTCAATGCAGAGCGGAGCAGCAGGCTGAACTGGCCTGTCCCCCACCTCGGGCCCTGACACTCTGCCCTTTCATTCTGGCCAGGGGCCTAAAGCGTCGACCAAACATTCGGTTCAGTCACTTCAATATGGTCTGGGGCCTGGATACCGCTGCCTTGATTTGGCCTGTCCCTGACCTTTCCGATTCAGAATGTAGCCTAAATTGTCCATACATTGGGTTCTGTCGCTTCGATATGCTCTGAGGCCTAGACCCCACCACCTCGACTCAGCCTGTCCTTGACCTTTCCGATTCTGTCTGGCACTTAAATCGATCGAACCTCAGATCTTTCTCACTCTCGGCGATGTCCTGTTGCCACACCTTGCCGCGGTTCTGCCACATCGAATTTCCTCCAAGTCCAAAGGGAAGTTACAGGCTATGGTTTGCGATGATTGTTTACCAGACAAAGACAGATTAACAAAAGCACTTAGCTATTTTCCTTGTTTCCTCAGCCACAAGCCAGAAGTTGCTGTGATTCACCGGAATATTGAGTGGCACAAAGTGGGGTGAGGGGCTGAATGGCCTACTCACGCTCCTTTTTCTTCTGGCCCAGCTCCTGATGAAAATAGTTTGTGTAGCAAGTGGCGTCTCTCTTCATTAATCTAAGGACAAAAGCACTAATTAACAATAGTTACCAACTTATGAGTGCAGATTGTAATGTGATCAGTAATCAATGCACTGACCAAAATTTGACCCAACTGTTTCCCTTCATTAGTCACTGGCAGTGAACATGTTTACTGCACTGGGAGACCATCACCATAAGTAAGGGAAAATAAAACAATTCTCTGGTATAAAACAGTATCTTGCACCATTGTCTACCTCGTACATCATTGTCCAGTCCTCCCACACAGCCATACACAGTAATAAAATCTGATAAATTTTACTGTTTCCATCTGAAAATATCAGCAACGAGGGACTAATGCTCTTGTTCACCAAAGTCAGCCTCCTGCATCAAGCCAAGGGGTCCGTTTATTGCAGCCATATGTACGATTAACCATAGATGGAGATTTCTTCCCCAACAAATGGACACACACAGTCACCAATTGTGAAGGTGGTCTGTTGTTCTGAGTGGGGTGAGATTAACATAGACATTATATTCCAGCACTGTTTTCAATTACATTGTGTGATCTTGTGCAGTAATTTGGGTTTTTCTATAATGAAAGTTCCACCTACATTATCTATTAAAATCAACATTTATAAACTATTCATGATTCACCTTATTTCCCCATCTCTCTCTCTCTCTCTTTCACTATCTCTCCTTCTCCCCTCTTCCCTCTCTTTCTGTCCCTCCCCTCTCTCCCCCCTCTCTCCTCTCTACCCCCTCTCCCTCTCTGACTGTCTGAATCTCTCCCTTACCCTCTCTGTCTGTTTCTCTTTCTGTCTGCCCCTTTCTCTTTCCCTCTCTGTCTCTTTCAATCTATCCTTTCCTTTCTCTCCCTCTGTCCTCTCCATCTCTCTCCCTTTTTGACTAAGCCTGTCCTTCTCTCACTCTCTCCCCCTCCCTCTCCCCTCTCCCCTCCTTCTCCCCTTCCCCCTTTTCCCCCTCCCCCTCTCCCCCTCACTCCCCCTCCCCCTCTCACTCCCCCTCACTCCCCCTCTCTCCCCCTCACTCCCCCTCCCCCTCTCACTCCCCCTCACTCCCCCTCTCTCCCCCTCACTCCCCCTCCCCCTCTCTCCCCCTCTCTCCCCCTCCCCCCTCACTACCCCTCATTCCCCTCACTTCCCATCTCTCCCTCTCACTCCCCCTCACTTCCCCTCTCTCCCCCCTCCCCCTCTCTCCCCTCTCTCCCCCTCACTCCCCCTCAATACCACTCACTCCCCCTCACTCCCCTCTCCCCTCACTCCCCCTCTCTCCCCCCTCCCCCTCACTCCCCTCTCCCCCTCACTCCCCTCTCCCCCTCACTCCCCCCTCTCCCCCTCTCTCCCCTCTCTCCCCCTCACTCCCCCCCTCCCTCCCCCGCTCCCTCTTTCTCTCCCTGCCACCCCATTTCAGACTGTTTCTCGCTCTGAGCCATGAGATATTTCAGAATTAGATTTATTATCACTGACATTTGACATGGAATTTGTTGTTTTGCCGCAGCAGCGCAACATAAAGATATAAAATTACTGTACATTGCCAAATAGTGCAAAAAAAAAGGAATTAAGAAGTGTTAGCTTGTGGTTTATGGACTGTTCAGAAATCTGATGGTGGAGAGAAAGAGGCTGTTACTAATTAATTGAATGTGAGTCAGTAGACTCCTGAAGAGAGTAGGGGGCATTTCCTGGACGGCGAGAGTCCTTGGTGACAGACACCACCTTGAGAAGGTGTCCTCGATGGTGGGGTGGGCTGTGCCGTGGCGAAGTCCATAACCTTCGGCAGCTTCTCTCTCGTATTTCTGCGACTCCCTCTTGCACCTCTCTAATATGTCTTGCTCTCCCACGTGCATCGTTCCCACCTTGCAATCTCTTTGCTTCTCTTGTAAGATTAACTCTTGCTTGTTCATTGTCTTGTCTCCTTTATCATTGCTCCCCTTCCTTTTCCTGGTGCAGACAAGGTCCAGAGCAAGTTCACCAGAATCATCCTGGGAATGAAAGGGTTAACTGGTGAGGAGCGTTTGATGGCTCTGGGCTTGTACTCGATGGGGTTTAGAAGGAAAGGGGGGAGTGGGTTCTCATCGAAAGCTATCAAATATTGAAAGGCCTAGAGAGAGTGGATGTGGAGAGGATGTTTCCTATAAGGGGAGAGTCTAGGGCCAGAGGGCACAGCCTGAGAATAGAGGGACGTCCATTCAGAACGGAGATGAGGAGGAATTTCGTTAGCCAGAGAGTGGTTAATTTGTGGAATTTGTTACCCAGGTGGCTGTAGAGGCCAAATCATTCGGTATATTTAGGGCAGAGTTTGATAGATTCTTTATTAGTCAGGACATGAAGGGATATAGGAAGAAGGCAGGGAATTGGGGCTGAGAGGGAAAATAGATCTGCCATGATGAGAAGGCAGGAGAAAGAGGTTGAGCGGCATAATAAATCAGCCACGATGGAATGGTGGAACAGACCTGATGGGCCAAATGGCCTAATTTTGCTCCTACGTCTTATGGCTTTATGGTTACCTGCTGCTTTCTTTATTGCTGCTCAATTTGAGAAGCTGCTTTAGTGCTTTGAATGTAGATGATGGCAAGTAATTTTAATATTAATCAAAATCAATATAAACTCAGTGGCCACTTTATTAGGTACACCTGTACACCTGCTCATTAATGTAAGTGCCTAATCAGCCAATCATGAGGCAGGGGTTGGGTTCCGGCCCGAAACGTCGACCGATCTTTTCCACGGATGCTGCCCAACCTGCTGAGTTCCTCCAGCATGTTGTGAGTGTTGCTTTGACCCCAGCATCTGCAGATTATTTTGTGCTTGCAATCATGAGGCAGCATCACAATGCATGAAAGCATGCAGACATGGTCAAGAGGTTCGGTTATGGTTCAGCCCAAACATCAGAATGGGGAAGAAATGTGATCGAAATGACTTTGACTGTGGAATGCTTGTTGTTGCCAGACGGGGTGGTCTGAGTATTGCAGAAACTGCTGATCACGTGGGATTTTCACGCACAGCAGTCTTTAGTGTTTACAGAGAATAGTGCAAAAAATTTCCAGTGAGTGGCAGTTTGTGGGTAAAAATGCCTTGTTAATGAGAGAGGTCAGAGAAAAATGTCCAGACTGGTTCAAGCTGACAGGAAGGAGACAGTAACTCAAATAACTATGCATTACAACAGTGGTGTGCAGAAGAGCGTTTTTCAATACACAATACGTCAAACCTTGAAGTGGATGGATACAGCAGCAGAAAACCACGAACATACACTCAGTGGCCACTTTATTAGGTACAGGAGGTTCCAGATAAAGTGGCCACTGATAGTCCGTGTTCTCTTACCCAGTCAGTATTTTGGAAGTGGATTCATTCATGGCTTGGCTTCGCGAACGAAGATTTAGTAAGGGGGCTGCTCACATCTTCTGCAGGCTCGCTGGTGGCTGACGAGGCCAACATGGGACAGGTAAGCCCAGCCACAGTGGCTGCTGTCGGGGAGGATGGTCGTAGATGTGGGCGTATCCTTCAGCCTACGCAGTGGTATTTTAGGTGGAGTGCAGTGTGTGCGGTACTGACCCCACCCTTTACACCCGGGGTTCATCTGCCATAGCCCAGCAAGCTGGGACGGTGACAGCGAGGTCCTCGGGTCGTAGGAGTTACGCCGGAGTGTCCTTCTCCGAGGTGGATGGCCTGACAAGGCTGACGAGCCCCACCTGCCCGGGTTTGGAGTCAGAGCTGTCCTTCTCTTAGGCTGGCTGCCAACCAAGGCCAACGAGCCCAGCCTACCCATCCAGTTATACCGCCGGACACTCGGTCGCGCCATGACGTAGCAAGCTCGCTGGAAACGGGGGCCACCGGCGAGAAGGTGTTGCTACGGAGGCAGTAATGTAGGAGAGGCCATTTGCAGTGGCCTCCTACCTAGCAGGCCAGACAGTGACCACGCGGCGATCACTAAACCGGGAAAGGAGAGGCGATGTATTGCGCATTCACTTTCCCTGGGTGAGCGGGATGTCAGGAAGTGGATAGAGGCACAATCACTGCCCACTCTTTTTGACAAAATTACTCAGGCCTTAACTGCTGATCTGTTTAAACCTATAGTAACACATGTGCTGCTCTGCACATTGCCGGTGAGGCCCACACACCGAGTTTTGGCTTGCGATTCCACTATGGTAGGCATCACAGTTCAGACCGTGACAGTCTTCCACTGATGCAGTTCCCAGCTGTTAATCCGTATATGGTTCCCCAAGTACCTTCAGCCTTTTAGTGTCTCACTTCATCACGAGCTGGGATAGTGACTGTGTCAGCATGGATTACTACGCACCACTCATTAATGCAAACATTGGCTGTTTTATTTTTCCCCAGTAGCCCCTGGGCATGAATGTCAGTTACAACACTTTTATTGCATCCATACTAAGATCAACAAACTCCATAAGATTCAGATGGGAGACCTCCTGGACTACATTGCCCTTTTCTACACACGGGGCATCTGGCTGCGAATAAGTTTCTTAAATAAAATACATGCAAGACTATGAGACCAAAAACCTAGGAGCTGGATGAGCCTCTTCAGCCCGTCATACCATCATGGATGATTTATTCCCCTCCCTCAATCCCATTCTCCTTTCTTCTACATACAACCTCATTTGGAGTTTGAGGAGATACGGTATGTCACCAAAGACACTCGCACGTTTCTACGGATGTACCATGGAGAGTATTTGAACTGGCTGCATCACCGTCTGATATGGGGGGGGGTGGTGGGGGCGAATGTACAGGATCAAAGTAAGCAGCAGAGAGTTGTAAATTCAATCTGCTCCATCATGGGGCACTACCCCACATAGTATCCAGGACATCTTCAAGGAGCAATGCCTCAGAAAGGCAGGATACATCAATAAGGACCCCCATCACCCAGAGCATTCCTTTTTCTCATTGTTACCATCCAGGAGGTACAGAAGCCTGAAGGCACACACTCAGCGATTCAGGAACAGCTTCTTCCCTTCTATCACCTAATGTCTGAATGGACACTGAACCCATGAACACTACCTCACTACTTTTTTTATTTCCATTCTTGCCCTACTTATTTAATTTAACTATTTAATATGTATGTTTACTGTAATTCATGCTTTTTGTTTGATTATAATGTACTGCATTGGACTGCTGCCGCAAAATTAACAAATTTCATGACATACGCTGGTGATATTAAACCTGCTTCTGAATCTGATTCTCGCGGTGACTAATCTGTGGCATCCGTGGCAATGAATTCCACAGATTCACCACCTTCTGGCTAAACAAATTCCTCCTCATCTCTGCTCTAAGGGGACATCCTTGTTCTCTGGTCCCAGACTTTCCCACTATTGGCACGAACAGAGGGGATGTGGCAAAGTTGTTTCCCACGATGGGGGAGTCTAGTACGAGAGGGCATGACTTAAGGATTGAAGGGCGCCCATTCAGAACAGAGATGCGAAGAAATTTTTTTAGCCAGAGGGTGGTGAATCTATGGAATTTGTTGCCACGGGCAGCAGTGGAAGCCAAGTCATTGGGTGTATTTAAGGCAGAGATTGATAGGTATCTGAGTAGCCAGGGCATCAAAGGTTATGGTGAGAAGGCGGGGGAGTGGGACTAAATGGGAGAATGGATCAGCTCATGATAAAATGGCAGAGCAGACTCGATGGGCCGTATGGCCGACTTCTGCTCCTTTGTCTTATGGTCTTATGGTCTTATTGGAAACATTTTTACATCCACTCTATCTGGGTCTTTTCAGAAATGATATTAACAGAATAGGCTAATTCTGCATTTGTCACTTATTGAATCATGTGTATTTTTATGGAAACAGCTTAACAACTATAAATTTGTTAGTTATTATTTTGGTTTGGGTGGTATCACTCTTTTTTGAGTTCAATGATTTTCCTTGTCTGGCGTCTGCTTCTTTTGGATGGAAGGGAAGGAGAGAAAGTGGGGGTATTTCCTCTGCCTGACATCCAGACTGGGAGTCATTGTATCAGAATATGAGCAGGACATCTAGAAAATTGAGATGAGGTGAAACCTCATCTCATCTCAGGGCTGAAGAAGGTGTCACAACACGAAACATCGACTCTTTATTCCTTTCCATAGATGTTGCCTGCCCTGCTGAGTTCTTCCAGCAGTTTGTGTGCGTTACTGAAGAGAAATCTTTTCACCCTCTTGGTCGTGAGCTCCTGGGATTCTCTGCTAGAGATGGCGACGGGGGAATATGTTTCAAAAGGCGACAGAGTTCAAAGTAGAAGTGACATTGCAGCCAAGTCTATCATGAAAACCATTACTCCATTCCACAGACTCTCTCTACATTTCCTGCTGCTTTAGAAAGCAGTCTACCCAATCAAAGGCCTAACCCATCTTGGTCATTCTCCCTTATCCCCCCATCCATCAGGCAGAAGATGTAAAAACTTGAGAGTATATACCATCCAGCTCAGGGACAGGTGATTATCTCTCTTGATCTCTCAATCTACCTCATCATGGTCTGCACTGCACTTTCTCTGTAACACCGTATTGATCAATTTGTTGTTGTTTTCCTTTTGAAATCTTTGATGTACTTATGTATGGAATGATCTGCCCAGATGCCATGCAGACAATAACTTTCCATGGTATCTTGATACAAGCTCAAGTTTAATTGTCATTCAACCATACGTGAACACAGCAAAATGAAACAGCGTTACACTGGGGACAAGGTACAAAAACAGTCATACACAGCACAAGACACATATAACACATATAAGGTATCAGTAAAAATACAGTCACACAAAAAATACATATAAGTAGTCCAAGACCCTAAGTCTGTGAATGTCGCAGAAGTTTGCAGTTGAACACAATATGGCTTGTCTTCTGCTAAGCAAATACAAGGAGGCAGCACTGACTCCCGCTTGGAAGTCACGCCACATGGCCCCTGGCACACCTGTGGAACACGACGACGACTCCAACGCCTTCCCTTAAACGTCCAATACTTGCAGCTTGAGACTTAATACTTGCTATGATTGAAACTCCACAGATCCCACGCTGACCACCCTCACAAAGAGATCAGTGAATCAGACTAGCAGCATTCCACATCAACAAAGCAACTAAGATGATCAGACACCATTAAGACTGCACACCGCCTTTGCACACCAACCCCTCCGACGACTCTCTGACACAAGCAGCAGCACGATCCACCCCAAGTCCGACGCCTTCAGTTTCTCCACCAACGAGCAACTCGCTGATGGGGGTAGACCTACTGTACTTTAAGTTCTTAATGTCCACCAGGGTCTTGCGATCATAAAGAATACGTTTACAATAACACATTTAGTTGGCCCCATAGAAGCTGTTGTGACTGAGCACACTGCCATCGTACCAGATAATGATAAACCCATTAGCAATTCAAGGGAGATAAGGAAGGAGTTCTCTGGTAGAGGTTCATGGATGGTTGTAATTTTAAGGTGATTTGAGGACATATAGGGGTGGAGATACATCTTTATCAGAGGAGGTGTAAGGCACCTCTTCCCTCTGCTAGGCTACAGGTCAACCTTGAGCAAGGTGTAGCAACTGCTCAAGGTCACGTGAAGCCATAGGAGCAGGTGGTGGATGGTCATATGAGCAGTTTGTGGATATCATAAGTTCTGGTTATGCAGACACTGACACAAATCTCTGAAGGGTATTAATAATGGCTGGGGTCACCCATCTTGTAAAGACACTGCCCAGAAGAAGGCAATGGAAAACCACTTCTGTAGAAAAACTTGTCAAGAATTTCTCTTGGAATGACCATGATTGCCTGTGTCAGGGGGTTCCCAACCTTTTTCATGCCATGGACCAATACTACTAAGCAAGGAGTCCGTGGATGCCAGGTTGGGAACACCTGGCCTACATCATACAACATGGCACATACAAATGATAGTGGGGGATGTCAGACGTAAGGATTGCTTGGAATGCCCTGTCAGGGATACATTAGGGACGTTCAAAAGACTCTTAGATAGGCAGAGGGATGACAGAAAAATGGAGGGCTATGTGGGAGGAAGGGCCTGAACTGTGCTGTAGTGTTCTATGTTCTATGAATGGCGGAATGTATACAAATGGGACTACCTTAGGTGGACACCTTGGTCAGTATGGACAAGATGGGCTGAAAGGCCTGTTTCTATACTTTATGACTCTATGTAGAAATGGCCAAATGACCTCGATCTGTTTCCGTTTCACTGCGTGAATCCAAGTCTCATTCCTGACTAGAACACAAGACCCTAAACTCACACTCCACCACAGCACTGTGGGAGGGCTGCATTTGTCGGAGATGCTGTTTCTTGGACGAGGTGTTGTACTGAAGTTGTGATTTTTCAGGCATGCAGATATAAAATATTGCAACTCTTCAACAAAGAGAAGGTAAGTTATTCTATGTTCCAACCAATAATTACTCTCCAGTCAGCATCACTAGAAAAAATGAGTTATTTTTTCGTTAGCATGCTGCTGTTTGAAGGAGCCCACTTTATGTAAATTATCCATCACATGCAAAACTCTTAAAGGCCCAGGCAACGTAAATGTGGGCTTGTTGTTGTTGGACAGATGTTGGCACCATGGACAAAAACCAGTGAGGACGATGGATGGTGCCTCTCCCACAACCCAGGTCAGCGAGAACACCGTGAGATCAGCGCGATTCATCATCCGTGCAGGCACGAGTGATCCCCTCAGTATGCAAGTCGATGAGTTCAGAGTTTGAGGCCTGGAGTTTGGGCCTGGTGTTAGCACCAAAGATTGAAGCCTGAAGGTCGGTCGGAAGTCTGGAACTCGAGGCCTGATAGTCAAAGCCTGGGTTCGAGTCCGCTGGGAAAGTTTGAGCGAGATGTCAATGAGTCCACAAGTCCAATGGAGGATGGAGTCTCAGAGGCAGCCTGCCCTGGGGTTGGAGGACTGTTTGCATGTGTGTGTGATTGGGAGGATGGGAGGAAGAAAAGGGGCTAGTTTTCCTGTTGTTTTGTTGCCGTTGTTCTGCTAAGCATTGTGGGCATACTACGTTGGTGCTGGAATGTGTAGTGACATTTCCAGGCTGCCCCCGGACACCCTCAGACTGTGCTAGTCATTAACGCAAACATCACATTTCACTCTATGTTTTGATACACATGTGACAAATAAACCTGAAACCTGGAACCTGGAGATCACCTGGGGAAGTGGTGCGAAGAAATTTCACTTTGAAGGAGTGTGTGGAGGCTTGGTCAGTGAGTGCATTCAAGACAGGGGAGGACAGATTTTTTTTAGGTGTTACGGGAATTGAGGGTAGGGCAGGAAAGGTTATCCATGATGTTATTGAGCGACTGATTAGATGGGAAGGGCCAAATTTCTTCTTTCTTTTCCCGTGTTGGAGAAATTACTTCATTTCAGAAATATTTGACTGGTTGTGAAAGATCTGGTATGGTAATAAGACGATAAGAACATAATACCATAGGACTTAGGAGCTGAATTAGGCCATTCAGCCCTTTGAGTCTGTGCTGCCATTCCATCATGGCTGACTTATCATCCCACCTTCTCCCGCCTTCTCCCTGTAACCGTTGATGCCCTGACTAAGGCGCTGCCCCAAGCGTGTGCCCTTTATTTTGTGCTTTTGCCCGTGTTTGGTTCTGAAACAACTCCAAGACCGCAACTGCATTGCAGAACAGAAGCAGGAGATTCCCTCCCGAACCCTCCGACTAACCGAATCTCAGCCACTGCTCCTCTGGTTACTTTCTCTATGTCACCCACACTGTCGACACTTCGCTTAGCTGAAATGGATGGGCAGCAAGTGCTGAACTCATGATGCCCAACGCCCATATTTAATAACTCACAAGCTAGTTCACACCCATAACTCGCTGAGATCCCTGGAGTAGCCCCGGTTCCAGACACCCATCCCTCTGTCATTGATCAGTTCTGACAAGCCCCGGAAGTCAAAAACAAGTGATTCAACGTGGCAAATATTCTCTTACGTAAATCCAAAGTAGAACCGTACAGCCGTTTCTGGAGGTACTCCATGGTCAGGCTGCATCTGTGGAGAGAAAGGGACAGTGGATCTTCACCAGCTGCTTGTTTTTGGCTTCAGAGTCCAGCATCTGCCGTCTCTCATGTCTCCACCTTACAGCCCCATTGTGAAGGTAAGTTGTCATAGCCTTGTATGGAAGCATCAATGCCCAAGAATGGAAAAGTGGTGGACACAGCTCAGTCCATCTCAGGATAAGATCCTCCCTACCACTGAGCAGGTCTGCAAGGAGCACTGCCACAAGGAAGCAGCATCCATCATTCAAGATCCTCACCGTCCAGGCTGTGCTCTCTTCTCACTGCTGCCATCGGGAAGGAAGTACAGAAGCTTTAGGTCCCACACCACCAGGTTCAGGACCTGTGAGCAACAGTCCTGATAAAGGGTCTCGGCTGTTTTCTCCTTTCCATAGATGCTGCCTGTCCTTCTGAGTTCCTCCAGCATTTTATGTGTGTTACTCAGGAACAGTTCCCCCCCACTTCAACCATCAGGGTCCTGAACCAGCGTGGGTAACCTCACTCACCTCAGCACTGAACTGATTTCACAGCCTACAGACATCTTCAAGGACTCTGCAACTCATTTTTTTGGAATTATTAATTAATTTATTTCCTTAGTTATTGTATTTACAGAACTTGTCTTCTTTTGCACGTTGGTTGTCAGTCTTTGTGAGCAGTTTTTCATTGATTCTGTTGTACTTATTGGTTCTGTTGTGAATACCTGCAAGACAATGAATCAGGTGACATGTGTGTACCTTGATAATAAATTTACTATGGACTTTGACTTTTGAAGTCTCGTTAATTTCTACAGATGTACCGTGAAGAGCATTCTAACTGGCTGCATCACCGTCTGGTATGGTGGTGTGAGGACTACTGCACAGGATCGAAATAAGCTGCTGCAGAGAGTTGTAAACTCAGTCAGCTCCATCATGGCCACCAGCCTCCCCAGCATCCAGGACATCTTCGAGGAGTCAACAAAAGGTTGCATCCATCATTAAAGACCCTCGTCACCCAGGTCATGCCTTGTCCTCAATGCTACCATCAGGAATGAGGCACGGGAGCCTGAAGGCTCACACACTCAACTATTCGGGAACAGCTTCTTCCCCTCTGCCATCCGATATTTCAATGGACATTGAAACAATGAGCACTACATCACTACATTTTTCATTTCGACTTTTGCACTACTTAAATAAATAAAGGCATCCGTTAGTCTTGCGAGACCATGGATCTGCGCCTGGAAAGTCTCACTCTCCAGGGAGCAGGCCTGGGCAAGGTTGTATGGAAGACCAGCAGTTGCCCCTCTCCACGACACCAATGTTGTCCAAGAGAAGCTTGGCACCAGTGTCGTCACAGAGCAATGTGTGATTAAGTGCCTTGCTCAAGGACACAACACGTTGCCTCTGCTGGGGCTCGAACTCACGACCTTCAGGTCGCTAGTCCAATGCCTTAACCACTTAGCCACGTGCCCACTCACACTACTTAACAGTTTTATGTATATACTCTCTTACGGTAATTCACAATTTTTTCCCTATTATTATGTATTGCATTGTACTGCTGCTGCAAATACAGCATATTTCACGACACATGACGGTGATATGTAACCTGTTTCTGATTCTGGAATTCTTCCGACTGATTGTCCACTTCCCTCTGCAGATGCTGCCTGGCCCATTGAATTCCTTCAGCAGCTTATTTTTCTGGCTCCAGATCCCAGCATCTGCAGTCTCCTGGGTCTTCGTGCAAATGTTTCACTCCTACACAATGACGTTCCTCTCTGTAATTTCAGCCCGGTGATTGCTCCCTTAGAACAGAGGAGGTGACATAATAAGATGGAAGATGACGACAAGCATCTCTGGGCCTAGTGCTGCACCTTTTACTTTAACCACTAGAGGCAGCATTCTAGGAGAGGAGAGATGACAGGTAGTAGAATCTGTAGCGACAGTCTGCTGGAGGAACTCACCGGGTTGAGATGCATCTGTGGTGCGGGTGGGGCAGGAAATATCGAGGATTCCGGTTGAAAGCCTGCATCTGGGCTTGTAGCTTTGGCAGTCAGTGGCTTTGGCCACAGGAGCAGAATTAGGCCATTTGGCCCATTCAGTCTGTTCCGCCATTTGGTCATGGCTGATTTATTTTCTCTCTCAACCCCATTCTCCTTGCTGTAAAAGTGACTGTGTTGGCTTTTGGCATTTGTTATTTCTACTGACTTTAACCACGTGTAAGGTCATTAAAAGTCTAGCACGTCTGAGCCCAAGTCCTGGACATTTTCTTCTGATTAGTTCTGGCCTTCAACCACGGATGGTTAATGCCTGCCCTTCCCTGCTTTAGAACATGGTGTGGTATGGTAGTGTGCATTGTGTCTGACGATGACAGGAGACCTGTGCAGGAGGGTTTTTAAAGTGGGCAAAGCCACTGTACCAGGGCAGTTCCACTCTCTTGACCTCGGAAGTCTGGGATGAGTGGTGCAAACAGGCCTCACAAACTGGGGTCTTCCTGGGTTGCAGTGGATGACCATGATGTCTTCAGTGCCCTGTCATGCCCTTCGCTCTCCACGGAGCGTCGCAGTACTGCCTTCCTGGCTGTTGGATCTCACTATCAATCTCATCTGCCCAGTCCGCTAGAGCTGACTTCGCACTCTGGGACAGGCATCTCCCTATCCCACTGGGGTATGAGGTCACCGGCTACCCTCACCTGGTTTAGCCCACCTGTCGAAGTGGTGTACTGGGGTGTGGCCGCTGCCGCATGCAAGCAGCTACTTGGAGCCACAGGTGAGAGCTGAGTGTCCGGTGGGGACCAAAGGTGAGTGAGCTTCCCCAGAACAGACACGGCAAGCCCCTTCACCAGAGGTGCTACCCTTCCCTGGAAACCCTATGCACCCCTCTGGAACATATATAGGCATCCGTTAGTCTCAGGAGACCATGGATTTGCGCCTAGGAAGGTTTCCAGGGCACTGGCCTGGGCAAGGTTGTATGGAAGACTAGCAGTTGCCCATGCTGCAAGTCTCCCCTCTCCACGCCACCGATGTTGTCCAAGGGAAGGGCATTAGGACCCATACAGCTTGGCACCAGTGTCGTCGCAGAGCAATGTGTGATTAAGTGCCTTGCTCAAGGACACAACACGTTGCCTCAGCCGAGGCTCGAACTAGCGACCTTCAAATATCTAGATGAATACCTTAACCACTTGGCTACGCGCCAACACACCACTTGGAACATAGAAAATAGAACATTACAACACAGTACAGGCCCTTTGGCTCATGATATTGTGCCAACTCTTAATCAATCTAACCCCTTCTGCATAGCTCTCCATCTATCATCCACATGCCTCTTTAACTGATTCTTAAATGCCCCTACTGTATCTGCCTCTACCAGCTCCACCTTGCATGTATCCACCAAGGTTTTCTTGTCTATGTGGTGATCCCCACAATGATTGTCAGTCGTCATCAGACTCAGAGCTCAGCTCTCGATGAAGAAGCACTGGCATAAAGTCACGTATCGCCTTGCTGAAAAGGGACACGTTTGAGTAATGTGGAGCACAGAACATAGCACATAGAAATTTACAGCACATTACAGGCCCTTCGGCCCACAATGTTGTGCCGACCATGTAACCTACTCTAGAGGCTGCCTAGAATTTCCCTAGCATATAGCCCTATATTTTTCTAAGATCCACGTACTTATCTAGGAGGCTCTTAAAAGACCCTATTGTATCCACTTCCACCACCGCCGATGGCAGTGCATTCCATGCACCAACCACTCTCTGTGTGAAAAACCTACCTCTGACATCCCCTCGGTACCTGTTTTCAAGCAGCTTAAAACGATACCCCCTCGTATTAGCCATTTCAGCCCTGGGAAAAAGCCTCTGGCTATCCACATGATCAATGCCCCTCATCATCTTATACACCTCTGTCAGGTCACCTCTCACCCTCTGTTGCTCCGAGGAGGAAAAGCCAAGTACACTCAACCTATTCTCATAAGGTACACCCTTCAATCCAGGCAACATCCTTGTAAATCTTCTCTGCACTCTCTCTATAGTATCCTTCTTCCTGTAGTGAGGTGACCAGAACTGAACACAGTACTCCAAGTGTGATCTGACCAGGGTCTTATATAGCTGTAACAAGCTGGAAGGCGTGGTTTCTCTGTAGAGGAAGGAGTGGCGGAGGAAAGGCTGAACATGGGCATGTCATCGCCATCTGATAGCCAAGCTTGTGATTGCCAGCTCCCCCTCGATCCCTGCTCTCCTAGTGAATGTGAGTCCAACAGAGCTTCACTCCACTGCAGTCGCAGCTGCCAACACGTGCTTCTTATACATCTCCCAACACTTCAATATGTTCACACACGGCAGGCATAGACTGTACACATGCTGCAAGAACTTCACTCACCTCAGCACTGAACAGATTCCACAACCGATGAACTCACTTGTAAGGACTCTACAACTCGTGTTGTCAAAGCTACCTATCTATCTTTCTGTCTGTCTATCTATCTATCTATCTATCTATTTATTTATTTACCTAGTTATCTATGTACTTATTGATTTGTTTGTTTTTCTTTTTCTATTTGCACAATTTTTCGTCTCTTGCACATTGGTTGATTGTACATCTTTGCTCATTGACTCTGTTGGATTTCTCTGTAACTACTATGAATACTGGCAAAGTCAAGGTAGTGTATTGTGACATAAATGCACTTTGATGATAAATTTATTTTAACCTTTGAACTTTCAACAACTCTTCTCTTGCAGGCAGATCATAGACCATAGTTGCAGAGCAGAGTGGGATTGCAGCACACTGGATGAGATGGGCTGAAAGGCCTGCCTCAATGCTGCATAATTTTACAACCCCATTGTAATTTTGTTGTTGGAATTTCTATCTCTGAGCATTGAACTCAGCCTTTCCTCTACAGCTAACTCAGCAGTTCAGAACCCCGAAGCTGGAGGCTTCTCTCTTGGCATGCATTTCATCTGGATGTACGGTGAAAAAGTCTTGAAATGCTCTAATTTCCTAACAATGCTTCGATTGCTAGGCTGCATATTCTCCACGGACACAAGTCCATCCCCCACGCTTTAGTAACTAGACTGGGAATACCACCAAAGTTTTCAACCATGAAATTATTCTGAAATCATTTTGAAAGTTTCTTCATTCTGCTAACATCTCCTCCATCTCGCCTCTCTCCTTCTTAAGGGGCCCTATTGATATTTAATACTTTCCCTGCTGCAAACTTCTATCTGGGGACTTACTTTACTTTTTCCCCTTCAATCTCATTTGACATATATTTTTTCAACTTTTTTCATTTCATCCCAGATTTTCTGTAATTATTTACATTCTTTCTCAAATTTTAAAATCATGTAAAATATTCTTTTGATTTTCTTTATTTTTTAACCTCTTAAAGCTTGTTTTACATTTGGATGTCGCCATGATGCATATTACATTTACATCTTCTCAGTACATCCTTTCCATTTTTGCCCTGTAAGCTTTTCGTCAATATTTCCCAGTTTACAATCGGTGGCCACTTTATTAGGTACACCCATACACCTGCTTGTTAATGCAAATGTCTAATCAGCCAATCATGAGGTAGCATCTCAATGCATGAAAGCACACAGACATGGTCAAGACGTTCGGTTATGGTTCAGTCCAAACATCAGAAAGGGGAAGAAATGTGATCGAGGTGACTTTGACTGTGGAATGATTGTTGGTGCCAGATGGGGTGGTTTGAGTATATCAGAAACTGTTGATCTCCTCGGATTTTCAGGCACAACAGTGTCTAGAGCTTACAGGGTGTGAGAAAGAGTGGCAACTCTGGGCTAAAATCCCCTGCTAATGAGAGAGGTCAGAGGAGAATAGCCAGACTGCTTCAAGCTGACGGTAACTCAAGTAACAGTGGTATGCAGAAAAGCATCTCTGAACACACAACACATTGGACCTTGAGGTGGATGGGCTACCCCAGCAGATGATCGCAGGCATACACTGAGTGGCCACTTTATTAAGTACAGGAGAATCCTAATATGGTGGTCACTGAATATATGGTATATTTAGGAACAAATTCCATTCTGTTCCAGCTTTGAAGCTGTATGTTTACTAAAATCTCAGACACTGCAGATTTTGATTTAAGTTTTGGTAGAAAAACTTGGAATGGAATGGCTGAGCTCATTTCATGTTGTAATCAGGTTGCAGCTAATGACCATTTAATTCTGGAGGGACAGATCACACAATGCAGAGCACAACTGAACAGTTAAGTGCCTCTTGGTGCAGCTTCTCTGTTGAGTATAGTGATATGAACATGCCCAGAGTGAAGAAATGAGACAGCAGGTAGTGTCATGTTTTGTAACCTCAAAACATTGAACTAATTCAAAGAAACTCACGGGAGTCCGAAAATACGGGTGTATGCTTTGAGTTAACTTTAAGCGAGGTGCAGACGTTACATGTGGGAACATGATGTCATATGCAATTAACGTATGCAATTATATTTTTACATGTAGCCCGTAATTAATCAGTTAAACGAGCAAGAATAATTAATCAAACAATATATATGCAAGATTAGTCAAATATTATTCAAATATCAAATACACAACACCCATCCCTGCTTAGCTATAAACTCCAACATAATGTAGAATACATCTCAACTATATACGCAGTTCATTATGTAATTAAGGCATCCGTTAGTCTTGCGAGACCATGAATCTGTGCCTGGAAAGTCTTCACTGTCCAGGGCGCAGGCCTGGGCAAGGTTGTATGGAAGACCAGCAGCTGCCCATGCTGCAAGTCTCCCCTCTCCATGCCACCGATGTTGTCCAAGGGAAGGGCATTAGGACCCATACAGCTTGGCACCGGTGTCGTTGCAGAGCAATGTGTGGTTAAGTGCCTTGCTCAAGGACACAACACACTGCCTCAGCTGGGGATTGAACTCACGACCTTCAGATCGCTAGTCCAATGCCTTAACCAATTGGCCACATAACGTTATGTAATACAACTATGTTATACAGATATTCACAGCATTGTAGATTTTAAATTGTCCCATCCAGGCTTAAGGATTTAATCTCTGTGGAGGATTTCTTACTCTGTAGGATAATGTCTTTCCTGACATGGGGAATCACTCTGTCTGGCAGGTGAGACTTGTGGCTGTCAAGCAATCTCAGGTTCTGAGGCTTCCTCCACAGTGGTTGTACGAGTTGACTCTGAGACCACAGGAAGTGGCTCAGATAGCGGCAGCCAACTTTCTTCTCCATCAATTGACCCTGCTCTCCTCAACTGATTGATGTGTTGTCTCCGGATGATATCAGACTCAATCTCCACTGTGTAGGAGAGTGGTCCAGGTCTGTCCTTAATCTTTTTGAGAATCCACTTTTGTCCCTTGGCAAGACTGCTTGTCCAGGAGTGAAACACTGAACCTCCTCGTTTGAGGAGCCCTCAATATGTCTCAGCTGTTGGTCTTGCATCCTCCAGGGTTGAAATGTCTGATACTAGAGGGCTTGGGTTCAAGGTGAGACGGTGCAACTTCAAAAGAGTGGTTGGTGCCTTGAATGTGCTACCAGGGATGGTATTAGGGCCAGATGACATAGAGATAGGCACAAAAATGTGCAGGGAATGGAGGGATATGGACCATGTATAGCCAGAAGGGATTAGTATAGTTAGGTGGTTAATTAGTTCAGTGCAACTTCATAAGCTGAAGGGCCTGTACCTGTGCTGTGCAGTTCTGTGTTCTAACAGGCAAGTAATCTCTAAATGAGTTTCACAACCAGTTTTAAACTTGCAGTGCCGATATGTCTGAGCTTTCCATGAATTTGAAGCTAATTTGTTCTTTGACCCTGTTTGTGTGTGATCCCTTATTACTTATGCTGTAAATGGAATGATGTTACACCAGCTTATCATTTATTACTCACTGCCTGTTATGCCACTGGCATTTCGGGCAGCAATGAAGGTTCTCCATCTCCGGTGGTGTTACATAGAAACATAGAAACATAGAAAATAGGTGCAGGAGTAGGCCATTCGGCCCTTCGAGCCTGCACCGCCATTTATTATGATCATGGCTGATCATCCAACTCAGAACCCAGCCTTCCCTCCATACCCCCTGACCCCTGTAGCCACAAGGGCCATATCTAACTTCCTTTTAAACATAGCTAATGAACTGGCCTCAACAGTTTGCTGTGGCAGAGAATTCCACAGATTCACCACTCTCTGTGTGAAGAAGTTTTTCCTAACCTCGGTCCTAAAAGGCTTCCCCTCTATCCTCAAACTGTGACCCCTCGTTCTAGACCTCCCCAACATCGGGAACAATCTTCCTGCATCTAGCCTGTCCAATCCCTTTAGGATCTTATACGTTTCAATCAGATCCCCCCTCAATCTTCTAAATTCCAACGAGTACAAGCCCAGTTCATCCAGTCTTTCTTCATATGAAAGACCTGCCATCCCAGGAATCAATCTGGTGAACCTTCTTTGTACTCCCTCTATGGCAAAGATGTCTTTCCTCAGATTAGGGGACCAAAACTGCACACAATACTCCAGGTGTGGTCTCACCAAGGCCTTGTACAACTGCAGTAGTACCTCCCTGCTCCTGTACTCGAATCCTCTCGCTATAAATGCCAGCATACCGTTCGCCTTTTTCACCGCCTGCTGTACCTGCATGCCCACTTTCAATGACTGGTGTATAATGACACCCAGGTCTCGTTGCACCTCCCCTTTTCCTAATCGGCCACCATTCAGATAATAATCTGTTTTCCTATTTTTGCCACCAAAGTGGATAACTTCACATTTATCCACATTAAATTGCATCTGCCATGAGTTTGCCCACTCACCCAACCTATCCAAGTCACCCTGCATCCTCTTAGCATCCTCCTCACTGCTAACACTGCCACCCAGCTTCGTGTCATCCGCAAACTTGGAGATGCTGCATTTAATTCCCTCATCCAAGTCATTAATATATATTGTAAACAACTGGGGTCCCAGCACTGAGCCTTGCGGTACCCCACTAGTCACCGCCTGCCATTCTGAAAAGGTCCCGTTTATTCCCACTCTTTGCTTCCTGTCTGCTAACCAATTCTCCACCCACACCAATACCTTACCCCCAATACCGTGTGCTTTAAGTTTGCACACTAATCTCCTATGTGGGACCTTGTCAAAAGCCTTTTGAAAATCCAAATATACCACATCCACTGGTTCTCCCCTATCCACTCTACTAGTTACATCCTCAAAAAATTCTATGAGATTCGTCAGACATGATTTTCCTTTCACAAATCCATGCTGACTTTGTCCGATCATTTCACCGCTTTCCAAATGTGCTGTTATCACATCCTTGATAACTGACTCCAGCAGTTTCCCCACCACCGACGTTAGGCTAACCGGCCTATAATTCCCCGGTTTCTCTCTCCCTCCTTTTTTAAAAAGTGGGGTTACATTAGCCACCCTCCAATCCTCAGGAACTAGTCCAGAATCTAACGAGTTTTGAAAAATTATCACTAATGCATCCACTATTTCTTGGGCCACTTCCTTAAGCACTCTGGGATGCAGACCATCTGGCCCTGGGGATTTATCTGCCTTCAATCCCTTCAATTTACCTAACACCACTTCCCTACTAACATGTATTTCGCTCAGTTCCTCCATCTCACTGGACCCTCTGTCCCTTACTATTTCTGGAAGATTATTTATGTCCTCCTTAGTGAAGACAGAACCAAAGTAATTATTCAATTGGTCTGCCATGTCCTTGCTCCCCATAATCAATTCACCTGTTTCTGTTTGCAGGGGACCTACATTTGTCTTTATCAGTCTTTTCCTTTTTACATATCTATAAAAGCTTTTACAGTCCGTTTTTATGTTCTCTGCCAGTTTTCTCTCATAATCTTTTTTCCCCTTCCTAATTAAGCCCTTTGTCCTCCTCTGCTGAACTCTGAATTTCTCCCAGTCCTCAGGTGAGCCACTTTCTCTGGCTAATTTGTATGCTACTTCTTTGGAATTGATACTATCCCTAATTTCTCTTGTCAGCCACGGGTGCACTACCTTCCTTGATTTATTCTTTTGCCAAACTGGGATGAACAATTGTTGTAGTTCATCCATGCAACCTTTAAATGCCTGCCATTGCATATCCACCGTCAATCCTTGAAGTGTCATTTGCCAGTCTATCTTAGCTAATTCACGTCTCATACCTTCAAAGTTACCCCTCTTTAAGTTCAGAACCTTTGTTTCTGAATTAACTACGTCACTCTCCATGTTAATGAAGAATTCCACCATATTATGGTCACTCTTACCCAAGGGGCCTCTCACGACAAGATCGCTAATTAACCCTTCCTCATTGCTCAAAACCCAGTCCAGAATAGCCTGCTCTCTAGTCGGTTCCTCGACATGTTGGTTCAAAAAACCATCTCGCATACATTCCAAGAAATCCTCTTCCTCAGCACCTTTACCAATTTGGTTCACCCAGTCTACATGTAGATTGAAGTCACCCATTATAACTGCTGTTCCTTTATTGCACACATTTCTAATTTCCTGTTTAATACCATCTCCGACCTCACTGCTACTGTTAGGTGGCCTGTACACAACTCCCACCAGCGTCTTCTGCCCCTTAGTGTTACGCAGCTCTACCCATATCGATTCCACATCTTCCCGGCTTATGTCCTTCCTTTCTATTGCGTTAATCTCTTTTTTAACCAGCAACGCCACCCCACCTCCCCTTCCTTCGTGTCTATCCCTCCTGAATATTGAATATCCCTGAACGTTGAGCTCCCATCCCTGGTCACCCTGGAGCCATGTCTCTGTGATCCCAACTATATCATAATCATTAATAACAATCTGCACTTTCAATTCATCCACCTTATTACGAATGCTCCTTGCATTGACACATAAAGCCTTCAGGCACTCTTTTACAACTCTCTTAGCCCTTTTTAATGCTTGCCCTGGATTTGTCGGCCTGCCACTTTTACTTTTCCCCTTTGTACTTTTTGCTTCTACGCTCACTTTACACCCCTCTGTCTCTCTGCACTGGTTCCCATCCCTCTGTTGTGAACTAACCTCCTCACACCTAGCCGCTTTAATTTGATTCCCACCCCCCAACCATTCTAGTTTAAAGTCACCTCAGTAGCCCCCGCTAATCTCCCTGCCAGGATATTGGTCCCCCGAGGATTTAAGTGTAACCCGTCCTTTTTGTACAGGTCACACCTGCGCCAAAAGAGGTCCCAATGATCCAAAAACTTGAATCCCTGCCCCCTGCTCCAATCCCTCAGCCACGCATTTATCCTCCACCTCATCGCATTCCTACTCTCACTGTCGCGTGGCACAGGCAGTAATCCTGAGATTACTACCTTTGCGGTCCTTTTTCTCAACTCCCTTCCTAGCTCCCTATATTCTTCTTTCAGGACCTCATCCCTTTTCCTACCTATGTCATTGGTACCTATATGTACCAGGACCTCTGGCTCTTCACCCTCCCACTTCAGGATATCTTGGACACGATCAGAAATATCCCGGACCCTGGCACCAGGGAGGCAAACTACCATCCGAGTCTCTGGACTGCGTCCACAGAATCGCCTATCTGACCCCCTTACTATCGTGTTTGGGGCTTCCTTCCAGCTTTCAATCGTGTCAGTCATGAAAGTTCATGGTGGAGACTCAGGAATACCGTTGCACTCAGATGCAGAAGGATTCTTCATTGCTGTTTCTGTAACAGTTTTGTTTTACCAGTCGGGGTTGTTAGCCCTGAGCTGAACCCCTGAACCTGGAGGACTGGTGGACCACTCTTAGTCTGCTTGGCATGGGTGACTCTACCAAGAGCCAAAGCATAAAGCCCTCCAGTCAACATAGATCCCCAGGTCACTGAGGCACGCAAGCCTCCAAACCACGACATGGTTGTGGTCCTCTTGGAGGGTAGAACATAGAACATAAAAAGCTACAGCACATTACAGGCCCTTCCGCCCACAATGTTGTGCCAACTATGTAACCTACTCTAGAAACTGCCTAGAATTTCCTTACCACATAGCCCTCTATTTTTCTAAGCTCCATGTGCCTGTCTAAGAGTCTCTTAAAAGACCCTTTTATATCCGTCTCTACCACCTTCACTGGCAGTACATTTCACGCATCCACCACTCTGTGTGTGATAAACTTACTTCTGACATCCCCCTTGTACCTACTTCCAAGCATCTTAAAACTATGGTCCCTCGTGTTAGCCATTTCAGCCCTGGGAAAAAGCCTCTGACTATCCACATGATCAATGCCTCTCATCATCTTATACACCTCTATAAGATCACCTCTCATCCTCCGTCGCTCCAAGGAGAAAAGGCCGAGTTCACTCAACCTATTCTCATAAGGCATGATCTCTAATTGAGGCAACATCCTTGTAAATCTCCCCTGCACTCTCTCTAGAGCATCGACATCCTTCCTGTAATGAGGTGACCAGAGCTGAACACAGTGCTCCAAGAGGGGTCTAACTAAGGTCTTATGTAGCTGTAACATTACCAACTTTGTTCATTTATGCCATTTTGCCAGGGACCCTTAATCTTTCCCAGATACAGTAAATCTGGCACAATCAGGACTTCAGTGTCAGATTATCCAATCTTACAGACGATTAGATGTTAAGTGCATTAATACCCCCACACATTCTAAATTCTATTTTTACACATTACCCCTTATATTAAACTTACCATTGAACTAAACAAGTGTAGAGGGAGTGTGAGGCAGAGGACTTGAGGGAGTATAAGTCAGAGAGGAACACAGGAACCAAAAGGGAAGAGAATTCAGCAATTGTCTCTTGTTGAACCAGCTGCCAAATCACTGGGATTTCAGAGAAGTCAATGGTAATTTATTGGATCTGGATCTTCTATCCCTTCAGCAAATGAGGGGAGATTTGATAGAGATATACAAAATTATGAGGGGTGTAGATAGGGTGTGGGTGGCAGAGTGGAGATTACATCTCTACCAAAGGAGGTGTAAGACACTCCTTCCCTCCGCTAGCCTGCAGGTCACCCTTGGGCAAGGTGTAGCACCTGCCTAGTCCCCCGATCAGGGTCACGTGAAACCATGGGAGCAGGTGGTGGTTGGTTGTATGAGCAACTGGTGCATATCGCAGGTCCTGGTCATACAACCACTAACACCCAGTGGACAATCTCTGAAGAGTGTTGATCACCTCATCTTATGAAGACACTGCCCAGAAGAATGCAATGGCAAACCATTTCCGTTGAAGTGTTTGCCAAGCACAGCCATGGTCATGGATAGAGGAAAGAGTAACAGCAACAGCATGAAGAGTTCTAAAGACAGATGGAAGATTATGATTGCCAGCGTCATACCACACAGGACATAAGGATGCTGCCGAGATTATCGCAGTTCTACATGTGAGAAAAGGATACAACAATTCTGCAATTACAAAAGTATATATTACACAGTAAAACACCCCAGGACACTTATATGTATGATACTGGGCTGTGCAAGGAGATGCTGGAAGAAAATTAAAGTCAAAGTGATGGATATGGCCCAGTTCAGAATCAGAATCAGAATCAGGTTTAATATTACTGGCATATGTTGTGAAATTTGTTAACCTTGCGGTAGCAGTACAATGTAATACATGATAAATACAGGAAAACTGAATTACAGCAAATAAATAAATATTAAATAGTTAAGTTAAAACAAATAGTGCAAAAATAAAGATAAATAAAAAAATTAGTGAGGTAGTGTTCATGGGTTCAATGTCTATTTAGAAATCAGATGGCAGGGGGGAAGAAACTATTCCTGAATCGCTAAGTGTGTGTCTTCAGGCTCCTGCACCTCCTTCCTGATGGTTGCAATGAGAAGAGGGCATGTCCTGGGTGGTGGGGTCCGTAATGATGGATGCTGCCTTTTTTAAGTACTGCTCCTTGAAGATGTCTCGGATACTATGGAGGCTAGTACCATGATAGAGCTGACTAATTTTACAACTTTCTGCACCTTACTTCGATCCTCTGCAGTAGACCCCCCCCCCACCAATACCATACCATCACAGGAAAAGGCCTCCTCACCATTCAGCACATCTACATGGAGCGCTGTAATGGGAAAGCATCATCCATCATCAAGGACGACTACCATCCAGGCCATTCTCTCTTCTTGCTACTATCATTGAGCAGGAGATACAGCAGCCTTATGTTGAGGAACAGTTATTAATCTTTAACCATCAGGTTCCTAAACCAGTGTTTCAATAGAACGGAATAGCACAGGGACAGACCCTTCAGCTAGCAGGTCCATGCTGTGTGAGATGCCAAATTAAACTAATCTCTTCAGCTTCTACATGATCCATTTCCCTCTCTTCTCTACATATTCACTGATGCCTTTGGGCCAGAGATACAGGAGCCTTAGGTCCAACCACCGCCAACCAACAAGCTCAGGAGCAGTTATTACCCTTCAACCATCAGGTTCCTGAATGAGCCAGGATAACTTCACTCACCTCAACACTGAACTGCTTCCACAAACGATGGACTGACTTTCAAGAACTCTACAACTCACGTTCTCAGCATGTATGTATGTATGCATGTCATACAGTCACTGGGGTTGAGTGTGATGTTCTCCTAAGGGGTTGTCTATTGGTGGGTCCTCAGGTGGCTGTAGAGGCTGATCTGGGATGTTATGGTGGATTCCCTGCATGGAGGTATGTATGTATATATTTAACTATTTTATCTATCTATCTTTTATTTGTTGGTTTTAATTTGCACAGTCTTTCTTCTTTTGCACATTTGTTATTTGTCGGTCTTTGTTGATACATATTTTATCATTGATTCTATAGTATTTCGTTGCTTTCCTGTGAATGCCTGCAAGAAAATGAACCTCAAAGTATCTGGTACCATATACACTCAGTTGACTCTTTATCGGTTAGCTCCTCTACCCAATGAGGTGACCTCTTAGTGTACGTACTTCGATGGTAAATGTACTGTGAACTTTAGAGGACCATTATAAAGGAGGAAGGAGAGATGCTCAGGGAACTAAATCTCTGGAAGTGAAGGCGTGGCTTGCTGAGACACTGAGATTAGCATTAGGAATACATAGCCCATGGTTTGTTGGGCAGAGCTGAGAAAGGGCAAGGAGACAGAGAGATTTGAAAGCCAAGATGGTCATTTTAAGATTAACACACTACTCAAATCTACAGTGAAGTACCTGGTGGCAGAGACCATTGCTCACGGATGATGTTAGACTGACACCTTGCTGGCTTTAATTGAATTAAATTGATAATATTTCTTATATCCTTCACATACATGAGGAGTAAAAATATTTACGTTACATGCCCGTCTTGTGTTGGTGTTTCTTGTGCTTGTTAGAAGTCCTCTGATACCACTTGAGGAAAAGCATGGCGTTCTGGCCAAAACAGCTTCCTCAGAAAGTGCCACCACAAAGAATTTTAGGAGTCATTCTCATAAGACATTGCCTGGGAGTGCATGCTCTGTGGCTCGATTAAGCCACTAAGGAATCTTGTATGCACTTAAATCAAAGGTTCAATATTCTTCCACTGTGCCTATTGACCAATTAAATTTATTTTTGCACTGTTGAAAGCGCAGTATTGCAATTCATGGCTGAAGTTTCTCATTCATCGAAACATGCAACACAGAAACTTACAGACAAGGGATTCTGCAGATGCTGGAAACACACACAAATGCTGGAAGAACATAAGCAGGTCAGGCAGCATCTATGGAGGGGAAGAAACAGTCAACATTTTGGGCCAAGACTCTTCATCAGGGCTGGAACATGCCTCCAAACCGATCCGATGCATCCTGACTGTGATGCCCACTGACACTAATCCCATTTGCGCACACTGTGCATGCGTCCCTCCGTGCTTTTCCTATCCAAGTTCCTTTTAAATGTACTAAAATGTTTTGAAAGCAATCGTACCTCGCGGTTTCTAGTAAACATTTAAGATTTAAATGTACTAAACACCTCGCGATTTCTAGTAAACATTTAAGATTTAAATGTACTAAACACCTCGCGATTTCTAGTAAACACTTAAGATTTAAATGTACTAAACACAGGTTTTGAAAGCAATCGTACCTTGCGGTTTCTAGTAAACATTTAAGATTTAAACGTACTAGACATCTCGCGATTTCTAATAAACATTTAAGATTTAAATGTACTAAATGCCTCGCGACTTTTAGTAAACATTTAAGATTTAAATGTACTAAACACCTCGCGATTTCTAGTAACCACTTAAGATTTAAATGTACTAAACAGGTTTTGAAAGCAAATGTACCTCGCGGTTTCTAGTAAACATTTAAATTTAAACGTACTAGACACCTTGCGATTTCTAGTAAACATTTAAGATTTAAATGTACTAAACACCTTGCGATTTCTAGTAAACATTTAAGATTTAAATGTACTAAACACCTCGCGATTTCTAGTAAACACTTAAGATTTAAATGTACTAAACACAGGTTTTGAAAGCAATCGTACCTCGCGGTTTCTAGTAAACATTTAAGATTTAAATGTACTAAACACCTCGCGATTTCTAGTAAACACTTAAGATTTAAATGTACTAAACACAGGTTTTGAAAGCAATCGTACCTTGCGGTTTCTAGTAAACATTTAAGATTTAAACGTACTAGACATCTCGCGATTTCTAATAAACATTTAAGATTTAAATGTACTAAATGCCTCGCGACTTTTAGTAAACATTTACGATTTAAATGTACTAAACACCTCGCGATTTCTAGTAACCACTTAAGATTTAAATGTACTAAACAGGTTTTGAAAGCAAATGTACCTCGCGGTTTCTAGTAAACATTTAAATTTAAACGTACTAGACACCTTGCGATTTCTAGTAAACATTTAAGATTTAAATGTACTAAACACCTTGCGATTTCTAGTAAACATTTAAGATTTAAATGTACTAAACACCTCGCGATTTCTAGTAAACACTTAAGATTTAAATGTACTAAACACAGGTTTTGAAAGCAATCGTACCTCGCGGTTTCTAGTAAACATTTAAGATTTAAATGTACTAAACACCTCGCGATTTCTAGTAAACACTTAAGATTTAAATGTACTAAACACAGGTTTTGAAAGCAATCGTACCTCGCGGTTTCTAGTAAACATTTAAAATTTAAACGTACTAGACACCTCGCGATTTCTAATAAACATTTAAGATTTAAATGTACTAAATACCTCGCGACTTTTAGTAAACACTTAAGATTTAAATGTACTAAACAGGTTTTGAAAGCAATCGTACCTCGCGGTTTCTAGTAAACATTTAAATTTAAACGTACTAGACACCTTGCGATTTCTAGTAAACATTTAAGATTTAAATGTACTAAACACCTTGCGATTTCTAGTAAACATTTAAGATTTAAATGTACTAAACACCTCGCGATTTCTAGTAAACACTTAAGATTTAAATGTACTAAACATAGCTTTTGAAAGCAATCGTACCTCACGGTTTCTAGTGAACATTTAAGATTTAAATGTACTAAACACCTTGCCATTTCTAGTAAACACTTAAGATTTAAATGTACTAAACACAGGTTTTGAAAGCAATCGTACCTCACGGTTTCTACTAAACATTTAAGATTTAAATGTACTAAATGCTTCGTGATTTTTAGTAAACATTTAAGATTTAAATGTACTAAACACCTCGCGATTTCTAGTAAACACTTAAGATTTAAATGTACTAAACAGGTTTTGAAAGCAATCGTACCTCGCGGTTTCTAGTAAACATTTAAATTTAAACGTACTAGACACCTCGCGATTTCTAGTAAACATTTAAGATTTAAATGTACTAAACACCTTGTGATTTCTAGTAAACACTTAAGATTTAAATGTACTAAACACAGGTTTTGAAAGCAATCGTACCTCACGGTTTCTACTAAACATTTAAGATTTAAATGTACTAAATGCTTCGTGATTTTTAGTAAACATTTAAGATTTAAATGTACTAAACACCTCGCGATTTCTAGTAAACACTTAAGATTTAAATGTACTAAACAGGTTTTGAAAGCAATCGTACCTCGCGGTTTCTAGTAAACATTTAAATTTAAACGTACTAGACACCTCGCGATTTCTAGTAAACATTTAAGATTTAAATGTACTAAACACCTTGTGATTTCTAGTAAACACTTAAGATTTAAATGTACTAAACACAGGTTTTGAAAGCAATCGTACCTCACGGTTTCTACTAAACATTTAAGATTTAAATGTACTAAATGCTTCGTGATTTTTAGTAAACATTTAAGATTTAAATGTACTAAACACCTCGCGATTTCTAGTAAACACTTAAGATTTAAATGTACTAAACAGGTTTTGAAAGCAATCGTACCTCGCGGTTTCTAGTAAACATTTAAATTTAAACGTACTAGACACCTCGCGATTTCTAGTAAACATTTAAGATTTAAATGTACTAAACACCTTGTGATTTCTAGTAAACATTTAAGATTTAAATGTACTAAACACCTCGCGATTTCTAGTAAACACTTAAGATTTAAATGTACTAAACACTGGTTTTGAAAGCAATCGTACCTCGCGGTTTCTAGTAAACATTTAAGATTTAAATGTACTAAACACCTCGCGATTTCTAGTAAACACTTAAGATTTAAATGTACTAAACACAGGTTTTGAAAGCAATCGTACCTCGCGGTTTCTAGTAAACATTTAAGATTTAAATGTACTAAACACAGGTTTTGAAAGCAATCGTACCTCACGGTTTCCTCGCGATTTCTAATAAACATTTAAGATTTAAATGTACTAAATGCCTCGCGACTTTTAGTAAACACTTAAGATTTAAATGTACTAAACAGGTTTTGAAAGCAATCGTACCTCGCGGTTTCTAGTAAACATTTAAATTTAAACGTACTAGACACCTTGCGATTTCTAGTAAACACTTAAGATTTAAGTGTACTAAACACAGGTTTTGAAAGCAATCGTACCTCGCGATTTCTAGTAAACATTTAAGATTTAAATGTACTAAACACCTCGCGATTTCTAGTAAACACTTAAGATTTAAATGTACTAAACATAGCTTTTGAAAGCAATCGTACCTCACGGTTTCTAGTGAACATTTAAGATTTAAATGTACTAAACACCTTGCCATTTCTAGTAAACACTTAAGATTTAAATGTACTAAACACAGGTTTTGAAAGCAATCGTACCTCACGGTTTCTACTAAACATTTAAGATTTAAATGTACTAAATGCTTCGTGATTTTTAGTAAACATTTAAGATTTAAATGTACTAAACACCTCGCGATTTCTAGTAAACACTTAAGATTTAAATGTACTAAACACTGGTTTTGAAAGCAATCGTACCTCGCGGTTTCTAGTAAACATTTAAGATTTAAATGTACTAAACACCTTGCCATTTCTAGTAAACTCTTAAGATTTAAGTGTACTAAACACAGGTTTTGAAAGCAATCGTACCTCGCGATTTCTAGTAAACATTTAAGATTTAAATGTACTAAACACCTTGCGGTTTCTAGTAAACATTTAAGATTTAAATGTACTAAGCACCTTGCGGTTTCTAGTAAACATTTAAGATTTAAATGTACTAAACACCTCGCCATTTCTAGTAAACACTTAAGATTTAAATGTACTAAACACAGGTTTTGAAAGCAATCGTACCTCACGGTTTCTAGTAAACATTTAAGATTTAAATGTACTAAACACCTTGCCATTTCTAGTAAACACTTAAGATTTAAGTGTACTAAACACAGGTTTTGAAAGCAATCGTACCTCGCGATTTCTAGTAAACATTTAAGATTTAAATGTACTAAACACCTCGCCATTTCTAGTAACCACTTAAGATTTAAATGTACTAAACAGGTTTTGAAAGCAATCGTACCTCGCGGTTTCTAGTAAACATTTAAATTTAAACGTACTAGACACCTTGCGATTTCTAGTAAACATTTAAGATTTAAATGTACTAAACACCTTGCGATTTCTAGTAAACATTTAAGATTTAAATGTACTAAACACCTCGCGATTTCTAGTAAACACTTAAGATTTAAATGTACTAAACACAGGTTTTGAAAGCAATCGTACCTCGCGCTTTCTAGTAAACATTTAAGATTTAATTGTACTAAACACCTCGCGATTTCTAGTAAACACTTAAGATTTAAATGTACTAAACAGGTTTTGAAAGCAATCGTACCTCGCGGTTTCTAGTAAACATTTAAAATTTAAACGTACTAGACACCTCGCGATTTCTAATAAACATTTAAGATTTAAATGTACTAAATACCTCGCGACTTTTAGTAAACACTTAAGATTTAAATGTACTAAACAGGTTTTGAAAGCAATCGTACCTCGCGATTTCTAGTAAACATTTAAATTTAAACGTACTAGCAACACCTTGCGATTTCTAGTAAACATTTAAGATTTAAATGTACTAAACACCTTGTGATTTCTAGTAAACACTTAAGATTTAAATGTACTAAACACAGGTTTTGAAAGCAATCGTACCTCACGGTTTCTACTAAACATTTAAGATTTAAATGTACTAAATGCTTCGTGATTTTTAGTAAACATTTAAGATTTAATTGTACTAAACACCTTGCGATTTCTAGTAAACACTTAAGATTTAAATGTACTAAACAGGTTTTGAAAGCAATCGTACCTCGCGGTTTCTAGTAAACATTTAAATTTAAACGTACTAGACACCTTGCGATTTCTAGTAAACATTTAAGATTTAAATGTACTAAACACCTTGCAATTTCTAGTGAACATTTAAGATTTAAATGTACTAAATGCTTCGCGATTTCTAGTAAACACTTAAGATTTAAATGTACTAAACACTGGTTTTGAAAGCAATCGTACCTCGCGGTTTCTAGTAAACATTTAAGATTTAAATGTACTAAACACCTCGCGATTTCTAGTAAACACTTAAGATTTAAATGTACTAAACACAGGTTTTGAAAGCAATCGTACCTCGCGGTTTCTAGTAAACATTTAAAATTTAAACGTACTAAACACCTTGTGATTTCTAGTAAACATTTAAGATTTAAATGTACTAAACACCTCGCGATTTCTAGTAAACACTTAAGATTTAAATGTACTAAACACTGGTTTTGAAAGCAATCGTACCTCGCGGTTTCTAGTAAACATTTAAGATTTAAATGTACTAAACACCTTGCCATTTCTAGTAAACATTTAAGATTTAAATGTACTAAACACCTTGCAATTTCTAGTGAACATTTAAGATTTAAATGTACTAAATGCTTCGTGATTTTTAGTAAACATTTAAGATTTAAATGTACTAAACACCTTGCGATTTCTAGTAAACACTTAAGATTTAAATGTACTAAACAGGTTTTGAAAGCAATCGTACCTCGCGGTTTCTAGTAAACATTTAAATTTAAACGTACTAAACACCTCGCCATTTCTAGTAAACACTTAAGATTTAAATGTACTAAACACAGGTTTTGAAAGCAATCGTACCTCGCGGTTTCTAGTAAACATTTAAGATTTAAATGTACTAAACACCTTGCCATTTCTAGTAAACACTTAAGATTTAAGTGTACTAAACACAGGTTTTGAAAGCAATCGTACCTCGCGATTTCTAGTAAACATTTAAGATTTAAATGTACTAAACACCTTGCCATTTCTAGTAAACACTTAAGATTTAAGTGTACTGAACACAGGTTTTGAAAGTAATCGTACCTCGCGATTTCTAGTAAACATTTAAGATTTAAATGTACTAAACACCTTGCGGTTTCTAGTAAACATTTAAGATTTAAATGTACTAAGCACCTTGCGGTTTCTAGTAAACATTTAAGATTTAAATGTACTAAACACCTCGCCATTTCTAGTAAACACTTAAGATTTAAATGTACTAAACACAGGTTTTGAAAGCAATCGTACCTCACGGTTTCTAGTAAACATTTAAGATTTAAATGTACTAAACACCTTGCCATTTCTAGTAAACACTTAAGATTTAAGTGTACTAAACACAGGTTTTGAAAGCAATCGTACCTCGCGATTTCTAGTAAACATTTAAGATTTAAATGTACTAAACACCTTGCGGTTTCTAGTAAACATTTAAGATTTAAATGTACTAAGCACCTTGCGGTTTCTAGTAAACATTTAAGATTTAAATGTACTAAACACCTCGCCATTTCTAGTAAACACTTAAGATTTAAATGTACTAAACAAAGGTTTTGAAAGCAATCGTACCTCGCGGTTTCTAGTAAACATTTAAGATCTTTAAAAAACTGCCTGCATGTATGGTAAATGTACGGGCTTCAATGGAATTGGGCCATACAGGCCAGGAATGCTGCCAGTTAGATTTCTCTCTGCACTGAATTAGGTTCATCTCAGCTGGAGCTGGACCGAAGGGGGGGCACCGCAATTAATTTTTGCTCTGCTTGGCCAGGGAGCAGAAAAATTAGTAATGTTTCCCTGGACCTGATTGCTACAGCAAGCCTCTGCTGGAAGTACTTGGCGTGAGTGGAGAGGTGTGGGTTTAGTTATCTTCATTTTAACTGCTCGTGGATACACCCCATTTCCACAGACCATAGTCAACAATTATGCAATTGTATCACAATGAAGTTCTTAGGACATGCAAGCAAGATTGTTGAAAAAACCTTTGAAACACGAATTCCTTACTCCTTTTACTGGGTGTTTCTTATAATAAAGTATTGCTATTAACAAGGTGACTGATAGGCTAAGGGGGCAGCAAAGATTAAACAGGGGCATATGGTGTGCCAGAATTTGCTTCCCGTTTGTTAAGCCAGCCAGCGCTAACAGCTGTTTTGGCACTCTGACAGTGCCTCCCATGTAAACTGTTCATGGCAGATGTGCAGTTTCCTCTGAGTGATCCTGGGTAAGCTGACCTCCGGTATCCCTGGATTAAGTAGCCAGAGAATTAAAAATCTGTACCAGTCGCTAGAGTCATCTCCTTGAGTTGTTTATTAAGCATTCTGGAAATGATCGTTTCCTGTCACTTTCAGTCTCTCAGTGAACAATGATGGATTCATACAGCGTTATAGCACAGACAGAGGTCTACTGAGGCCACACGAACCATAAAGCAGATATTTTATTTATTTAGAAATACAGCATGGACTACGCCCTTTGGGCCGCGCTGCCCTGGCAACCCCCCCGATTCAACCCTACCCAGTCAGGGGGCAATTTACAATGACCAATCAACCTGATCTAGGGTCTCGGCCCGAAACGTCGACTGATTACACATTTCCATAGATGCTGCCTGTCCTGCTGAGCTCCTCCAGCATTTTGTGTGTGTAGCTTGGATTTCCAACATCTGCAGATTTTCTCTTGATTGCCACCAGTGCATCTTTGGATTGTGGGAGAAAACTGGAGCGCCTGGAGCAAACCACACAGCCGCGGGGAGAAGGCACAAACTCTTTACAGGCACCAAGGGGAACTGAACCTGGCTCGTCGGTACTGTGAAGCACTGTGCAGACCACTACGCTACTGTGCCGCCCAGGGATCCCCATAAGTGCTGTGACTCCTGTATCCTGACTGGCCTGTGGAGTATTCTGGCACCTTTCCTGGACGTGCAGGAGGAGCACAATGCACGGCTACTGACTGGCCCGACCTTGGACTGTGGGAGGACACCAGAGCACCTGGAGGAAACCCACGCATTCCATGGGGAGAACGTGCAAACTTCTTACAGACGGTGTCAGAAGTGAACTCCAAACTCCGGAACGCCCCGAGCTGTAATAGCGTTATGTTAACCACTCCGCTACCAGGGCACTTGTCCCACCCACTAATCCATTTTATTCTGCACGCTTTTTGATCAAGACCATAAGATAGGAGCAGAATTAGGAGATTCAGCCCATCAAGTGAAGTCTATCACTTGATCATGGCTAATTATTTTCCATCTCACCCCCATTCTCCTGCCTTTCCCCTGTAACCTTTGATGCCTTTACTAAACAAGAACCCATCAACCTCCGCTTTAAATATATCCAGTCACTTGGCCTCCACGTCCATCTGTGGCAATGAATTCCACAGATTCACCAGCCTTTGGCTAAGGAAGTTCAACCTCATCCCTGCTCCTAATTTCTACCACTCACCTACACCAGGAGCAATTTACAATGTCAAATCAACCTTCCAGCCTGTGCGTTGTTTGGAAGTGGATGGAAACTGGAGCAACCCACCTGCACCTGGTCACAGAGAGAGCTTGCAAACTCCACGCGGACAGCAGCAGAGGTCAGGATCGAATTTGGGTCACTGGATCGCTGAGGCCGAACCACATTGCCACCCTAGGAAGTGTGTCAGTGAGGCTGGAATGGAGAATTATATTTTAATAGGCTTTATAGGGTGGCGCAGTGCAATGCTTTACAAAGTCAGCTGCAGGCTCAGGGTTCAATCCTGCCACTGTCTGTAAGGAGTTGGTACATTCTGCCCGTGACCACTTGCATTTCCTCTGCGTGCTCCAGTTTCTGCACACAGTCCAAGGACACGTGGGTTATTAACTTGTGGGCAGATAAATCCCCAGGGCCAGATGGTCTGCATCCCAGAGCGCTTAAGGAAGTAGCCCAAGAAATAGTGGATGCATTAGTGATAGTTTTTCAAAACTCTTTAGATTCTGGATTAGTTCCTGAGGATTGGAGGGTGGCTAATGTAATCCCGCTTTTTAAAAAAGGAGGGAGAGAGAAATCAGGGAATTATAGACCAGTTAGCCTGACATCGGTGGTGGGGAAAATGCTAGAGTCAGTTATCAAAGATATGATAACAGCGCATTTGGAAAGCGGTGAAATCATCGGACAAAGTCAGCATGGATTTGTGAAAGGAAAATCATGTCTGACGAACCTCATAGAATTTTTTGAGGATGTAACTAGTAGAGTGGATAGGAGAGAACCAGTGGATGTGGTATATTTGGATTTTCAAAAGGCTTTTGACAAGGTCTCACACAGGAGATTAGTGTGCAAACTTAAAGCACACGGTATTAGGGGTTATAGTATTGATGTGGATAGAGGATTGGTGGACAGACAGGAAGCAAAGAGTGGGAATAAACGGGACCTTTTCAGAATGGCAGGCAGTGACTAGTGGGGTACCGCAAGGCTCTGTGCTGGGACCCCGGTTGTTTACAATATATATTAATGACTTAGACGAGGGAATTAAATGCAGCATCTCCAAGTTTGCGGATGACACGAACCTGGGCAGCAATGTTATCTGTGAGGAGGATGCTAAAAGGATGCAGGGTGACTTGGATAGGTTAGGTGAGTGGGCAAATTCATGGCAGATGCAATTTAATGTGGATAAATGTGAGGTTATCCACTTTGGTGGCCAGAACAGGAAAACAGATTATTATCTGAATCGTGGCTGATTAGGAAAAGGGGAGGTGCAATGAGACCTGGGTGTCATTGTACACCAGTCATTGAAAGTGGGCATGCAGGTACAGCAGGCGGTGAAAAAGGTGAATGGTATGCTGGCATTCATAGCAAGACGATTCAAGTACAGGAGCAGGGAGGTACTACTACAGTTGTACAAGGCCTTGGTGAGACCACACCTGGAGTATTGTGTGCAATTTTGGTCCCCTAATCTGAGGAAAGACATTCTTGCCATAGAGCGGGTACAAAGAAGATTCACCAGATTGATTTCTGGGATGGCAGGACTTTCATATGATGAAAGACTGGATCGACTAGGCTTATACTCACGGAATTTAGAAGATTGGGGGTGGATCTGATTGAAACGTATAAAATTCTAAAGGGATTGGACAGGCTAGATGCAGGAAGATTGTTCCCGATGTTGGGGAAGTCCAGAACAAGGGGTCACATTTTAAGGATAAAGGGGAAGCCTTTTAGGACCGAGATGAGGAAAAACTTCTTCACACAGAGAGTGGTAAATCTGTGGAATTCTCTGCCACAGGACACAGTTGAGGCCAGTTCATTGGCTATATTTAAGAGGGAGTTAGATATGGCCTTTGTGGCTAAAGGGATCGAGGGTATGGAGAGAAGGCAGGTACAGGGTTCTGAGTTGGATGATCAGCCATGATCATACTGAATGGCGGTGCAGGCTCGAGGGGCCGAATGGCCTACTCCTGCACCTATTTTCTATGTTTCTATGTTTCTAGGTCAGTGCTGCAAACATAGCAACACTTGCAGACTGCCCCCAAGGACATCCCTGGACATAAAATGACGTTATTTCACTGTATTTTTTCGACATTTCAATGTACCTATGACAAATAAAGCTTATCTTTAAATGCTTATCCTAAGTCCTGTACAGAAGTAACAAGCAGGGAGCTGTGTTGGCCTTTGATAGAGTTTAAATGCAGACTTTAAATATCTGCGCACAGTTAACTTGGAGTGAGATCACACCTTCTTTTTGTATCAATGCCATAACACAGCAGGAGGTTCCAGTGATCCAGCCCCTAACTCCACTAAAATAGGTAATTTGTGGTAAGGTGCCCCATAATTGCAAATCTATTCACTCAGCCCCCAGAATACTCCAGGTGTCCTGCTGTGATTTGCCTCACTAGGGGTTTGGTGAGGCTAAAATAACAGTACTGGCATATTTTAAAATGCAATACAGATATGACTTTTGCTTTCTAATGCTAAAGAGCAGGGATTCTCACAATGCTCTGGGAAAATCAATCCCACATGCAACATCACCGAAAAGTTATTACTGGTCTCAGTTTTGTTTGTGGTATCCTGTACATGCATGACAATATTGACTTCAACACAATCTTATTCAGTACAAGTGTTCTGAGATGTTTCAGAGACATGGTAAAACAATGTTTTTTGTTCGAAGTTCAAAGTAAATTTATTATCAAATTAGGTGCATTTATTAGATATTTGGATTGTGTGCATCGATGGAAATGGGACGGAGGGCTGTGGTCCCGGTGCAGATTGATGGGACTAGGCTGTTTAAATGGTTTGGCAAGGGCTAGATGGGATGAAGGGCCTGTTTCTGCGCCGACTTTTTTCTGACTCTCTGACTATGACCATAAACTATCTCGAGTTTCTTTTTCTTGCAGGTATTTGCAGGAAAACAAATAAAATACAATGGAATTTATGAAAAGCCATACATAACAAATATGGAAGAGAGGGTAACTGTGAAAATAATCAATAAAAAAATAAATAAATAATATTGAGTTGTAGAGTCCTTGAAAGTGAGGGTATAGGTTGCGGAGTCAGTTCAGAATTGAGGTGAGTGAAGTTATTCACACTGGTTCTGTTATTAATTTAACCTTACAGCTTTTACTTGTCTGAGTTCCAACAAGAACAATCCATTAGACCATAAGACACAGGAGCAGAATTAGGCCATTCAGCCCATCGAGTCTGCTCCCCCATTCAGGAGGCATCATAATTGAACTCTGAACTCCAAGCCCCGAGCTGTAATAGCACTGTGCTAACCACTACGTTACCATGACGCCCCGTGATTGCATATCTCAAAATTTTATGTATTAATTGTGAATCCTGTGAGGTCGAATTTCTGCTACTTAAATGGGAGTAACATAGGATTTCACTGTGTGGGAGGGCAAAGGTCAGAGGTTATATCATGCTACCTCCGTCATTAAACACACTTAGGCAGTTTCGGAAATCTACAAACGTATGAGTTTACAATTGTGCTGTAGGGTTTACTTACACTGTTTAGTATGTTTGGAAGACCAGTCCTATCTACCAGTCCTAGATACATGCTGGTACCGTACCTATGTACTTATGCACATTTTATTCCTTATCCATACTTTAATCTCATATTTTTAAACAATTCTTTATTCTTTATAAGTGCAGAATGTTGTTGTTTCATTGCATATACTTGCCAATACTCCACAGCAAATTCCTAATACGTGTAAATGTATACGGCAAGTAAAGGTGGTCCTCGTATCTCTGTTTTAAAATGGGAGCCAGCATGGAGTACACGGCAGAAAAGACAGCAACATCTATTTATTTATTTATTGAGATACAGCGCGGCCTCCGGCCTTCGAGCCGCGTGCTCAGCAGCCCCTGATTTAACCTTAGCCTAATCACAAGACAATTTACAATGACCAATTAACCTACCAAACGGTACATCTTTGGAGTGTGGAGTGTACACGCAGTACAATCCGTAAACTGACTCGAAACCCCTGATATAAAATCTGCATTCAGAACGGCAGCAGGAAATGCATGCATCGTCATCGGACACTTTGTTCAGACATTAACTCTTGCCCTTTCTGATACTGAACAAGCATCACTTACCCCTCTGCAGTTTATAATGGCTGACTCCATTGCCCTCAAACCATCCGTACAGAACTAATTCTCAACAGGGATCCCTGATGATTTTTCTTTTGCTTTACTGCTTTCTTTCCAGGGTTTGTTACACTTTTATTATTGAATTGATATCAGCCAAATTGGCGCAAACCTAGCCTGTAATGATTGATGGCATACTAATCAGTGAGTTCACCAACTCAGCCTCTGGTAGGCCCAGAATCTTTAGTCTAATTTTAAACAATATCCTAATCCACATTTTGCTGTTTGAGATGATCCGAGTCTCGTTCATTTATTTAAATTTTAGCCAAGGCAATGGTGGGTTCGCGTCCCAGATTTTCTTTTCTTTGATTTTAAGCCTCAAGCTAACTGTTGTGGGAAGCTGAGGTTCGGTCTCCAAACACTGGCCATAAATTATATGAGAAATTTCCTTTGCAAGTGCCCAATTAGTCCAAACAATATGTTTCCAGTAAAGAATGGAGAATGTGCGTTCTTTACATTCAGAGCAGAAATGCTCCGATGCTCATCTTTTATTGAATTTGTCATCTAAATACAAATGATATTTTACTCTATGAAGATGTAAATCTCAAATACTACATTGCAATGATTTTCTAATCATTCACTAACCATTTGAGGAAATGCTTTTGAATCATCATGTCTGTGGTTATATAAAATAACCCTTCCTTCTCCCCCTCTGTATAAAGTATCTGAAAGGGGACTGATCCATTAATCAGACCAGAACTCTTTTTCTCCTAGCTCTCTGAAAAAAATTGGGCGCTGGTCTAATCTGTGGGAAGAAAATTTGCTTACCAGGGCTACTAATTCCAACCATTCTCTATTTTCAAATTTCCCCCTCCACCAACTAGGACACAGAAGCAGACTTAGGCCATTTGGCCCATCGGGTTTGCTCCGCCATTCATCATGGCTGATCTATTATCCCTCACAGCTCCATTTTCTTGCCTTCACCCCATAACCCTTAAAGCCCTCTGTTTCAAATATATCCAGTGACTTAGACTCCACAGCCATCTGTGGCAATGAATTTCACACATTCACCACCCTCTGTCTAAAGACATTTCTCCTCATCTCTGCTCTAAAGGGACGTCCCTCTTTGCTAAGGTTTTCCCCTCTGGTCCTAGATTCTCCTAAACTGTTGTGAGGCCTCACCTTCCACTTTTTTTGGAAAATTTTAAAGGTAGGGATTAAAGAGATGCATTCCAGATTGCAAAGGGAATTTAAGGTTTTTACTTTTTTCTCACGAATGGCACTGGTCCTCATCTGGAGTTTTGTTTATAAGAAAAAATAGTAAATTGATTTATTATTGTCACATGTACTGAGCTACAGTGAAAGAGTTATCATGCATGCTGTTCGTACAGAATAATTTATTAAAACAGTGCATCAAAGTTCAAAGTAAGTATTATTATCAATATGTCACCATATACAACCCTGAATTTCATTTTCTTCTGGGTATATGCAACAAAGCTATAGAATAATAGCTATAGTCTTGTTTGTCCATCGTCGTCAGTGATGAAGACCTCAACACCATTGATGGTGGCGAGACTAGCGCGTGATTTGGATTTAAGTGAAGGAGAGTTGTGCAGCGTCAGCCTCACTCTCTCTTCCCAATTCCCATCTGGATCCAGTGGCAAGACAGAGTTGAGACGGCTGGAGATGGGACTAGGCACAGTGGATAACCAGGATGTCTTTTTGTGTCTTGTCCTGCTCTACATGTTCCACGACGCTTGCAGAGACCGCCTTCTTAACCGTTGGACCTTCCATTGGTCACATCCGCTCAATCCGCCGGAGTCTGTCTTCACGTGCTGGGAGAGACAACTCCCTATCTCACCGAGGGTTTGAGACTCGTCGGCTACCCTCACCTGGTTTAGCCGGCTTGTCGAAGCCGTTGCCCGGGTTGTGGCCGCTGTCACATGCAAAAAGCTATGGGGAACCACAGGTGAGAGCTGAGTGCCAGGTGGGGACCAAAGGTGGACTAACCGCCTTGAAAAGGACGCGACATTGATGCACCATCAATAACTCCAAAAGACTGGAAGTAGAGTAAATACTGAAAGGCTTTTATTAGCAGTAAAATGTGACCTCCAGCATGCTGAGTATCTGCCCCTGGACTGAGAGGAGGAGCAATGGCGCAATCGCCTTTATTCAGGGATCTGTGGGAGGAGCCACAGGAGCAGTCAGCAGAGAGGCGTGTCCAGACAGGTAACCCAGTTACAACATATATATATGGTTTACCACAAACATGTTCCCCCACCAGAGGTGCTACCCCTCCCTGACACCCCATACGCCCTAGAATCTATAGCTATAACAGAATCAGCGAAAGGCCATTCAATCAGGGCGTTCAACTAGAGTGCAGAAGACAATACAAAATGAAGAAGCAACAATAATAATAAATAAATAAACGATAAATATCAAGATCATGAGATGAAGAGTCATTGAAAGTGAGTCCGTTGGTTGTGGGAACGTTTCAATGATGGGGGCAAGTGAAGTTGAGTGAAGTTATCCCCTTTGGTTCAAGAGCCTGATGGTTGAGGGTTAATAACTGGTCCAGAACTCGGTGATGTGAGTTCTGAGGCTTCTGTACCTTCTGCCTGATGGCAGCAGTGAGAAGGGAGCGTGACCTGGGTGGTGGGGGTCCCTGATGATGGATGCTGCTTTCCTGCCACAGCGTTTCATGTAGACGTGCTCAATGGTGGGGAGGGTTTACCCATGATGGACTGGGCCGCATTCACTACTTTTTGCAGGATTTTCCATTCAAGGGCATTGAGGTAATACAAAGTTAAACACTAAAATGATGCAGAATGAAATTTCACAGTTGCAGAGAAAGAGTAGTGGAAGCAGAGAGTAAGGCGCAGGGTTATTATGAGCTAAGAGTCCTTCTTATCATTCTCGGGGACCATTCAATAGTCTAATAACAGTGGGATAGAAGCTGTCCTTCAATCTGGTGGTACATGATTTTAAGCTTTTTTTTATCTACAGCCCAATGGGAGGGGTGGAAGAGAGAATGTTCGGGGTGGGAGTGTCTTTGGTTATGCTGGTTGCTTTAGTGAGGTAGTGAGAAGTACAGACAGAGTCTGTGGAGGGGAGGCTGGTTTCTCTGTGATCTGCTGAGCCGTGTCTACAACACCCTGCCTTTTCTTGCAGTCATAGGCAGAGCAGTTGCCATGCTGAGCTGTGACGCACCGGATTCGATGCTTGCGGTGGTGCGTCGATAAGAATTGGCGAGGGTCACTGGGGCCATGCCGGGTTTCTTTAGCTTCCTGAGGAAGTAGAGGTGCTGCCAGTCTTCCATGTGTTTATTGAGATACAGAAGGGAGTAGGTCCCCTGGCTCCTTGAGCCTCACCGCCCACAGCCCCCGATTTAATCCTAGCCTAATCACTGGGACAATTTACAATGACCAAATAACCTACCAACCGGTACGTCTTTAGACTGTGGGAGGAAACCAGATCACCCGGAGGAAACCCACACGGTCACGGGAGAAGGCATGACCTCCTGACAGGCAGCGGCGGGAATTGAACCCTGGTCGCCCGTACTGTAAAGCATTGTGCTAACCACTACACGACCATGCCTCCCGCGCTATCATTTGGCTGGCGGCATCTACAGGATATTGAAAAATTGCCCATTGGAAAGTTCCAGTGTATTTCCTGAAAGAGTTACGACCCACTTTATATTTTTTTTTAGCCAAATACTTTGCCGTGGTATTTATGACCAGTGTAAGGTCTAAAGTTTCTTGTCAAATGCATTACACACTTAAGAGAGTTTGACTGCATTTTTCCATTATTAATATGATTTCAGGAAGTTTTCCACTTAATGGACTGCTTGGAGTTGGACGGTGTCCAGACTTTTCTGCGGAGGGACCCTACACAGAAAGCAGGTGCAGTCTATTAGATAGGAAACAAAACAAATTAAGAAAGCATCTTGAAGTTATTAACGTACATCTGAAACATTTTGAGGTAATAAAATATGTTGGCTTGACCATAGACAGACAGAATTAATTTCCACTTTCTTTTGCAGATGACAAAGTGCTGGGTTAGTTGCAGCTTACATGAGAAAATTTTACTTCCCACTTCCATCCTCTCATGGAAGAGTTATTACTTTTCCCATCCATTCCAGCAACGTCCACTGGAAAAGCCACCAGTTTCTAAAACTGCAGCAGAGACACTTGGAAAGATGTGTGCTATGGACGCACTCCCATTAGAAACCTGACTGAGTGCTTCCTTGACGAGCTCACGCCCAAAGACACCAGTCAAGTGTTTCAATAGAACAAAATAGCACAGGAACACATCCTTCAGTCCAGGATGTCCGTGCTTAACGCGAGGCCAAATTAAACTAATCACTTCTACTTCCACATAATCTATTTCCCTCTCTTCTATGCATATTCGCTGCTACCATCAAGCGGGAGATACAGGAGCCTTGGGTCCCACACCACCAGGTTCAGGAACAGTTATTACCCTTCAACCGTCAGGCTCTAGAACCTGTGTGGATAACTTCACTCACTTCAGCACTTAACTGATCCTACGACTGACGGACTCAGTTCCTAAGTAGCACCAGCTGTGTGAACCTGCCTGGTCTTAGGCACCACACTGGGCTTAGAGTGATCAGTTTTTAAATAGTGTCAGTTGCGTGTGTTTGTGTTTGAAAAGCAGTGATCATGTCACTGATAGTTGGTGAGGAATAAGCAGTTATACAATTCGGAACTGTTTTGCCCACTGCAGTTTCAACCGTCCAGGCTTGGAGATGCCAGAAATGGCCGGGAGTGAAACTTAAATGATTTCCCTACTTTAATAAGTTAGGAATTACAAAGAATTTGAAGGTATCAAAAATCATCTTGAATGTTTCAGAGACTCTACTACTCATGTTCTCAATATTATTTATCTAATTATTTACTATATTTTTGTATTTGCACAATTTGCCATTTGCACATTAGTTGTCTGTTTTTATGTGCAATTTTTCATTGATTCTGTTGCATTTCTTTGTTGTACTGTGAATGCCTGCAAGAAAATTAACCTCAGGGTAGTTATACAATGACATATATGTACTTTGTTTTTAAATAGCGTCAGTTGTGTGTGTTTGTGTTCAAAAAGCAGTTTGAACTTTGGAATTTGAATATTCACGTGCCTCGCTAACAAAACCGATAAATGCCACAATCATATCTGCTTTCATCCCGTTGGGTTTGAGGCATCCGCCTCTCTAGGTGTAACAAAAAATCCTGTCACTTATAACTCCTTTAAAATTTCTTCCTTTTGCCTTACAGCCATGTATTTGACATTTCTTCTCTGAAAAAAAACACTCTGACTATCGGCCCTCTATACGTAAGTTTATAAGGTGCCTGAGGTTTGCTGGTCTGCCAGCATGTCGAGGTACCTGTGAGGGAATGCTGCCCACTGGCACATTCCAGGCTGCAGAAGGACGTGCTGGGGGCTGCACTGAAGCTCGGTGTTGCCACCGCACGGGCTCGGTAGGGGATGACCACAGTATAGACAACACAAAATAATCTGCAGATGCTGGGATCAAAGCAACACTCACAACACGCTGGAGGAACTCAGCAGGTCGGGCAGCATCCGTGGAAACGATGAATCAACGTTTCGGGCCGGAACCCTTCGTCAGGACTGACGAGGGAAGGGGCAGAGGCCACCCTCCCCCACCTTCTTTATAGGGCCTCTGCCCCTTCCCTCTTCAATCCTGACGAAGGGTTCCGGCCCGAAACGTCAACTCATCGTTTCCATGGATGCTACCCGACCTGCTGAGTTCCTCCAGCATATTGTGAGTGACCACAGTATAGAGTTCCTCCACTACTGGGAAGGGCTGAGTTGGGCGAGGAGCTCCCTCAATTGTTGAAGTAGTGTACCAGTGTTGTAGGTCCAAGAGTGGGGAACAACCCAAGTTTGGATGATTTGTACTGGGCCGGATTGAAAAGGTCAGGATTTTGGGGCTGGAGGTGAGGGACCGGCTGGTTCAGCTCTCTGCCCCGTAAGGTTTACTCATCTCTGCCCTGAACCGAGGCTATGGCCTGCAACTCATGGGCTTCTGTGGACCGACTCCTGTGAACTTCAGTTCTGAATGCGATTTGCTCACTTTTATTGTTTGCCTGATTTGTTTAACTTTCTTTCTGCACTTCGGCTATTTGCCGTTCTTTTTTTAAAAACAGTTTCTATTGGGTTTCCTTGTTTTGCGGCAGCCTGGAAGGAGACAAATCTCAAGGTTGTATAAAGTATATGTACTTTAACAATAAATGTACTTCGAACTTTGAACGTAAGAATGAAAAGGGATTACATGGATTATTCTTGAAAATAATTTATTATGAATAAACATTATTTTGATATAGTGTATGAAGAAAACTTCCATCAGGACTCCCCCCAGCCTCCGGCACTCCAGAGAAAACAACCAAAGTTTTCCCAACCTCTCCGTCTAACTGATATGGTATTATTTCCACTGAAACGGAACTACTTTGTATGGTGCTAAGACGCTCTTAACTGGAAATTAGATTTCCACCATTTTTGGTTTGCTATGTGAGTGCTACATTTTGTGCTGATGCCAAATTGGTTGTCATCAAAAACAGAATTGCTAAATTGGGACCTTCTTGCATTAAGCCATCACTCTTATAGTTTTCCCACATTTCAGAGCATCAGATTCTTTGTGAGCATACACATCTCATTCACACGCTTCCACTGGGAGGCACATCAGTGCTGTTAAAAAGAAATTCTACCATGGCAACCTGATGGCATAAATGTCGATTTCTCTGACTTCTGGTAATTTCTCCTCCCTCTCTCCCTTCGCTCTTTTTCCAGTCCCCATTCTGATTCCCCTTTCATCCCTTCTCTTCTCTTTACCTGCTCATCATCTCCCTCCAATCCTCTCCTCCTTCCCTTCCATGTCCACTAACCTCTCCTATTAGATCTCTCTTCCACCTATCCACTTTAGCCTCTTACTTCATCCCCCATCTCCATCCCCCCTCACCTGGTCTCACCTGCTAGCTTGTACTCCTTCCAAGTGACATGGTGTCTGGCAACATCCTTTCCCTCAATGGCAAAAACACAAAAGAGCTGATCATTGACCTCAGAAAGTGGGGGGCATGATCCTGTCTACATTAATCATGTTGAGGTTGAGAGATCTGAGAGCTTCAAGTTCCTAGATGTGAACATCACCAATAGTCTGACCTGGTCTATCCACGTTGATGTCATAGCTGAGCAAGCTCACCACCACCTCTGCTTCCTCAGAAGGCTGAAGAAATTCGGCACATCTCTGCTGACTCTGTCTCACAGAAGTCAAAGACATTCTCAACAGATGGAGTGAGTATTGTTCAGACCTTTACAACCATCAGACCTAAGGAGACCCCAACATACTAACAAACAATGATGACTTTCCAACTTGGAAGGAAGAAGTAAAAGCAGCTATAAAATAGCTGAAGAATGGGAAAGCTGCAGGAATAGACAACATCCTGGCTGAGCTGATAAAACATGGAGGAGAGACAGTGATAGACATCCTCACCAATATCTGCAACAAAATCTGGAAGACCATGGAATGGCCAACACCCCTGGACAAAGTCACTTATCATTACTTTCCCTAAAAAATGCAACTTGCAGCACTAGCAGAATTGTAGAACCATAAGTCTTATTGGCCATGCAAGCAAAGTGTTCTTGAACAGACTGCAACCACAGGCAGAAGAAATAATTGCCAAAGAGCAGGCTGGATTCAGAAGTGGAAGAAGTACGATGGAAGAGATATTCATCCTCCGAGTACTGTGCATGAAATATAGCCAACATCAACAGGACAGCTTCCACGTGTTCATAGACTTCAAGAAGGCATTTGATAGGGTGTGGCACGATGCACTCTGGACCACGATGAAGAGATACAACCTGGGCCAGAAGTTGATCCAAATCGTCAAGCAGCTCTACACCAAAGAGGGCAGCGCAGTACTCGTTCAAGGCACAATTGGAGAGTGGTTCCACACATCAGTTGGAGTCCAACAAGGCTGCCCCCTTTCAGCCATGCTGGTCAACATTTTCCTGGAGCAAATAATGACAGATGCCCTGGAAGACCATAACGGCAGAGTCAGCATCGGAGGACAGATCATAACCAGCCTCAGGTTTGCCGATGACACAGATGGGCTGGCAGGAAGTGAGGAGGAACCAGCCTGCTTTGTGAACCACCTGGACGATACGTCTACCAGATATGGCATGGAGATCAGCGCAGAGAAAACCAAGCCTACGAGAAACAGTGAGGAGACAGTCACAACAAAAATCACAGTCGGTGGACAAGAACTAGAGACTGTCTAACGGTTCAAGTGTCTTGGCGCCATTGTCAACCAAGAAAGGATCAAAGCCTGAAGTCCTTGCAAGGACAGTCCAAACAACAGCAACGCTGGCTAAACTAAAACCAATCTGGAGAGACCATAATATCGCTCTCAGATCCAAGCTGCAACTCCTGTTATCAGACTCTTCAATGGACCCCTTGGACAATAAGATGGACTCTTGGCCTCACAATCTACCTCATTATGATTGTTTACATGTAGTGCACTCTTCCAGTAGCCTTTACACTTTATTTTGCATTGTTATTGTTTTACCCTAGAACATAGAACAGTACAGTACAGGAACGGGAAGCTCAGCCCACAATGTTGTGCCAGACCAGCTAAAAAGCAAATCAAAAGCACCCTAACACTAATCCCTCCTACCTACACCATGTCCACATCTCTCCACCTTTCTCACATTCATGTGCCTATCTAAATGTTTCTTAAAAATCTCTAATGTATTTGCCTCCACCACCATACCAGGCAGCGCATTCCAGGCATCCACCACTCTCTGAGTAAAAAGCTCACCTCTCACATCCCCTTTGAACCCACCCCCTCCCACCTTCAATGCAAGCCCTCTGGTATTAGACATTTCAAATCTGGGAAACTGATATTCCCTGTCTACTCTATCTGTGCCTCTCATGATCTTATAAACCTCTATCAGATCTCCCCTCAGCCTCCGACGTTCCAGAGAAAACAGCCCAAGTTTATTCAGCCTCTCATGATAGCACCTGCTCTCTAAACCAGGCAGCATCCTGGTAAACCTCTTCCGCACCCTCTCCAAAGCCTCAACATCCTTCCTATAGTGGGGTGACCAGAAGTGTATGCAATACTCCAGATGTGGCCTAGCCAGAGTTTTATAAAGTTGCAACACAACCTCTTGACTTCTGAACTCAATGTCTTGACTAATAAATGCAAACATTCCATAAGCCTTCTTCACCACCAATTCTAGCTCAAAGCACTGTGTAATGATTTGATCTGTATGAACAATATGAAAGACAAGCTTTTCATTTGATCTTGGTATATTTGATAATAATAACCAATATCATGCAATAGAGATATTTGATTGAGCCCCATGCCATATTCAAGCCCCTTTATGTGATGGGGCTGTTCCAAGTGATTACATGCTAGGCACATTATGAAGGCTACACGTACACCAAATGGCAGACATGGAAATCAGCAAGCAGTCTGTTAGAGGAATTCAACAGGTCGAGCAGGTTCAGAATCAGAATCAGAATCATGTTTAATATCACTGGTACAGAATATATAATGAAATATGTTGCTTTGTGACAGCAGCAGTTCATCATCATCATTATGTGCCATGTCATGTGACATATACAATCAGGGTCCCATGACCGTGATTGTTGGCAAATTTTTCTACAGAAGTGGTTTGCCATTGCCTGCTTCTGGGCAGTGTCTTTACAAGACGGGTAACCCCAGCATTATCAATACAATTTGGAGATTGTCTGCCTGGTGTCAGTGGTCGCATAACCAGGACTTGTGGTATGCACCAGCTGCTCATACGACCATCCACCACCTGCTCCCTTGGCTTCACGTACCCTGATCGGGGGAGCTAAGCAGATGCTACATGTTGCCCAAGGGTGCCCTGCAGGCTAGTGGAGAGAACGAACACCTTACACCTCCTTTGGTAGAGATATATCTCCATCCTATCATCCAAACAGTACATTGCAATACATAATTAAATATATATATATAGGGAGAGAGAGAGCGAGCGATAGATAGATAGATTGATCCCAAAGGAAATTACAGTGTCACAGCAGTATTACAAGTGCACAGATATAAATATTAGAAGACAAGTAGAAATAATAAAAAATAAGTTACCACAAACAGGCTAACAAGAGGATTTCCTCACTTCCCAGGCTATAGTTTAACTCATTATAAACCTCAGTGGCTGAGGGTAAGAATGGCCTCATATAGCGCTCTTTAGAGCAGCGCAGTTGTCTTTGTCTACTAGAAGTGCTCTTCTGTTCAGCCAAGGTGGCATGCAGAAGGTGAGAATCATTGTCCAGAATTGTCAGGATTTTCCATAGGGTCCTTTGTTCTACCGCAGCCTCCAGTGTGTCCAGTTCAACTCCTATAACTGAGCCAGCCTTTTCTAATCAGTTTATTGAGCCTGTTGGCATCATCCGTGTTGATGCCATTGCCCCAGCACACCACCACATAGAAAATTGTACTGGCGACAACAGACTGGTAGAAAATGTGAGGGATAGCTTTGCATACTCCAAAGGACTCCAGTCTCCTCAGGAAGTAGAGGCAACTCTGGCCCTTCTTGTACACAGCTTCTGTGTTGGTGCTCCACCCAAGTCTGTCATCCAGGTGCACCCCCAGGTCCTTGTAGGTTCTCACCACATCCACATCCTCATCATCAATAGATAGTTAGATATCTACTGTATTTCTTTTGATATCTATCTAAACAGGTAGTTCAAAAAAGGAGCAAAAAATATATTAGTGAGGTAGGGGTTCATTGTTCATTCAGAAATCCGATGGTTGACTTTTCGGGTCAAGACCTTGCATCAGGTCTGAAAGTAGAGAGGAGAAGGCAGGAGTGAGAATTGAGTCTACCGAAATTTGTCCTCTGAAGTGGGGTATAAGGCGACACGTGGGTTATTCCAGGTAGTGGAGGGAGCAGGGATGGAGTTGGGGGAAAGTGGCAGGTGAACGATGGTTGGAGGCAGACAGAGATAGAAACATGAGAGGCAGGTGGAACAAAGTGGGGGGAACGGAGGGGGAAGTTTAGAGACCACTGTAAGAAGGAGATAAGCAGGAACACAAAGGGCTACCAGTGATGGGTGGGATCTGAAGACCTCTTCCAACAGGGTCACCTGAATTCATATATGGGTTCTGTTGTGAATAGCATGCAAAGATCATAGGTGATTCTCTTTAATACACTATCTGCACATCAGAGATGTGGTGGGAAAATAGTTAGTAATATCATGTGCAAAATATAACTAGGAAATTAGACTCACACTGTGGCAAATGTTTTTTTTATTATTCCAGACTGATACGGAACAAATGTTTTTTTTTTCCCCTTACTCAGTTTCTGGTTCCTTGAGCTGACTGGTGGTCCGAGGAGATTCAAATTCAGATTCAGAATTATTCATCACATGTGCATTGAAACTCTGCAGAAGGAAAATTCTGATCTCAAACCTCCTCTGCCTTGTGGCTATACCCACTCGTGGGGAAGGCTTCGGGAGTGAATCCCAAGGGAAACATCCAGAGCTGGAGTTCTTAAGGCAGTCCTACACTGAGTTCAACACTGGCTGGTAATGCTGCTGTTGCCTTGTGTTCATCAGATGTGCGAAGAGGGGGACCTTGCTTCATGGGCAACAGCATGCTCTCCATATCGTACTGTCCTGGCTTGTGTATATAGAGAGATAGGATGCTACGTCCGTGGTTGACCATGACTGGTGGAGGCCTCGGTACTTTGCAAAGTTAAATGAAATGTGTTATATGGATCAACAAGCAACATACCCTAGGATGTGCTGGGAGCAGCTCGCAGGTATGGCCACACATTCTGGTGCCAACATAGCGTGCTCACAATGTGCAGCAGAACAACACAAACAGCAGCAAACAGCAAGGCGAGCGTCTTTCCAACCCACGTACTCACAAACACAGACAGGTCGCCAACCCCAGAACAGGCCGCATACGGGCCTCCAGTCCTTGGCCACGGACTCACAGACATCAGACCCTCAACCTCCCCCTCCCCGGTCCAAACTCTCAGACTCACAGAGGTCAGGTCCTCAGCCGTCCCGGCCCTGGCCTGGGCTTGCAGATTCACAGAAGAAGTGGCTTGATTATTGTTCTTCAAAGGTGTGTTTTATGTTTTGTAACTCCAAAAAGTAATCAAAAGAAAAACACGGGAGATGGGGATACTCGTGTTCACTCCGTTTTACTTCAGTGAGGCGCAGACTTGGTGACTTGGTGGCGTAATGACGTGTGCCATTCATGTACTTTTACATATAACCCGTAATGAATTATGTAACCGACAAAGAATGCTTAATCAAATGCAGTACAGTAGTGTAGTGGTTAGCGCCATGCTTCACAGTACGGGTAACCCGGGTTCAATTCCTGCCACTGCCTGTAAGGGATTTGTACATTACCATGTGGTTTCCTCTGGGTGCTCCAGATTCCTCCCACAGTCCAAAGATGTACCGGTTGGTAGATTAATTGGTCATTGTAAATTGTCCCGTGATTAGGCTAGGATTAAATCAGGGGAATGCTGGGCGATACAGCTCAAAGGGCCAGAAGGACTTATTCCATGCTGTATCTCAATAAGTGTTGGCGCGTGGCCAAGTGGTTAAGGCGTCGGCCTAGTGATCTGAAGGTCGCTAGTTTGAGCCTCAGTTGAGGCAACGTGTTGTGTCCTTGAGCAAGGCACTTAACCACACATTGCTCTGTGACGACACCGGTGCCAAGCTGCATGGGCCCTAGTGCCCTTCCCTTGGACAACATCGGTGGCGTGGAGAGAGGAGACTTGCAGCATGGGCAACTGCTGGTCTTCCATACAACCTTGCCCAGGCCTGAGCCCTGGAAACCTTCCAAGGTGCAAATCCATGGTCTCACGAGACTAACAGATGCCTATATATATAAAAAATCTCAATAAATAAAAATAAATAAACAATATATTTACAATATTACTCAAATATCACTGAAATATTAAATACACAACAGTGTGAACTTACTTAAATCATTCCAACCCCCATGTCAATGGACAACATGATTTTCTTGGAGTCAAAAACAGAAGGGGGGGAAAAGGTAAAATATTCTAATGAAGTGGCGATTGCTCCATTGGGATTGCTGGGAATGCCCAGACAACACCTAGTTGCTTGGTGCTGATTCAGGGCCTTGGAAGCACTTCTACCATCATCATCCTTTCCAAACCAGAAAGCCTGGGCCTTGATTTTGCATTGGATAACTTTCACCTTCACCTTCCCTGTGGGTGTGGATATAAACTGTGTCAGGATTACTATGCTTGTTTATTAAAATCTGGCTATCCTTGTGAATGGATGTGTTATTATTTCAGAATCAGGTTTATTATCACTGATATGTCATTGAATTTGTTGTTTTGCAGCAGCAGTATAGAGCAATGCATAAAATATACTGTTAATTATAAAAAGATTATACCATCATCATCATCATTTTGTGCTGTGCTATATGATGTTGGTGATCATGGTCTTGACCATGATTGTTCCTGGCAAATTTTCCTATACAAGTGGTTTGCCACTGCCTTCCTCTGGGCAGTGTCTTTACAAGACAGGTGACCCCAGCCATTATCAATACTCCTCAGAGGTTGTCTGCCTGGCATCAGTGGTCGCATAACCAGGACTTGATCTGTTTTCCTCACCACGGTTTCAAGCACTTAGGCTTGGAGATGCCTGAAATGGCCAAGAGTGAAAATGAAATGATTTCACTACTTCAACAAGTTAGGAACTACGAAGAATTTGAAGGTATCGAAAATCATCCTGAATGTTACAATGAAAATGAATATTTGGAGGGTGCAATCATCTAAGGCATTGTATGAAAGCTGGAAGTTATCTGCACTGCGTGTCTGTGCTGACTTTATTCATTTACAGTCAATCAAAAGAACACGGCAGCGTACACTGAATGAAATTCCTTCATTGATAACTAATAGGAACTAATACACAGTTTTATTATACTGTAGATATTGGTAGTGTTCTAATTTGTTCTGTATTTCATTTCAATACCTGGTTTGTTACTCAGTTAAATGGCAGTTTGTCTTTTCTATACTTTTGAAATATTTCTATGAAACTTCAGCTCAATGGGGCAGCCGCTTAATTGGTCCCGATGTGTCCCAATTAACTAGAATCTGCTCTATGTAGGTAGGTATAAATAAATAATTAAATAAACAGATAAAATATATACACACATATACACACAGCACACACATACATGTATATATTGTATACTATATGCTGTGTATATATGCACAATTTGAGCAGCCCTTATCAAAAAATCCAAAATCCATAAACCTCCACAATCCGAAATTTTCTTGAGCACTGACATGATGCCACAAATGAAAATTTCCACAAGACACTGGGAAGGTTCCCAGGTGATGGATTACGGACAGTTCTATGAAGTGGCCTCACCTACCCTGAGTGGGTCCCTGATAGAGTCAGTTGTTTTCAAAAGCTGATTCAGGAATTCTCCTGAAGCTACTTTGTTACTCTGTGCACACACTATATTTTCATTATATTAATGGTATGTAATAATAATGGTGTGATGAACAAGTGTAAGTCAAAGGCTGCTTACTGATAGCAGATAAATTCAAGAGTTGGGAACGACAGCAATGCCAAGCAGCATCTGACTGTCCATCTAGGTGGCTGAGGTAGTGAAAGCTTACCTTTCTGATGGTTCAATGTACACATTATTAAAAATATTATATAAAACTATTTTCAGGGTACATATGTAAGCTGTATCTGTAATGTAAATGGATTTTGTGTTTTGACTTTGGGTCCCATTTCCAGGGTATCTCATTATATAGATGCAAATATTCCAAAATCTGAAAAAATCCAAAATATGAACCATTTTCAACCCCAAACATTTTGGATAAGGGGTGCCCAACCTATATACATACTGTACATAATATATACCTATATATATCTAGATAGATAGATAAATAGATACTGTATATAAGACCACAAGATATAAGAGCAGAATTAGGCCATTTGGCCCATCGAGTCTGTTCCACCATTTCATCATGGCTCCATTTTCCATCTCAGCCCCAATCTCTTGCCTTCTACCTGCATCCCTTCATGCCCTGACTAATCGAGAATCTATCAAACTCTGTCTTAAATACACCCAGTGACTTGGTTTCCACAGCTGTCTGTGGCAACGCATTCCACAGATTCACTGCTTGCTAGCTAAAGAAATTCCTCCTCATCTCCATTCTAAATGGACATCCCTCTATTCTGAGGCTGTGTCCTCTGGTCTCAAACTCCCCCACCAAAGGAAACATCCTCTCCATATCCACTCTACCAAGGCCTTTCAACATTCGATAGGTTTCAACGAGATCCCCCCTCATTCTTCTGAATTCCAGTGAGTATAGTTTCAAAGACATCAAACACTCCTCATATCGTCGTCGTCGTCGTGGCCATCCCTCGAGGTCGAGGATGATGGTCTTCGTTCTGAAGAAGTGGCCCACGGAGCGGAGACACCCGTGCGTGTATTTGTTTAACGTGTACTTGATGTTGCACTCCAAGAAGCACACGATACTTCACAAATCAACCAACTGATTCCAATGGCATGGAAACCACGACGATTGGAGCTGATGGATCTGTTGCAGCCTTCATCCGCCTTCACAGCCGTTGAGTTCGAAGTAACTTTGTCCGCCTGTTCCACCGTTGAGGTCTTGGTTGGATTGTTCTTTGTCAGGGACCTCACCCTCGACCTTACCGCCATGGGTGACCCTACCAGGAGCATAGCTCCAGACGGCATCGCTCTCGGGATCTCAGGACCACACAGGCTTCTCCACCGCGACAAGGTGACAATCCATGGAGAAGACTCCTCATATGATAATCCGTTCAATCCCGGAATCATTTGAACCTCCTCCGAATCCTCTCCGATGTTAGCAGCACATATATAATTAAGTAAGTAGAGTGAAATGAAAGCAAAAACAGTCAGATAGTGTTCATGGGTTCATAGAACATTCAAAGAGCTGATGGAAGAGGGGACGAAGCAGTTCCTGAAATGTTGAGTGCGTGTCTTCAGGTTGCTCCTTGATGGTAGTAATGAAAAGAAGGAGGGCGTGCTCTGGTTATTGGGCATTCTTAGTGATAGATGCCGCCATTTTGAGGCATCACCTTTTGAAGACGTTCTTGATGTTGGGGAGACTATTGCCTATGACGGAGCTGGTGATGTCTACAACCCTCCACACCGGATGGTGATGCAACAAGTCAGAATGCTATCCAGGGTACATCTGTAGAAATTTGCTTGAGTCTTTGGTGGCCTACCAAATATCCTCAAACTCCTAATGCAATATAGCTGTTGGCATGCCCTCTTCGAGATTGCATTCTGGGTGACTGCCCCACCAATACTCATGGTCTATCTACCACACGTTTGTAAAACCTACTATTATTTCTGACCAGAGAGACAAAGATGAGTCCATTTGGACCCTCAGTGCCGAAAGCCCAGGAAGTCATTGCTGAACTCTGTGTAATGGCCGACAGCTTTGGGAAGGGAGGCATCAGGATTAGTCTGGGTTAATAATGCTAACTACGAAACGTAGAAATCAAGGCAAGGTAACAGATGGTAAAGAGATCACACATTCGAGTTAAGTGTGAGTTATTTTTAATTGCAAACAATAGAGACCAAAATGCAGCCAAAGAACCAATTATCCATTGTTCACACCCTAAGAGAACATTTTTTTTCTAGCTGTTTTCTGAAAGTATGCAATCGCTCTCACCACTTCTCTTGCAAGTAATTGGAGGAACCACTCGATTATTCCTTCAGACTGGAACGTTTAACTTTGGTCAGCTTTTACTTGGCAGCCGTGAAAAACAGGATGCCTTCTTCCCATGTGTCTGGGCTGAATTCAAACCTGAGTCTCTCTGCCAAAGAAAAAGCATTCTCAGTCCAGTTCCCGAGAGGAAGAGGTATCTTTGATACTGCTCGTTGGTCTAAAAGTGAATCTTGCAGTCCCACACCCTGTGAAGAACAGACTGATTAATAGCAGGTTCCCTTTCACGAGTGTTAAAAGCAGCTTAGCATGCAACATCTAACTTGGGCAGGAAATCTACACACTGATCCAAAATGAATATTCTAATACCCATTACACATGTTTCAACAGAACGACTCAGTGGACTCTATTCTGATTTCAACTCATTTGCAGGAAGGAGCAGAATCGAGAGGCCATAACATAATACATGTAGATGCAAGAATTATGCACATCCCTTTGCTCACGTAACAAGGCTGTGAAACTTCTTTAATTTTAGAAATCACACAAGTCTTTGTGGTCAGGCAGGGAACTTCACTACAGGCTCGTTGGAGAATGATAATGAGTATCTACACGTTGTTACTGCTTCATTCTGGGATATAGATAGGGACAGTTCTCTGCAGTTCATGGGCTCTGTAGGTGATGCTGGATGCGATTTCTTATTTATCATAACTCATTGGTATTGGTTTTGTTTAGAAACAGAAAAATCTACAGCACAATACAGGCCCTTCAGCCCACAAAGCTGTGTCAAACATGTCCCTACCTTAGAACTACCTAGGCTTTATGCATAGCCCTCTATTTTTCTAAGCTCTATGTTGCCATCCAGAAGTCTCTTAAAAGACCCTATCGTTTCCACCTCCACCACTGCCGCCGACAGCCCATTCCACGCACTCACCACTCTCTGTGTAAAAAAACTTACCCCTGACATCTCCTCTGTACCTACTTCCAAGCACCTTAAAACTATGCCCTCTCATGCTAGCCATTTCAGCCCTGTGAAAAAGCCTCTGATTATCCACACGATCAATGCCTCTCATTGTCTTATACACCTCTGTCAAGTCACCTCTCGTCCTCCGTCGCTCCGAGAAGAAAAGGCCAAGTTCACTCAGCCTATTCTCATAAGGCATGCTCCCCGAACCAGCTAACATCCTTATAAATCTCCTCTGCACCCTTTCTGTGGTTTCCACGTCCTTTCTGTAGTGAGGCGACCAGAATTGAGCACAGTTCTCCGAGTGGGGTCTGACCAGGGTCCTATATAGCTGTATCCTTACCTCTTGTTTATTATTGTCACATGGCCTGTTACGCCACTGGTGTTTAGGACAGCAATGAATGTCCTCCATCTCTTTCTGTCCTAGGCCATCTTCTCTATTATGCCCCAGGTGTGGTTCAGGGTCCTCATTTCTGCCTCTGCGTTATGGTAGCAAGTTGTCTTTGGTCTTCTGTGATTCCTCCGCTCTTCAGGAGTCCACTGATGATGGAGTTGGCCTCTCTTCTCATCACGTGGCCAATCCACCTCCAACGTTTCCTCATGATGACTGTGGCCATGTCCTCTAGGTGAAGGAGTAGGGTGTGGCTGGAGATCTTTCTTGGCCAGAAAATACAGAGGATCTTCCGCAGGCTCACGGTGTGGAATGAGTTTTTTCTCGCATGATGGTCACATGTACCGAGATACAGTGAGAAGCTTATCTTACCTACTGTTCAAACAGATCAAATCATTACACAGTGCGTTGAGCTAGAATAAGGTAAATCAATAACAATGCAGAATAAAGTGCAAAATCTGCTGAAAACGTGCAGTGCAGGTAAATGATAAAGTTTAAGATCATATTGAGATAGATTGTGAGGCTAAGGGTCCACCTTATCACACAAGATGTCATGAGTGTGATAACAGTGGGATAGAATGTAGGGCTGTCCTTGAGCCTGATAGGAGAGGGGAGAAGAGAAGGTGTCCAGTGTGGGTGGGGTCTTTGATTTTGAGGCAGCGAGAAATTTAGACAGATTCCAATGAGGGGAGAGTGGTTCCTCTGATATTCTGGGTAGGGTCTTTGATTACGTTGGCTGCTTTACTGGCAGTGAGAACCACAGACAAAGTCCATGGAGGGGAGGCTGGTTCCTGTGATGTACTGAACTGCATCCACGACTCTCTGCAGTTTCCTGCAATCCAAGCAGAGTAGTTGTGATTCCAAGCTGTCATGCATCCAGACAGAATTCAGGCCGGATGCACGTCGGATGACCCAGCAGCAAAGCTGACCAAGGAGAAATGATAGGAAAGGAGATTCAAAGGTTCTCTCAGGACACCACTGAAGAGTTTCAGCATTGAGACGTACATACTATTGAGAACAAGCATTGGATCGTAATGTTTGACATAGCAACATAAAAAATTTGTATAGCGGGGTCTCTACCAAAGAAGGTATAAGGCGCTCCTTCCCTCTGCTAGCCCGTGGGTTACCCTTGGGCAAGGTATAGCAACTGCTTTGCCCCCAATCAGCGTCATGAGAAGCCATGGGAGCAGGTGGTGGATGTTCGTATGAGCAGTTGGTGCATATCACAAGTCCTGGTTATGCGACCACTGACGCCAGGCAGACAACCTCTGCAGAGTACTGATAATGGCTGGGATTACCCGCCTTGTGACGACACTGCCCAGAAGAAGGCAATGACAAGCCACTTCTGTAGAATTTGCCAAGAACAATCATGGTCATGGAAAGACCATGGTCGCCCACGTCATACAACAGTGGTGCATAATGATGATGTCATATGACATGGCACATAATGATGATGATACTGATATAAAAAGCAGGGCTTGCTCGTGAGAGGAAACTAGAACGGAGCAAGCAGGGATGGAAGGAGAATCTCAAAAATCAAAAGCCACTGGAATTACAATACCTTTACACTCCTGTGCGTAAGGAACTTTTGAGCCGATTGATATAATCAGCTGGCAATGAGTATATGTCGTCTCTGTGTACACTACAGCACCAATTGTAAGGCTGGACGTAAATAAGGCACCACGGCAGCGTAATACCTTTACAGCGTCAGAGAATCGGGTTCAATTCCTGATGCTATCTGTAAGCTTGTGCGATCTCCTCGGGACTGGGTGGGTTCCCTCCGTGTGCTCCAGATTCCTCCTACAGTCCAGAGACCTATGGGTTAGTAGGATAATTGGTCACATGGCCAGAAGCTGTACCTGCAAATAAATAAATAAATAAAAATGCTGGAGGAGATCAGCAGGTCAGGGAGTATCTGTGGGAAGGAATACACAGCCAATGTTTCAGGCCAAGACACGTCATCGGTTCTCATGAAGGGTCTTGGTCTAAAATGCAGCTGTTTATTCCTTTCTATAGATGCTGCCTGACCTGCTGAGTTCCTCCAGCGTGTTGTGGATGTTACTCTGGATTTCCAGCATATGCAGAGTCTCTTGTGTTAACAAATAAATGCCGATTTTGCTGCCGCGAAACAGCAAAGTTTACCTCGTTCGAAGTCGGTGATAAATAAATCTGATTCTGATGTCACGGTCTCGATTGGGATTGAGTGACAAACGGCAGCAAACAGTTTAGTATTGACTGCTGAAGGGTGACCGCGTTTTAAAGATGGCACCTTGTTAGGCACCGATTCCTGAGTTGGACTGCTCTCTGGGTGGTACCAATGGTCACTGGAGGGTTCCTTTAGCATGGGCATGATGGGCTGAAGAGGTTGTTTCTGTACTGCATGACTCAGTGACCCTGCTGACTGGAGCCAGTCTGGAGAGAGCTGGGCATAAACAGCTTGTTTTTATTCTGAGCTGCTAAATCTCTTCTGTTCCTCACCCACGATGACACATGAGGAAACCAGACCACACAGCGTCAAATGCCTTTCTGCTTCCCCATCTGATCCTTCTCTCTTCGTAATCTACAAACTCAGTCCTCACGAATTCTTATAGAAAGTGTTTGAGCCTTCACCCACTCGGACAGGAGACTGATTTCAACGACCCTGCCTCCTAGTAGCAGCCCCTCAGTACTGCAACAGCCAGCCAAACCCGCAGGTTGGGATTTGACCTGAACCAACTGAAATTAACAATTACCTTAGTGCCGGGATTTATAGGAAGGTCGACTACCAGTGGTGAGCCAGGGCGTGTGAAGAGGCAAGCAAATCTAAACCGGAATCAGGTTTATTATCTCTGACAATTGTGAAATCTGTTGTTTTGTGGCGACAGTACAGTGCAGTGGTGAGAATAGTGAGGTAGTTAGTGTTAGTGCGGCGGTGGGGTGGAAATCTGTCTCTACCAAAGGAGGTGCGAGGTGCTCCTTTCCTCTGCTAGCCTTGACAAAGGTGTAGCACCAGCTTAGCTCCCCCCCCGCCACCCCGATCAGGGTCACGTGAAGCCACGGGAGCAGGTGGTGGACGGTCGTACAAGCAGCTGGTGCATATCACAAGTCCTGGTTATGCAACCACTGACGCCAGGCAGACAATCTCTGAAGAGTGTCGATAATGGCTGGGGCCATCTGTCTTGTAAGGACACTGCCCAGGAGGCGGTAATGGCAATCCACTTCTGTAGAAAAATTTGCCAATAACACTCATGGTCGTGGAACGACCATGGTCACCTCCGTCATATGACATGGCACATAGCGAGTGTTAATGGGTTCTTGGACCATTCCAAAATCTGAAGGTCATTCCTAAAACATTGAGTGTTTTCAGCTCCTGTACCTTCTCTCTGCTGTTAGTAATGAGAAGAGGGCATGTCCTGGTGGGGGCGGGGGGAATCCTTAATGATGGATGCTGCCTTGTTGGGGTATTTTGTCCTTGATGTTGGGGAAGCTTGTGCCTATGATGGAGCTGGCTGAGATTACAGCCTTTTTACAATCCTGTGCAGTGGTCCCTCCACACCAGATGGTGAAGCAACCCATCAAAATGCTCTCTATGATACACCTTTGGAATCTTCGGTGACATACGTATGTAATGAGCTCTTCAGCCCTGAGCAGGGACCAGAAGATTGGTGGGCTCCACGGTTCTTAGAGCACCTGAACTGGTTAATTGTTGTTTAACGACAGTCGTTAATTGCTTTGATTTCTTTGTGTTTTTCTTGAGTGACTTGTGCTTTGTAACGTGGTCTCCTGGTGCTTTCTGCTTAAATTTGTTAAGTTTATTTTGATAGACTTGGGGTTTATTATTTAAGCAGATGCCTGATTAACGATAATCCCGGGGTCCTAGTTTTGAGAATATTACTTCTCGTGGAGTCACTAGGCTGAGTCACCGATGTTCTTTTGGAATTATTATGAATAAACTCCAGACGCTGTCTCTACATTGGAGTCGTCCTTCCCCTGCACTTGGGTTCTGACATTGCCAGCACACATTGTAAAAACATATACATCGATAGTAAGATTTTCCTGAGAATTACTACTCTATTTAGTGACTAGTAAATAAAGCAGGCTTAGTCCAGTTCACAGGGACTTTTGAATAGGGTTACTTGCAGGAATGGAAATTCTGTCTGCATCTTTATTCACCGTTCCAAGACTACTGTAGTTTATTACGGTGGCTTTACACTGGTAGCATAATTACCTCTGAGTCAGAACATGTTGAGATCAATTTCCACTCTGGACAAAAATCAAGATGACTCTTATGTGCATCTTTTCAAGGAACAGCTTCCTCCCCTCTGCCATTAGGCATCCGAATTGTCCATGAGCACTACCTCATCATTCCTCTTTACACGATCTATATACTTTATTTCTTAATGTAACTGACAGTAATTTTTATGTCCTCAAAACTCAAAGTAAATTTTATTATCAAAGCGCATATACATCACCATATACAACCCTGAGATTCATTTTCCTGTGGGTATACTCAGCAATTCTATAGAATAGAGAACTACCGCAGCATCAATGAAAGATCAACCAGGGTGCGGAAAACAACAAACTGAGCAAATGCATATATAAATAAATAGCAATAAATAATGAGAACATGAGATAATGAGATAAAGAGTCCTTGAAAGTGAGATCATTGGTTGTAGGAACATTTCAATGATGGGGCAAGTGAGTGTAGTTACTTCCTTCTAGTCAAGACTTGATGGTTGAGGAGTAGTAACTGTTCTTGAACCTGGTGGTGCGAGTCCTAAGGCTCTTGTACCTTCTACCTGTTGGCAACAATGGGAACAGAGCATGACTTGAATGGTGGGGGTCTCTGATGATGGATGCTGCTTTCCTACGACAGCGTTTCATGTCAATGTGCGCAATGGTTGGGAGAGCTTGGACTGTATCACTGCCACCAAGCCACAAATTTCATGACGTATGTCAGTGATAATAAGCCCAATTCTGATTCTGAGATGGAATCTGTCTGATGAACCCCAATCGCTCGCTCAGTTGAATAGCTGGAGGCTGGAGACTGGGGTCAGGGGACTCTGTGTGTGTGTTGGTGGGAGGGAGGAAAGGGGCTTGTTTTTTTTCCCTTCTCTGTTCTGTTTTATTGTGTTTTGTGTGGTTCTGCTGAGCAGTTTGGACACACCTCGTTGGCACTTGAATGTGTGGCGACACCTTCAGGCTTGCCCCGCGTGCGTTGAGTGTTAACGCAAACGACATGGTTCACCGTATGTTTTAGAACATAGAGAAAAGGTCAGACCCCTTGGCCCCAATGTTGTGCCGAACCTATTAAAGTAGTAATCAAATGGTCAACTAAACTAATCCCTTCTGCCTACACAATGTCCTTAATGTTATGTTTTGTTACTTCAAAACATTAAATTAATTCAAATAAACCCACAAGAGCCTGAAGCTACAGGTGTAGTTCGAATTTACTTCAAGCGAGGCACATTCATATTACTTGGTAGCATGATGACGTATGCAATTAATGTATTTTACATGCAACCTGTAATTAATTATTTAAGCAAACAAAAATGCTTTAACAACCAACATATATACAAGATTACTCAAGAATAAATGAAATATTAAGTTCAGAACACATAACCTTCTGTTTCCCTCACATGCATGTGTCTATCTAAATGTCTCTTAAAAGCCTCTAATATATCTGCCTGTACCACCACCCCAGGCAGTGTATTCCAGGCACCCACCACTCTCCGTGTAAAATACTTGCCCCTCACATCTCCTCTGAACTACCCCCTTTCACTTTTAATGCACGGTGTACCTGATGAATAAACTTGAATCTTGAATCTTGATCGGTCGGTCTGTTTATTGGACTTGTGTTTAGAGGATTCTGCAGTTCATGTTATATGTGCTTCTTGTTTCTGGTTACTCTTTTTTTGTTGCTGTTTTGTGTGATTTTGATCGGGGCACTTCGAAGCGGATTGGCTCTGCGGCGTAGAGTCAAAGAACGACACAGCGCTAAATTGAACTGAAATTAACTACGTGTTTCAAAGACTTTGTAGTTTGATGTTAAAAATTCTGTGTGTTATTCACTCATATTTTGCTGTTTGCATGATTTGTTGTCTTTTTGTGCATTGGGTGTTTGATGCTCTCTTTGAACAGGTTCTATATTGTTTCTTTGTTTCATGGCTGCCCCCAGGAAGACGAATTGCAGGATTGTAGACTGCATATATACTTTGATAATAAACGCATTTTGAATCTTTGAATCTTGTTTCATAGCAGCATTTTGCCTGATTTGGCCAAAATGTATTCCATGAATAGCTATCATGCTGTTTACAACAAACCCCCACATTTCCCTGAAAGTGGCTGCACAAGTTGAAACAACAGTAAAAAGGCATAGAGCATGCTTGCCCTTATTAGTTGAGGCACTGAATTCAAAAGTCAGAAAGTTCATAAAGCTCTGCAGCTAGAGCAGGGATGGCCAACCTATGGTGCATGCGTCAAAAGTGGCGCATTGGATGATTCGAAGTGGCGCGGTGCACCCCAGTGATAATAATAAAAAAGTAAGCCTACTCATGCAAAAAGAATTAACCAAAAAACGATTTGGAGAGAAAAAAATCTATAACAGGCATTCAAGCAGCTTAGAGCTAGAAATGGGTTTTACTGAGAGTAAATCTAAAACTTAGCAATTATTTTTAGCGATTTTATTATTTCGTGCACATCTTTTGGCAAATGTTACCTTCTTTCACATTAATCTGTTTTCAATTAAAAATATGTTCAATGAGTCAAACTAGGAAAGAAGGACTTTTGTTGTGCAGTTGTTCCGTAACTGTTCAATACACGTTTGATACTTGTTTGATCTTGAGGTGCCGGGCGTCTGCACCAGCGGTGCGTCGCAGGTTTTTGCCAGCCAGTTTACAATTGACATTCGTGCGCTACGAAGTTGTGCTTTGTTCATCCTTTGTGAACATTTGCAGTTTTGTACTTTTCCGAAAATTAAGCCTTGTTTTTACATTCAGTTGCCCATCACAGTGCAAAAGAAAATGAGCAAAAGAAAGCAGAAAGTGATAGTAAATGTGAATTCAATGAACAGTGGGAAAATGAGTTCTTATTTATAGCGGATCCGTCAGGAAAACCGTTGTGCATTGTTTGTGAAAACATTTTCTCACATAATAGAAGACATGATCTTAATAGACACTATAAAACACAACATCAGACTGAAATAGAAGGAAAACTGAAGCTAGTGCTTGGGTCTGAGTTACGGAAAGAATATGTGATTAAGGAAAGGGAAGAAATCAAAAGAAGACAAAATATATTTGTTAAAAGAAGTCTCATTAAGATAAGTAATGTTTATCTTGTTTTTATATTAAATCAATTCTTCTTCTTTCTTCTTCGGTTGTCCATCGAAATCCGATGACGATGTCCACTCCTTTAACAGTGAGATCTTTGATGACTATCATGTGAAAATGCTAAATATGTCTATATTAACATATCTTTACAAGAATTGAATGGGGGTACGAGAGTTGTATGGCGCATCTGAGCTCGTGCGTGAAAAAATTGATGCATGGAATGTGAAAGATTGGCCACCCTTGGTCTAGAGTATTGTATTCAGTTCTGGTCACCCCGTTATAGGAGGAATATTGAGACTATACAGAGGGTGCAGGACTGCTTTACCAGGATGCTGCTTGGTTTAGAGAGCTACAAGGAGAGGTTGGACAAATTACGGCCATTCTCTCTGGAGCACTGGAGGCTGAGAGAAGTTCTTAAGGTTATGAGAGGCATAGAGTGGACATCCGGCATCTTCTACCCAGGACTGAAATCTCTAATACTAGAGAGCATGCATTCATGGTGGGGGCCGGGAGGTGGGGGGGTTAAATTCAAAGTAAAGGTGTGGACAAATATTATACACGGAGAGAGGTGAGGCCTGAAACGCACTGCCAGGACGGTAGTGGATGCAAATAAAATAGAGGCTCTTAGATAGGCGTATCAATATGCAGAGAATGGATATGGACTCACGTAAGCAGTATAGTCTAGTTTAGTAGATTTTAATTACCCAGCATAACATTGTGAGCAGGAGGTGCCGCTCCTGAGTTGTTCTACAGTCTGTGTAATTATCGTTGCTTGTAGATTCCTACCCTGTAACAGTGACTACACCTCTGAAATATTTAATTGGATAGATGGTGCTATGTGATATCGTGAAAGGGATGAGAAAGGGCAGAATCAGGTTTAGTATCACCAGTAAATGTGAAATTTGTTAACTTTGCCGCAGCAGTACAATAATAAATATAGGAAAAAAATTGAATTACAGTAATTTTATATATATGTATGCCTAATTAAATAGTTAAGTTAAAATAGTAAAATTAGTAAAAAAAAACCCAGAAATAAATAAAAAAGTAGTGAGGTGGTGTTCATAGGTTCAGCGTCCATTTAGAAATCGGATGGCAGAGGGGAAGAAGATGCTCCTGAATTGCTGAGTGTGTGTCTTCAGGCTTCTGTACCTGCTTCCTGATGGTAACAATGATAGGGGTGTTATATAATACAAATTTACTTTTATTTACGGTTCTTTAAGGTTGTTGTAGCTGGGGGCGGTCGTGGGGATGAGTTCCCGCTATTTATTAAATGCTCCCGGTGGGGTGCAGTTCAAGTAGCCTCTGACAACTAAATCCAGCTCCTGACCTTTGTGTGTGACTTAGCCCAGTAGAACAGTTTCTACTGACAGGAGAAGCCACAAAGGTGGGTTTCTAGGTAACAGTTTGCTCTCCATATCGTACCGCCCTGGCTTGTGTGCCTAGACAGCTAGGACTCAACATCCATGGTCGACCCTGACTGACGGAGGCTTCAACCAACTTTTATTTACAGTTACTCCCAAGAACACTGTGGACACTGGGGGCATCAAACTGCATCGGTGATGAGACTGAGAGAGTAAAATTGAACAGGGAGAAGATGACATAACCTGTTTAATGCTTTTCTCACTGCTCTGCTCTCTCTTCACCCATGACTATGTGGCTGGGCATCTATAAGGTTGCTGTTTATACAACTGTTGTTGGTAGAACCGGAGATAGTGATGAAGGGGTGTATGGGAGCGAGATACACCAACTAGTTGAGTGATATCATAGCAACAACTTTACACTTAACTTTATTAAGATCGAAGAGCTGATCGTGAAATTCAGAAAGGTTAATAAAAAGGAACATGAGCCAATCCTCATAGAGGGATCAGAAGTGGAGAGGGTGCACAATTTCAAGTCCATGGGTGTCAATATCTCGGAGGATCTAACCTGGTCCCAGCATATCGATGTAGCTACAAAGAAGGGAAGACAGTGGCTGTATCTCATTAGGAGTTAGAGGACATTTGGTTTGTCACCTAAAACGCTCAAGCATACAGATGTACTGTGGAGAGTATTCTGTCTGGTATGGGGCAGGGATGGGAGCTACTGCGTAGGATCGGAATAAGCTGCAGAGAGTTGTAAAATTAGTCAGCTCCAGCATGGTACTAGTCTCCGTAGTGTCCAAGACATCTTCAAGGAGCGATGCCTTAGGAAGGTGGTATCCATCATTAAGGACCCCATCACACAGGACATGCCCTGTTCTCATCGCTACCATCAAGGAGGAGATACAGGAGCCTGAAGGCACACACTCAGCGATTCAGGAACAGCTTCTTCCCCTCTGCCATCTGATTTCTAAATGGCCATTGAACACGTGAACACTAATTCAATACTTTTTTAAAATTTCTGTCTTTGCACTACTTATTTTAACTGAACTATTTAATGTACATATAATACATGTACATATATAAAACTCAGGTTAGGCCACACTTGGAGTGCTGTGTCCAGTTCTGGTCGCCTCACTATAGGAAGGATATGGAAGCATTGGAAAGGGTACAGAGGAGACTTACCAGGATGCTGTCTGGTTTAGAGAGTATGCATTATGATCAGAGATTAAGGGAGCTAGGGCTTTACTCTTTGGAGAGAAGGAGGATGAGAGGAGACGTGATAGAGGTGTACAAGATATTAAGAGGAATAGATCGGGTGGATAGCCAGCGCCTCTTCCCCAGGGGACCACTGCTCAATACAAGAGGACATGGCTTTAAGGTAAGGGGTGGGAAGTGGGATATTAGAGGAAGGTTTTTTACTCAGAGAGTGGTTGGTGCGTGGAATGCACTGCCTGAGTCAGTGGTGGAGGCAGATACACTAGTGAAGTTTAAGAGACTACTAGACAGGTATATGGAGGAATTTAAGGTGGGGGCTTATATGGGAGGCAGGGTTTGAGGGTCAGCACAACATTGTGGGCCGAAGGGCCTGTACTGTGCTGTACTATTCTATGTTCTATGTTCTATTACTGCAGTTCAGTTTTTTTCTATTTTATCATGTATTGCAATGTATTGCTACCACAAAGTTAACAAACTTCACGACATATGCTAGTGATATTAAATCCGATTCTGATTCGGATTATGACGATTGCAAACAGGTTAATGATCTGCTAAGCTGTGTTGGATACAAAATGCAGGTTAGTAACTCATCCTAGACAGCACAGAGGTAGACTGAATGCCTCTCTCTCTTTCAGAGGTCCCTATCTAACCCCCTAAGGAGTTGAAAATCTTTTTGGTACAAGGAAGATGTAAAAATACACTTTTTTTAAAGAGCTCCAACACAGTCACTGCTGGGAATTAATTCTCCTTCTTACTTATGGATGCAGCATCACTAGACCTGACGCCTGCTTTAAGTATGATCGTCATCATTATGTGCCATGTCGTATGACATCATCATTGTGTGCCATGTTGTATGACATCATCATTAAGTGCCGTGTCGTATGACATGGCCTTTCCATGCCCATAGTTGTTCTTGCCAAATTTTTCTACAGAAGTGGTTGGCCATTGCTTTCTTCTGGGCAGTGTCTTTACAAGATGGGTAACCCCAGCCATTATCAATACCCTTCTGGGATTGTCTGTCTGGCATCAGTGGTCGCATAACCAGAACTTGTGATACGCTCCGGCTGCTCGTACAGCCAACTACCACCTGCTTCCCCGGCTTCACATGACCCCGATCAGGGGGTTAAGCAGTGCTACATCTTGCCCAATGGCTTACCGGCAGGCTATTGGAGGGAAGGAACACTTTACACCTCCTTTGGTAGACTTATCTCCACCCCGCTTTAAGTACATGGAGGATAAATGCAAAGTTCAGTCAACAGTTAAATAATCCCCATAACCCAAAAGGTTTAGGATTGTTTTATGTTCTTTTGCCTGACATCTGATATTATTAAAAAAAAACTTTTAACATTTGGAATTAAGACCTAACTCAGTGCTTTGACTTTCTGGAAATGTCTCCTGCATCAGGGGATAACATCTAAGTTACAAAGTGTGGTGCAGAGGATAGGGCTGCTTCCTGACAGCTAGAGTGACCTGGGTCCAATCCTGATCTCTGATATTGTTCCGGTGAAATTCACACAGTCTACCTGTGCTACGTGAGCTTTCCCTGGCAGATTCGGTTTCCTCGCACATCCTAAAAATAGATAGATAGATAGATAGATAGATAGATAGATAGATAGATAGATAGATAGATATACTTTATTAATCCCGAGGGAAATTTGGTTTCATTGGGTAGGTTGCTAGGGTTCAGAGAAGGTTCTCTAGAACGATCCCAGGAATGAAAGGGTTAAAGCATGAGGAGCATTTGATGGCTCCCTGCCTCAATTTGCCGGAGTTTAGAAGAATGAGGGAGAACCTCATTGAAACCTTTTGAATATTGAAATGCCACAATATGGTGGATGTGGAGAGGATTGAGGAGGAATTTTTTTTTAAACCGGGGGGGATGGATCTGTGGAATTCATTGCCACAGATGGCTGTGGAGGCCAAGTTATTAGGTACATTAAAAGTGGAGGTTGATAGGTTCTTGATTGATGAGGGATCTAAGGTTACAGGGAGAAGGCAAAAGAAGAGATTGAGAGGGATAATAAATCAGCCATGATGGAATGACAGAGCCGAGTCGATGGGCTGAATGGCCTAATTCTGCCCCTATGTCACAGACTCTGTACTGGCCACTGTACGTTGTCCCAAGTGTGAAAGGCGAGTGGTAGAACCTGCGGGGGGAAGGTGAGAGTGTGGAGAGAGTAAATACATACACTCTGTGGCCACTTGATCAGGTACAGTGATGGAACCAGTGTGGTCTTCTGCTACTCTAGCCCATCCACTTCAAGGTTCCATGTGCTGTGTGTTCAGAGATGCTCTTTGTGGTGGTTACTCATGTAACTGTTGCCTTCAACCTGCCCATTCTTCTCTCTGACCTTTCTCATTAACAGGGCGTTTTCCAGCACAGAACTGCAGCCTTTTGTCTCTCTTCCTCAGCCCATCACTCCTTCTGGGACGTAGGCTGCCCACAACGGGTTGCCAGAGTCCTCCATCCTGGGCCGATAGAAGGCTGATCAATCCTGTGGCTTCCCCTTTCACCACACCGCCACCTTGGCAGAGATCCTTCCTCTCCCAGGGATGAGGGCTTCGGAGCTCCTGTTGGCATTTCAGTTTTTACAGGATGGGTTTGCCAACCCCAGGCCCAACCTTCCTCACTTTGCAGCTGGGCTTGGGACTGTCCCTGGCAGAGCTGAACTGCACTCCCTGGATGTTTTTGTTTGTTATTTTTTTAGCACCTTTTGCATTAACAAACAGGCGTAGGTAATAAAGTGACCATTGAGTGTAGGAGTAACACAGGATTAACGTAAGATGGGTGTCTTATTGTCACCATTGATTCAATGGGTAACAAATGTTCCCATTGCTATATCTCTCTATGTCTTGTCTCTGAGACTTCAGTTCATAGAAACTGAATGCATTTCACCCAAACAAGATACCACAGAATTTCTTTATGATTTCATAACTTCCCCTCTATTCTCTTTGTGGTTCTGGTTTATGACCATTGTGTCTTTATGTGTATATCCTGATTTGAAAATGGCTCCAGTTTCACTTCCCTCTTCCCTCCAGAAAGCCAACCTTAATAAAATTGTGCATCAAGGGACAGTGTCCAAGCTACTTTTGAAGACATTAGAGATCATGACACGACCTGGTAAAATGGTGCTTATGGTCCATTGAACCCCTGATGCGTTTTCCAGCTTTGCAAACAAAGATTTGCAACTTTTTCAGTCAGACATCTGCAGAAAGTGTTGTGTGAGAAGTTTGACTGCAAAATTAAATCTGACGAATGCATGTAACCGCAGAACATTTTTTCATCCGTTCTATGCAGGGAATTGTAATCCTGCCCCAGTCTTAAAGGAGATGGTTTTTCCTCTTGTTTGTGCTGGCAGTACAACTCCTGGCGTTCAAATTTCTTTTGCTCAGGTAAAGTGAGTTTGGTGGAGGGGTGGAGATATGCATCTAGCAAAGGAAGTGTAAGGCTTCCCTCCACTAGCCTGCAGGTCACCCTTGGGCAAGGTGTAGCACCTGCTTAGCACCCTGCCCCCCGCCCCACCCCCCCACGATCAGGGTCACGTGAAGCCACAGCAGCAGGTGGTGGATGGTCGTATGAGCAGCTGGTGCATATCACAAGTCCTGGTTATGCGACCCCTGACGCCATGCAGACAATCTCTGAAGAGTAACGATAATGGCTGGGGTCACCCATCTTGTGAAGACACTGCCCAGAAGATGGCAATGGCAAACCACATCTGTAGAAAGGTTTGCCAAGAATAATAATGGTCATGGAAAGAACATGATCGCCTATGTCATGCGATACGGCACATAATGAACGAACCTCTCATATTAGCCATTTCTGCCCTGTCCACTCTATGCCTCTTATCGTCAAGTACACCTCTCTCAAGTTTCCCCTTATCCTCCTTGGTTCCAAAGAGAAAAGCTCCAGCTTGCTCAACCTGTCCTCATAAGATATGTTCTGCAATCTAGGCAGCATCCTGGAAAGATACAGAACCCTTCAGACACTTGAAGAGGTAAAAACAGAGCTGGCTTGGCTGGGGTGCTTCAAAACATGGGCCAGATATGGTCATCTATTCAGGGCAGAAATTAGACTTATTTTTTACCCAAAGTTTGTTGAATCTTTAGAATTCACTATCCAAAATGGCTGTAATCGAACCAATATTAACACAATTTTAAGTTTTTTTATTCTATTGTGTATGGAGGAGTGAAGCCAGTGTTGTGCTCGCATTTTGATTGGCCTGAGCCGCTCATGGATAATTTACCAGTTCATATCTCTAGATCCCCTTAGCCTTTAGTCTTCCTGGCGTCCAGGAAATCTTCAAGGAGCGATGCCTCAAAAAGGCGTCCATCGTTAAGGACCCCCATCACCCAGGACATACCCTCTTCTCATTGCTACCATCAGGGAGGAGGTACAGGAATCTGACGGCACACACTCAACAATTCAGGAACAACTTCTTCTCCTCTACCATCTGATTTCAGGGTGCACATTGAGCCCATGAACACTCCCTCCCTACATTTTCTGCTCTTTTTGCGCTACTTATTAAGGAAATAATTGGGAAGATGTGTAGCTCAGGTGGTTGGTGGTTGGGTTGAGTTGTTCTCTGATCTCGGCCATTTATTTGCAAACATCTCATCACCGTGTGAAGAGACATCACCGGTCTGCTTTTCATTGCAGTGTGTCCTCAGAATGCTTGGCATTTATAGACTTTTCAATCAGCTGATTAGACGTCATTCCGGAAACTCAGTTGTGATATGAGGTGGAAATCTTGTTGCTGATTGGCTGTGTGGTGAACTTCACGCATTGTGGTCTGGAATTTTGCCGGCTCATAAATAGGATCGGGGCCTACGTATTTGTTTACAGAATTGTTTGTGGAAAACCATACTTCCAGGAATTCTCTAGCACGCCACGTGTTCGCTTGCCCCATGATTTTCACTGACGCCCAGTTGAATTTGGGCCCCTCTTGATCTTCATGGGTAGAGACCAGGGAAAATTGGTCATGTCACTTTACAACCAGCTGATGTTCATGATCCACAAAGTTCACCACACTGTCAATCAACAATGAGCTCTCCCCCCTGCCCCCCACCCACATCAGATTTGAGTTTCTGGAATGACGTCAAACAGCTGATTGAAAAGTCTATAAAAGCCAAGCATTTGGAGGACACACCACAGTCAACAGCACACTGAAGATGTCTCCTCGTATGGTGACAAAATGTTTGCAAACAAATTGCCAAGATCAGAGAACAACTCAACCAATCGCTACATACTTAATTTAACTTTTTCAATATATATATATATATATACTTCTTACAGTAATTTACAGCTTTTGTTATTAATGCGATGTACAGCTGCTGCATAACAACAAATTTCACAACATATGCCAGTGATATTAAACCTGGATCTGATTCGGATTTTTACTGCCTTCTTCTTTTCTTATACCTCAGGCTGAAATCAAGTGCTTCACACTGATCTACGATCAAAAATTAATTGACAATTGCTTGCTTATTCTCCAAATCTATTGAAATCGTCTTGCAGTTTGTTGCGGAGGACTGCAAAGAGACAGATATGGGCCATTATGCCCATATTGGTTAATCGTCTCGTTCGTTCGTGAGTTTTTTCTTGAAAGCAGTGACAGATCTTTTATGAAAAGCACATTTCCATTTTATGATCCCTGAAATGGTAATAAAATTACTTTTAAGACTGTGCACTCTCATGTCAGTATTTTTGTTACTAACTGGGGTAATTTGCACTGAGGTGTTGCTGTTAATATGTGGCAGGAAGCCCCATCTGGTTCAACACTGGCTGCATACCGTATCTTCAGACCAGGCGACAGACGCTCAAGACAATTTTGGTTGCCCTGTTGTAGGAAAGACATCATTAAACTGGAAAGAGTGCAGAGAAGATTTATGAGAATGCTACCAGGGCTTGAGCCCCTGAGGAACAAGGAGAGGCTGGGCAACTTTAGCACTTTATCCCTTTTTAGAGATACACAGTAACAGCTCTCATGGCCCAACGAGCTCATGCCACCCACTTACACCCAGGCAACCGATTAACCTACGAACCCATTTGTCTTTGGAATGTGAGGGGAAACCAACACGGTCATGGAAAGAACGTACAAACTCTTATGGACAGTGGCGGAATTGAAACTGGTTCTTTGACACCACGATTGTGTTCAAAGATTCATAGTACATATATTATCACGCTATGTATGCAGTATACAACCCTGAGATTTGTCTTCCCACAAGACAGCCATGAAACAAAGAAAACCCTGGAACCCGTTCAGAGAAAAACATCAGTCCCCCCGCAACGCAGAAAAAAACCCACTACGTTACCGTGCCAACCCAAAGTCAATTACCTGGAATGTAGGAGGTTGAGGGGTGACCTTATAGAGGTGTATAAAGTCATGAGGGGTAAAAATAGTGTGATTGATTATGCTCAGTCGCTTTTCCAGGGTGCGAGAATAAAAAACTAGAGGGTATATGTTTAAGGTGAGAGGTAAAAGATTTAAGAGAGACTTGACGGGGCAACCTCTTCATACAGTTGGTGGTGTTTCTTGGAATGAGGAAACAGTTGAGGCAGGTACAATAACAACTTTTAAAAGACATTTGGATAGGTACATGGTTTAGAGCAGGGGTTCCCAACCTGGGGTTCACAGATCCCTTGCTTAATGTTAGGAGTCCATGGCATAAAAAAGATTGGGAACCCCTGGTTTACAAGGATATGGGTCAAACGCAGGGAAGTGAGACTATCTTGGTGGGTACCATGCTTAGCATGGGCAAGTTGCATCAAAAGGCCAGTTTCCCAGCTGTATGACTCTATGAGTCAAAGGGGCACCAAACTCGAATCATTCTTCTAATTTTGAGCTTCAAAATTCAAAGTATATTTATTATCAAAGTATGTATACATGATACAACCTTGAGATTAATCTCCTTACAGGCAGCCGCAAAACAAAGAAATCCAAAAGGACCCTTTAAAAAAAAAGACCGTCAAACACCCAATATTCAGAGAGAGAGAGAGAGAGAGAGAAACAAATCGTACAAACATAAAAGCAAGGAAAAATCGTTCAGAACTGAAGTCCATGAAAGAGAGTCTTTTCACAGCCTCACTTCAGCGCAGAGCTGAGTAAATGTCGTTGGTCAGTGAGATGAAACGTCCCGTCCCTCGCCTCACACCTCGACACACTGACCTTTCCAATTCAGCCCGGCGCTTAAATTGTCCTCCAAACATCGGATCGTGTTGCCTTGATTCACTCTGGGGCCTGGACCCCGCAGCCTCAATTCAGCCTGTACCTGACTTTCCTAATTTGGCCTGGCGCTTAAATGATTCCTCTCTATGAGCATCGTTCACTTGTTGCTCTTGAGTTGCCCTCCTGAGGTGCACTCTGTTGCTGAGAGTTGTCCATTGTTCTATCATCTCCTTCATTCTTTCACAGGGCCTCAGTACTGTGCAGACCTCAGTTTAGCTTCCTGCTACCCCTGTGAACTGTCATCTCACTATTACTTTATGTTTTTATTATACGTTTTTTATTCTGTCCTGGTCATGGTCTTACATATCTGTTCTGGTCCAATCGCATAGTTATTTGGATCAAAAACGTGCACTAGTGCCTCTCCTTCCTCAGGAGGCAAAAGGCAATTGGTATATCCACAGCACATCTCACCAATTTTTATGGGTGGACCATAGAAAGTATTTGAGTGGTGGGGTGGAGATAAATCTCTACCAGGTATAACACACTCCTTCCCTCCACTGGTCTGTAGATCTACCTTGGGCAAGGTGTAGCACCTGCTTAACTCCCCTCCCTGCCCCCCCCAAGATCAGGGTCACATGAAGCCATGGGAGCAGGTGGTGGATGGTCGTATGAGCAGCTGGTGCATATCACAATTCCTGGTTTTGTGACCACTGATGCCTGGCAGACAATCTCTGCAGAGTATTGACAATGGCCGGGGTCACCCATCTTGTAAAGACACTACCCGGAAGAAGGCAATGGCAAAGCTCTACTGTAGAAAAATTTGCCGAGATCAATCATGGTCAGAAGACCATGATTGCCCATGTCATATGACACAGCACATAATGATGATAATGATAGAAAGTATCCTACTCAGGTTCATCATGGCTTTGCATAGCAACAGCTCTGCCTGATATATAAATACTATTACTTTAATTAGGACAGAGAGACTGATTTTTAAAAAAATATATTCATTCAAGGAATGTGAGCTTCGTAGGCTAAGCCAACATTGATTGATTTATTTCCCTTCTTTAGCTTTCTTTGGGATGGCAGTGGTATTGTCTCCTTGAACCATTATAGTCCTTGAGATGCAGGGATTACTGCATAGAGATAAAGTCAGGAGATCCAGAGCTAGTGAAATTTACCATTTGGGGTGGCAAGGTACTGTAGTGGTTTGCGTAATGCTGTTACAGTACCAGCATGGTAGTGTAATGTTTGTGTAATGCTATTACAGTGCCAGTGCAGCAATTTAATGGCTTGTGTAATGCTATTACAGTGCCAGTGCAGCAATTTAATGGCTTGTGTAATGCTATTACAGTACCAGTACAGTAGTGTAACAGTTTGTGTAATGCTTTTACAGTACTAGTGTGGTAGTATAAAGGTTTGCGTAATGCTATTACAGTACCACTGCAGTAGTGTAATGGTTTGCGTAATGCCATTACAGTGCCAGTACAGTAGTGTAATGGTTTGCATAAGGCTATTACAGTGCCAGCAACCCAGGTTCAACTGTACCACTCTCTGTAAGGAGTTTGTACGTCCTCCCTATGACTGTGTGGGTTTACCCTGGCTCCTCTGGTTTCCTCTGACATTCCAAAGACATACGGGTTAGTGGGTTAATTGGTCTCATGGGTATAATGTGGATTGGGCCGGAAGGGCCTGTTATTCTGCTAAATAAAAAAAATATTATTAAGTGCAAGAACAAGCCTGGGAACAGATAGACAGTTTTTCTTGAATCTATGTTCATATGTTTTTATAAGGTCTACATCAGGGGTTCCCAATCGTTTTTATGCCATGGAGCCCTACCATTAACCGAGGGGTCTGTGGACACCAGGTTGGGAACCATTGCTTTAGACCAAAGCTCTTTACTTAATTTACTTCAACAGTTCCCCTTCCCATGTACTCCTGCTGATGGACCTTTGCTCTTGAGCCAAACTTCTTGAAAGTTATTGAATGCCAACATACAATATTTGGGCAGTATGGTAGTGTAGTGGTCAGCGCATCACTTTACAGCATCAGGGATCGCCATTTGGGTTCAATTCCTGCTACTGCCTGTAAAGAGTTTGTCTGTTCTCCCCGTGACCATGTGGGTTTCCTCCGGAAGCTCCAGTTTCCTCGCTTATGTTTAGAGAGTTGTGTTATGTTGGTGCTGGAAGCTTGGTGACACCTGTGGGCTGCCTCCCGTGTAATCCTTGGACTGTGCTGGTCATCGATGCAAAATGACACATTTCACGGGATGTTTCGATGTTTCGATGTACATGTGACAATCCTAATCTTACATATTATCAATCAATGAATTAAAGGTGAAGTGGGAGGAAGCCTTATGATTGGCAGTCTTTTGAATAGGAGTAAAAGTCAACTTACTGAAAACACAGTCTACTTAGAGAGCAGAGGCGACAAACTACAACAACTTCTACCAACAAGAACAGGATAATCCCTCAAGGGGAAAAACAAGATTATTTAGAGATACAATGCAGGTCAGGCCCTAATGAGCCACACTGCCCAGCGACACAGCCATTTCATGCAAGCCTCTCTCTTTTGCCCGTTACGCTGCTGTTGTTTACGGTAGCGATGAAGGTCCTCCATCTCTGACAGTGCTCACGGCTTCCTTCATCGTGTCAGTAGCCTCCTCTCGGTTTTCACTACTGTCAGCCATGCAAGTCCCGGGTGGAGACTCAGGAATACCGTCACACTCAGTGTAGAAGGATTCTCCATTGCTGTTTCCGTAACAGCTTTGTTTTACCAGACAGGGTTGCTAGCCCTCTTGGAGGAAAGCTGGCCTAATTACAGGACAATTTACAATGGCCAATTAACCTTCTAACTCGTTTGTCTTTGGACTGTGGGAGGAAGCCAGAGCACCCGGAGGAAACCTGGGCAGTTCACGGGGAGAATGTAGAAACTCCATACAGACGGCACTGGAATTGAACTCCGATCTGGCGCTACAAAGCTTTGCATTTAGCACTATGCTGCCCAAATATTGTACGCTTGTAATTAATGTGCCTCCAAGAGGACCACAACCTTATCATGGCTTGGAGGCTTGTGTGCCTCAATGAACCAGAAAGCTATCTCGGCTGGAGTCAGAACCTTGTGCTTGGATTCTTGACCCGGTCAAAGGTTAGAGGCCAGACTAAGAATGGTCCTCCGGTCCTCCAGGTTCGGGGGTTCAGTTCAGGGCTGGGCAAAATTTTTTAAAAATGTTATGGGAACAGCAATGAAGACTCCTTCTACATCTGAGTGTGACGGTAGTCCTGAGACTTCAACCGGGATTTGCATGACTGACAGTTGTGAAAACCAAAAGGAAGCTACTGACACGAAGAAGGAAGCCCTGAACACCACCACGACCAAGAGCCTCCAGAAGAACCATACCTACGACGCCATAGAGAAGATGGTCAGGGACAGACAGAGATGGAGAACCTTCATTGCAATTGATAATGATGATGTATTTAATGTGGGAGGAAACTGGAAAACCTGGAGGAAACCCACTTGAGCTGTTATAGTATTTCACAAACTGCTGTGCTACCGAGGCACCCAGAATAGGATAGTTACACACACAAAGTTAAAGTTGCTACTTAGGGATTCAAACTTTATGCTGGAGAGGACATGTTTGGAAAATTGTCTTGTTAAACAAGATTAATGCCTGCATTACTGCAAAAGTCAATTGCAGCCACTTAAGCAGTAAAACAAAATATGCTGGGAGTTATCAGCTGGTCAGATAATTTCAATGGAGACATAAAAAAAAATGAAGATTTCAGGTTGATGACTTTTCAGCCTGACACGTTAACGTTTCAGAATCAGAATCAGGTTTAATAGCACCAGCATATGTTGTGACATTTGTTGTCTTTGCAGCAGGAGTACAACGCAATGCATTATAATAGAAAAAAACCATCAATTGCACAAGTATATATATATATATTAAATAGTAAAATTAAGTCAGTAGTGCAAAAATGGAAAATGAAAATGTAGTGAGGTAGTGTTCATGAGTTCAGTGTCTATTCAAAGTCATTTTTCTCTTCAGAGACACTGTCTGACAGCAGAATCATAATCAGGTTTAATATCACCGGCATACGTTGTGAAATTTGTTGTTACGCGACAGCAGTACATCGCAACACATAATAATAAAATCTGAATTACTACACACACACATACACATGTGTGTTTGTGTGTTTCAAATTAAATAATTAATTATATAATGCAAAGAAAGTATTGAGGTAGTGTTCATGGGTTCAATGTCACTTCAGAGTCTGGATGGGAGAGAGGAAGAAGCTGTTCCTGTATCGTTCAGTAACCTCCTGTTGCTTCTCCCTGATGGTAGCAATGAGAAGAGGGCATGGTCTGGATGCTGGGGGTTCTTAATGACGGATGCCGACTTTCTGAGGCACCGCTCCTTGAAGATGCCCTGGTTGCAAGGTTCTGTGGCATTTTGCTTTTAGAATTTCAGCGTGCATCATTCGTTTAACAGGAGAACTTTCCAGACATCTCCTCTCTGGCCTTTGGTCGACCCTGAAGTTGCAACTTTGAACAATCAACAAGCAGAGGAGAGCAGAATGGCCCCTTTATGCAAGATTTTCTCGTTATGACCCAATAGTTTTTACCTGTGGAATTGTGCAAACTCTACCGTGGCTGACTGAGGATTTCAATGAACTGAAGTGTCTGGACTATATACGCATATATATTTTTGTGTGGTTGTATCTTACTGCTGTTCTTTTTGTGCTTGTTATCTTGTATATATGTGGACCAGGCCTCAAGCCTACCGATGCTCACCACTAAAATTGAGGTGAGAAGACTGCAACTAGCCGGGCACTGTCTACGCCACCCCGAGCTACCTGCCAGCCTAGTCATCATATGGGAGCCCAAGCACGGGAGGATGAACCCTGGGTGCCCCTCCAAGACTATGGTCAACACGCTCCTAGAAGATAGCGTCGCGGCTAATGTAGATGAACTGAACACACTGATGAGGGAGAGGGAGAAGTGGGGAGTCCGACATCGTGCCCGATGCCGGCCCCCTAGGCCTGAGTCGACATAGTAGTAGTAGTAGTAGTAGTAGTAGTAGTAGTAGGCCTCAAGCCGCAGTGTTGCCTGAGAGAGGCATCCGAGCCGGTGTGCTCCACTGATGGCGGTGTGGTGGGGCATCCAGGCTGGAGTCGGTGTTTCCCTCCCCCCCAACCAGCGTTCACGTGGCAGAAAGCTAGCTCTATTGTGGTTGATTGCAGATTGATGGAGTGAGTTTGGACTCTTTTATTGCACTACTATGATACCATTTGTGCTTGCTATCTTGTACGTGCTGTGTGTGACTGTTGGTACTGCGTTTTGCACCTTCACCCTGGAGTAAATCTGTCATGTTTGGCTGTATTCATGGGTATTTATGTATGGCTGAATGATAATTAAACTTGAATTGAATTGTACTTAAATAATCATTGTGGTCAATTTGTATTTTAATTGAATAAAAATTAAAGAAAAAGAAAAAGACGAGGCAAATGGGGAAGCTATAATTCATAGTGACACTTCCTCATAAAAAACACCATTTTATTTAGATTCTGTGCATTAAGTTTTGATTTCACACTCTCTACAACACTATAGTTATTTATGACTGCAAACATGGAATGTGGTTTGGGAGAGAAGCGGCAGTACTGTTCCTGTTCCAGATCCAAGTTTTTCTTGGATCGATTCCAGCCAACTTTAACCCTCATCTTCCAAAGCCCCATCCAGATTTGGAAGGAGTCAGCCATTTTGTTTGTGCAGGCGTGACCAGCAACTACTGTACATAATGAATGATTGAAACGGTCCATATTTTGAAACCTTTGCCCAGTCAAGATGAGGTAGAAACTGTTCCACTTGAGATGCCGGCCAAAGAAAATAAACAAAAGGAAAATCTTTTTCAAATTGGATACTCGTTCCTATCTGCTTGGTGGGAGCATAACTCTATGCTACAGTGCAGAACAGTAAGACAGCTAAACCTCCTCAGCCTAGAAACAGTTCACAGCCAACATAAATACTAACAGATTGGGATAAATTTTTGCGGAGGGAAAATAATCAGTGGGCTACTTAGAGTGGAGTAGAAAGATAAATACGTTTATTTTGTGCAGTGTAAGACTTTCAATCAACAGTCCATAAAGCCATAAGACATGGGAGTAGAATTAGGCTATTTGGCCCATTGAGTCTGCTCTGCCATTTATTATCCCTCTCAACCCCATTCCCTTGCCTTCCCCCCATAATCTTTGATGTCCAGATTAATCAAGAACCTATCAACTTCTGCTCTAAATCTACCCAATGACTTGGCTTCCATAGCTGTCAGTGGCAACGAATTCCACAGATTCACCACCCTCTGGCTAAAAAAGTACCTCCTCATCTCTGTTCTAAGGGGGTGTCCTACTATTCTGAGGCTGTGCCCTCTGGTCCTAGACTCCCTCACTATAGGAAACATCCTTTGCATATCCACTCTATCTAGGCCATTCAATATTCAGTAGGTTTCAATGGGATCCCCTCACATTCTTCTAAACTCTAGCATGTAGAGGCCCAAAGCCATCTCGCTCCTCATATGTTAACCTTTTCATTCCCAGGATTATTCTCGCAAACCTCCTGTGGACCCATTCCAATGCCAGCACATCCTTTCTTAGATACGGGGCCCAAAATTACTCATGATACCCCAAGTGCAGTCTGACTAATGCCTTATAAAGCCTCAGCATCACATCCCTGCTTTTAATTTCTAGTCCTCTCAAAACAAAGGTACACAAATTGTGATAATATTTATTCTGAGAATGATAACTGCCTGTTTTCCAAGTTTAGGCTACTGCTAGTTATTTGGATAAAGAACTAGTTGCTGGTGATGTAAATTTGTATTTTGTATATATTAACCCTTTGATTGTCAAAACGGTCCAGGTAAGCAATACTCTAGGCCAAATGTGCCTTCCTTTTCAGATGGAGATACAGGAGATTGCAGCCACTGGAATCTGGAGCAAATCTGGAAATTAGAGTTCTTGATTCAGGGTCTCAACCTGAAACGTTGACCAACCCTTTGTCCCCACAGATGCTAGATGGCCTGCTGAGTTCCTCCAGCAGCTCATATTTTAGTTCTTTTTTAATTAACAGTGATAAGGAATGAGTTAAGGGTTATGGTCACAGAAGGAAAGTCAAGTCTTTCTCTGGCTCCTGGAACCTGGAACCTGGAACCGCTTGGCACTTCCAATTTACATGTAAGAATTTAACTAATTGTTGTTTTCCTCTGTTTGACCAACTCCTCGAAGGGCTTTTGGTTGCTCACGGTAGATGTGACCAGCTCATGAACGTTGATCCTGGAGATGTTATTTGAGCCAGTCTGTTGTACCTTCACCATGCCCATGTTGCCCATGAGGTTGGCCAACACTGGAGGAAGATTGGAGATTCCAGAGGCATCTGGAGACTGAAAGCTGTTGTTGCCACAAATTCTTAGGGAAAATTTCATCCTTTGATGTACATGTGACAATTAAGCTAAACTTTGACTTTAACATTAGACTAATTACTAGCTTTACATTGCAAAAAATTGCCAAGATGTGTTACAAATCAACCTACATCCCATCCTTCTCCCTTCCAAGATGAAGGAAAACTTGCTTCTATTCTATGTAAGTGGCTTCTGATTGGACGCTCGTGGGACCTACAGTTGGGACAAGAAGTCTTGATGCAACTAGGGTTCTGTTCATTAGGAGGTTCAGTACCCCCTTCAACCACCTCCACTGGGATTCCATCTACTCTCAGTGAAGAAGCAAGGTTTTCAGAGCCTTCCTTATTGTTCTGCCTCCTGCTGATTGACCACAAGTCAAGGAGACCCACTGGTCCAAATGCATTTTACAAGGAGACTTGAGGAACACCCTTGAATATTGGTTGTTGTTATTGTTTGCCTGTCATTGTTTGTGTGTCATTCTTCATTGATTCTATTGTATTTCTTCGTTCTACTGTGAATGCCTGCAAGAAAATGAATCTTGGTCTAGTGTATGTTGACATTTACATACTTTGATAATAAATTTACTTTGACTTGGACTTTGACCTGAAGCACTTCCACTGTCCGTGAAAATCTACAGTAAAGCGTTTTGGAGTATTGGGAATGAATGGCTTGCATCCCCATCCATCTGAGCTGGCTGAGCGTAATTAGAATCTGGATGTTGAGCTTTGAAGTTGGGACCCCACTTCTCATAATTGCTCACCGCCATTCATGTTTGTAGAACTTTGATCGGATCCATTAGCTGTTGAAATCACTACCTCTGGCATTACTAAGCTACCTCTGAGAGTACGTATGTACAATTATGAAGAAAGCACTACAGCATCACTACTTCCTTACGAGTTTGCAAAGATTTGGCATGACATCTAAAACTCTGACAAACTTCTATAGATGTGTGGTGGAGAGTATACTGACTGGTTGCATCACAGCCTGGTATAGAAACACTAAAGCCCTTGAATGGAAAATCCTGCAAAAGGTACTGGATATGGCCCAGTCCATTAGGGATAAAGCCACCCACCCCACCCCGACCACCGAGCACATCTACATGAAGTGTTGTCACAGGAAAGCATCACCCATCATCCGGGACCCTCACCACCCAGGACATGCTCTCTTCTCACTGCTGTCTTCAGGAAGAAGGTACAGGAGCCCAAGAATTCACGCTGCCAAGTTCTGGAACAGTTATTACCCCTCAACCATCAAGTAACAAACAGGTGCCGACACACCCAGCCCTGGGATACCAGACAAGGTAATTTGATTCCAAGCCATTGGTTTATTGATTACTACAGAATATCTGTCTGGTGCTTCCCCTTTTCCCAACCATGATTTCCCTCTCCCTGCCCCCTTCCCACTCTCAGTCCACAACAGAGAGTCATATCAGACTTCTGCTTTTCTCCAGTCCTGCCGAAGGGCTTCTGCCCAAAATGTCGACTGTGTTTTTTTCCATAGACGCTGCCTGGGCTGCTGAGTTCCTCCAGCATTTTCTGTGTGATGCTCAGATTTCCAGCATCTGCAGATTTTCTCTTGATTGTCGTTTGAGTCATATCAGAATCAGGTTTATCATCACTCACATATGCCATGAAATTTGTTTCTGTTTTACGGCTGCAGTACAGTGCAATACATAAAATTACCACAGTATTGTGGAAAAAAGTCTTAGTCACCCTAACTATATGTATGTGCTTAAAACTTTTGCACAGAATAATACGTTTGACGTCAACTCATACTTTGTTCCAATCACCTTAAAGTTATGCCCCCTGTATGAGCCACTTCCACCCTGGGAAAAAGTCTCTGGCTGCCCACTAAATCTATGCTTCTCATTTTAGATTAGATTAGATTATGAGGACACTCAGTCCTCGTTTATTGTCATTTAGAAATGCGTGCATTAAAAATGATACAATGTTTCTCCAGAATGATATCACAAGAAACACGGGACAAACCAAGACTAAAACTGACAAAACCACATAATTATAACATATAGTTACAACAGTGCAAAGCAATACCATAATTTGATAAAGAGCAGACCATGGGCACGGTAAAAAAAAAGTCTCAAAGTCCTGATAGCCTCATCATCTCACGCAGACAGTAGAAGGGAGAAACTCTCCCTGGCATGAACCTTCAAGTGCCGCAAACTTGCCGATGCAGCACCATTGGAAGCACCCGACCGCAGCAGACTCTGAGTCTGTCTGAAAACTTCGAGCCTCCGACCAGCCCTTCAACACCGAGCACCATCTCTGCCGAGCGCTTCGACCCCGTCCCGGCTGCCAAGCAACAAGCAAAGCCGAGGACTCGGGGCCTTCCGACCACACAGTAGCAGCAGCAGCGAAGCCGGCATTTAAGAAGTTTCACCAGATGTTCCTCCGTGCTCTCACGTCCGTCTCCATCAAATCAGGATTGTGCACGGCATCCTACTTGACAAATAACAGACATCTCCACCGGAGTGGCCGCTGCGAGCTGCGTCACGCCGCCATCTTCTTCTCATTTTCTTCCAGTAACACAGAGACGATTGGGTTGGTAGGTTCATTGGCCACTGGTAGTTACTTCTACTAAGTACACTAACCCTGGACTTTCCCTCTTCCCGCTCTTCCATTGGGCAAAAGATACAAAAGCCTAAAAGCACTTGCTACCAGGCTCAAGGACAGTCTCTACCCCCGCTGTCGTAAGTTCTGTAGTGCAATAACTTCAAATCCTCCCTCGTTATGTTCTTGCACTTTCTTGTTTATCTGCACTGCACTTTCTCTGTAGCTGGTACACTTTATTCTGCATTGTTGTTGTTTTACCTTGTTCTACCTCAATGTAATGATTTGATCTGTATGAACAGTATGCAAGACAATCTTTTCCCTGTACCTTAGTACATCTGACAATAACAAACCAATTCCAATTCCATTTCCGATACTGGGCAAGTGGCATTTCAGACAGTTTCTGGCTGCTTCCTCCTTCATTTCCAGTCCTGATGAAGGGTCTTGGCCTGAAACATCAACTCTTTATTCTTCTTCATAGGTGATTCCTAACCTGCTGAGTTCCTCCAGCATCTGTGTATGTTATTTCAGTCAGGTTCCTTAAGGTTGTTGTAGCCGGGGGTGGTAATGGAGACAACCTCCCACTACCTATTAAATACTCCCAATGGTGTGCGTCTCAAATAGCCTCTGACAACCAAGTCCAGCCTCCGGCCTTCATGTGTGGCTTAACTACTAAGCCCGGTGGAACAGTTTCTACCAACAGCAGAAAGGGCAAAGGCGGGTTACTGAGACCTTAAAACCAGTCGCTTGGGGTGGATAGGGCTCATCTAGGAGAAGGAAAACTCTGATCTCGAACCTCTGCTGCCTTGCCACTATACCCACTCGTGAGGAAGGCTTCGGGAGTAAACCCTGAGGAAAAATTCCAGAGCTGGAGTCTCCAAGGCAGTCTTATGTTGAGTTCAATGCTGACTGGCAACTCCTGCGACACTGTTGGTACCAAACTGCAAAAGTCTCTGCCATTCCTTTGAGTTCATCAGATGCGTGGAGAGGGGGAGCTTGCTACAGGAGCAACAGCTTGCTTTCCTAGTTTGTGTATCTAGACAGCTAGGACACAACACCCATGGTTGACCCTGACCGACGGAGCCCTCACGTCATCTCAGACAGCATTTCGTACTGGACCATATTCCTACGGGGTTGGATTCATGTACGGCGAAGGGATTTCCTTTCTTAAATGATGTAGATGGGCTGAATGGCCTTTTCCTAATTCCTTCCCTGAGGGATAATGATAAACCAGAGTTTTAAGGCAATTTGTACACCGCAAGGCCAATAAAACCAAAAGTTTCATTCCATGTTTATTTAATTAGCTGCATTTAAATTCCTCAGCTAACATGGTGGGATTTGAATGAGATTCTTTGGATTATTAATTCTTGCCTTTGAATCTTTAGCTTCATAACATAACTGCAGGTTAATAGGCCCACTAATTGGTAACATGCAAGGTCTGCTTTATGGTTGTTTGAGTGAGGGGCTGGGGAGTAGTGCCCCAGCAGGGATGCGGGGGTCTGGAGAAGATGAGACCAGGCTAACAGAGAGAGGGGAGGATGAAAGCTGTATGAACCGAGTGCTAACCCTCTCCGTCCCCTGTTGCTACGGGCAGATCTGCACTCAGAAACTCCACTGTAGCTTGGCACAGGGTGGTGAATCTGTGGAATTCATTGTCAGGTGACTGTGGAGGGCAAGTCATTGGGTGTATTTAAAGTGGAAGCTGATAGGTTCTTGACTAGTCAGGGTGCCAAAGGTTACAGGGGGAATGTGGATGAGAGGGAAAATAAATCAGTCATGATGAAATGGTGGAGTGGACTCAATGGAGCAAATGGCTTAATTCTGCTCCCATGCCTTCTGGCCTGATGCTTCCAATTGCCACCGTTGCTGGCCATGGCCTCCCTCTCCAGCATGCTAAGCTGTTGTTAAGAAAGCCAAGTGCTGTTCTCCGGTACTAACCACCATGCCCCCCACACACAAACTCACACACTCATATACACACACTCCAACACACACACACACACACACAAAGTCACACACTCACATACACACACTCCAACACACACACAAACTCACACATACACACACTCACACACATGCACACTCACACACACACAAACACACACTCACTCTCTCTCACATACAAACTCACACTCTCTCACACACACACTCACACACATAAACTCACACACACACTCACTCTCTCTCACACACACACTTCAACATACACACAAATTCACACATACATACACACACTCACACACACACTCTCACACACACACAAACTCACACACATGCACACTCACACACACACTCACTTACTCTCTCTCACACACACACAAACTCACACTCACTCTCTCTCTCACACACACACTCACACACAAACACATACTTTCTCTCACACACACAAACTCACACTCACTCTCTCTCTCACACACATGCACACACCCAACACACACACAAACTCACACACATGTACACTCACACACACACACACACACACACACACACACACACACACAAGCACACACTCACTCTCTCTCTCACACACACACAAATACACACACACACACACACACACACACACACACACACACACATACACAGACACTCTCATGCACACACAAACTCACACACACACTCACACACCTGCATGTGCCGAGTTTTCTTGACATCAGCCTCTTGGAATCCAGCATTCCCGAGTGTCCTATTTATATCCTGTAATGCCCACTTGCTTCCTGTGTGTGTTTAGTTTGTTAAGGCACTCATATTTCCTCTCTTGTAGAGGCTCATATTTCTGCTCTCCCCAAATTCTCCCTATTCTTAGTTATTAAATCACTTTTAATGTGGTAATTGGAAATCCGATCGATTGTGGTCGGTGCCATACATCATTGTATATGCAGGACATAAAACTGCCTCTGAAAATCCCAGTTTCCTCTCTCTCGCCGAAAAACTTCCTTTTCTCTAATTCCTCTCAAGTCTTTGTCATGTATGCCTGATATTGAAAACATTTTCCCAGTTCTGAGATGTCTCTCTCCAAGAATTCACCAAGAATGAGGTACTGCAGATGTTGGGATCTGGGAGGGACTCAGTGGGTCGGGCAGCATCTATGATGGGTCTCGATTGTCAATTTCTAGACATAGATGCTACCTGCCCTGTTGAGCTTTCTCAGCTTTTTCTACATTGCTCCAGAATTCACCAAGAACCATACAAATGGCCAGCTGATCCATCTTTTACCTGAAATTCCAGACCACATTACAACCTCCCCTGTGTTTTTCTGTCGTAGCAACACTTGCTTGGCCTCTGAACTTGCATTTCTCGTACTTAAAGGGCTCTCCTTCCAGTCTTCATTTAGGTTGTGCACTTTCCAATGCTAAATATCTCCCGGCCTCGTTTGTTGCATGTATGCACCTTATGTTCCTGGGTGACTTTCAACATTCACAGGAGCTGACTGGCCTGCTGAATCTTGGCAGCATTTTCTCTTTTTATAAGTTTTAACTTCATTAGGTCAGAACAGACTATTGTGTGTATGTATCCTGCCTTCCTGGGTGGCTTTTATCTATCACAGATGCTGACTGACCTGCTGAATATTTTCAACATGCCATGCTTTATAAGTTTTAACCTGATTAGATCATAGCAGAATATTTTCGGGCTTAGCAGAAGTCGCAGAGATGTAGTGAAATAGTCATCAGGTTATATAGTCGAGGTGATAATACAGTCCTGAGTATGTTACACACAGATGGGCTCTGCATAAGGTAGTACAGACTGGATGGAGTGTGTTTTGGTGATAGAGCAGAAAGACTAGAACACATGCTTGGTGGCCACTTCATCAGTTAACCTCCTGTACCTAATAAAGTGGTCACTGAGTGTATGTTCGTGGTCCTCAGCTGCCGTAGCCCATTCACATGTTGTGCATTCAGAGATGCTCTTCTGCACACCACTGTTGTAATGTGTGGTTATTTGAGTTATTGTCACCTTCTTGTCAGTTTGAATTGTCTGGCCATTCTCCTCTGACCTCTTTCATTAACAAGGTGTTTTCGGCCACAGGACCGCTGCTTATTGGAATTTTTTGTTTTTTGCACCATCCTCTGTAGACTGTTGTGTATGAAACTCCCAGGAGATCAGCAGATCAGCAGTTTCTGAAATACTCAAACCACCCCATCTGGCACCAGCAATCATTCTATGGTCAAAGTCACATACAGCACTGTGCAAAAGTATTAGGTATATATATATAGCTAGGGTGCCTAAGACCTTTGCACAGTACTGTAGTAATTTTATGTATTGCACTGTACTGCCAAAAAAATCAAATTTCATCTGTGAGTGATGATAAACCTGATTCTGATGTGGGTCCCTTTAGTGGACCGAGAGAGGGGAATCATGGTTGGGCAAAGGGGAAGAGAGAGGGGCGGGAGCGGGAAGCACCAGAGACACACTCTGTAACGATCAATTTAGAATCAACTGTACGGATCAAACGACCTTGCCAAGAACCACTTGACCATGTCTGCATGCTCTTATGCATTAAACTGCTGCCGCATGATTGGCTGATTAGATATTTGCATACAGGTGTACAGGTGTACCTAATAAAGTGGCTTCTGAGTGTACTGCACATGAACCAGCAAACGCAAGACCATCGTTGGATGCAGATTGGATTACGCAGGTCGGTGTGGATTACACTCAATATTACATGGAGACTGGTGCACTGGACAACTGCAACACCTAAAATTCAAAGTATGTACAGGACACTATATACTACCCTGAGATTCATTTTCTTGCGGGCATTTACAGTAGAATAGAGAAATACAATATAGAATCAATGAAAAACTACACACAAAGAGTGAGAAGCAACCAATGTACAAAAGAAGACAAACTGTGGAAAAATAAGCAAATAAATAAACAGATGAGTAGATAAACAAATTAATTAATTGATAAATAAATAATACTGAGAACTGAGTTGTAGAATCTTTGGGAGTTAGTCTGCAGACTGTGGAATCATATCAGTGTTGTGATGAGTGAAGTTGCCCATGCTGGTTCAGGAGCCCGTTGAATCATGGGTAATTTCATTGAATCGAACGCAGGCTGGCATGTTTAATTCACATTTTTATTTATTTATTAAGCTGCGCCACCCAGCAATCCCCTGATTTAATCCTAGACTAATCACGGGACAATTTACAATGACCAATTCATGTACCAACCCGTAGATCTCTGGACAGTGGGAGGAAACCAGAGCACCCAGAGGAAACTCACATGGTCACAGGGAGAACGTACAAATTCCTCACAAGCAGCAGTGAGAATTGAAGTGAGGTCGCTGGTACCGTAAAGCGCTGTGCTAACCACTACACTACCGTGCCAACCCCGCATATATAAATTGTACACAGGATGAGGAAAAGACCTGACTGGGTTCATGCATTTCACACATATTAACCCGCCCATTTAATTACGCACTGGTTAATGTGCCTGTTAACCTGGCAGAGGGAGAAATGAATATGGGTGAAGGGCACAAAATGTCAGGCAGCATTACGGAGGAGGATAAACAGTTAATGCTTCAGGGCAAGATCCTTCATCAGGACAGGAAAAGAGAGGGACAGAAGCCAGAATAAGAAAGTGGAGGGAGGGAAAAAGTACAAGATGACAATTGAGAGGCGAAAGCAGCTGAGGGGGAAGGTGAGTGGATGAGTGAAGCTATAACAAGTGGAAGGCAGAAGAATCTAAGAAGAGGGAACTGTGGACCATGGAATAAAGGAAAGGAGGAGGGGAACCAGATGGGCGTGAGAAGGGAATAGAAAAGGAGAGAAGGAGGGAGGGAAGAGTGATTATCCGAAGTTAGAGAAATCGATATTCATGCCATCAAGTTGGACACTACCCAGACAGAATATAAGGATTTGTTCCTCCAACCAGAGGTTGGCTTCATTGTGGCAATCGAGAAGGCAATGGAAAGACATTAGATCATAAGGCATTGGAGCAGAATTAGGCCATTCAGCCCATCGAGTCTGTTCCACCATTCCATCATGGCTGATTTATTATCCCTCTCAACCCCATTCTCCTGCCTTCACCCATAACCTTTTGACATCCTTACTAATCAAAAACTTATCAGCCTCTGCTTTAAACTCACAGGGTGCCATAGTAGTGTAGCAGTTAGTGCAATGCTCTTATAGTTCGGGGCATTCCAGAGTTCAGAGTTCAATTCCAGTGCTGTTTATAAGAAATCTTTACCTTCTCCCTGTGGGTTTCCTCTGGGTCCTCTGGGTGCTCTCCCACAGTCCAATGATGTAACAGGTAGTAGTTAATTGGCCATTGTCAATTGCCCGGTGATTAGGCTTGTGTTAAATAATAGGATTGCTTAGTAGTGAGGCTCATTGGGCTGGAAGGGCCTATTCTGTGCTGTATCCCTAAAAATATAAATATACCCAATAACTTGGCCTCCACAGCTGCCTGTGGCAATGAATTCCACAGACTTACTTGTCTCCAGCTAAAGAATTTCCTCATCTTTGTTCTCAAGGGACGTCCGTCAATTCTGAGGCTGTGTCCTCTGGTCCTGGACTTCCCCACTATAGGAAACATCCTGTCCATGTTCACTCTATCTAGGCCTTTCAATATTTAATAGCTTTCAAATAAGATATTCTTACCCCCTCATTCTTCTAAATTCCAATGAGTACAGGCCCAGAGCCATCAAACACTCGTCATACATTAACCCTGTCATTCCTGAGATTATTCTCATGAATGTCTTTTGGACCCTCTCCAATGTCAGCACATCCATTCTTAGATAAGGGGCCAAAGCTATTAACAATATTCCAAGTATGGTCTGAGCAATGCCTTATAAAGCCTCGGCAATACGTCCTTTACTTCAATATTCTAGTCCTCTTGAAATAAATGATAACATTGCATTTGTCTTCCTCGCCACCAACTCAGCTTTCAAGTTAACCTTCAGGGACTCCTGCATGAGGACTGACAAGTTCACTTGCACCCTTGATTTCTGAATTTACTGCCTTCTTAGAAAATAGTCTCCACCTTTATTCCTTCTACCAAAGTGCACTGCCATACGCTCCCCTGCACTGTATTCCATCTGCCACTTCTTTGCCCATTCTCCCAATCTGTCGATGTTCTTCTGCCAACTCCCTGCTTCCTCAGGATCACCAGCTCTTCCACCTCGTCTTTGCGCTGAGAGCTTCAACTTGTTACTTCACAAAGTTTACTCATCTCTGCACTGAACTGTGGCTGTGGTCTGCAACTATCACAGTGTGAACTCACTTTAGTTAACTTCAGTTCTGAATGCTATTTGCTTACTTTCATTGTTTGCACGCATTTTTTCCTTTATTTTTTCTCTGTACACATTGGGTGTTTGACAATCTTCTTTTGTTTTAATGGGTTGTATTGGTTTCCTTTGTTTTGTAGCTGCCTGTGAGGAGATGTATCTCTTGGTTGTATAAAATATACATTAAAGGCATCCATTAGTCTTGCGAGACCATGGATCTGCACCTGGAAAGTCTTCACTCTCCAGGGCGCAGGCCTGGGCAAGGTTGTATGGAAGACCGGCAGTTGCCCATGCTGCAAGTCTCCCCTCTCCACGACACCGATGTTGTCCAAGGGAAGGGCATTAGGACCCATACAGCTTGGCACCAGTGTCGTCGCAGAGCAATGTGTGATTAAGTGCCTTGCTCAAGGACACAACACACTACCTCGGCTGGGGCTCGAACTCACGACCTTCAGTTCGCGAGTCAAATGCTTTAACCACTTGGCCACATGCCCACACAAAATATACATACTTTGATAATAATACTTCAAATCGTCCACAAACTTGACCACAAAGCCATCAGTTCAGCCATCCAAATCACTGGCAACCAATCAGAAAATTTGTCTTTATTTCCACTCTCTGCATTCTGCCAATCCTGGGTAGCCATCAGGAGATTGTACCTTTGGTGGCAGACAGAGAGAAGGTACATGACAAAGTGATCCTCCAATCTGTGCCGGGTCTCACCGATCTGGAGGCCACACTGGGAGCATCGGATACAATAGGTGACCCCGACAGGCTCACAGGTGAAGTGTTGCTTCACTTGGAAGTGTTCCGTATTAATAAGACCATAAGACATCTTCCTACAGATGCTGCTTGGCCTGCTGCGTTCACCAGCAACTTTGATGTATGTTGCTTGAATTTCCAGCATCTGCAGAATTCCTGTTGTTTGCGTTTAGATCCATTTCCCTCTCAGCCTTCTCCCCGTATCCCTTCATGCCCCAACCAGTGAAGAATATATCAGCCTCTGTCTTAAATATACCCGATAACCCGACCTGCACAGCCAGCCTTGGCAATAAATTCCACAGATTCACCACTCTCTGGCCAAAAAAATTCCTCCTCATCTCCATTCTAAAAGGCCGTCCCTCTATTCTGAGGCTGTGTCCTCTAGTCTTAAATTCTCCCACCATAGGAAACATCTTCTCCACATCCATTCTGTCAAAGTCTGTAAACATTCAATGAGATCTCCCCTCATTCCTCTGAATTCCATCGAGTACAGGCCCAGAGCCATCAAACGCTCCTCATATGATAAGCCTTTGAATCCTGGAGTCATTTTTGTGAACCTCCTTAACGTCAGCACATCCTTTCTCCGATGAGAGGGCTGAAACCGCTCTCAATACTCCGTGAGGCCTCACTAGTGCTTTATAAAGTTTCAACATTACATAATTTGAAAGTTTAATTGATATGAATGTTCTCCTGGTATCATTTGGCAACATAAATTTGTATCTATTGGTAAATCCGTGCAACAGCACTTTTTGAACCTCCGTTTCACATTTCTCTTGAGCCTCCTTGTCACATGTGTGTGTTCTGTCTAGATTTAATCCGACCATATATGGATCACAGCCTCTAACTCCTGCTATCTAATACTGTTGCCTCTGTCAGGGTCTGATAGAATCAACAGTGACTATTCTGGGAAAAAAAAAATTCCAGTTTGGAGAAGATTGTCCTTGTTTCCTTTGGAAGCGATAAATCTGATGGAAGCCTTCAACATTTTTAAGGAAATGGAGGGAGGTGATTTGGACAAGTTATTCGCTGTGGCAAAGGATTCAAATACGCAAGTTAAAAGTTGGAAACTAGGCACAGGAAGTCAGACAGAATTTGTTTAACTCAGATATAATTGTGGACTAAGCCAGCACTATAAGCCACAAAATTAGGTATGATGGTTACTTCAAGAAAAGTTGGATGTGTTTTTGAAGAGATGGTATTTACAGATATGGGGACAGCTGCAGTTCTATTAGCTAATGATGGTACAGCCATGATGAATTTGATGGATTTCTTGTGTTTAAATAAAATTCAGGTTGTTTTTAATTTGCTTGGTCAACTTGCAAACTTGGACTATTCAATAACAGACTTTGGTGTGGTCTAGTGCTGGAGATAGTTTCTGATATATATATATATATATATATATATATATAAAAAACACACAACATCTGCTGTGTGGGAGTTCATTATGTTAATCCTGAGTTCACTTAGCTCTCTAATGGGTTTCTACTCCTACACTCGATCTTATTCTCTTTCTGGTGAATTGTGTGGCTCACTCCAGCCGTGTTTGTCTAAGGATTGTGCTGATTATTTGGCAGTGTCTAGGAGCTTTGTTTTGGGAAAATTGCCCAGGGAATGCTAAGCACTACAGATTTTTTAGTGAAACCACCACCAATGATATGGAGGTGGGCTGGTCCCCTGGGACAGATGGGGTTCGAGAACTGCCGCGATGAACTTCAATATCTGTGGAAAAAAAAAATAAACAGCGTGAATAAATTGGTGCTCCTTCACTATATGTGCTTGGTGGTTTGACATTTTAGCCTGGTGTGGGACACACAAAATTAAAGCATTGGTAAACTGTGTTCTTGCTAAGATCTGCTGGAAATGTCCACTCCTTGCACTTGGAGATGCTTGCAAGGGGCCAGCTCCTCACCCCAGACCCCACATTCAGTCTACCCAGCCTGGTGACTGGGTTCTCAACGTGGCATGGGTGACTAAGCTCCAGGGTTGTGGTGGCATCCGTTAGTCTCGCGAGACCATGGATCTGTGCCTGGAGTGTCCTCTCCAGGGCGCCGGCCTGGGCAAGGTTGTATGGAAGACTGGCAGTTGCCCATGCAGCGTCTCCCCTCTCCACGACACCGATGTTGTCCAAGGGAAGGGCAAGGGCCGATACAGCTTGGCACCGGTGTCGTCGCAGGAGTTGCCAGAACGAGGTTGAAAGCAACGTCGGACTGCCTTAGGGACTCCAGCTCTGGATTTGTCCTCAGGGTTTACTTCCGAAGCCTTTCTCATGAGTGGGTATGGCCACAAGGCAGTGGTGGTTTGAAATCAGAGTTTTCCCTCTCTTAGATGGACTGCCTTCCCAGGCTGACAAGATCCATGTACCCGAAGCACTGGTTTTGAGGCACCAGGACCCACCTTCACCCCTTCTCCTGTCAGTAGAACCAGTTCCGTCGGGCTTAGAGGCTAAACCCCATGAGAAGACCAGGAGTTGGACTTGGTTGTCAGAGGCTATTTGAGGCGCAAGCTCCAGTGTTATTTCAATACAATAATATTACACTTTGGAAGGTCAAACACAAAGGCAGAAGACGGGGTCAATGGCATGGTTCTTAGCAGTGTGGAGGAACAGGGGGATCTTGGGGACCCCAACTTGGGCGATCTTTCATTCATTCATTCTGTTAATGCTATTACTCTACAAATTTTTTTTTGCGTACGCTCACAAGAAAATGGGTAGCGTAGTGGTTAGCACAACGCTTTACAGTGTGGGTGACCCGGGTTCGATTCCTGCCACTGCCTGTGAGGAGTTTGTACGTTCTTCCCTTGAGCATGTGGGTTTCCTCCGGGTGCTCCGGTTTCCTCCCACTGTCCAAACGTGTACCGGTTGGTAGGTTAATTGATTATTATAATTATCCTGTGATTAGGCTAGGGGTAAGAAATATAGAAACATAGAAAACCTACAGCACAATACAGGCCCTTTGGCCCACAAAGCTGTGTCAAACATGTCTTTACCTTAGAAATTACCTAGCCCTCTATTTTTCTAAGCCCCATGTACCTATCTAGAAGTCTCCTAAAAGATGCTATCGTATCCACCTCCACCACTGTCGCCGACAGCCCATTCCACGCACTCACCACTCTCTGCGTAAAAAACTTACTCCTGACATCTCCTCTGTACCTACTTCCAAACACCTTAAAACTGTGTCCTCTCATGTTAGCCATTTCAGCCCTGGGAAAAAGCCTCTGACTATCCACACGATCAATTCCTCTCATCATCTTATACACCTCGACCAGGTCACCTCTCATCCTCTGCCGCTCCAAGGAGAAAAGGCCAAGTTCACTCAACCTATTCTCATAAGGCATGCTCCCCAATCCAGGCAACATCCTTATAAATCTCCTCTGCACCCTTTCTATAGTTTCCACATACTTACCGTAGTGAGGTGACCAGAACTGATCACAATACTCCATGTGGGGTCTGACCAGGGTTCTATATAGCTGTATCATCACCTCTTGGCTCTTAAACTCAATGCCATGGTTGATGAAGGCCAATTCACCATATGCTTTCTTAACCACAGAGTCAACTTGTGCAGCTGCTTTGAGTGTCCTATGGACTCGGACCCCAAGATCCCTCTGATCCTCCACACTGCCAAGAGTCTTACCATTAATACTATATTCTGCCATCATGTTTGACCTACCAAAATGACCCACCTTACACTTATCTGGGTTGAACTCCACCTGCCTTAAATCAGGGGTGACTGGTTGTAAATGGTGACATAATAAATTAATGTTGAACTTTGAACTTTGGACTCCCATGGATCTCTCAAGGCTTAGATGGAGTGGACAGCAGAGGCTTTTTCCCCAGGGCAGAACTGGGAGGCATAATTTCAAGGTGATTGGAGGAAAATATGGGGGAGGGGGAATGGAATGGCAGATGTACATTTTTTTTTACACAGAGAGTGTTGAGTGCGTGGAACGGGCTGCCAGGGGTGGTGGCAGATGCAAATGTATTCGGGGCATTTGAGGAACTCTTGGATAGGCACAAGGATGATAGAAAAATGGAGGGCTATGTGAGAGCAAAGGGTTAGAATGAGCTTAGAGTAGGTCAAGAGGTCAGCACAACATCATGGGCCAAAGGGCCTGTACTGCACTGTAGTGCTCTATGTTCTAATCCCATAGGAGGGCAATCAGTCCATTATCTTCTTGCCCCATTAGTTTTCCCTGTAACCCTACATTCCCACTTCATCTCCCCAGCAAACCCCAGAATCTGATATCCACCTACAATTTACTGTGGCAAATTGTCCAACCAACGTGCACATGTGATTGTGATGTGGGAGGAAAACTGGAGTGCCTCGAGGAAACCAATGTGCTCACAGGGAGAACTTGTGGACTCCAGAACACCCGAGATCCAAATTCAGAGTCCAAAGTAAGTTTATGGTCAAAGTATCTACAGAAATTGGATCAGCAAATTTGCTGATGATACAAAGATTGGAGGTGCAGTAGACAGTGAGGAAGGTTTTCAGACCCTGCAGAGGGACTTGGACCAGCTGGAAAAATGGGCTGAAAAATGGCAGATGGAATTTAATACACAAGTGTGAGGTATTGCACGTTGGAAGGACAAACCAAGGTAGAACATACAGGGTTAATGGTAAGGCACTGAGGAGTGCAGTAGAACAGAGGGATCTGGGAATACAGATACAAAATTCCCTAAAAGTGGCGTCACAAGTAGATAGGGTCGTAAAGAGAGCTTTTGGTACATTGGCTTTTATTAAAGTATTGAGTATAAGCAAACAACAGGAATTCTGCAGATGCTGGAAATTCAAGCAACATACATCAAAGTTGCTGGTGAACGCAGCAGGCCAAGCAGCATCTATAGGAAGAGGTGCAGTCGACGTTTCAGGCCGAGACCCTTCGTCAGGACTAACTGAAGGAAGAGTGAGTAAGGGATTTGAAAGTTGGAGGGGGAAGGGGAGATCCAAAATGATAGGAGAAGACAGGAGGGGGAGGGATAGAGCCGAGAGCTGGACAGGTGATAGGCAAAAGGGGATACGAGAGGATCATGGGACAGGAGGTCCGGGAAGAAAGACAAGGGGGGGGTGACCCAGAGAATGGGCAAGAGGTATATTCAGAGGGACAGAGGGAGAAAAAGGAGAGTGAGAGAAAGAATGTGTGCATAAAAATGAGTAACAGATGGGGTACGAGGGGGAGGTGGGGCCTTAGCGGAAGTTAGAGAAGTCGATGTTCATGCCATCAGGTTGGAGGCTACCCAGACGGAATATAAGGTGTTGTTCCTCCAACCTGAGTGTGGCTTCATCTCCACAGTAGAGGAGGCCGTGGACAGACATGTCAGAATGGGAATGAGATGTGGAATTAAAATGTGTGGCCACTGGGAGATCCTGCTTTCTCTGGCGGACAGAGCGTAGATGTTCAGCAAAGCGGTCTCCCAGTCTGCGTCGGGTCTCACCAATATATAAAAGGCCACATCGGGAGCACCGGACGCAGTATATCACCCCAGTCGACTCACAGGTGAAGTGATGCCTCACCTGGGAGGACTGTTTGGGGCCCTGAATGGTGGTAAGGGAGGAAGTGTAAGGGCACGTGTAGCACTTGTTCCGCTTACACGGATAAGTGCCAGGAGGGAGATCGAGGTTGTATAAGGCATTGGTGAGGCCGAATCTGGAGTATTGTGTTCAGTTTTGGTCACCAAATTACAGGAAGGATATAAATAAGGTTGAAAGAGTGCAGAGAAGGTTTACAAGGATGTTGCCAGGACTTGAGAAACTCAGTTACAGAGAAAGGTTGAATAGGTTAGGACTTTATTCCCTGGAGCGTAGAAGAATGAGGGGAGATTTGATAGAGGTATATAAAATGATGATGGGTATAGGTAGAGTGAATGCAAGCAGGCTTTTTCCACTGAGGCAAGGGGAGAAAAAAAACAGAGGACATGGGTTAAGGGTGAGGGGGGAAAAGTTTAAAGGGAACATTAGGGGGGGCTTCTTCACACAGAGAGTGGTGGGAGTATGGAATGAGCTGCCAGACGAGGTGGTAAATGCGGGTTCTTTATTAACATTTAAGAATAAATTGGACAGATGCATGGATGGGAGGTGTATGGAGGGATATGGTCCGTGTGCAGGTCAGTGGGACTAGGCAGAAAATGGTTCGGCACAGCCAAGAAGGGCCAAAAGACCTGTTTCTGTGCTGTAGTTTCTACGGTTTCTATGGTTTCATATTTAACCCTGAGATGCGTTTTCTTCTTGGTATGCTCAGTGAGAACCATAACAGAATCAATGAGGGATCGCACCCAGCAGGACGCACGGACAAACAATCAACGTGTCAATGACAGTAACAAAAGAAAAAAAAGAAATAATAACAATAAATAAGCAATAATTATCAAGAATATGAGATGAAGAGTCCTTGAAAGTCCTAGGGTGTGAGATCAGCTCAGTGATGGGGCGCTTAAGTTGAGTGAAGTTGTCCCCTTTGGTTCAAGGTTGAGGGGTGATAACTGTTCCTGAACTTGGCGGGGTGAGTCCTGAGGTTCCTGCACCTTCTTCCTGATGGCAGCAGCGAGGAGGGATGGAAGCAGAGAGGAGCAGTGGGATTGAACATGGTTTGTTGGAGCAGTGATGCAGCAGTTCTACAAACTGCACCCCGTGCCAACACACACTCACAGGCACACGTTAACGTCCCTCTGACATCCCAGACTGCAGACACAAATCAGGGGCAGGGTAAACCATCATAAGCTCTACCTTTTCCACCATTTAACAAGATCAGGGCTGAACTAACTGTGACTTCAACTCTTCATTCCCATTTCCTGCAACAGCTTTTCACCCCCTCGTTTTTCAATATCTATTTATCCCGTCTTAAAAATACTTGAATATTCTCCACCATTGTTTGAGGAAGATTTTGAAAGATTCATGTCTGTCCAAGAGAAAATACTTTGACTCTTCAAAGGTTTAAAATATATTTATTATCAAAGTATTTATTCAGTATACAAACCCTGCGATTCATCTTCCCCACAGGAAGCCACAAAACAAAGAAACAATATGGAAACACGAGGAAATCTGCAGATGCTGGAAATTCAAGCAACACACACAAAATGCTGGTGGAACGCAGCAGGTCAGGCAGCATCTATAGGAAGAAGCACAGTCGACGTTTCGGGCCGAGACCCTTCGTCAGGACACAATATGGAACCTGTTCAAAGAAAAACATTACCCTCCATGCTCAAAAAAACATTGTGCAAGTGGAAAAAAGAAAGAGCAATCAACACAAAATTATCTGTCTTAAAAGGATGACCGCCTTCTTTTTAATCAAAGTTGGAACCTGGTGCCTTTGCAATCTTTGCAGTCGTTGTCATCTCATAATCAGACTACAGATAACAAAATCCCAGAGATAACAATTAACCTATCAGATCTCCAGATTCAATTGGCATGACACCTGCTAAAGAAAACAAGTTTCTAGGAAAATACGGAAGCAACTGCACCATAATTGCTGGAAAATTCACTGAACAATTTACATCTATATGGGTGTGTTATTCCTCTCCGCAACTTGTGGTGGATCGGATGGCAGCCTTGCCATTTCTTCAGCATTTTGTCTGTTTTTTTTACAAGGCTGAGAAACTAGCTCGACACTCAACGCAGCGCAGATGGAAAGCGTTGGAGCTGGCTGGAATCGGACCCCGGACCACACGCCTTAAAGTCCAGTGCTGATGCCTCTACATCACTGGCCAGCCATCTATATAGGTGATTATCTAAAAATACGAACAACTATAGGAAAGTTAAACTACAAGGGAAGTATCAATTCTGCCCCATAATCCAACAACAGAAAGCTCCAATTCTAGGTTTCCTCACACAAAGTAACATCCTCTCCGCATCCACCTTGTCAAGACTTTTCTGGATTTTATATGTTTCATACAAGTCTCCTCTAAATTCCACTTCTGAACTTCACACATACAAGCCCAGCCTATCCACTATTTCCTCATAACACAATCCACTCATTCCAGGTATTAAGCATTGTCTGACACATCTGTGCCTATTTTTAAACATACAAACCAATCTTATGCTCTGTATAACTGTAGTATCTTGTATTTCTCCCTGTGAGGCCTCTTCTACTTTTGTGGGACCAAATTGGAGGACCACTTGGCTGAACACCTTCACTCTGTCCCAGGATCTCCCGGTGGTTCCCATTCCCTGTTCTCACACTAACATGTCTATCCATCGCCTCCTCTGCTGCCATGAAGAGGACAAACACAGGTTGGAGGAGCAACACTTCAATATTCCGTCTTGGTTGTCTCCAACCTGATGGCCTGAACATTGATTTCTCAAACTTCAAGTAACCCTCTCCTCTGTTTCCCCACCCCGCTCCCTCTTTGTTTTCCCTCATTCTGATGATGCTCTCACCCCTCTCTCCCCCCCCCCACTCACCCAACCTGTCGATCACCTCCATCTTGTTTGCCACCTCTTTCTGTTTATTCCATTGTCTACTGTTCTCTCCTATCAGGATCCTTCTTCTTCTGCCCTTGAACTCTTCCACCAATCACCTCCCAGCTTTTCACATCATTCCCTTTCACATCCCCTCCCCCACCCACCCGCCTTCCCCCTCATCGGGACTCACCTGCGCCCCTTCCCTTCTCCCCAGCGTTCCCTCTAATTTGTAATGACCAGTGTGCGCAAAAATCTTGCGCTGTGTAATTTTTTTTTGCCCAGTGACAACAACAAGTGCGCTCTGAATAATTTCATCAATAAAATCAGTACGAGCAAGCCAGCTCTAAAATCTACAGAGAAATCATCGCAAACTCCACGTTGTCATCAGAACCCGGAAAAGGAAATGTGATTGTGTACGATCGTGAAATATACTTAATATGCCAACGAGGTAGAGGACGACAACCTTTGTGCACAGTTTAAATTCCTTTGTGCGCTAGTAGCAGAAGATGTGTGCCCTCGACATGGGCACACCTCAGGGGGAACATTGCTTCTCCCGCCTTTTTATGCTGGCTTCTGCCCCCTTCCTTTCCAATTCTGATGAAGGGCCTTAGCCCAGATGGTGACCATTCATTTCCTGCTATAGATGTTGCCTGACTTGCTGAGTTCCTCCAGCACTTTATGCGTGTGCTTAAACAATAACGGTCTATTTCACTGATGATCCTTCAGACTCCACCAATCTTTTGCCCTTCCACCTATCACCTCCCAGCCTCCTCCCCCCTACCCTACCCATCTTGCTCCTCACCTATCACCTTGGGTACCTCTAGCCTTTCCCCTCCTCGCCCACCTTCTTATTCTGGCTTCTTTCCCCTTCCTTTCTCGTCCTAATGAAAGGCTTCAGCCTGAAATGTCAACTGTTTATTTTTCTCCATAGGTGCTGCCCACTCCAAGCAACCCCAACCATGTCGTGGTTTGGAGGCTTGCGTGCTTTGATGACCCAGAGGGCTATGCTGGCTGGAGTCAGGGCTTTGTGCTTTGGCTCTTGGTGGAGTCTCCAGTGGCAAACAGGTCAAAGGGTAGAGACCAGACTAAGAGTGGTCCACCAGTCCCCCAGGTTCAGGGTTTCAGCTCAGGACTAACAACCCTGACTGCTCAAACAAAATTGTTACAGAAACAGCAGTTGAAGGATCTTTCTACCATTTGACGGTATTCCTGAGTCTCCACCCGGGATTTGCGTGACTGATAGTAGCGAAAACCGAGAGGAAGCTACTGACATGATGAAGGGAGCTCTGAACACCACCAGAGATGGAGGACCTTCATTGTTGCCCTAAACCCTCAGCGGTGTAGTGGACAGTAGCAACAGGCACCACTTGATTTACTGGGTTTCTCCAACATTTTATAGGTGTCGCTCTTGTGGAGAACTTTGTTGTGGAATTATCTATTCTGTTGCCCACCTTGTCCATTCTGTCTGGCACCAAGATAAGGACTCCCTCCACATTCCATGACTAGGAGTTTGTCCAAGAGCCTCCAACTCTTCAACAAGCTCCCTCTTCATCTTTGATGACCTAGAGTTATTCTAAGAGCCTCTAAACCTTGTCTAAGGTCCCTCTCTACCTGGATTTCTCCACTGATTTCCCAATCAACATCTTAAAAACTGCCAGAGATTTTGGGGCAAGTTCCCAAACATTCCTAATACTGTTCCCTCTCTTCAGGACAGGGAAGGAGGGAGCTGGCTCACTGGCTCCATCCTGTGGCTGAGGAAGCACACAGCAAGGCATGTTTAACCTGAAAACCTGGAGGTGAGCGGCTGAGCAAGGGAAAAGCAAGCCAACATTTTGAATCAATAAAGAGATTTTTAATTGGCACTGTACAGAGTCTCTAAGGCCAGATCTGCTGCATGCAATTTCTTTAGCTGCAGAGGAATTTGACCTTGGAATGTCCAAACCTGAGTAAATTTGGATTTTGCCTTGCCTGTGAAATATCCTCCAGGGGGTGGTCTCTTACTGCTGCGGTCTTGCAGCAAAGCATCACTTTAAACTTTAATAAAAAAGGATTTTTTTTTTGTTTCCTTGGCCAATTTTCTCCTCTGCTCTCCAGTGAAGCTTGCTGGGAAACATTCCCGAAGGCCCTGCCGGCAAACCCCCACCCCCCCCACCTCTCCCCAACACAAGTGGGTCCTCTGTTGATCGGAGATGACAGGCAGCGTATCACGATCCGGTCCTGCCCTGTCCAAGCTCAGCGCGGAGAGCTTTCCAGCACGGCACTGCGAGAGCAAGTCATGGTTTCTTCTGTCTCCAGCCCACAGCTACCAGGGCCCTGTGCTCGGGCGTCAGCCGAGACGAGTTAACCTGGCAAATCCCTGGCTCGTACAGTGTTGGGGCTAGGCTTCCCCGACACCTAGCTGGTTAGCCCGCTCTCTGAGAGAGCCACAACTACTTACGGTCGCTAGTGTATCAGCCCCTGTTTTGAATAACAATGGAGCTCTCGGTATTTTTTTTCAGATCGAGGATAGGCACAAAGCCAGCACTATATCTACAGATCTCGGTTAAATGGATTACAGCTTGGCTCTACCATAATCTGAAGTTAGAAGGGGGTTGAGTAGCCAGATGGCTCCCTCTTGTTCCCACCATCTTCTAGGAATTGTAATCCTGTCCTGCTTGGAGGCGTGGTGTGGGGGTTCTCATTGAGACCTATTGAATATTGAAAGGTCTAGAGAGAGTGGACATGGAGAGGATGTTTGGGGGAGACCAGGACCAGAAGACACAGCCTCAGAATAGAGGGACGTCCCTTTAGAACAGAGGTGAGGAGGAATTTCTTTAGCTGGAATGTGGTGAACCTGTGGAATTCATTACCGCAGATGGCTGTGGAGGCCAAGTCATAGGGTATATTTAAAATGGAGGTTGATAGGTTCTTAATTAGTAAGGGTGTCAAAGGTTTCAGGGAGAAGGCAGGAGAATGGGGTTTGAGGAGGATAATTAATCAGCCATGATGCAATGGCAAAGCAGACTTGAAGGGCTGAATGGCTTAATTCTTATGTGATATGGTAATCATTCATACGTGTGCTTATTGAGCGTGGCACAGCATGATGCTTTACAATGCCAATATTTGGGGTTCACTTCCCTGTTAACAGTTAAGTTAAAGTCTGTCCTGAGCCTAATAGGCTCATCAGGCCGGTGTTTATGCCAGTTTCTGTGGTGTGAAGCGACTGAGAGTACTAGGCTCCCCCCCCCCCACCGCCCCCTGGATAGGACGCCAGTCTATCGCGAGGTTAACCCCCAGCATTTTGCCAGTACCCATTTTCAGCTGGGTGGACTGGAGCAATGTGTGGTTAAGTGCTTTGCTCAAGGACACAACATGCTGCCTCGGCTGGGACTCGAACTCACGTCCTTCAGATCGTTAGTCCAATGCCTTAACCACCTGGCCACGTGCCACACTACACTTCCCTGCAAAGAGTTTGTATGTTCTCCCAGGTTTCCTCCAGGTGCTCTGGTTTCCTCCCACGTCCCAAAGGCGTGCAGGCTAGTCGGGCTTCGTAAGTTGTGAGCACGCTACGTCGGTACCAGAAGCATGGCGACACTTGTGGGCTGCCCCCAGCACATATTCGGGCTGTGTTGGTTGTTGACGCAAATGTTGCATTTCACTGAATGTTTCTTTTAACATGTGAAAAATAAAACTAATCTATCCTTAGTAAAGGCATCCGTTAGTCTTGCGAGACCATGGATCTGCGCCTGGAAAGCCTTCACTCTTTCGTTGTATGGGTTGCAAGGTTGTCTGGAAGACCAGCAGTTGCCCATGCTGCAAGTCTCCCCTCTCCACAACACCGATGTTGTCCAAGGGAAGGGCATTAGGACCCATACAGCTTGGCACCAGTGTCGTCGCAGAGCAATGTGTGATTAAGTGCCTTGCTCAAGGACACAACACGTTGCCTCGGCTGGGGCTCGAACTCACGACCTTCAGGTCGCTAGTCCAATGCCTTAACCACTTGGCCACGTGCCCACACAATCTATCCTTAAGCTCTTCGATAACAGCAACAATGTTTAGGTGTTGATGTCTGTGACATGACTACACTCTCCACGAAGTGATATCAGACCAAATCGTGATGGCGCACGGCTCTCCAGGGTAGAAGATTCCAAAACGTCGCAAAGCTGTGAGAGATGAAGTTGCTCCTCATCTCTGTCTGAAGTAGGCAGGGGAATGTTCTCTCAGCATACAGTATGCCATGTCCCTCCCTTTCAGAATGCCATATGTTTTACCTAAGTCATCTCTTTCTCCTCTAGGTTCCCAGGCTGCTCAGATTTTCTGCATAAGATTTTCGTCCAAAGAATTAATCTTGTTAATTTTCTCTTAACTGCTTCCAATGCAAGTAGGTCCTTCCTTAAAATTAAGTCCATCTGGACAAACTGTGTTTGCAATGTCAAAAGACTGCAGATGGTATAACAAATCCTGATGACGGGTCTCACCCTGAAACTTCGCGCCCCCCCCCATAAATGCTGCTTGACCTGCTAAGTTCCTCGAGCATTTTGCTCAAGTTCAAATTTATTGTCATCTGACTGATGGTGGTGGTCTGTCATGTCTGACACTGACAGGAAACCTGTGAGGGAGAGTTTTTAGAGCGGAAAAGCCATTGCACTGGGGCAGTTCCACTCTCTCGACCTCAGTTAAGTCCAGGTCCAGTGGGAGAAACAAGCGTCACAAACTGGGGTCTTCCTTGGTTGCAGTGGATGACCATGATGTCTTCAGTGCCTGGTCATGTCCTTCGTTCTCTACAGAGCGTTGAAGTACGCCTTCCTGGTCGTTGGATCTCACTGTAGATCTCATCCGGCCCAGTTCCCCAGAGTTGACTTTACACGTTGGGATAGGTATGTCCCTAACTCACCAGGGTATGAGGCTGCCAGCTACCCTCACCTGGTTTAGCCCACCTGTCGAAGCGGTGTTCCAGGGTGTGGCCACTGTCACATGCAAGCAGCTACTTGGAGCCGTAGGTGAGAGCTACGTGTCCGGTGGCGACCAAAGGTGAGTGTGCTGCCCCAGAATGGACATGACAAACCCTTCACCTGTGCTAACAATGTTTCTCTGGATCTTTGTTCACCCGAAAAAAAAACATATATCACACACAGCGCATAAAACAAAAATATTACCACAAACACTCTTGGCGGTTTTCACAATCCTTTGTAGGGTCTTGCCGTCCAATTCCTTGCAACTTCCATACCACTCAATAACAGAAGTTGTTAGGGGCGGAGAGCCTTGCATGCCTCATTCTCCTCAGAAAGTGTAGATACCTTGTGTGTGTTACTCTGGATTTCCAGCATCTGCAGAATCTCCTGTGTTCGTTAAAAAGGAGAGTGCTGAAAATATGCTGCTGATTCTAATGAAACTTCATTGACCCGAATCAAAATCAGAATTAGGTTTAATATCACCAGCATATGTTGTGAAATTTGTTAACTCTGTGGCCCCAGTACAAAGCAATACATAATACTGTATTAGAGGGAAAAAAGGACAAGAATTACAATATGTATATACACAGTGCCTATAAAAAGTATTCATCACCCTCTTGGAAGTTTCCATGTTTTATTGTTTTACAACATTGAATCACAGTGGATTTAATTTGGCTTGTTTGACACTAATCAACAGAAAAGAGTCTTGTATCAAAGCGAAGACAAATTTCCACAAATTGGTCTAAATTTATTACAATTCTTAAACACAAAATAAATGATTGCATAATTACTCACTCCCCCCTTTAAGTCAGTATTTAATAGATGCAGCTTTGGCAGCAATTACAGCCTTGAGTCTGTGTGGATCGGTCTCTATCAGCTTTGCACATCTGGACACTGCAATTTTTCCCCATTCTTCTTTACAAAACTGCTCAAGCTCTGTCAGGTTGCATGGGGATTGTGAGTGAACAGCCTTTTTCAAGTCCAGCCACAAATTCTCAATTGGATTGAGGTCTGGACTCTGATTTGGCCACTCCAGGACATTAACTTTGTTGTTTTTAAGCCATTCCTGTGTAGCTTTGGCTTTCTGCATGGGGTCATTGTCCTGCTGGAGAACAAATCTTCTCCCAGGATGCAGTTCTCTTGCAGACTGCATCAGATTTTCCTCCAGGATTTCCCTGTATTTTGCTGTATCCATTTTACCCTCTACCATTACAACGCTTCCAGGGCCTGCTGCAGTGAAGCATCCCCACAATATGATGCAGCCACCACCATGCTTCATGGTAGGGATAGTGTCCTTTTGATGATGTATGGTGGTTGGCTTTTGCCAAACATAGTGTTTACTCTGACGGCCAAAAAGTTCAATTTTGGCTTTATCAGAGCATAAAACCTTCTTTCAGCTGAATACAAAGTCTCCCACATGCCTGGCAAACACTAGCCATGATTTCATGTGAATTTTTTTCAACAATGGCTTTCTCTTTGCCACTCTCCCATAAAGCTATGACTGGTGAAGCACCCGGGCAACAGTTGTTGTATGCACAGTCTCTCCCATCTCAGCCACTGTAGCTTGTAACTCCTCCAGAGTTGTCATAGGTCCCCTTCTTGCACAGTCACTCAGTTTTTGAGGATAGCCTGCTCTAAGCAGATTTACAGCTGTGCCATATTCCCCCCATTTCTTGATGATTGACTTAACTGTACTCCAAGGGATATCCAGTGACTTGGAAAATTTCTTGAATCCATCTCCTGACTTGTGCCTTTCAACAACATTCTTGCAGTGCTGCTTGGAGTGTTCTTTTGTCTTCATGGTGTAGTTTTTGCCAGGATACTGACAGTTGGACCTTCCAGATACTGGTGTATTTTTACCACAATCGATTGAAATACCTTGACTGCACACACGTGATCTCAGTTTAACCATTTACGTGACTTCTAAAACCAATTGGCTGCACCATTGATAAATTGGTGTATCATATTAAAGGGGCTGAATACTTACGCAATCAATTATTTTGTGTTTTATATTTGTAATTAATTTAGATCACTTTGTAGAGATCTGTTTTCACTTTGACATGAAAGAGTCTTTTTCTGGTGATCAGTGTCAAAAAAAGCCAAATTAGATCCACTGCGATTCAATGTTGTAAAACAATAAAACATGAAAACTTCCAAGGGAGAGGGGAATTTTTTTTCAGGCACTGTATATTAAACAGTTAAATTAAAGAAGTAGTGCAAAAATAAAAAAAGTAGTGAGGTTGTGTTGGTGGGTTCGATGCCCATTCAGAAGTCGGATGGGAAGAAGCTGTTCCTGAGTTGTTGAGTGTGTGCCATCGGGATCCTGTACCTCCTTCCTGATGGTAGCAATGAGAAGAGGGCATGTTTTGGGTGATGGGGGTCCTTAATGATGCTTGCTACTTTTCTAAGGTGCCACTCGTTGGAGATGTCCTGGATGCTACAAAGGCCAGTGCCCATGATGGAGCTGACTAAGTTTACAATTCTCTGCAGCTGACTTCGATCCTGTGCAGTAGACACTCCCCCCCCCACCCCCATACCAGATGGGGATGCAGCCAGTTAGAATGCTGTCCATAGTAACCTGTAGAAATTTTCGAGTGTCATTAACTTTGTTTCTCTCTCCCACAGATACTGCCTGACCTATTGACTAAATTGAACAAGTATTTGCAACTTTTGGCCCAGACTCACTTATCTTTTCCTGTGTAAGTAGAAGCCTAGGTTCGGTTATTTTTGTTCAGACCAAACATCAGAATGGGGAGGAGATGTGATCCAGGTGACTTTGACTGTGGAATGATTGTTGGTGCCAGACAGGGTGGTTTGTGTATCTTAGAAACTGGTATTGTCACACACAACAGTCTCTTTACAGTGAATGGTGCAAAAAAACAAAAAGCATCCAGTGAGCAGCAGTTCTGTGGGTGGGGAAAATGCTTTGTTAATGAGAGGGGTCAGAGGAGAATGGCCAGACTGGAAGGTGACAGTAACTCAAATAATCACACACTACAGCAGTGATATGTAGGAGAGCTCTGAACACACAACACGTCAAACCTTGAAGTGGATGGTTTGTAGCAGCAGAAGACCACAAATATACTCAATGCAATACACTTTAAATGCTGGAGGAATTCGGCAGGTCAGGCAGTTGCAATGGAAATGAGAAACAGTTGACATTTCAGGCTGACACCGTTCTTCAGGACTGGAAAGGAAGGGGGACGATGCTGAATAAGAAGGAGGGGGTAGGAGAATGTGGACTTGGAAGAAGGTGATAGGTGAAGCCAGGCGGGTAGGAAAGGTAAAGAGCTGGAGAAGATTAAATCTGATAGGAGAGGGGAGTGCATCATGGGGAAAAAATGAAAGAAAGAGGGGGACCAGGGAAGGTGATAGGCAGGAGAGGAGACAAGGTAAAAGGCCAGAGTGGGGAACAGAAGTGGGAGGGAATTTTTTTACAAGAAGGAGAAATCGATGTTCATGCCATCAGGAAGCTACCTCGATGAAATATGAGGTCTTGCTCCTCCTCTGTGAGAGTAGCCTCATCCTTGCAGAAGAGGGGGCCGAGGATCGACACGTCGGAACGCGAATGGGGATAGAAATTAAAATGGTTGGCCACCGGGAAATTTCACTTTTAGCGGATGGAGCGGAAGTGCTCTACAAAAGCGGTCCTCCAAATCACATTGGGTCTCAGCAATGTGGAGAAGCCCACATCAGGAGCAGTGGATAGAAAAGACGCCCCCAGGAGATACTTAATGAAATGGCCACTGAGGGTATATCCAAACTGTTATGAAAGAAAATAAGGTGTTATTGTTTGTGTTGTTGGAATAAGGATTAGGAGACAGGGAATACCAGAAATAAGGGACTGGTGTAAACCCTGTTGCTGTTCTCATATCCATCTGGGGAAGGCGTGGTTTAATCAAGTGCATTGTGTTCCTTCTAAAATCAGCACAGCAGAGCAGGCTGGGTATCTGCATATCTTCTATGAAGGCCTCACTAAACCCATTGCTTTGAACAGCTGATCTTTAGGGTTGCTAGGGTTAATTCAGTTGCTGAGCAGCCCACCATGATACTCGAGGAGAAGGTGGGGGTGGGGGGGTCACAATTGATCTTTTCTGGTGAGCCCTCTGGCTTTATTTGGTTGAGCTGTTTAGGATGGTGGTGAATACTGGTAGCTCGGGTTCAGGCGCTAGATGTTGTGTTGTTCACCGAGCTTGGCAATTAGCTTGGTGGTTTCATCACCAGTCGAGATGATATCCTCAGTGCGCAGTTGTTGGTGTTTCTCTCTGGATGTGCTTGCGTTAATATAGGCCTACTCATTCACATGCTTCGGTCCTGATTGGCTACCCCTTTGGTTGACCTTTGAATTCTATTGGCTCACATCTTTTTGGCTCTTAGGGGTTCATAGATGGCATCAATTTCGATACGTTTGGTTACAGAGTTATCAGAAGAGGACCACGCTTCTAAAAATCTCATGCCTGCTTCGTGTTTGCCTGAGCCAGAACCCCCACAGTGTCCCAGTTAGAGTGGCGACCTTCTTGGTCTCCATGTAACGAGATCGGTGACGCTGGATCATGTCTCCGTACCGCCAGTTTGTGTTCCCGGAAACGAGTTGAGGATTTATGTCTCGTCTGGCTGACCTGGTTCTTGTTCCAGTCTCCACAGGTGATCCTGTACGCAACATTGTTTTTGGTCAGTTGCCTTTCATGGTACTCTGGTTCTTGAAACCAGCATCAGAAATGTTCCACATACATCTGGCAACGCTTTTGTCTTTACCTCCATTACTGATATGTCAAACAGAAATTTTTCCTGTATGTATTGACTTCTGTATTGAACCTGGCCCTGGATTTCCTTGTGTATTAGACAACTGGCGAACAATAAGACTTGTGCATCATGAAGCCGCGATTGTCAGACTTCTCCCTCCCTGCCATATTTAGCAGGGTGTTTCTTTTTCTCTTACACTCTTGTGGGCACAGAGGAAGAGTGAAAGGAAATTTGCTCAGGAAATAAAGGAAAAAAACTATGGATTGTACAGGAAAGGCCTGACGATGATCCGGAACTCTGGAATTGTGTCGGTGTCAGTGCCGGGAACCTCGCCAAGCAGACAAGAATTTTTAACGTGTTTGGATGTGAGAGATGCCAGTTCGCTCTCAGGAGCCTTTTTCAATTTTCCTGTCAGAATTCCCTCCTCTTCTGACAATACATTGAACTTCTTAGCTGCACACAAGACTCTGAAGGAACTCAGCAGGTCAGGCAGCATCTACGGTGGGAAACGGACAGTTGACAATTTGGATCAAAATCCTTCATCCTGCAGGTCTTGACCTGGATCATTGACTGCGGAGATGGGAAGAGGTGAAGGTGGCGCCGGGGGCAACTTCTCCCAGCTCATCAGCAAAACAGTTAAATTTTTCTTATTCTAATGTCTCGATTTTCCTTTTCAGGGTGGCTGGGATTCTGTCGGGATCTTTGATCTACAGTGGCACTCAAACAATGGTTCTGCATGGTGGCATTTTCCTGTTTTTGGAGCTTACTGACCGGCTGCATTTTGATATGTCCAGGTTCATTCTGAAGTAGGCTGCCTTCTTTGGTACGGCCTTACACGGCCCCGTGGACATGAGTTTGGTGTTGCGAAATGAAGTGTAGCAGGAGATGGGACATCGAAGGCAGCGAGGGCAGCTCTGCACTTGGTGATCGATCTCTATGGTAAGGGAGAGTTTGCTACCAATTCTCGAGCGTGGCATTGGAATAGCGACTGCTGTGTCCTCTCTCGCCGTGGAAGGAACGATATCTGTCTCACCCTTGTTGGTGAGAGGGAGTGCCCGTGTGATGTTGAAACGTTGGAATGAACAGTTAGTTTTTGATGGACTATAGACCATGGTGTCTGGGGGGCTTTGCTGTTGCTTGCATGATGTGTGGTGAGAATGTTGAAGCTTTATGCAAGAATAGGTGGGGATGAGGGAGGGGGAGGGTTGAAGCTGCTTGCTGCTGCTTGTGTGTGGGAGGGGAGTAGGGGGCTTTGGGGTTCTTAATCTTTTTCTCACTTTCATTCTTTGGGGATGTTTCTTCTGTTTTGAGGATGTCTGTGAAGAGTAAGAATTTCAGGTTGTACACTGTATACATTCTCTGATAATAAAAGGAAACATTGAAACATTAAGGTAGAAGGGTGGGAAACAAATGTCTATTTCCCTCCGTAGGTGCTGCTTGACCCATTGCTTTTCTCCAGCGTTTTGTTTGTTCCTGCAGATTCCAGCACCTGCAGTCTCTGGTATCTCCACTGAATGCCTTCACTCTGTTCAGCCGCACGGTAAGCCCCGACTTTTGTGTTTCCACACTAGGCAGCGATGCAGCCAGTCAATATACTCTCCACCACACATCGCTAGGGGTTTGTCAAAGCCTGAGGTGTCATGCCAAATCTTTGCAAACTTCTAAGGAAGCAGAGTTGCCGCTGTGCTGTCTTTGTATTTGCACTTCAGTGTTGGGCCCAGGATTGGTCCTCAGAGATAATAACAGTGAGGAATTTAAAGTTGCTGACTCTCTCCATCTCTGACCCTCCAATGAGGACTGGCTCATGGACTTCTGGTTTCCCTCTCCTGAAGTCAATAATCGGCTCCTTGATCTTGCTGAAGTTGAGTAAGAGGTTGTAGCAATACTCAGCTAGATTTTCAATCTCCCTCCTATATAATGATTCGTCAGCACCTTTGATTCAGCCTACAACAGTGGTGTGGTCAGCAAAGTTAAATATGGCACTGGAGGTGTGCTTAGCCTCACAGTCATAAGTGTAAAGCAAGTAGAACAGGGGGCTAAGCACACAGCCTTGTGGTGCCCCTGTGCTGATGGAGATTGTGGAGGAGATGTTATTGCTTTAGAAAGAAGATTCGAGAGCATGTCTTACGAGGATAGACGGAGTAAGCTAGGGCCCTTCTCTTTGCAGGAAAACAAGATGAGAGGTGACTTGTACAAAATGATAAGAGGCATAGATTGAGTAAACAGCTAGACATTTTTTCCCAGGGAGGAAATGGATCAATGGTTCAATTTAATATCAGAGAATGTATGCAATATTCTTCTTCTTCATGTGCCTTGCGCGTTACACGCTTGGGTGATCATGACTCTCCACATCGAACGATCCCTCGCAGCATCAGTGATATCTCGCTCACTTAGGTCTGCTTGTTCTTTCACAGTCTCCATATATTTTCTTCTTTGCCTTCCTCTTCCGCGTTTTCCCAGGCATACGGCCTTGTAATGTAAGGCATTCTACTTCTCCCTTTCTGATGACATGGCCCAGGAATTTAAGTTTCCTCTCATTTAATGTTCTCATTTTTGTATGTGCACGTTGGAATACTGTCTCATTAGTTACCCTATCTCTATATGATATTTTCAGCATTCTTCTAAGAAACCACATTTCTGTTGCTTCTAAGTTTCTTTGGAGTTCTGGTGTTATAGTCCATGTTTCGGAAGCATACAGCAAGATTGACTAGATGTAACATTTTAGTAGCCTAAGCCTTGTTGTCATAGAAATGTGTCTGTTGGTAAAAACAGGTTTCATTTTCTGGAAGTTGGTTTTGGCAATGACAATTCTTCTTTTTATTTCTACTTTACTTTACTTCTAGCATCTTGTGATATAAATTACCAAGGTGATTAAAGCTGGTGTATACAATATACAACCTCAAATTCTTACTCTCCACAGACATCCTCGAAATAGAAGAAGGGCCTATGGAATGACTGACAGAAAAATGTTAGAACCTCAAAGCCATCCTCCCTCCTTCCATTTGAGGGAGAGAGAGAGGTATCACTACTTCCACTACCAGAGGGAGCCTCTGTGATCTGTACACAAGAGTCACAACTTTGTTTGGCGATCGGCTCTTCACAGCACCCAAAATTATTGCCCGACCACCAAGAACTTGCAGTTCGTTGTATAGCTGGCAGCCCAGAGAGACCTTGGGGTACCAGTCTCACTGACCATCGGGAGTCACGCGGTGTGCAAACAGGCCACTCGGCCCAGCAGCCAGTGAGCACACATCCCTGTTAATCCTATCTCCCAGCACTTGGCCTGTGCTTGTCCACATGCTCGTCCAGACACTTCTTAAATGATGTCAGAGACTCTCCTTCCACCACTCTTTCAGGCAGTATGTCCCGAGTATTCACCATTCACTGGGTGAGAATACCATCACCCCCAGACCCCCTCTAAATCTCTTACCCATTACCTTAATTCTGTGCTCTGCAGATAGATCAACCTATGATATGAGATAAAGTTTCCCTTTTCTTCATACCCCTATACCCGTCATAACTTTACATCCCTCAGTCACGTCCCCTCTTAACCCTCACTTAATTCCAAGCAACATCCTTATTTTCAATTAGACCATAAAACCCTAAAACATGGGAGCAGAATTAAGCCATTTTGGACCATCAAGTCTGCTCCACCATTTCATCATGGCTGATTTATTTTCCCTCTCAGCCCCATTGTCTAGGCTTCTCTCCATAACCTTTGATGCCCTGTCTGCTTTAAATATACCCAATGACTTGGCGTCCACAGCCGTCCACTAAATTTAATTTCTCTAGGTTCTGACTAAAGAAACTCCTCCTCATTTCTGTTCTAAATGGATGTCCCTCAATTCTAGTCCTATGCTCCCTCACATCCTCACCACATCTTGGCCTTTCAATATTTGATCAGGTTTCAATTGGATTTCCTCTCCTTCTTCTAAACTCCAGCAAGTGCAGCCCCAGATCCATCAAACACTCCTCATACATTAACCCTTTCGTTCTTGGGATCATTCTCATGAATTTCCCCTGGACCCTCTCCAATGTCAGCACATCCTCTCTTCAAAAAGGGACCCAAAACTGCTCACAGTACTCCAAGTGAAATCTCATCAATGCCTTATAAAGCTTCAGCATTATATCCTTGCTTTTATAGTCTAGTCCTGTCGAAATGAATGATAACATTGCATTTGCCTTCCTTGCCACCAAGGGAATCCTGCACAAGGACTCCCAAGTCCCTTTACATCTCTGAATTGACCATCAGTTTCTTTGTGTCAGTAACTTCTTGCCATGGTCTTGATACAGATCTTTAACCCAAAATCGCTCTCCGCCATACAGACGCTGCTTGACCCCCCGAGTTTCTTCAGCTGATTGCTTGTGACTTCAGATTCCAGCATCTTCCGTCTCTTGCGTCTCTCCATTTCTTGCTGTGACTAACCTGGCTGCTGACGTTTGCTGATCTGAGGAAAATGGCCGAAGGAAAAAGGCGATGTCTTCGGGCAAATTTTCCCGAGCTCAGCAAGGAGCGCCCTGCCGTCGGTACCGGATGGGCTAGAGGGCCAGCCAATTATCTGAGCTTTTGTTTCTCCTTCCCAAAATTGGCCATTCTGGTTCCTATGGTGACTATAAATCAAAAGACAATTCATTGGCTGTGAGTGTTCTGGGATGCCCTAAGGTCATGGAAAGCCCAGTATAAATACAATGGGAAAGATATCTTACTGGAATTATAATAAGGCCCTGGTGAGTCTACGGATGGAATCTGATCTCACTCCTAACACTGGATACACTTGCGATAGAGGCATTGAATCATTCAACATTAAGCAGGCCGCTTGACCCTAATGGTCCATACTAACTAAGTTGCTCATCTAAACCACTTCCATTTGCTTGCGTCTAACCCGTATCCTTTCTCATCGACGTGCCTGTCCAAGTACGTTTTAAGTGTTGTTAAGGTACCTGCCTCAACCATTTCCTCTGGCAGCTCATTCCATTTACTGACCATCCTCCGGGTGAAAAGGTTGTCTCCCAGGTCCCTATTAAATCCCTCCCCTCTCACCTCCTTGGTTTGCCTTGGACATGGCCAGCGTAAAAGGCCATCATACCCCCACTAGTAAAAGATAAAAGATAAAAGGAAATCAGGCCCTCCCCTCTCTATCCATGGTGTAAACGTACACACACTAGATGTCTGATTCTTTCTAAAGTTCTCTCTGCCTCAGTAACCTCCAACAACTCTCCCAATCTCTAAGTCTCTGCTGACTTCCGTGTCGACCGTCTGATTATGCTTGAACGTAAGTACTCCTCCATCTGTAACTATGCTCCCCACACAAGACTGCAGTACAGAAACAGACCCTTCAGCCCATCTGGTTCATGCCGAATTAGTTATCTGCCTGGTCCCATCAACCTGCACCAGGACCATACCACTCCCATCTATGTCCCTGACCAAATTTCTCTTAAGTTTTGAAACTGGAGCCATATCCCCCACGTCCACTGCCAGCTTATTCCTCACTCTCACTGCCCTCTGAGTGAAGACATTTCCCCTCATGTTCCCATTAAATATTTCACCTTTCACCCTTTACCCTTGACCTCTAGTTCTGCTCTCAGCCAATCTCAGTAGAAGATGCCTACTAAGCCCTATCTATACTCATAATTTTGTACGCTACCACGAATATCCGCGACCCTCAGCTTAGACTTTCCTCCCGACGTTACCCTTCCTTCTCTCTATGGATGCTCATTTGGGCGGCACCGTAGCGTAGTGGGTAGCACAACGGTTTACAGTCCAGGCGACCCGGGTTCAATTCCCACCGCTGCCTGTAAGGAATTTGCATGTTCTCCCCGGGAGGGCGTGGTTTCCTCTGGGTGTCCTGGTTACCTCCCGTGGTCCAAAGATGTACCGGTTGGTAGGTTAATTGGTCATTTGGTCATTATAAATCACCCCGTGATTAGGCTAGGGTTAAATTGAGAGATTGATGGGCAGTACAGCTGGAAGGGCCTATTCCACGCTGTAACTCAATAGATAAATAAATAAACATACAAATAAGTAAATAAATATTACACCTCTAAGACTAAGTATCTCTAAGCATATTGATCCAGTTCTTGTGTAACTACTGTGAAAAGATACTGCAAAGGTTAAACACCCCACCCAGTGCTCCTGCTCTCTCGCTATGGGATGTTTTCTAATGGCCTGACGCAGCCGGCAGAATGGTAAATTAATGTCTCCTCCTAAAGGGCAGGACCTCTGGTAACGACTGGGAGTGCTCCCCTTGGTTTTTGTGCTTAAGTTACAGGGTTTTTGAGCATAATCTTCAGAAAGTGTACCACAGGAGAATGGCATGCTAATCTACCAGGCAATGGTGGCCAATGATGTGTACTCTGTGCGAGGGCCTCCCCACTGTAGAATTACCTGGGATATGAAGGCCAGGAGGCCATGTGTGGTGAAACACCACCTTGTCATAATATGGGAGGGTGTACTTCACTTGAATCAAACTTGTCCCGTGATACTGGCCAAGACACACGCAAAGACATACACAGATACACACACACACACACACACACACACACACACACACACACACACAGCAGATATGCTTTCACACACACACACACACACGTGGGCATGCATGCACACACAAATAGACGTGAACATAAACCCATCTATGTATACACCAGCCTGCAATAGTGCAGTAATTCAGGAGCCTGAGTATTTGCCTGACTACAATACACAGAGACTTCATCTGATTTCAGGCAAAAACATGAATAAACTAATACAGACTTCCAGTGCTGTCCTTGTCCTATCCAAATCTGAAAGCAATGGCTATCCAAGGGCCCTCGGCCATCAAGTTGTGTGGCCAGTCTCCTTTGTTCAACCCACAATGTCTTTCTCCCTCAGGCACTTGCAAAGGCAGCCCCGCAGGATGAAGCCCTTGTGGTTCGAGCTGGTACTCACGGAATGATTAATGACTTATCACGTGGCCGTTATTTTTGGAACGGCCTCGGAGGAGGCAACCTTTTGGAAAGAGAAATCATTTTTCTGCCTTCACTGTCCTGTTATTTCCTGGAACCAGAGGAGAAAAGTGAAACCACATGTTTGAGAAGGAGGGTAGGAAACTGGAGTGAAGACAAATGCAGACTACTGTCCCGTGACAATTAGTCAAACAACGATCCAGCCCAGGTGTTCCTGACTGTGTAAATTTGCTATTGGACAATGAAAATAGCTGCTCGGCGTGCTGACAGATGCTTCTGGTGATTTTATGATGTCCACAATATTTGGAACCAACAGTATGGTTTCCCTGAAGAGACAGAACAAGAGATGTGTTCATAATTTCACTGTTAACTACTTCACTGCTGGACTAGTGCACACAATCCTTCCTGTTATATTCTGGTAGCCTTGGTCTCTGTCCCGAGTTTAGTTGACAACTTTAGTCTCGTTCTACTTGCCGATATTTGCCTCACTGACAGTGTTTATCTCTCTCCGGCAATATTTAGTTTGGTCTTGCTGTGTTTCCTTCTCTCCAGTACCATTTAACATTCGCCGGAAGGATTCCACTTCTCTCTTGCACTCTTTATCTCTCTTTAACAATGCTTCCCTCTCTCTGGTGGTGTTTCCTTCTCTCCGGCAGTGTTCCCTTTCTCTCCAACAGTGATCCTCTCCTCTCTTGCAGTGTTTTGTTCTCTCGGGCAGTGTTTCCTTCTCTCTAGCAGTAATTCCCTTTTCCTCTGGCAGTGTTCCCTTCTCTCTGGCTCTGCTTCCTTCTCTCTGGCTGTGTTTCCTTCTCTCAGGCAGTCTTTCCCTTTTCCCAGGCAGTGTTTCCCTTCTCTCTGGCAGTGTTTTCCTTCTCTCTGACAGTGTTACCTTCTCTCTGACAGTGTTTTCCCTCTCTGGAAGTGTTTCCCCTCTCCGACAGGGTTTCCCCTCTCCGACAGGGTTTCCCCTCTCCGACAGGGTTTCCCCTCTCTGACAGTGTTTCCCCTCTCTGGCAGTGTTTCCCCTCTCTGGCAGTGTTTTCCTTCTCTCTGACAGTGTTACCTTCTCTCTGACAGTGTTTCCCCTCTCTGGAAGTGTTTCCCCTCTCCGACAGTGTTTCCCCTCTCCGACAGGGTTTCCCCTCTCTGACAGTGTTTCCCCTCTCCGACAGTGTTTCCCCTCTCCGACAGTGTTTCCCCTCTCTGACAGGGTTTCCCCTCTCTGACAGTGTTTCCCCTCTCTGGCAGTGTTTCCCGTCTCTGACAGTGTTTCCCCTCTCTGGAAGTGTTTCCCCTCTCTGGAAGTGTTTCCCCTCTCCGACAGGGTTTCCCCTCTCTGACAGTGTTTCCCCTCTCCGACAGTGTTTCCCCTCTCCGACAGGGTTTCCCCTCTCTGACAGTGTTTCCCCTCTCCGACAGTGTTTCCCCTCTCCGACAGGGTTTCCCCTCTCTGACAGTGTTTCCCCTCTCTGGCAGTGTTTCCCGTCTCTGACAGTGTTTCCCATCTCTGACAGTGTTTCCCCTTTCCGACAGTGTTACCTTTTCTCTGACAGTGTTTCCCCTCTCTGGCAGTGTTTCCCTTCTCTCTGGGAAGATTTACCTCTCTCTGCCAGTGTTTACCTCTCTTTGGCAGCATCTCCCTTCTCTCTAGAGTGGTACCAACCTTATGAGGGTATTTGTTTCTCTCTGGGTCATTTTCCTCTCTTTGCCACACTCCTCCATTCTGCTGGTATTCATTTCCCTCATGACAGTATTTATCTCTCTCTGCTGGTATTTTCTAGTCTCCAGCAGTGCTTTCCCCCTCTGCCAGTATTTGACTGTTTGCAGTGATTTCTTTCTCTTTTGCGTTTTTGGACTTTATCTGCTAGAACTAACCACCTCTGCCATTGTCTGAATTCTCTCTGATAATGCCAACCTCTCCTCGGCAGAGCTTCCATCCCTCTGGCAGGGTTTGCCTCATCCTGGTGTTGTCGACTTCCCTCTGCCAGTATTTCCTTCCCTCAACCAGAGTTTGCTTCTCTCTGTCGGAGCATGTGCCATTTTCTAGCAAAGTTGCCTTCCCTTGGCAGCATTCGCCTCTTTCCGACAGTTTTCGCCTTCGGTGGTGCTTTCCTCTCTCTTTGGCACAATTTCCTGTCTCTGGGAGCGTTATCTTCCCTTTGACAATGTCCCCTTCCTTTTGGTATTGTTTGCTGGAGTGGTGGGAGGGGGGGGAGGAGGCATTGGTTAAGGAAAGGTGCTCTGTGACAGGGATTCTCCTGGCAATCTTTGCCTCTCTTTGACAGTGCCACCTCTCCTCTGGACATGACTCCTTCTCTGTATGGCAATCCTTAAACTTCAGCTGCAGAACTCGAATAGGTTGAGCAGTGGCTGTGAGGGTTGGGGGTGGGGGAGAGGGAATTTTGGGTTGAACTCACACATCAAGATAGTCATAGTCATACTTTATTGATCCCGGGGGGAATTGGTTTTCGTGACAGTTGCACCATAAATAATAAATAGTAATAGAACCATAAATAGTTAAATAGTGATATGTAAATTATGCCAGTAAATTATGAGATAAGTCCAGGGCCAGCCTATTGGCTCAGGGTGTCTGACCCTCCAAGGGAGGAGTTGTAAAGTTTGATGGCCACAGGCAGGAATGACTTCCTATGACGCTCTGTGTTGCATCTCGGTGGAATGAGTCTCTGGCTGAATGTACTCCTGTGCCCACCCAGTACATTATGTAGTGGATGGGAGACATTGTCCAAGATGGCATGCAACTTAGACAGCATCCTCTTTTCAGACACCACCGTGAGAGAGTCCAGTTCCATCCCCACAACATCACTGACCTTACGAATGCGTTTGTTGATTCTGTTGGTGTCTGCTACCCTCAGCCTGCTGCCCCAGCACACAACAGCAAACATGATAGCACTGGCCACCACAGACTCGTAGAACATCCTCAGCATCGTCCGACAGATGTTAAAGGACCTCATCTCCTCAGGAAATAGAGACGGCTCTGACCCTTCTTGAAGACAGCCTCAGTGTTCTTTGACCAGTCCAGTTTATTGACCAGACCATAGGAAGAAGTTACTGACAGGATCTAACACCAAAAAAAAAAGTGATGGCCAACTGAATATAAGGATAAGCACCAGAAAGTTTGCAGATACTGGAAACCCAAAGCAACACGCACAAAATGCTGGAGAAAATTGAAGAGGTTTACCAGGATGCTGCCTGTTCTGGAGCACATGTGCTATCATGAGAGACTGGGCAAACTTGGGTTGTTTTCTCTGGAGTGCCAGAGGCTGAGGTGAGATCTGATAGAGGTTTAAAAGATTATGAGAGTTATAGAAAGATTAGACAGGGAGTATCTGTTTCCCAGGGTAGGAATGTCTAATACCAGAGGGTATCTCATACCAAATGTCTAACACCAGCA